>NC_134568.1:97282867-97983700 GCF_050947875.1 Dermacentor variabilis
AAATATTTTTATTTCTTGATCGTTTTACAATTTATCAATGCGACCGCAACAATAGGCCTAGAGGTGGCGTTTTGTTAGCGGTCCCCAATACTTTTCTTTCTCAGCGCGTTGAATTAACGAGCTGAGAACGGCCGACGAGCGATGGCGGCGGTATTCCAGCAGCACCTGCACAGAAAGCGGCCGATTGTCCAGTTTTTGGAAAGTTTGTGGGAATTTGGGGAATGTTCTTGTCTCTCTGGGACATATCATGGACAGTGGCATAGCAGGTGGTCGATGTTTTCTTCGGTGCCGGAGACCTCGCATGCTGCAGGATCTGTCACTCCAATTAATGTAGAGTATGCCTTTGTGAAGGCAACTCCTAACCAAAGGCGACAGAGAAGCGTAGCTTCACGTCGAGGACGTCCGAGTGGAGGTCGGAGTTGCAGGGAGGGGTTTAGTTGATGCAGTCGTGTAAGTCGTAAGTTTGGCGAGTTGAGAGACTGCGTGCCAGGTGTCGAAGCTGCCTTGCCCCGTCTGTCCTCGAAAGCGGAATTGGAACGCTGTGCTCTTCTTGATGTGCTGTGCGAGCAGCGTTATCGGCGGAATCATTGCCACTGATTCCACAATGGCCAGGTACCCATTGAAAAACGACCTCGTGACCTTTTTGTTGGACGTGATGGTAAAGTTTCACGATTTCGTATGTCAATTGGTCATGACATCCGTGTCGGAGAACTGACTGCGTGCACTGTAATGCCGGTTTTGAATGCCGGTTTTGTAATGCCGGTTTTGAAAAACCGTTGAGGTCGTGACATGCGATGTCTTGAACCGCAGTGTTATTCTTCGCGTTGGTATAACCACGGCACCACCAGAACTGCACGACGTAGTCGATCCATCGGCATAGATGTGCACGTGGTTGCTCTAATTTTCATGCAAAAGAAGTAAGCTCAGCTGTTTTGGAGCAGGGGCCGGTAGATCTGTCTTCTTCTGTAGACCTGGAATCACTGTATGTACTTGTGGACGGCTCAAACACCACGGAGGAAACGCTGGCTTGGCCGCAGGTGCGTACCCTGAAGTAAACGACGCACGATGTGCACTGACAGTACCGCTAAATGTCGAGCACACTGAACTATAAGTTCCAAGTTGAGAGCGGGGGGGGGGGGGTAAAGTTGCAAATGTGCAAATTATGAAGGGGAAATAGAGAAATCAAAGACACACACGCACAAAAACGAGGAGTGGGTGGGGGAGGGGGGGAGCAGCGTGAGTAACATAATTTATAAAGCCGCTGTCACTGTTCGCCGGGCACAGGGCTGAGGGATTGAAACTGCCGCCTAGCCTTCGTTCTCGAAACGAAGCAGCAGAACGAGACGCCAAGTGCCTTCATTCTCTCCGTACACGGTGGCAGTCGACTTGCGCTGCCACGGATTTCTGCATCCATTCCGACGAGGAGGAGCGGGTTGGACGCGGGGGACAACACGGCCGTCAAGCGGAAAAGGAGAAGCTGACACTGATATGGGGACGCGGTGGCGGTCCGGCCTTATAGTATATACACAGCGTCATGAACGGGCTCGCAGCTGCTGCAGCAATAAACACGGAGCGATCTGCCGCGCTGTCATGACGCTGACCCAAACAGAAAGAGGGGTCGGCGGTATATGAATCGCATAAATCTCGCGGGCCCTGCGCTTGCTCGGTGGACAGAGCATCATATAGGGGCTGTACGGTTCGCCGGTAGGAAGACGCGATGTGACGCGCAAGGAGGCAGGAAGTGGAGGCGAAGTCAGAGCTCTTCGCTCTCAGATGACGCCTCCGGAAACGGCCGTCATGCGCTCCCCACACGAAAAAGGCGAAATGCTTTGCATTCATTCGGGCCTAATTTTTTTTCTACTTCTTCATTGTTCCACGTGGCTGTGGCTGTATATATACCTCGATTTGACAACGTTAAGGGGACCCTGAAGCAAAACGCTAATTCACTTTAGACGAATAAAGGGATTTTTGGAAACTCTGTTGTCGTTGATTTCGAAATAATTGGTTGACTATTAGAAGAGAAAATGAAAGTAAAAATTTCAGTTTTTTGAATTTGGCTCCGAATACGAAACGCGCCCATACGTCACTGAGACGTCACGGATTTCAAAGTAATTGTTTTTTTCGTATTTAGCCCGGTTTGGCTCAGCAAATGTTCCAGAAACTCGCCATGTTCAATCTCTGACTCCATCAGAACACAATGTAGTCTATCTTTACCGCTAAATAATTAACTGGGCCCTAGAAGACGCTGTCCAAGTCTATGCCGTCACAGCGAACTGGTGCGGGAACTTCAAGGAGGCGTCGCCACCCGTCTTTTGTTATCGCGCTTCTTCTGGCCTACCAAGCGTCTTGGCGTGCTAAGAGTGGTGTTTTCGATATTGTAGAAGGGCGATTTTCTCATATAGAAAAAAAATCGTTTTTCTCTTTCGTGCTTTCTTAAAGCAATGTACGCGCGTCCAATTTGCGCCGCGGCTGCCCCTCATCACATAAGAAGCTAACAAAATACGGCACTGGTATCACTACCTGGGCGCTGGTGATACAAATATTATATCACCAATTTTGAGATCTACAACTGAGCTATTTGCCATGCTATCTTCCCTTTTGTTTTCTCGTCACTATAAGGTGCACAAAAGTGTATAGGGTGTCCAAGGCAGCCTTAAACGCCTTCGACAGTTTGTAAATATCGTAACATTCGTAATTGTTACGTTACGGGGCGCTAAATGAGTGAACTAAAGCTAGAGTTACTGAATATGCTATGGCTTTTGGGTTTTACGTGCCAAAAGCACGATATGATTATGAGGCACGTTGTAGTGAGGGACTCCGGAATAATTTTGACCACCTGGGGTTCTTTAACGTGCACCTAAATCTAAGTACACTGGTGTTTTCGCATTTCGCCCCCTTTTCAACTAGCAATAGTCGCCCCTCGTTTAGCACTTCATAGGGTACGACACCGCCTCTGCGCAATATAGCCGCATTTCGCCCCATCGGAATGCGGCCGCCGTGCCCGGGATTCGATCCCGCGACCTCGTGCTTAACAGCCTAATACCATGGTCACTAAGCAACCGCGGCGGATACAGAATATGCCACCATACGTAGCATAGATAAGGCCCTTTTGGGAGCCATATACAATAGCGCTAACTAAAACCCAGAATGCGGGACGCATAACGTTGGTTTTTAGCTGGTGTCGTGATGATTGTGCAAACAGTGTATTATACGCTTGCGCGGCAGGCCGGTCGGAGTAATCCAACGTCGAGCATCTCGCGGACCCAAAGACAAATCTGTCTAAAAAGTTGCATCTGCCCACGTTATCAGAAGAAAATCGTTTGGTAATATTTCTTTGCTTTCTTTTTTTCTTCATTTATTTATTTATTTAGTGCGTTGACCTCTCCCTGGAATTTAAAACAGAGCTAAAGAGAAACCAAGAAAATCCAGTTATCTTTTTTTGCGACGGCTGTTTAACTCCTGCGCTAAACACCTTTCGACATCCGAATAAATCCTCCCAAAAACACGATTTCCATTGCGGCCGCGCAGGTGCGACCACGCGCCCTTTTTTTCTATAGTATCCAAAACGACGAGCAATTTCTTTGCAGGTTGTTTTTGATGAACGTGGTTCGAATACCTCTGTGTTTTTAGAAAGCTATTTCGCCAGGGAAAAAAATTGGCGGACTTTCCCAATTTCTCCGGACCAGAGCTCATTTACTGCTGCATCTCATCACCGCCCTGGCTCCCACAGTGGACACCGCCACTTTTTTGATGTTGATGTCGATTACTTTAACACCTTCTCAGAAACGGCTTCTTTATTGCGATGCGTGGCGTCGTCTTCGTACGCTACGTTATTGCCTGCAGTGGACACCGTAATACACGCACGACGCCACCACTCTTAGTGTTTCGCACAAAACCCCGCATGAATTGACATGCACGAATATTGCGCTTTATCTCAGTGGTCAGCACCTCGGAGTCCCAGCTGCATATGGCTTCAGGGGCACAAGTACGAGCACCCCTATGGCTGCATTGGGAAAAGATTTTGTTTTCTTTGACGTATGGTCAGGGTGGCGACGAAGGCGGCGGCGTAACGGAACGGACGGGTGCAGCAAACACAGCTTCCACAGCTTAACTGATGTTTGGAGCAAAATAGAAAAGAAAAATCAGTGAAGTAATGCCAGCTTATTTACGTGAATGTATTCTTATAGGCCAGTGGAATTGTATACGCCGATGTTAGGGTAAAGAATATGTGCCAGGAATGAAACCTGTACAAGTACACGCTTCAACCTAATGGTCTGTCTTCATTCTAAATCTAAACTTCGTATATAATATTGCGTACACACACACACACACACACACACACACACACACACACACACACACACACACACACACACACACACACACACACACACACACACACACACACACACACACACACACACACACACACACACACACACACACACACACACACACACACACACACACACACACACACACACACACACACACACACACACACACACACACACACACACACACACACACACACTCTCTCTCTCTCTCTCTCTCTCTCTCTTGTCGTTTGAATATTTATGAAACGCCGGCTCTGGTAACAGACGCGCAACACAGCGCATAACAGTAAACCACCATGTTGGACTTTACTGGGGCAGTAAACAGTATACTTACCTTACAGGGATGATGGCAGCGCATGCCTCTCAAATGGTGGGTCCTCGAAGTAAATACCACACATGGATGCTAGTCTGGTCTAGCTTTCTTTGAGCTTGATAGCTATTCATGATTTAACGCAACAGCGCGACGCAGCGGGAGTCATAGGAAGAACGTAAAAACACACGGTTTGCTCTTAATCTTGCTATTGCCCCCATAGCATCGCGATGCTCCTTTGAATCATGAATCCGCAGCAAATCGCCTACATTTTAGACTTCTTTCTATATGGTAAATGTATACATTGTCGGTGGCCATTGCAACCGCATTCGATTGCTCCTCCGTACAGAGAACAGCGACAAAAAAGGTGAAATTTTGAGCGGCAAGATCTACATGCGTCATTGGCCAAGCCTTTAATCTCGAGGTAGCTTCTTGGGCAACGCATGAAGTAATGCCTGCATTTGTATCCTAAACGTGGAGCCGATTTACGCAACAGCGCTGTTATCACTCTAACATGCAGACTTTATCTGTGTGCTTTCTTTAGCTCATCGATGTTAACTTTTTATTCAGCCCCTTCTGCAGCGCTCACTGTCTGCATTGATTTTTTTGTTGTCGCGAGCCTTGTTCAACAGCATTTTATTGCGTAGGCGTCGTCTCAAAGTGGCGAGTAAGGACTGATTGTATTTCGTGGCTGGTGCAGGGCGTCGAGCATTGCGCTGATACACTGCAACTACCGGACGCCGTCAAAATTGCGGGTAGTCAAGTGTATGAATTCCAACGCGTTATAACACTAGCCTAACGCAACTTCGATTGTAGGTACAATCTGTGACTATCTTGCACTCGAAGTTTGCTACCCCAAGGGTCCTGGTTAATTTTTCGCCCAGTTCTCTCTTTTTATTCCACATATTCTTCCCCCAGAGCAGGGTAGCAAACCGGACTTGCGTCTAGTTAACCTCCCCGCCTTTCCTTTCTTTTATTTCTTTTTTTCTCTCTTCGCTTTGTTGTGTTAACTCTTCAGTTCTCTGGGTTTTTGCCCCGTTCTTCTACTAAAATTAAGTGTATTTTCGTGAGGGACCCCGTAAAAGTGTCAGAATGCAACGGTTATGGGCAAAGAAAGAAAACGGATATGGGGGGTTGCGAGGAGCCATAGGAATGGGGGGGGGGGGGTAGGGGGAAGGAGGAGGTATAGGAGGTTTTCTTTCAGATTTTTTTAACTTTGTTTTTACTGACTCGTCAAAACAAATTTATGCCGGTGAGCCTGCTTCGGCATTGTTCGAATCACGGCCAATTCCGGCGAAGGGAGAACTATGCACCAATCGTTTGTATGCAGATAAGCTACGCCAACAGATCGCCATCCATGTTTTATATATTGGAATGCATACCAGTGTTTCGTAATATGATCTTTTTTTTTCCGTATCGTGTTCTTGAGCTTATTTGCCACGCCTTGCATACACAGTGCTGCCTCATTCACGCAACCGCCATGTCTAACTTACGGTTCAGACTTATCGCAATGAATAAATTTTCTTTCTCGATTATTTTTTGTATCAATCACTTCCTCAAGACGCCTGTTCTGCTGCCAAAACAGAGCGAAACAGTTGAGAAGCTTTATGCAATCGTCGCGTCTGCGCTTGCGAGGGCTCAAGACATGGGTGTGCACAACTTCCATCACATCGGTAAAGCAGCTAGAGCCTGGCGACATCATCAAATTGAACGTTGCCTTGTATTGATACAAAGTCAGCAATAAGGCAAAAAAAAAGTGGGGTTGATGCAAGTTCAAGAACTCCGGATTAATGTCGACCACCTGGGGTTCTTTAACGTGTACCCTATGCTCAGTACACGCGCGTCTTTTGCCCCGTCGAAATGCGGCCGCCGGGGTGTGATCTCGCGACCTCGTGCCTAGCAGTGCAACGTCGCAGCCACTAAGCGACCGCGGCGGGCAAGCACCGGTGTTTCAGTTGGAAAACAGTCCTTTGTCAAGTGGAGTTTGTCATCCTTGCAGCTTTCTTATTGACGTCGTGTCGAGACGTCACCACCATTACGTGCTAGAGTTATGGGGTTAGTACGTTACGAAATTAAAAAAAAAACAGACTTCCATCTACCAAAACATCGACTCGCCTCAAAGTTTAATTTACTTTAGCTGAGTCTTGCTTCCAGTTTGATCATTTCTTGTACTATCCAAGACTTGGTCGTGCGGGTATATTCGAAAGGAGCCTCACGAGCGTGACCGGTAATGAGAAAATACAGATAAGACTTTACGGAGACTAAGAGTTTAATTGCACCAGCCGAATAGAGGTAACGCGCACCAGTTAGTCCATGTACAACAATCTGAGGCGTCAAACTCAGTGGCTAGAACGTGCCTATATGAATCACCTACGAGTGCGTGTCACCATGAAATATCGAATGGCCGCATTCTTTAATTATTTAGTGTCGACACAATTCCTCGTGTCATACTGATGACACTACCGCGACCACAGCTGTCTCTCATGACAGCCAATAACATTTTTTTGTTCTACCTTCGTTCCATGGAACTCTTGTGCAGTCGTTTCTCCGACATGCAGCTCACGATTAGCTCACGTGCGAAATAGTGGAACTTGTCCATCACTTAAGAGAAAAAGGCCATGATATCTCTTTCCAGTGGATACCAGGTTATTGCGATATTATAGGAGAGAGAGAGAGAGAGAGAATCAAGAGGAAAGGCAGGGAGGTTAACCAGATATGAGTCTCCGGTTTGCTACCCTACACTGGGGATGGGGGATAGGGGTTAGAAAGATGACAGAGAGGAAAACGCAAAAAAAGGAAAAAAAAAACAACAACACGCACATGGAGACACACACACAAAAGGCGTTCCAGTTAAAGTCGTTCACACAGACCGGTAGATCGCAAAAAGCGCAATAGCGCTTGCACGGCCTTCTTCTGTAACGGTAGGTCCTTTCGATGTTGTAGAATTCTTTTTTCGCGGCAAAGCTCGTGGCAAAGGCATGCCCTCTGTGGACTGTACTGCGGGCAGGCGCACAACATATGGCCAATTGATTCTTCATGACCGCAGTGGTCACAGGTTGGGGTGTCGGCCATCCCTATGCGGAATGCATAGGCTTTGGTAAGGGTGACGCCCAACCAAAGTCGATATAAAAGGGTGGCGTCTCTACGGCGAAGCTGTGATGGCGCTCGAAGACTTAGTGTGGGATCAAGTGAGTACAGTCGCGTATTTCTTAAATGTGGTTCGTTCCATTGCGACGTGGTGCACTGCCGAGCAAGTAGGCGGAGCTTCCGTGCTGCGTCAGTTCTAGAAAGAGGAATATCATAGGAAATGATGACGTCGATAAGGCGGAGCTTCCGTGCTGCGTCAGTTCTAGAAAGAGGAATATCATAGGAAATGATGACGTCGATAAGGTAGCTCGGACGTCAAACCAAGAAGACCGCTGCGTCCCCATTCCTCTCAAGAACTGACGCCGCGAGACAACTTGGCATTTTAGCACGCACGATCTCCTTAGCAGGGTGGAATACCGTACATACAATGCGAACAAGACTGCACAGACTAAACCCGTCACTTCAACTCAGACCCCCAGCCGGTCTGCATGCACCGACGTGAAGCGTCTCTTCTTTGTCGGTTATGGCTTGGAGTTGCCTTCACGAATGCCTACCCAGCACTGATTGGAATGGCTGGTAGTCCTGCATGTGATGTTTGCGGATGCGAGGACAACATTGAACACTTATTGTGCCATTGTCCTCAATTTCAAGCACAAATACTATTTTTGTCCAACACATTGAGGAAATTAGATGATCGTCCTCTGAGTGAACAGACATTACTAGAGCACCGTCCCGACCGATCATCGGCTCAGAAGGCAATGAAGGCACTTTTGTGCTTTCTCAGAACTTCTGGGTTGCGCGAGCGGCTTTAGCTCAAGTGCTGTCCGTACACCTATCTACACCTTCTCTCTCCCTTCTCTCGCTTCCCCTCCTCTCTTCCCCCAGCGTAGGGTAGCCAACCAGACTATTGACTGGTTAACATCCCTGCCTTCCTCTATTACTCTCTGTCTCTCTTTTACGCGAACACAATGCTTTCAATTCCGAATGATATCATCAAGGTCTGCGCAAACCAAGCTTCGTTCTTCCGTTTACCACAAAGTTGAGTTGAACCGCATTGTGTCCAGCCGGATTTCACTGTATCCTATTACCATATTGCAGCGAACCCTGCTGATCATATGGCAGGTCATGATATTTCGTTGCAAAGGTAACAGAGCCTTTTATAAAGCAGGCTTGCGAGTTTTTTTTTTTCTCTCCTTGCATGCGTGCTCGTGCGCCAGTACGCGTCTGTATGTGCGTGCGCGTTATGAGTGTGCTTGCGTCCGCATGTGCAGTCGGCCACAACAGATATTATTGATTCTCTTTTTTCACGAAGGCGCACGGGGAGCGATGGAATCCCAGAGAGGCCTGAGTTCCAGAATTTAAAATTCAAATGAAACACAGGGTTCTTTTATCCGCTCAAGTCTGAGGTTATGTTCACGGCCTTACGCCGTTGCACACTGCCAGAATTGGACACATTTCTGCCGATTTTGTTACATGGAAACCAAAGTTTGGATTTTCTGATATTTCGGGGCTTTTTTAAGCGCCATATTGCATTTGGTTTCGCCTCTGTTTGCTACCGCTAAAAAAAAAAAAAAAAAAAAGGCGGATCCGGAATAGGCCCATCAGGTGGGTGCCCCAATTTACGACCGAGGTTCTTTTTTCTGCCTGGCACTGGCTTAATTTACGAACCTACTGCAGCCGCACGCTCTCGAATCTAATTCCGAGAGTAGCACAGGTATGCGCCGGTCCTTTCACGGATTATATTTCTATGCACATTTGATTTTCCCCCTTCTTTTTGTTGTAGTTCTTCAAAAGCTTCAGTATGTTGTCATATTCACATTGAATTACAAAGGACTGGCGTCGGTGGGGTTTATCTGATTCTGCGCTGACTCGGCTAGATCATATAAATTTGGAGATTCTTTTTTTTCGCTTTTTTATTAAACACGTTGCACACTTGTATGGTCTAAGCCTTCGGGCTTTCTACAGCGACTGTGCTGTTTCTCGCGGCTTCTGCCTTCGCAGCATTCGTTTATATATATATACATATATATATATATATATATATATATATATATATATATATATATATATATATATATATATATATATATATATATATATATATATATATAAAACTTCGAGGCGTCAATTGAGTAGCGCAGCTTGTTCTGGGTGGCTAACCTATAGACCGCCGCGAGAATCACTTCCTTCGAAGGAGACATGTTGCAAGGGGGGCTTTGTTGACGCTTACAAATCGTTTCGTGGGGCTAAAAGATCCGAAAGACCATTCTGACAGAGCACGTTCTGGAAGACACTTTTGAACAATGTACAATGCAAAAATATAATAACGATATAGCCTAAACTTATGTAACGAAGATTTCCTCACGTCCTTTCTAGAATAGCGAAACTGCCGTACATTAGGCCCACAGCGCATCACTTTTCCTTCCGACTTTCCACATGCGCAGCCAACATTTGCTTGCTACTCTCGAACCCGGAAGACATGCTGCCGCCCTTTCTTTAATCTATTCGTGTGTATGTGTTTCTATTTGTTCGTACTACTTTAAAGGGGTCCTGAACCACCCTCACGCTTTGTGAAAAAACGCATTTCGCGGATAGCTTACGCCGCTGCGAACATCTCAGCCAAGTTGTGCAGCCGTGCGCGGCGCGTGGAGCTCGCCAGCGGAACGCGAAGTCCACCTTTCTCTCAGACGCTCTCTTTTCAACACAAGTCTGCTCCTCACTCTTTTTCTGGGCGCTTTATATCGTGATATACATGGAGGAAGGGAAACTGAGGAGAGGCCCTACCCCCTGCGCGCGCAGGCGAAAAGTGTGGAGGAAATGACGTAGTAGGTTCTCCTTGTTTTCCCTCTTTTTTATTTCTTTTGCTGTAGCGGCCATGTTATTGGGCCACAATGGCGGCTTTGTTATGGTCGTGCGCGCTCACGCGTATTGCCCCGTACGTTTCGTACCGTGGCAAAGGCGTCGTGTGGGCAGGTTTGCGTCAGTATAGGTGTTTTGTTGCGCTGTGTTACCTGGACCGTGCTCTCCAGGATGTTGCTGTGACCAGGTGGGACAGGCGGAACTAAAGCTAATACTGTACGCAAGAGAGAGAGAGAAGGGGAGGAAAGACAGGGAGGTTAGCCAGTGTAAGTACCGGCTGGCTACCCTGTGTTGGGGAAGGGGCTAAAGGGAATAAAAGGAGGAGAACAAAAAAAAACACCGAGAAAAATTTGCACAGTAACGCGATGCTACGCGATGCTACGCGCTGCACGCAATGTACTGTACGCTGTACTGTACCCAATGTACCGCGCCACGGCAATGGCAACGGACGATGTAGTATCCGCGGGAAATCTTGCCCTCTTCGGCGGAATCGTGCTAACGTGCCATCGCAGGCCGAAGCCGATGCGTTTCAGAATCTGTACAATGAACGCCTTGCAGGTCAGTGATTCCTGCTTTTAACCACGCGTGGTGTATTTGCGGAACGTAGAACGTGGGTTATTCAAGAATGCATAATCCTGGTTTTAGAACTTCATGTTCAGTAACAACTTGCTTTTGTTCATGTTAAAACACATGTTGCTCAACCGTTGCTTGTTTCTCGCAGTACTCGCGGCAGCACGTACTCTTTTAAAAAGAGCGCGGTCGTAGGTCATACAGACCTACACAGATGTACCGCAATACACGTGCTGATAGCGCGTTACGCAGAATATGTGCATTTTGCTGCCTTCGGCACCGTGCGCCGGCCAGCCGACGCTTCATCCTGGAAGATGGGAAAGAAGTGGCTGCTTTGTCTTATTAGGGACGAATTCACCCTATACCGCAGGGGTATCTTATCTGTGCGCGCGAGAATCGCAGGGAAGTGAATTTTAGCGGATGCGCTGCAATAGTGAGCAAGGCTCCAGAGAACGTACGACTGCGAACACATCAAACGGCTGTTCCATGACCACACGTAGGCCGGGTCTACGCGCATACTGTTCGGCACCGTGCACAAAACTTTGGTTCCGTGAAACTTCCCTTACCGTGGTAAGAAGGCACAGTAAGTGCCTTCATCCCATTTAGGCGCCTACAGTTCTGCAATTGTGCCAGTCCTTTCTGGTGTGCCCCAGGGTTCTGTTTTGGCCCCTTTCCTGTTACTTTTGTTCATAAACGACATAACTAGTCAGGTTGAATCCAAGATTAGGCTATTTGCAAACAAATACGTCCTCTATAGAGAAGTACTAAACCGACATGTAAGCTCAAATTAGTCTTAACAAGGATTTTGCTTTGATAGCCCAATTGTTTGAAAACTGGCAAATGGCCATCAACTTTGATAAAACAGTTTCAATGCCAGTAACAAAAAAAAGAAATCCAAACTTATCTTTACATACGGCTGTGATAGCGCCATCCATAACACTGTCACTCAGAATAAGTACTTGGGCGTCGTCATATCATCAGATTTAGGATGGTCGGCTCATGTAGAGCACGCGGCAAGTAAAGCGGTGCGAAAGCTAATGTTCTCAAAGCGGGCTTTGCGATACTCTATGAAGGAAGCCGAGCTCTTGGCCTATGTGACGATCATACGTCCTATCCCAGAATATGCGAACGTGGGGTGGTTTCCCTTTGCCCAGAATCAAATAGCTACTCTTTAGCATGTCCACCGAAAAGCCGCACGATTTATCTGTAACCGACATAGGCCCACCGACTCGCTTACGCAGACGCTATCCGATGTCGGCCTTCATACGCTAAGCAGTCGTGCGATGCTGTACCGACTCGTAATTTTCGTATCTCATCCTACATAATAAAGTCGACGTGGATTCTGACACCTTCATTTGCTATAACACATTCAGAGAACCCCGTCATAAGCATAAGGTTACACTCCAAGAATATCCCTGCGCTATCAATACATTTGGTTTTTCGTTCTTCCCGCGCGCTGTTCGTGACTGGAATGGTTTAGTCCAGACGGTAGTCGTACAGCCCACTGTTGACAAATTTGTTGAACTTTCTGACCAAACTGTAATGTTAGCAACGAGTAAGGGGTGTTATCATTACCGTGTTCATTCTTGTTTTACTTAACAGGTATATTGGAAATGTGTGATGCGAAATTGTGGATGATGTTACCAATTGTCTGCATATCTCATATGCTTGTCCTTCTTTTTTTTCTTTTTGCGGAACATTATATGTAATTGAAGTAAATTGATTGCGCGTTATCTTTTTGCCATACTCATTGGTGTTAACGTAGGTCCATTATCCTCAAATGGCCCCTCACCAGGTCTGGCCATCTTGAGCTGACAAGCGCGTAGCATACAATGCGCTCTAAAGATTGTGTCTGAAAAGTGTAACATCGCTACGCGCCTCGGAAAGGTCTGAAATTTCAATCCGAACGCCGTTTTCCTTTTTTTTTTTTTTGCGGCGACCGCGCTCCAAGCCCGACGGTGACGTCCTCGTGTCCCTGCGCCTACGTGCTCGTGTCCCCAATGTGACGTCACTCGTGGTGACTCGCGACTTCGAGAATTATTCAAGGCAACATATGTTATTTGTGTGATCTGTTGCTTGAATTGATAAATCGAAGTTTAGAGAAATAATAAAACAAACGAACGAAATGTCTGCGTGTTTTTTGTTCTACTTCGCACCGCAGCAAGAGAGATGTACTTCCGTTTCGTCTGCTTGTTCCCACGTCGTGCAGTCGCGCGCGCAGACACCGAAACTGTCATTTTCTACCGTGTCCCAGCGCGAGATCGTGCTCTGCGATCCGCTTGTTCTGCCTCAGTATTCGTGTAACACTGAAATATACTGCTAGTCTATGTGCCCCTGCGCACAGCGCGCAAAATCATGCGCTACACGAAACGAGACAATCGCAACAGCTCGCGCGCAACACTGCAAACAAGAAAAAGAAAAAAGAGAAATAAATAAATAAATAAAAAATGAAAATAAAAATAAAACAAAAAAGGAAGCGAAGAGAAAGAAAATGAAAGTGGGGCCTGTGACGTATGCGTCACGCGATCCTCGAGGTCCAGTATGGGAGAACGTAGGGAAAGAATTTCGCTAGCGGAGGCTAAACGGGGCGCGTGGATATAGCGCCTTGCTTGGCAGTGGAGCCCGCCTGCTGAAACCATGGGTTCGCGGCACTGAAATATTTCTATCTCGGCTATTAATGGAGCCGATTTGAAAAATTTTTGCGGCAGAACGCTCTCTAGAGGGCACGTAACAAGTTCCAGCGTATAACCAAAATTTGCTATGTGGCCTGGTGAGCGGCCCTTTAACATCCAAAATCAGATTTGAACTGCGCACCACGGTGACGTTCAGTAGGCGGAGAGTTGTGGGCACGCCCCGCTCCGCTGTAGCCTTCGCAGTGCAAGTCATTGAGAAGAAGCGGAAGCACCGCGTAGGGGACAGTTGATTGCCAATAACTCCGTTTCAGCTGCATGCATTGAAGTTCTTTTTGTGGCAAAGCATTTCTGAAATAATCTAACTTCAAGTGCACCTCTGGACTTCCATAAAAAGTGGTTCACGGCCCTTTTAATGATTGTGTTACTGAGGAAGTGTATCTTAATTGTACGTGCTGCTTTTCAACCACGCTGTTACGGCCGGAAGGCCAACAGTATATGCAAATAAAAAATATATAAAAAGCGGCATGTTTAAGGTATCCACGAAATGCGGGAGAATAATATCTCTCACTGGTTTAGCCCGAGATCCACTAGGATGCTCGACTGCACTAAATTTTTAGCGTCAGAAAGTGCGATTGACTTTCAAACATTATGTGCTGGATAAAAAGAAAGAATGTCATCTGATACAGTTGTAGTCAGGATCTCACTGCTTGTCACAAGGAGATAAATTATGCGCCAGTGTTCGCATGAACCGTAAAGCCCCAGAGGAAGGACGGAATTCTGGTCGCATACCCTAAATTCTGACGGAAGAAAGTTTTTTGTTTATAACAACACAACAGTGGCTGTCGAAGTACATGCACCATCGGCAAGTATTGTACTGTATTGTACTACTGACGGCCGTTTGGAATGTGTAGGGTGAGAGGGCTTTCTGGTGCACCAGACATGTCGTTTATAAGTTGCGTCATGTATGTACGAGACGATACTTTCAAGGCAGAATACTAACATCCTGTCATGTTTGCTTCAACAAGGTAACCAGTCAACAAATAGAGTTGACTGCTAATAGGTGTGATACGGTTATGCCAATCACAAGATCAGCGCGGCGCACGACATTAAATGAATTCCCATTAGCCGATAACGGGGCTGTCTGCTGGAAACATGACTCGCAGGACGTGCGAAGCAGCAAGTGATCGAGTTGTAGCCGCATTTGCATCCTCGTTGTTTGTTCTCGCTGCAAGAAAACGATAGGCATACTTCGTCGATGCTTACGCGTTTCTCCTCTTCCAGTCTCAGGACTGCGCGAATGTTTCCTTCCTTCGACGATTCGCGCGCTTCTTGTGAGAGGAGCTTGAATTTAATGCCAGCTTAAATTGAATTTCTTTGTGTATCCGCAGTTAACTAAGCGGCGTCTCGCACGTTCACGCGTGCGTGCGTGCGTGTACGCGCACACGCGCGCTTAAGTTTGTGGAGTTGTGTAAATTTGTTCGGAGGCGTACAATTTCCTTGCACAGCGAGTATGAAGTACCGTTCGCAAGGAACGTTCGATACAAGGCAGCTTCCGCACCCAAAATATACACTTGCCCTCTCTGGTTACACGCCCGTCGCCTTCGATTTCCGCTTTCCTTTCCCAGCTTTGCATATGGAGGTTGCGTCTGCCTATGCTAATAGCCATCAACCTGATGATACCTTATTGACTGTTTCATTGCGATAGCAATTATATGGACACCTCTGGTGAATTTCCAACGTCGGCGTCACCGTGATGTTCCGCGTAAAGTCCAAGGGCGATAAGATCGCGACCGCCCACAGTATTCTGTAGATGCGAGTGAAAGCGGGCGAGGGTAAGCCAAAAGGGATGGCGGTTTGATCTCGCATGTGCATGGAGGGAGGCTGGGAGGTAGGCCGCGGTCTTCCATCGAACCTTCGCAAGTTTATACGGCCGATAAAACTACTATCCTTACTTTGTATAGCTAATAATTTGCTATCGTAATCGATCTTTCGCCTTCCAGACGAAAAACTGCGCACTTTTTTTTTCTTTCACAGCCTGCAGCCTTTATCGCCCCGCACATCCACATTTGGGTAAAGCACCAGCGATCGTAACGGTTTCTTCCCATTACGCTCGTTCCGGATCAGGAAGGGGGACATTTCTGCCTATATATCGTCGCTCGCTGTGTGCGCGAACGCGCATTTGGGCTCTGTAATCTTCGCGCAACGAGCTTTTCGCCGAAATTTCGCGTGCCTCCTCATCCGGCGCATAGGGTTCTTAGCGTTTTCCGTCAGGATGAGCGCATGCTTTGCGGCTGTATCTTCATTTGACGCCTGCAGCTGTATGGGCGGTGAATGGCGCTATCGCATTCGTCCGTCGCTTTTGTACGCGTTGCGCTTTGCTTCGGCAGGAGCACGCGGAGCGTCCCTCTCCTTTTACTTTGCCGTCGAGTTGCTCAGGACGCGAAACCTCCAAGCATCAATCACGTAATTCCCGTAATTCACGTAATCACTTATTCCGCGCCACTTCTCCCACTGCCACAGATGGTAAACGCTGAGCCGCGCAGCATATACACGAAGCACGAAGCCTGCCAGTTTTTACCGGCGCATGCCAGTTTTCCCGGGCGCAAATGCACGTAATCGCGTATGTGGGCGAATATCGCTGCGGATGCTTTACTTCATGAAGTAACGGTGCATGCACCAAAACGGCAGCTTGGGCGAGTTGGCTCGCATTCATCATTTCTGTGCAACGCGAACAAGCGAGGCACGCAGGGCATAGGAATCATAAACACGAGCAATGTGTCTGCGTTTGTAGTCTTTTTAGGCTGAATCGATGTGATGAACGTTTCAGTGTTAGAAATGTGGCCATCGTTCGCGATACAACCGCGAGAGTTCGTGGAAAAAAATAATAAAACTGACATCCCGAGTCGTTAATTCGGGGGCTGCAGAGTTTTTTTCACCGCTACAAACCACCATCACGAACGAATATTTGCCTCGTGTTGAACGTAGATGATCTTTGTCAAGCAGTTAACATTCATATAAAATAATTGCCTCGATAGTAGGATCTCTAACGGGCCGCAGGTTCAGGATTTCTCTTTCTGTCACTCTTGTGTCGATCACAATCGGAAATAGTGACACGTTCAGGATGGCGAATGAAAGGTCAGGCCAGTTTATAAAATTGTGCAGCACAGGACGTCTCGCCACCACCGTACAGGAACACTCGCCAATACAAGAGTGTGTCCATGCCTTGACTGCATATACACCGCGATGAACCTCTTGACATTAAAATGAAGCGTCCTGGAGGCCCCGAAGCAGCTTTTTCGCTGCTATAGTACAAGAGTGAACAACAGTTGACGGTGAAGTACAGAGTTGAAAAAAAAGGGACGTTCTTACTCACGTTCTATAGAACGGCGCACTTGAATTCGTGCGCGCGATATGCGATGCCGAACAGTGCCACGTGATCAAAAACACCATAAGAACAATAGCAGGATAGTAGCGTCAGCGCATCCAGTGTTGGAACACTCGTACAAGTACATATATATATATATATATATATATATATATATATATATATATATATATATATATATATATATATATAGAGAGAGAGAGAGAGAGAGAGAGAGAGAGAGAGAGAGAAAGAGAGACTATCGTTACATCATACTGGACCAGTTCGCAAGACGCTTCCGCTATATGCATGGAGCCATCTGTATAGACGTGTCTGTATCCTGAATATCGCATATATTCGTATATCCAGTAAAGTGCTAGTTGTTGAGCAGCTTGAATAAACATGTCTCTTATGCCGTCTACTGACAATTCGATTTTTGGAAGTTTAGTAGCCTTGGAGGATATTCGACGTCTGAGTTCCAAAATTCATTTCTAGGCAATATATGAAGATTTTCTCGAATTTCTTTATTAACGTAACTTCTATCTCGTTTCATTATGTCTAGAGCCAATTTGTGACTTTTATGCTGTGTCTGAAGACGGAAATAATTTCGGCATGTTTCTGTAGTTCTCATAACTGGAAACGATGATTGGCGAGCCTCATCTATTACAATATAACTAAAAGTCGCTCATCGAACTACTAGATATATACGTAGTCCTCTAGCTGAACGTCTTTGAAGTCGCTCTTCCGACGTGTGGGAAAGTCCGTGTAAGGTGGGCGCGGAATATGCAATCCTTTGTCATATTAATGCATTGTAGACAGTCAGCATGAACGATACTCATCCGCCCCATGATGTGCCTGCAAGCCTGCGAAGTACAGTCACTATCGCATTGACCTAGTTTTCGAGTTTTTTTTATGTGGGGTGTCCAGGATAGCTGCATATCAAGTATTATGCCTAGAAATCGATGCCGTGTGACAATCATTAGAGGGTGTCCTTCCAGATTAAGAGTAAAAATTTTTTAACGGCCTCCGAGTGAAGGGCAATGCAGCTGTATTTGCGTATGATAGAACCATCCCCCCCCCCATCTCTCTCTCTCTCTCTCTCTCTCTCTCAAAAATTTGTTAGTGATATTTATGCCGTCTTGCAATGCCATCTTAAGTAATCGAACATTAGACCAAGATGTCCAAATACACGTATCATCAGCATACAGTAAAAACCTTAAGTGTGATGGCAGTCTTCTTGTTGAATCAGCCATGACACAGGTAAAAAGAGAAGGGCTGAGTACGCTTCCCTGCCGTACTCCCTGTTTGACAACATGTTCAGCACTCTTTCCTTCACCCGTCTGAACAAATATTTTGCGACCTGATAAAAATTCAGAAATCTATCGCAAGGACCTGCAAGACATTACGAGTTCTAACATACTTAGCAGAACATGAACGTGACTATCAGTGTCAAATGCCCTCTTGATGTCTAGGAATACTGCTATCGCTATGTTTCCACGTGCACGTTCGTGTTCCACACAGGTTGCTATATGCAATATTGCATCCATTGTGCATCTGCGTTTTCTAAAACCTGCTAAGTAGTTGGACAACACATCCGTTTCATTACACCACTATTGAAGTCGCCCGTCAACTATTTTCTCCATTACATTGCATAAACAACTTGTCAAACTAACTAGGCGGAAGGATTCAAGGCACAAGGGCGTTTTATCCGGTTTTAAAATTGGGATTTTCATTTTTCAATGAAGTTATATACGCGTCTTATGGTCGAGGCATGGCATATTAATAAAGGTGGAAGTGCGTGCGTGAGTCAGCCTTCGATTACCTTACATAAGGAAGAGATCAAATGCCTTAACAGTTACCTCTCACGTAGAGCTTCAATGAAGTTACGCGTCTTATGGTCGAGGCATGGCATATTAATAAAGGTGGAAGTGCGTGCGTGAGTCAGCCTTCGATTACCTTGCATAAGGAAGATATCAAATGCCTTACCAGTTACATCTCACATAGAGCGGCACGTGTCCCCGATTGACACGTGGTGCTACCATTCCAGAGCATGTGCAAATGAGTTATGTGTATTCTTTCTTTTTTCGCCTCAGTTCTTCCTTCAGTTTATAGTCGGCGTTCGTGTTTTCCACTTCTCTTCTCTAGTGTCCGTGTCTGCACGCCTTACCCCTTCTTCGCATTATGCACCATTTACTTTGGTCACGTATAACAAAAGACAAGCAGAAGGCATTCCGGTTGTCTTTCGCCCATCAAGTGAAGGCACTACTTTTTGACGAGTGAATCCAAGCCGAGTGTCTGCCGAAATAGTTTCCGCTGCGAAAGAAAAAGTACAGTATTTTAGGACGACCAGAGATGGAAGTTTCAGTGTCAGCGTTGCTTCCTTAGCATCCGCAAACGCCTTTTAATGCTCTCAAATGTAGGAGGCCTGGAAGTCCTTCGTCCCAGAGTCACACACGCGAAATGTTGGGAAAGTAAGACATGTGCTTCCGCAGTATACAGACGAGCAACTCCTAGACTCCTTGAAAGATGCAGGAGTTATATCGGCACGCAGACAGATAAAGTATTACCGCCGGGAAGATGGAGCAGTAAAGTTGCACCCACTTCACACAGTAATTCTGACTTTCAGAGATGATCACCCTATTCCAGGAAGAATTTATTTAGATTTCACCAGTCATCATGTCGAGGAATATCTAGGACCAGTACTTAGCTGCTGTAATTGCCAGCGATTTGGGCACATGGCGAAAAACTGCCGCAGCACACGTCGATGCAAAATCTGCCCAGAAGGTCATGACCACAAGGAGTGCAAATCACTCCTTCAGCCTAAATGTACGTATTGTGCGGGGAACCATGCTGCCTGCTACTCAGGCTGCCCTCAGAGCAAGGCAGCGGCACAAATGCGTCGACGTGAACTTATCCATGGAAGACAACCGCGACGCAATGATCCCGCCCCAAACCTTGAGATTGTTCATCCAGCCAAAAGAACCACCACAGCCAAAAGAACCAGCAAGCTATTCCTCCTCAAGAGAACAACCAAGAGTGCAATCAAGAGACCAATCAAGAGGATCACAGTCAAGCGCCCAGTCTTATGCGTCAGTGCTACGGAAACCCACCTGACAACAGGCAGAAAGTAATACATCAGAAAGCTCTAATATTCGCACACACTATTCTCAGCGACGTTACGCACCTACTGCAGAAGTAACGCCAGTTAATAGCGACCATACCGCCGCATCGGTAACGCAACTGATTTTGCCAAGAGAGAGAGAGAGAGAGAAATTTATTTACAGAAAGGCAGAGAGGTCGGCCTGAGCTATAACTTGCTCTGGCCTGCTACTCTACTCTGGGGAAAAGGGACGGGGAGGGAAAGGGCTGATGAATGATGATGGTATAAGGAAGAGATGCGTATATACAAATTCACAGAGTTGTGGTATCTCTAAAGGCGTGCGTCCAGCCCAGTGGCTTGGAGAAAAGCTACAGCGGCTCTTGTGACCAGGGCTGCGCTGGTTGCATTAGGCCAAGGACCTAAAAGAAACTCGTCCGAAAGCGGTCTCTCATGGATGTTTGCTATGGAAGAGACAAGGTGCTGTCGTTCTTGCGCGTACGCGGGACACACGCAAAATATATGTTCAAGTGTTTCTGGCACCTCACAGCATTCACAGTTTGGGCTAGTATCACTGGCACCTATCATATTTCTATAACGGTTGGTGAATGCGACACCAAGGCGAATCCGGTGCACCATGCTCGTGTGGTTTCTATTGAACTTTTGAGGCATACGAAATCGCATTTCTTGGTCCCATTTGTGTAATCGCTTGTGTCGTCGATCAGGTTGGGCCCAGTGTTCCAACGTAGAGTTGTGGTTTACGCGACGAAGTAGGGCGTTTGTGTCTGTTCGTGAGAACGGAATGCGTACTTCACAAGCATTATCTAAAGCAGTTTTTGCTTCAGCGTCTGCCTGTTCGTTCCCTATCACGCCACAGTGTGACGGTATCCACTGAAAGGTGACATTGTGGCCATTTCTAGTTGCGTGGTCGAGATACTCTGTAATTTCTATAGCCATAGAATGATACGGGCCCCGTCTGAGGACACAGTCAATCGTTTGCAGAGCTGGCTTGCAATCGCAGAATATCGTCCATGCGTGAGGACGCTCCTCGGAGAGAAATCGAAGTGCTTCCCGGATAGCAACAAGTTCTGCGGCAGTTGATGTTGAGCTATGGTCTAGTTTAAACCGGCGAGCGATGATCATATGTGGAATGACGAAGGCTGCAGTGGAGGCATATGGTGTGACAGAGCCATCGGTATACACATGTACAGTATCTCCGTACTCTGTAGAAATGTGCAACAAGGTGAGTTGCCTGAGGCCAATAGATGCAACGAAAGACTTTTTAGTAATTCCAGGGATCTGCAATGTAACGACAGGTTTAGGCAGAACCCACGGGGGTGTTCTCGGAATACAGGCGGGAGAGAATCTCGACGGCAAAACACTCTGATGCCGCGATATAGTCATTGAAAAGCTGGAACCTGGGTGTGTGGTAGGGAGCGATGACAGAGGATGGTGCCTGTGTCGGGTCAACACGCGGAGGTACATTCGAAGAGGCTCGCAGAGCAAGTACACCCGAATAGGACAAGCACGAGCTTCCGCTATTGTTCCATTGGTTGACGTGCATCGTGGGAGGCCCAAACATGTGCGCAATGCCTGAGCTTGAATGCTCTCGAGCGCGCGCACACAACTAAGTCCCATGCTTGAGAGCGCCGGCATGCTGTACCGTATATACCCTACGAATAGTGCTCGGTACAATTGGAGTAATGACGACTCCGAGGGGCCCCATCTTGTTGCTGCCACGACGCGAAGGACGTGAACAAAAGTCTTCAGCTTTGACTTCAGTGCGGCGACGTGTCTTGACCAAGATAATCCCCGGTCTATGACTAAGCCAAGGAATCTGTGGTGTGTAACCGTAGGTATCGCTACGCCGTCAACAATGATCGGATACCTGGTCATTCGTTTTCGCGTGAACGTAATCACAGAACATTTTTCAGTTGAGAGTCGGAGGCCTTGACGCCGAAGATACTTAGCTGTGATTGTCACTGCATGTTGAAGCCTAGCACGCATTTGGGGACGGGTGGCTCCAGATGCCCATATGCATATGTCGTCGGCATATGTGCTAATCTTTACCGTGCTAGGAAGTTCGGATGCAAGGCCAATCAATGCAACATTGAAAAGAGTTGGACTGAGAACTCCCCCTTGTGGAACACCTCGATGTATATGGTACTGTCCGGTGTCGCCATCACTTGTCGACATATACACCGTGCGGCCACTGAGGTAGCTAACAATCCATGTATATAGTCGGCCACCGATGTCTAAATCTTCCAGTGCATCAAGGATTGCATAATGTAGTACATTGTCGTATGCACCCTTAATATCCAGAAAGACAGCTCCAACTAACCGACGTCGACTTCTTTCCTGTTCAACAGTGGAGACCAAGTCGATAACTCCGTCAATCGAAGAACGGCCTCTTCTAAATCCGTGCATAAAATCAGGAAAGCAATTATTTCTCTCTAGAAACCATTCCAGTCTTGACAAAACCATTCTTTCCATTACTTTGCCGACGCAACTGGCTAAGGCGATCGGTCTGTAGGAGGAAAGCTCGTTGGGGCACTTTCCCGGTTTAAGCAGCGCTACAACGCGACTGCATTTCCAACCATCTGGAACATTTCCTTTCTCCCACGTCGTATTATAAAAAGATAGGAGAAGACGCCGTGATTCGGTGCCAAGATGGCAGAGTGCAGCGTACGTGATTCCGTCTGGTCCTGGTGCCGAGGAGCGTCGAGAAACTGAAAGCGCAGCGTCAAGCTCTTGCATCGTAAACGGTACTTCGAGCCGCTCATCAGGTGACGGGGGTGCGATGGTGACAAGGGATGAAGTCACTGCATTAGATGCGTCCACAATCAGTTTACAGTAGTCCTCTGCTACCTCCAATTCGGTCCGGCGTTGATGTAGAGCCACCGCATGGAATGGGTGTCTTTGTTGTGGAGTTGCCTGGAGACTTCGTATGACCCGCCATATCTTAGATAGAGGCTGTCTTGGATCTAGGGATCCACAGAAAGCCCTCCAACGCTGTCTGTCAAGCTTCTCCAGATGTCGAAGAACATGTCGTTGAGCTCGGCGACTGCTCGAAAGATCGGACGGTGACTTTGTTCTTCTGTATCGCCGTTCTGCGCGGCGACGGATCGCACGAAGGGCCTCATATTGTATGTCGACCGATGACCTGTGCCTCGGTATGCTGACTTCTCTAGTTTTGTCCCGCAGGGTAGAGGCAATGATGTCCTCTATTTCGGATGGAGATGTCATACTCTGACAGGCGGTGTCGACAGAGGTCTTAAATGCAATCCAGTCTGTTTGACGAATGCAACGTGAGGCTGAACGGCGAAACCAGCTAAAGTGAACGTAAGTGGGGAGGTGGTCGCTACCATGAGTCTCTAGATCCGTCGACCAGGATGCTGAAGACAGAAGGCTCCTTGATACAAACGTTAGGTCAAGACAACTGCTGTAGGACGTGCCACGAATAAATGTAGGAGACCCGTCATTGAGCACATTTAGTCCCCGACTACACATAAAGTCAGCCAAATATTTGCCACGAGAATTCATCGAAGTGCTACCCCACAGGGGATGGTGCGCGTTAAAGTCACCAATCACAATATGAGGGCCTTGCGATGCTTGCAGCAGAGACATCAGGTGCGAGCAATCGATCCTCGCTCTTGGGTGGATATATCCTCCAATCACTGTAACCGTGCGACATCTGTATTTTATGGTGAGGCATACGTAATCATTAGTAGTATGCGATGGGACGTCATGTCTGAAATACACCAGGTCGTGACGTATACAAACTAATACTTTGCTCGAGGTTTGGTCGTTACGAGACCACATCTGGACATAACCAGAAATACGGAAAGAAGAATCCATATTAGGTTCACAGAGAACAATAACTGGAAATTGGTATTTAAATATCCGCTGTCGGAAATCCGACAAACGACCACGCAGACCGCGAGCATTCCATTGCATAACAAACGATTGACGCATCCGTTCTTCAAACATTATCGCCATACTTGCTTAGTGAAGAACCACTAGCAGTGGTTCCAAGACTTCAAGTAGCTGCACGGCAGCCTTGGCAGCCGGGGTATTTAGGCCGGAAAGAATCCTGCGCATGGAGCCCATCAAATTTTTCACCATACTCGTGACGTCAATGTCATCCATCTTTTCGTTTTCTTCAGTACGTGTAGGAGCGGTGCATAAGGGCGTTCCCACAGACCTTGACGGTAACGAGGGCCACTGAGTCTCCGATGTGGCTAGTGCCGATGATGGGTCGCCTTGCACTTTCGCGGCATACAAAGGCTTTGAGGCACGTGCTTCTTCATTCCTGAGACGAAGAGGGGGTGGATGTTGCACTTGAGCTGTCGTCCCTCCAACGCGAGGAGGGCTGCGATCCCGTTGATGTCGGTTTCGTGAACGACGTCTGCGGTGGCGGATAGCCCTTGCCGCTTCCCTGTGCGTGGAACGATCTCTACCCATCTTCTTCAGAATACCCTTTTCCTTCCTGATCTTTGGGCACTCTTTTGACGTTGCGTCATGAGCACCAGAACAATTTGGACATTTCGCAGCAACGTTGCAATTGCTGTCTCCGTGAGGTCCACCACATCGTTTGCATGTTATTGCACCCTTGCAAACTGCGCTGACATGCCCAAGTTTCATGCACCTGTGACACTGTAAAAGCCTCGGCACGTAAGGACGTACCGGATGCCTCACATATCCAACCTTGACGTGTGTTGGCAAAGTTTCCGATTGGAACACTAATTTCACACATCGGGAACGTCCAAAACGGTGAAAGCTGAGCACAGGAGCTGACGATGATAGTAGTTTGGCCAGGTCAGTGTCTGTAATGTCAATGTCCACATCGTAGATGACGCCTGTCGTCGCTTCCTTGCCGTATGTGGGGAATGCGCGAACAGGGATGCTTCCCAACTGAGTGATGTTTTTCAGTGTCTCCAGTATGGTCGGTGTATTGACTTCCACCGAGAGGATGTTCTTTCGAGCGTTTATACGTATTTCTTCTACGTGACCATGGGCAGTTCGTTCAAAATATTCCGACAGGCTCTGCCTGTTCAGTGAGTTGAGGTTGTCTGTTGTCGTTGTTGGTACATATGCAATAGTGTATGATTGCTTGCCACTTGCCTTTTTCGTCGCCTGGCGACTGGTCGGTGATGTTCTTCGTATCTTTCTCTTCAGGCGTCGGCTTGACACCACGGTAAAATCGCTGTCCGAGCCCATCTCATCAGTAGAGGAGCCATCAGATGACTCAATCGGGACCATGCTGGGGTCGAAGCGGTCACTCACGTCACCGGCATAATGAACTGGCCGTTCAGGACAAAACTGCTGGGCGGGGTTTGGGTCCCCCATTGCAGAGGACGACGTCCCCCAGTTTTCTTGTCACTGATTGCAGAGATCACAGAAAATAAAATAGAAAATGCAGAGAGCTCGAAGCTGAAGCTGCTCGCTATGATCACTTCTTCTTCTTCCTCCGATTTTGCCAATGCTTTTCGCAGCTCTTAAGGCAATCCTATCTGCTCTGCCGGAAGCAAACAACCTACCAGAAGTGTTATATATAGAAGTGGTATACAGCCCAACTCACTCACAGCCTTGCTGCCTCTGGAAGCGCTATTGTGTCAACAGTCTGGGCCAAAACTGCAGCAAGCAGTAAGAAAATAACCGCTACAAAAATATCTCCATATTTCAGTGGAATGCCAACAGTCTTCGACGAGAGTGTGCTGACTTTCGTAAACTGCTTGTACAGTACAACTTTCCAGTGCTTTGCATTCAAGAGGCGGGAATCAGTGATAATTTTCGCCTCTCGAATTTTGTGATATACAAGATGTCTCGTCAAGGTGCTGTTATCAGAGTGCTCCTGTGCATCAGAAAGGACGTACCATCTTATCAAATTCAGTCCAGTGATTCAGACTTTCCGGAATTCATCGCATGCAAAGTATCCTTTGGTAAGCTGTGCATAACAGTGATTAATCTATATCTACAACCTTCAAACCGTATTTCGGCAGAAGCGCTAGTGGATATGTTCAAAATAACTCGTTCTAATGTATCTATATGTGGAGATTTCAATGGACACACCATTATCTGGGGCAGTGATCATTGTGATGCACGTGGTAACGTTATTGAGTGCGCCATAGATAAATCTAACGTGACTGTTTTAAACGATGGATCGCCAACATTTCCTCGCGGATATAGTTATTCAAGCTGCATAGATGTTACCCTGTGTTCAAAAGATCTAGTGAATGATGTGGGATGGACTGGCCAGCTTAATGTATACGTAGTATCACACGGCAAGGCGGTGACCAACTTGACACCTTACCATCTTGAATGTTATGTGAGATTTTAAACTCCCACGGTAATGTCCCTTTTGCTGCTTGTGCGGTCACCAGGACTAATTTCAGTTCCGTCGTTTACATAATTTAGCTTCTTTCTTTCTTGCAGCAATGAGCTCATGTAGTGCACGCGCTAACGTACGTGTCCATGTTGATGGATTATAACGCTATTTTTGAACATGTTTTTAATTCCCACTTTCTACCTATCATATCCTACCCGCTCGCTCACCTCACTCACTCACTCACTCACTCACTCACTCACTCACTCACTCACTCACTCACTCACTCACTCACTCACTCACTCACTCACTCACTCACTCACTCACTCACTCACTCACTCACTCACTCACTCACTCACACGCACGCACACTGTCGCGGTGCCGAACGAGAATGAGATTAAAAATAAAAGCCCATCAGAAAAAGCAGTGTCTGCGCGCATTTGTTTTGTTTTACTGTCGTGTCGATCCGCTTAAGGCGCACCGGCTACCAGCTGAGCGTAAATAAAGAGTAAAGACACGAAGGAAGCGAAAGTGACTCCGTCATCTTCGTCGGGGTCGAGCTCCGCCTCGAATTGAAGGAGCGCGCGGGCCTCCAGAGAGAGGCCCCTCTTTCGAAGCTCGAGGCAACATAAACGTGGCTGACGGAAGCACCGATTCATCGTTGTCGCCCACGGTCGAACCCTAGCAGCCCGCTGGATAAAGTTCCGCTCGGTCCAGTTTGCTTCGCGCAGAAAGCCTGAGAGAAAAAGAAAGAACAATAAGAAGAAACGAATTGCCTCAAATACTATATAGTGTGAACGATATAGATTCGCACTGTTTCCGTCTCCGGTCTTTACATTTGCACGAAGAAAAAAATTACGAAGAGTGAACGAGAGGAAGCGTAAGTAAAAAATGTACTCTCTATGGGTATTGCTATATAAGCTGTGGGTGCCGAACGGCTCGCTTTTTTATAGAAGGTAGGCGTCACTTATTTACTGTACTGCGCAAAACGAAACACATTCTCGTTTCTCTTATATACCAGAAGACGGTTTGTAATCTGTCTTCCAGGAAAGCGGCGACTCGGTGGAGTCATTTCCGCTCACAGGCTTAATTATCATCTGGAGAACGGCTAACGCTATCTTTTGGTATCTGTGTAATGACAATTTTGACGCTATCATTTTATCATCTGGAGTAGCCTCTCAAGTTCTAGGTTACATGATACTTTTAGTTTGACGAATTTAAGATATACTCTGGAATAGAATCACTGAAGATCTGGAAACGCTATTTTTTTTTCTTAATGGGCATAGTTCCTTGTTTGCGTCTTTTTCTTTGCGTTCCGGACAGCGGCTGCTTGTAGGTTTTCCATAAGAGTGTCTGCCCGGTGGGCCGCGCAGCCAATACAGTACGTATATTTCTATGAACAGCTGTTCTGAGATAGGCAATGTGGGGTAGAATGTGTGCGCTAGAAAGAAGATCCTATTGAGCATGACCGTCCCAGTGGATCCTCGTCGACTACAGCTCACACGTGCAGTGGACTTCGATTAAGCGAAACTCGCTTGGACGGAAATGCTAGATTAGCGGCATTTTGGTTGGTCGGCCTTAAGCACAATGTTGTCGCTAACTGAGGGGTCGCAGCGGAGCGTCAGAACCAGAGGACCAGCGTAGCAAGCTCTTAGAACGGACTAGCGCGTACCGTGCTTGCGCTGCGAGTACGCGCCGCCCAACTTTATTCTCGTCTTCTTTTTGCATTGCCGACCGAAAACGCCGGCCATTAGCGTCCGCGCGTAGCAGCGTCAGTGGGCGCTACACGGCACCCCGCCCAGACGGAACGGCGAAATGTACTCGCCGACGAAGTGGAGATGGTGCTGGTTACGTGTAGATCCGCAGATACGCCGGCGACATCCGCGGGCAGCTCCGTGGCAGGCGTCTCGAGGTAGGCCGCTTTGAGGCGGCCTAATGAAACGGGCTCTTCGCGACCATTTAATAGGATGGTGGCGGACTTCGCCGTCTTGTGGATGACACGCTACGACCCATCGTAGGAGAGCGTAAGAGGTGCCTTTACAGCGTCTCGTCGAAGCAAAACGTGAGTGACGACGCAAGGTCCGGATGCACAGAGATGCTGTAGTCGAAGATCGAGGTGAGACGGGCCGCAGTTGCTGAATGCAGTCCTGCAGGCATTGAATGTACTGCAGCGGTCGGGGCGCGGAGTCCGAAGGAACGAACAAGTCTCCAGGAAGCAGCAGGGGTGCACCATAGACGAGTTCGGCCGGAGAACAGCCAATGTCGCGACGAAGGACAGCGCGTAGGCCAAGAAGAAGCATAGGAAGGTGGTCGACCCAGTGCTCCTGATCCACGCGTGCAGGGCAATCATGAGCTGGCGGTGGAGCCGTTCAGTCGTGCGTTTGGCACAGGGGTGATATGCAGTGGTACGGCAGTGTTTAGCGCCAAGCAGGCGGTTGGGAGAAGTGAAGAGTGTGCAATCGAATTGCCGGCCGCAATCAGTGGTCACGGTGCTGGGGCAGCCGAAGCGGGAAACCCATGCTGAAACGAAGGCTTTGGCGACCGTTTCCGCAGTGATGTCCGGAATGGGCACACTTCGGGCTAACGCTTGAAGCGGTCAATCATTGCTAGAATGCACCGGCAGTCATGAGAGCGATCCAACCAAATCAAGATAGACATGGTCAAAGCGACAGCCAGCTGGCAAGAAGAAATGGGTTGGAGTCTGCGCGTGGCGGTTCAATTTGGCAGTCTGGGACGTGAGGCACGAACGTGCCCATTGGCGAAGAGCGGTGTTAATGCTTGGCCAGACTTAGCGTTCTGTAACGAAGTGCTGCGTGGCTGGGATGCTGGGATGGCAGATGTCGCGAAGGGATTGGAACACCGCACGACGGAAGACAGCCGGAATGAAGGGGCGAGGTGCAGCCGCTGACGTGTCACACCAGAGTGACTCAGACACAAATGGGTGAGGAACGAGTTGTAGATGGAGGGAACGAGGGTGGTCACGCAGCGCTTGCAGCTCAGGGTCTTCCGTTTGCGCCCTAGCTAGACGTTCCAAGTCACAGTTGATGTGGAAGTGCTGAGTGAGGTGATGCGGAGGAGTCTGCATCACCTCACTCACGAGGCAGCATCTGCTGCCTCGTTTTCGGTGTGTTTGATGTGCCGGATATCCGTAGTGAACTCCGATGTATAGGCCAGTTAACGAAGTTCACGTGCGACGTACTTGGAAGAGTCTGCACAGAACACATACACCAGATGCTTATGATCCGTTAGAACATAAGATGGCTGGCCCTCCAAGAAGTGCCCGAAGTGCTGAATCGTGGAGTATTGGATCGTGGATGGTGGTGGCGGAGTCACAGAGAAAGCATACTGGCCAATCGAGTTTGCCACGGCAGGTCCAGTCCAGGTCAGATAACGCGGTGGACGTGGCGTCTGGTGAAAAAACGGGACGGCGACTTGTGGTCGGAGCCTAGGTACCACGCCGGCGTAATTGAGGGGCGGAGCTGTATTTACCATCGGTGATAGTTCAACTTCAGCCCGTGCGCAATGGCGGCGTTATGGTGCGAAAGAAAGTCCCATCCGAGCATCACATGATGCGAGCACGAAGATATAACAACAAACTCAGTGGTATACAGGACCTCCTCAATGACCACATGCGCCATGAACGCCGCGCGAGGGTGAACGTGCTCAGCGCTTGCAGTGCGAAGGGAGAACCCCGAAAATGGAGTCGTAACTTTCTCAAGTGAGCGACAGGGTTTTGCATCCATGACAGAGACGGCCGCTCCAGTGCCCACGAGAGCAAATGGGCCTACACCTTCAATGCCAACTTCTATAAAATTTGATAGGCTACGGTGAGAAGTTTTGTTGTTCGACGGCGACGCAGTCCTTGCCTCGTGGACTGCGACAATCAGTTTTCCTCTTCTCGGGCGACAGAACGAGCTCGCATGGGCGATAGTGAGCGGCGACGTGGCGAAGATGAACGGCGGGTAACGGGCATCGGTCGAACAGCTGACGGGGCCGAAGATGAGTCGTAAGAGCTGAAAAATGGCCTTGGCACGCGTGTATCACGGGACGTCAGGGATGATGCGGCACCAGTCGATTGAGCCCGTCGACAAAAGCGGGCGATGTGACCGCCGTAGCCACGGGCAAAGCATACTGGCCGATTGAGTTTGCGACGGCAGGTCCAGTCCAGGTCACAGGACGCGGTGGACGTGGCGTCTGGTGAAACAAAGGACGGCGACTTGTGGTCGGGACCTATAGGTACCACGTCGGCGTAATTGAGGGGCGGAGCTGCAGTTGCATGTGATGGTCGAGGCCTGATGGCGACTCCAGCATAACTCAGAAGTGCCACTGCGGGGATCTGTTGACGGTGCAGAGGCAAGACTCCGGCAATTTCTTGCTCAATTGCCTGGCGGAGTCAGAACCCAAAATCTGGATCAGGCTGTTGAATATGCTGCGGCTGACCGGAGGGCACTAAGGAGAGCTGGCAGGCAACTTCCTCACGCACAAACGTCTTTGTCTCAGCGAGCAGCATTTTACTGGTCGGAAACGGCAGTAATCCAGACAGATGTTGGTCTTGCGAAGAAGGTCGGCTGGTCAACTATCGCTACCTTCGCAGCGGCTCGTAGCTTTGGCACAGACTAATTATTTCGGCCACAGTGCGCGGACTCTTTGCAAGCAGCATGTTGAGAACGTCGTCCTCTATTCCATTCTTAATATTCTTGATTCCGTTGGACTCTGACATGGTCGCGTCGACTCTTTTGCACAAGTCTATGATGTCTTCGATGTAGCTTGCGAAAGATTCGCCCGGCTGCTGAGGTTGTTCCCAACTTGTCATTGTTTTTTTCGCTTATGTATTTGTTTTGTCGGTTCTAAATCAGTGCCTGTGCCTTCTGCTGCTGCCCTCAGACCGGGTTTAAGGCCCGTCAAGTTGCTGCGAGCAACTTTTTCCTTAAATCCCCCATAAATTGTACGTTTATGGAAATAAAATAAATAAACGCTGCTCTGCGCGCAGCTTGCGGACAGCACGGCGGCGAAACACGTCTACGAAAGAGGTCTTAAACGCTGACCACGTATGGAAATCCCTCTCACAGTTCTTGTACTGGCCACACCCGCGAGGTAGAAAATCACGTTATTCCGTTTTGCGGCATCGTCCCATTTGTTGTGCACGCTTACCCTCTCCTACGACGAGAGGCAATCTTCCACGTCATTGTCATCTGCGCCCCTGAAAACAGCAGGGTCCCTTTGGCGGAGCACACCGGAGCACACGACCGATAGAGTAGAGGAGGAGGCGCCTGCGGCGATGCGTCGTCGGGCGTGGCAGACAGTAGCGTGCGGGATCATAGTACCAGCGTGGTCGTTTTCTATATACCTAGCACTTTCCATCAGTTGCGAATAGGTTTATTGGCTGCGGACTGAGAGCGGCTGGCGCGGCGGTCGAGGAGCAGCAAGAAGCCCCAGCACTAGCGGAGAACCTTGTGCCCAGCGCTGGCGATGATGATTGGCCAGCGTTCGTCGTCTTCACTACAATATTATTACATATTATTATTGAGACATAGATATTACTGTCCGAATGTGCGTTACTGTTTCTGACCAGACGGCAATAAATGCAATTGAATGTTTGCAGCGCTATATTGAACGCGAGAACTGACCATAACCATTGGGAATTCTTTTGCGTATGAACACAACCTTACGCAAAGAAAGGTACAATATTAGAAGCAGAACACAGTAAAGTATCTTTTTTTTTCACTACAATTATATCAAAACATTCGGACACTTTCCGAATAAAAGCATTCCTGGTCATTCTTGCGTATTTTACTTTAATGAAGCTTCGCATAAACGGAACACATCTTTTTGTCCCTTCGAGTTCGATTTAGTGAGAGTCTACTGTATTTCTAACGCATTCCTGTTGGCCTTGAAGTGCAACATTTTTAATACGAAGCAATTTTGACGAGTTCAACCCATTTTCCGGCAACAGGAATCTTGACGTTATCGTGGGCCAATCCCGAAGTTAGTGCAGTAAAAAATGTGGGCCGTTCCGTTGGGTATGTGTATGCCACTGAGTATGAGCCGCTGTTCATGTGCCTCGATTCATTGAATTTCTTTGACGCCAACTTGGGGATGTGCCGACTAGGCAACTGGGGTATGTGCGACTGGGTATGTGCCGCTATGCGATGAACCTCTTTGACTCCATCTTCGGTCACTGGCTATCACAACTACAAACAAAAGTTTTCAACGCGTCGCAAAAGCAGTAACCGTTCGCTGCAGAACAGTTATATGAATCATGAGAGCTATTCGCTACCAAACCAAGAGTGGGTCGCATTGTCCAGATGTCAACCGGAGCCGACTCTTCAATTTCTTGTGTTCTCAGATGCATGCACCACTTGCAGGCGTCAAGTTCTTCGTCACGCTCTCAATTTAAGTGTGGTCTCGTAAGAATTTAGGAAGGCCTTCGTTACTTCTTTTCTTGACAGCCCAGGTGTGGGCTTTAGGACGAAAGAACCAACCAATCATTCAAATTAACAAAATAAAATTGGCAGATCACGCGCGTATGTGGGAATCGGTGATGAGCGACATTTTCTTTGATGTTTACGGAATTGTTAAAACGTACGTTACCTAGACGTAAATGCTAATGAGGCAGCGCAAAATGACGCAAACGCCGACTCCTTCAATCTTCTGTTGCCGAATTGTCCACTTCAAGCCTCTTGTTCTGCTCGTCAATCCGGGCACACACTTAGTGGCACCTATACCTGTTCTGAGCGATTGGCCAAGAACGTACACAGACCCAGTGGCACAGACCCAAGAGGCCCAATTTGTCTACTCGCGCATGTACGGCCGCAAGTTCTAGTCCACGCGGGAAAACAGCGGCAAGTTGTCTCCCCGCAAAGGCAGCCGCAGCCGCAAAGTTGGCTGCAAGAGGCAAAGAAAGCTTCGCTTAGAAAACAACCTAGCGATCTCCAAAGTCATTCGCGCCAACAAACGCGGAGCATGTGCCGGCCAACGACTACCGGCCAACTGTGGCAATGAACGAGATGATATCACATGACATGACGTGAGCGAGTTCCTCGTCGCTCCGGTTTAACAAAGATGTCTAGCACTCAGTACTGCTAATATTTAATCCAATAGCCGTAAGTAACTGCTGATATAATGGTGCGATAAAACAAGTAAAATAATGAAACACCGACACAGTCTCTTCACTCTTCATTCTCCTGTTACCTCAACACGTCATTATAACATTTAATTATGTAAGGGGGCCAGAAGGTGCGATATTTCGGTGACCTCGACATAGCAAAAGTCACATGTCAAGTCTAAGTGTATGGTCTGAATCTCGCTACCGTGGCTTCGTATACCTCGTCGCGGCATATGCGTTCCGAAAGAAAAAACGGCATTGTTGCTCAAAAAGACGCTTCGCCGCGGGAATGGATGCGCGCGAAAGCGGTCGTAGACGCGGCTGCGGCGGGACATCATAATCGCAACGTGGCCGTTTAATGCATCGACGAAGGAAAGTTGTTAACTTGCATGCTTGTCACCGTACGTATTCGGGGTCTTTTTCAAGACAGCACGTGGCTTTTCCTGTAGTCTGTGTTGCCAGACCAATCTGTTACGCCGCAAGGGAGATTGAAAGGCAGAATTGCAGCGCACTTACGCTGCTCGAAGTAGCCGAGGCACTTAAGCACTTAGGATAGCAACGAAGAAGGCGGCGCAAAGTGATCTCGCCTCTTTAATAAACGATACTTATCAGGTTTACTTTTTTTATAGCGCCGTGCCTCATGTTTCAAGTTAAGTGTACTTTGCCAGCTGACTCCTTAGACGATCACTCTTTCGTTTTATTTTATTTTTAATCGTCTCTTTGCGAATGGTGCCTTTGATTGGCATGTGTTTCGTGTTGTCTTTAAAAGTTTCTTACGGCGTCAGGTTTCTCCACAGCTTGCTTCGTACCATTATATCCGTGTGTTGCGTACGACTCCTTCTAATGGCTTTTGCTACTCCGTAAGTGTGCGTGCGTGGTATAGTCTCATGCGCGCACTTTATTTTTTTTTAAATTGCAATTCGCAGTGGTTTCTCCAAGTTCGCGCTCCTCTGTATAATGGCTTTAAACCGTCGCTTTATAGAGTACCGCGCTCTCTAAAAAAATGATATACCGATTACTACCTCTCATTCCGCATGTTTTCCAAGAGGAAATCACATAGTCACATTGGGAGCGAAGCTTCGCGAACGCCTTGACCAACCTTGTATAGTGCGTAGTTCTTATAAGCACCCGTTCCTGGGTTGAGCGTCGGCGTCCCTCGGCGTAGCCGCGCGAACGCGCTCGTGCCACTGCTTGCGCGTTCGTCGTCGTCTTCCACAGCTGGCTCCGATGCCGCTCCTCGTGCCAGCGTTCCCGTACTCGCCGACGGCACTGGCCCACTGCCAGTCGGTGCGGTGATTGCTGCCTCAAATTCTTTGCCTCAGTATATCGCGAAATGAAAACACGCATACAGCTGCGTTCAAATTTCACATTATGGATTATTATTATTATTATTATTATTATTATAGGACATCTTTTTCTTGCTTGCTTATGTATAACACGGACTTTCCTAAACCTGCTGTCTTTATTTATTTACTTTTTCGGTGCAACAAACATCACATGGTTAGCTGTTTTGCCCAATTGTTCCGATGGTGTGTCAGTATGTGTCACCGCTAGTTGAATATAGCTATCGCTGAGGCGCTGTTGTTGACTCGAAGCAAAACAGTGAGCGTTGATAGATCATCGGCCATTGCGCGCAGTGTGGACTGTTTAGTTGGCCATGTCGACCGTATAATACGGCACATGTGATAGCGATACTACAATAATGTAAACTATGACCCGTATCGTAGCCGGTTGAACTCTAACAGTTGATGATGAATGACTTAGTAAAGCCTTTCTCACTGAAGGGCCATCGACGACGTCCTCTTTTTTTTCCTTTTCATGTGGTCTTGTTTTAATTTACGATTAACGCATCCCATTAACTGTACTGCACGATGTACGGCTCTTTACGTTCGTCCGTTGTTTTCTACGCACTGCTATTTGGCGATCATGAATAACCAACTAGCCTGTATTTCAACCCTAGTACCCGTCCTCTTACCTCTTGTGCTTCTTTCTCTACTTCTGCAGGCCTGCCACGAGACCAAGCCGGGTTTCCTCAACGTGCACATTGTAAGCCACACCCACAACGACGTTGGATGGGTCCACACTGTGAACTTTTACTACAGAAACTGTAAGTTCAACCGCGACTTGCAAGCAGCGCGCTCAATTTGCTCCAAGTGACATTTTATAGTGAAAAAGGGCCTAAATAGAGCATCATGTGGAAAACGCTCGATTCGCACCCTATTACACCGACGCACAATTTTCTCTTCGGCCTCGGAAAGGAAGGACACTACACTTACATAACGAAAAAAGGAAGATGTTGCGTTCTCTAGAGCATATATATATATATATATATATATATATATATATATATATATATATATATATATATATATATATATATATATATATATATATATATATATATATATATTGTATGTGTGTGTGTGTTATTGTTTTTGTTTCTTTCTTTCTTTAGTTTTGGATTCCTTGCAGACATGAGAACAAGTTTAAGCTCTTGAGACCCTCATTCGCTCCTCTTCTGTCGGATAACTGCTTCGCACTATGGGCGAAACCGAAATTTTTTCTGTTTCTTTCAACCATAAAATATTCGTATCAGCACGGTGTATTGCTACAACTATTATACTAGATACCAATTAAAATTAAATTGCTTGTTCTTCTAGAAAGAGGGTCGTCGTCTCATTCGTGAATGGGCTGCACTCCCAAGCATGGGAAAACGGTTGACGACGAAGTTCCTTTTTGATTGAATGTTTTATCCCATCCGTGCATTCAATTCATCAGTCGTGCCAGCTGTCGTTGTAACAGATTCTATAACTTTATATTCACCTCTCGGGCTCAAATATTGATTCTCACGCTTTTCAGGTACATCTCATTTTTTACAGTGCCTTCTAACGCACAAACTTAGATTGGTCCGGGTGCCTCCTCATTAAAGGCTTGTTCACCCGTTGTTGGTGTGTGATGGTACGAAATCTTGGTGGCACGAATGAACTGTGCGGGCACTTGTGGCTTAATTGTTAGAGGTTGGAGCAGCTCACCGCTAGACGTGTTTTTTTTTTTTAAAGAATGCGATTAAACCTACTCGGCGAGAACCCGATCAGAGATGGATGGACTGACCGACCAACCTATGTGAAAATATTTGATGGTAGGCAAAGCAACTTCGCTTAATAAAAATTAAAAAAAAATAAAAAAAGAAACGCATGAAAATGCAGACCCCGTGTAGGAATAGAATAAATTGCTGATTGAAGAACCTTTCGCGCAAATGTCGCTGTAGTTTCAGTGTGAGCAACATGCAAGTATTACAACTATATAAAATAGCTGAAAATCTTGCAGAAGGCTGACGTTTTTTCATTACGTAATAGAAAGTAGGCATCGCGAATACGCAAAGAAAAGATTAAAGATGGAAGGATAGTGAGGAAAAGAAAATAGAGAAAGAGCACTTGCAGCGTTAGTACTTTTCTCATTTTGAACGGTCGTGCGAGTCTAAAAAAAATCGCGCTTTTTTAGTAGCTTTCTCCGCGCTGTTATAGGGGGCTAGATACAATAAAATTACGGGGTGGCATTCACAAACCTTGTCATTCATAAAAACTATTTGCCATTGGATAGGTCGCCTTCGCTAATAGTATATATTACGTATAGCATTACAGCAGTGCAGTATACGTATAGTAATGGGGCTCTGATACTACCCTATAGTATGTATAGTATAGCGACCACCCGCGTCGTTTTTTTCCCCCTATCTGTGTTGCGTTTTTTTTTAACAGTAAACGTCTCCTTTAGTAAGCAACAGCCATGCCAAGAGCACGTTTTTTTTTTCTTAAACACTTTACTATGTCCTCAATTACGATTGGCCGCTGCCTGTTCTTACATACGAACCGCTTTGGAGTACAGACTGCTCGACGAATACAGAGCCGGTATTTCGGCTGTTCGAGCGGGCTGACTTTTAACTGCGTCCGCAACTTAGCAGACCATGGCAGCGGTAAATAGCCCTCCGATTCATGTATATGCTCGATGCGTCATCGTGCATTCTTTCAGAGGACCTACTGCATGCGCTTCAGCTCCCGGCTCATGACTCGTATTCACAGAGCAGTTCGCACGCTAGAGTGATTTGTGAAAACAGGTTATAATATTTGGGGTTTTACGTGCCAAAACTACTTTCTGATTATGAGGCACACCGTAGTGGAGGACTCCGGAAATTTCGACCACCTGGGGTTCTTTAACGTGCACCTAAATCTAAGCACCCGCCGTGGTTGCTCAGTGGCTATGGTGTTGGGCTGCTGAGCACGAGGTCGCGGGATCGAATCCCGGCCACGGCGGCCGCATTTCGATGGGTGCGAAATGCGAAAACACCCGTGTGCTTAGATTTAGGTGCACGTTAAAGAACCCCAGGTGGTCAAAATTTCCGGAGTCCTCCACTACGGCGTGCCTCATAATCAGAAAGTGGTTTTGGCACGTAAAACCCCAAATATTATTATTATTAAATCTAAGCACACGGGTGTTTTCGCATTTCGCCCCCATCGAAATGCGGCCGCCGTGGCCGGGATTCGATCCCGCGACCTCGTGCTCAGCAGCCCAACACCATAGCCACTGAGCAACCACGGCGGGTTGTGAAAACAGGTTGCAATGGCTGATCGTGACAGCCGACGTGATATAAGTGGCCGGCCAACGACAAACATATCCCGGAAACAAAGAGCGTTGTGAATTTGGCCCGCGTATCTTCTTGCAGAGAGAGAGAGAGAAGGGAAGACGGAAAGGCAGGGAGGTTAACCAGACTGAGTCCAGTTTGCTACCCTACACGTGGGGAGGGGAATGGGGAGTGAAAGAGAGAGAGAGAGAGAGAGAACTTAGGTGTAGGATGTCTATGGTCGGGCACTCAAGTCTGTTGCCCTCAGGTAGCGAAAAAGCGCTCGAACTGCTTTCTGGGCCAATGAACTGTGAGGCCAGGCTCCCAAGATCGTCGCTTCCGTAAATGGCCTGTCATCCAGTCTATTCAAGGCACACTGGAGAGTCGCACGTTGATTATCGAAGCGAGAACAGTGGCACAGAAGGTGACTGATGGTCTCTTCGCACTTGCACTTAGCGCAAATTGGTGAATCCGCCGTTCCAATACGATAGCTGTAGGAGTTGGTGAATGCTACTCCTACCCACAGCCGACACAGCAGTGTTGCGTCACGTCGTGGAAGGTTCGCTGGTAATGTAAGTTTCAGTGATGGGTCGAGGCTGTGTAAACGACACTTAGAGTTCTGTGGTGTATGCTAGCAACCTAACGTGATTATACGAGCGAGACTGCGAAGCTCTCTTGCAGCGTCGACTCTGGATAAAGGTATAAGGAGTGTCGGTGAGCCAGCCTGGGCACGTCGGGCAGCGTCATCGGCGAGGTGATTACCAACGATGCCACAATGTCCCGGCAGCCACTGAAATATGATATCATGTCCTCTTTCAGATGCGCAATGGCAGGTTTCGTTGATTTGTGACACCAGCATCGTTGATTTGTGACACCAGCATCTTCTTGCAAACCACTGTATAGCTTATGAACTGCTTCTTGCCTTATGCGAGCCCAAATTGCTTTCTAGTTTTCCTACAGCTTTAATGCGCCTAGATGACGGGCCTTTTGCGGAAGATATGGCCTTGGGACCGTGGCCTCGTGCGTATGTGATGTGCAAAGCCACAAAAGCTCTGCTCCGCTTTTTCAGATGCGCCAGTTTGTATGAGCGCTTGTGGTGAACCAAACGGTGAACCCTTCATTCTGTCCTTATCTGCTCACAGTGTGAACTCATTCTTCTCATCTTTCACTCGCCCTTCTCTAATCTCCACTGCAGGGTAACCAACTGCGTTCAGCCTGGTTAACCTCCCTGTCTTTCCCTTATCACTTCTCTTTCTCTCCTACGGTGTCTGTCCCTGTACGCGCTTTTAATCATGAACGCGAACGCCTATTTTACGCTGTCTTATGCACAGAAGCCATAAAGAAATTGCGACTTTTCGAACACGGGGCCGGATATGACGATCTTTTTTCTCAAAGTCGTTTAAAACGAGAAAATACATGTTCGCACTCCGAAGTGCCATCACGGCGATGCGCGATTCGAAACTCCAGTGATTTACCTGGGAACATCCATAACCGATTTGAGTAATTTGATACTGGCCGTTTCGTGCCAGGCTGATCGCCAAAGAGTTTCAGGTGGCGTCGGTAACGAGCGCTTTTTTTTGGAATAATATTTCTTCGTAACCCCGTGCTCCTGCTGCAGAAACAAAGAAACTAAAACAAAGCATAATTACGCAGATTACTCTGGTGCGGCGGAGTTTTACTCTTAGATTCTCGTGGCTAACTTTATGGAGCCTGCAAGACTTGCTCGTCGTCTGGATTTCCACCTTGAATGAACATTTGGCTCTGGTTGTAATACCACTGCTCATATCCAATCCCCTACACCCTCCCTTACTGCCCACCCCCACGCGCCTTCTATGAAGTGAGTTTCAACTTAGATCACTGATATCGCCAGTGGCACCGGGACTCCGTTATTACAATGTCATCAGTGTTTTGCCGCAGCGAGAAAGAAGCAGCAAGCGGATTTCTTCTTCGTGATTTATAGCTCAGAATAAGGTTTCACATTTTCCTCATTTATCTTTACAATCCGATTGGCAATAAAACACGTTCTGCACTTCGTATGTTGGTCACGTTGTCGAGGCATTGTGTGCAGGGCTTAAAATGAAAACTGATTTGCAAACAATGTGCCCGAAAAAATCAAGAGGTGTCCATCAAATAAACTCATGCAGCTCTGCGCATGGGGTATCGCGCATCATGCCATTACTTCGTGTCCACTGTTTCGTTTCTTCAGGCGCGTTGTTGCAATCCTTGTTCATTTCTTTCTCTCTCTTCTTTTTTCACTGCATATCCCCGTCAGCAAATCCCCAGAATTTAAAAGAGAAAAGGCAGAACATGCATGGCGGATTTTTTTCTTTTCTTTCTTTCTTTTTTTACTTTGTGTGGTATTTCCATCTTGGCATTACCACGGTCTAATTCGCTTGTTTTCTCGGTGATAATCAGATAATCAGGCGTCTTCAGCGCTCCAGAACTTCAAGTTGACCCCTGTAGTTCGTCGTCAATCACTTCCGATAGTATTTACTTTCCAGAATAATTTATATATGAGGCCTAATGTGCTTTTGCTGGAACTAGTGACGTTTTCGCTAACTGCGCTCCAGTTTCCGTGATGGTAGAATCATTTTTGTTGCACCCGCCCAGCACTTGCGAGGTAGGAAATCGAAGCCAGCGTTACCGCGACTCGGCGAGTCCGTAACGCTCGGAGGTGTTCACATGCAGTGGCACCGGCACGTTACATTCGACGCGGCAGCGAGGAGGCCTGGCGGGCCTGGCTGGGAGCGCTAGCAAGATGGAGTCAGCACGTGTAGCGTTAAGACTTGCGCCAGCCTCCGGCTCCCGTCCAACTCGCCTAACTGGCGTCGACGTAGAAGACTTCAGGGCGGCACCGAGAAGCGCGCAGGTGCGCGCATGCGGCAGCGCGGACGTCAACGTTCAACGGGTCGCCACCCAACCCGCGCCTGTGTCCAACTCGAGCAACCCACGCGCTGATGTCTATTGGAGACAGTAGTACAGCAGAGAGGCCTCTGCGTAAGAGCCCGATGAAGCCGAGGTGGGTTCTTCGCTACTGCTCACGGCTGCTGGCAAAGCCGAAGCGCGCAGTGCCGCAGCCACGTAAAGGATGAGAGCTTAGCGAAACCGTCGAACGGAGCTCGCGAGTCGTCGAGGCTTGCCCGAGGAGTGTGTCAAGTGATTTGTGGGTCGATTTGGTGTAGACAAGCCAGAAAGACCAAATCGAAGGAGTGTGAATGATGAGGTATACATAATACGTGGCGGAGACATGGAGGTGGTACAGTGACGTCTAATGTATGTGCTTGAGGTATGGCATCGCAAAGTGATCGAGCTGGTCGTTCGGCAGTACTCGGGTTAGGCTTATTAACATTATGTCGTTTTTTGTCTTCTCGTTTGAAGGATTTTCTACTTCAGAAGGTGTTAATTTTTATCAGTTGATTTCTTATTTACTTATCGTTTATCCTTCGTTTCCTCGTGCTCTTGTCTCTGAAGCGGCCACGTGGAGCGTATTTCTGACGTATCTTTTGCGTGGTGTCGCCAAATGTGCGTCAGATAAGTGCGTGGAACGCATTTTTGGCCGGGAGTACACCGCGGCTATTGTGGAGTGCAATGTAGACGCGCCGATTAGGGTGCCGTGATCCCGAAAACAGGTTCCGCTTGTTCGGCTACCATTTAAAATGTTTCTGTTCGGCCTAGTTTGCTTTAAAGAAAGCATCCTTTATTGCGATCAATACTCGCTTTCTTCTTGAAAAGGAATCTCTAACGAAGGCAATCGTTATCGTTTTACCAGCGTAGCCATTCAGCAATCGATTCACTCTCTACATATTCCTCAGCGCCCTCATTTCAAAAACTTCGATCTGCCGAATTAGTTTTGGTTAAGATGACAGTGTCTTTTCTTCATCTATGTCTGTGGAATGTGATTCTTCTTAGAATAGTAATAAGACAGAAAAAAAGTAAATTGGCAGACTCAACTGGCAGTTAACGTTTACATAATGCGAAGCATTCATGATATTTAGAGAACGGTTGTGTGTATGATGTGAATGTTGTGTAGCGAACGGTTATGTAGAGATTATAAGCTGTAGGGTTTATATTTATAATAAGTAAGACATTTATTTATTTATTTATTTATTTATTTATTTATTTATTTATTTATTTATTTATTTATTTCACATACTGTCAATCCCTCTTGGGATTATAACAGGAAGGGCAAGTACATATGGTAATATTTACGAACAGAGAATATAAATACATTATATAATCATAAATGTGTTGTTGCAAAGGGTTTGGCTTCGCTAAACAAAAGAATTAAGTAGTTCATAACAAATGCAATATTTGGGTACAATATACTATAACAAAGAAGAATCTGAGAAAACAAGAAACCAAACAAGAAAAAGAAAAGAAAAACCTGAAAACACGTGTGATATAAAATACCTAATGAACACGACAAACAGGATGCAGACATGCGTATGATGCATCATACAAAAAGAACACTCATATATTAAAGTGTTAGGCTATGAAGATCGGCAATAAACCTGAGTATGTAATTCAGAGCTGCAAGGCAAGGAGATGTTCTTCCACTGAATTGGCAAATTTATCTAATGAGGGGCTGTTACTAATGGATTCACTCAGTTTATTCCACTCTCTTATCGCTAAAGGAAAGAATGAATTCTTAAAGCAATCGGGATGAAAAGAATGCTCATTGAGTGTTTGTGTGTTTTTATGCCACGTTGGCCGTGTTTCATTTCTGGAGATATATCTAGAGGTATCAATATTAAGCTTGTTGTGTAAGAGCTGGTACATAAGTTTAGAACGGGCTAGTACAGCTCGGTTTTGTACTGTTAGGATTCCGGCTTTGTTAAGTAGTTCGGTTCGACATGTTTGTAATGGCGAGATATAAGATTGAAAGAAAACTGAAACTCAGTGGCACATAGCCAGTGACCCCCGCGACACATCTAGTGGCACGTATCCATTGCACACACCCAGTGCGCACACCCAGTAGCACATACCCAATGCACACATACCCAGTCGCCCGAGTGGCACATACCCTGTTGCCCCTGTAACACATAATTTTCGACTGCACTGTCACCGGGACTAGCCCACTTAAGCGGCGAGATGGCGCGCGCCCACTCGCAAGAAAGTAGTTGCACTCGGAGAAGGATGCTTCGCATTGAAAGAAAAGATGGAAAAGAAGTGCGCCGAGGCGTGCGTGGAGAGAAAAGCAAGAAACTGGTGCCGCGCTCTTCTGCTGAGTATGCCCACTCCGGTAATCTCCTCTGCTAAGACTTCCTAATACCGGCAAGGTCAGATGGTTCAAGCGTAAAGGTTCCACCGTGTGTGACTCATGTTCCAAGCTGCTCCCACTCTAATTAAGTTTACGGTTAACGCTCAGACGGGTATCGTGGCGGTGTCTTGCCTGCACTGCACGAAGTGTTTGTATATGGCTTGACCTGCTGTGCCAATCGCTTAACCTTAACATGCAGTGTATGCTACGCCGGTTTTCGTGTTAGTCCTATTCGTCTCTTTATATTTTGCGCAATTTCTCGCTTTAATTTCCACTAATTGCCTGTTATATATATCCTGAGGGCCAAGCCTCGTGGAGACATTGAAGGGCATCTCACTAGACGCCTGCGTCCAGTGAAGGACAAACATTTACGCGATGGGTCGATTCGGTAATGAATTCGGCACTGGGGAACCACCGAGCGATTGTGGAGGTCCTCATTGCCTGTCCTGCGTGAAGGCTATAGCCGGCGCCGGTGTCTGCACGTCGGTCTCCGCTTTATTGCGCTCGGCACGCGAAGCAAGCAAAGCTAACCGCAGAGACAGCCGCAACAGCAAGACCGCAATGACCGGAAGGTGGTCGAATGGCGACTTGCTGCGAGAAAATTCACACAAGAGGATTGAACGATTGGGTAACGCGCGGGTTTCGTTCTGCGTTTCTTTACACTATTTTCTGTGAGCCCGCGAAAAGAGCAGAAGAATGAGCTTGCCCTAAAGGGCAGAAGGCCGCTTGAAAGCCGGAATTGTATTGCGAATTCGTTCTCAAAATGTGTCGGAAGCTATGAGTGGAATTTAGACGCACTGCCTGAGAGGTTCGCCTCAAATTGTGACGCATTACGGTGCTATGCCGCAAAAAAAGAAAAAAAAACAAAAAAAACAAAAACAGATGTCGCAAGCAAGCAAAGACATGTGCAAACAGCAGTGCCAATGCGATTGATTTGGTAGGACGTGAAAAATAAAATTGTATGAATACAAATGCGTCTAACTTTATATAATCTAAGTGTTACTATAGTTGCACCACTTAGCCAGAGCCCCGCAGCAGGTGTGCCATCATAAATAACTGGTATACAGCTGAGAATAAAATAGTAAGAGGCAGACGTTCGAGTTTTCCTATGGCCGGTGAATTAAAATGAACGAACCTGGGCTAGGTGCGCCACAGAGGCAGGCCGATATTACGACATGTGTATTTAGTTTTGCCAAGGACGGTCTTGTCACTCTTGGCGTATTAGTATCATGTAATTAGTGGGTAAAAAATTCGCCTTTGACAAATATAGATCCGCCTATTGAAGTGCTGGCAGCTAGTCTCTCGCACGTCAACCCCGGTTAATTTCCAGTTTATTTGTAGTGGGTTTCCATCTGTCGACTGTTGATTCTGACTTCATTCTGACTGTTGATTTGTTTGCCAGGTATTTTAACAAACGTAAACCTATATTCAGGAACTACTCTCAGAAAATAGTTTGATGTAAAGGATACGTTTTCTCTCTTTTTTCCGAATACTCATCCTCAGGTCACGAAAGCTAGCCAAATCTAGGGGCCGTGAATTTACCCACAAATTCGCCTTGCCTGTGAGGGTGCTTCTTGACTCTCTGCCGCATGGGCTGTTGCATTCTCGGTCGTCGAGGTGAGCCAGCTCATGAGGGTCGACGGATTGCGAATAGCTCCTAAATTTGAACACTATCGATGACTCGGCGTCATTCATTGGTTCATGTCAACCGTAGCTGCTATATGACTCTGGATGGTCTTACTCGAAGCGGCCATCGGCCACACTACACTCGCTCAGTTCATTTCCACCGTCGTGCTCCGACGAAGGCACCGACCGAGAAGCTTTGCCAAACGTGGCCAGCAAAAGTGGAGGGAAGACGGGCGGAAAGAGAACGGCGAAAAGGATGGCGGCTTTGCGGTTGCCACGTGCGCACCAAGCATCGACGACGCCGCCACTGCTCCACGCATGTCAGCAGTATCGCCCTGCGATCACGACCGCGACACGTTTGTCCCGCAGGGGGGTAACGCGGGTGTCGTCGAAAGGACCCTGCGGTCGTCACGCCAAGTGGTTTCAGATTAATGGGCCGATCCGCGTCTCCACGGAAGAGAGCTCACGCTCCCTTGGCGCGTGCATGGTGGCACCGGCACGCCCTGACGGCCCGGCAATGTACGGATAAAAGGGGATATATATCTGCAGGGGGAGGGGGGGTGCTCAAGTCTCTGAGGGGTTGTGTCCCTTTTTGGTTGGCGGCAGCAACGATGTTTGCAGCGTGCGAGCAGGTCGCAGACGGCGTTCTTGCGAGGAGCGGACGCGTGACGATAGCACCATAGATACTCGCGCGCGAAAAAAACCTTAATGAGAAGAGAACGTCGCCTGTCTTTCATCTTGGGGACATTAATTGGTATGTCCGTCACCATCTCTATCACTACGCTTGAGAGCGTCTTGTTTGGCGTTGCTGATCTGACAGCGGCGAGGATTTGTTTCAATGTGGGCGGAGCAAATGAGCATACGTGACGGTTAGAATGAAAGTACATTGAATCGTCATGTTAATAAGTCGATTCTGGACGTAGCCGCGCGAAGGGATGCCGTTGCCATGCAAGGGACGTCACTTGATTTACTTCATGCAGCAAGGTTACGAATTCCATAAAGATGCGTACAAAGCTGTACATTCACAAGCCCATGTACGAAGCCGCAATGTTAGAATTCGCACTCATAGTGCGCTTCAAGATTAGAGCAAACTGCAGAAATACTCGTTCTAAAGGTGCTAGGCAGTGACTGCTAGCTGCTACTTGCGGTGCAGTTATATTTATCGGTTGATGCCCCTGGCCCTGCATTCACAAGAGTGTTTTCTTGCACTATAGAGTGCTTCATTTGAGCTGGCGCCTTCCATATGTAATATCGAACGTAAAATGGAACAAAACCGCACTGTAACAGTTTTTTTTTTTACGAACGAAACGCATCGCGAGTATTACACAGAAGCTGTCCATGGCTAGGATCTGGAAAAGAATATGTCCGAGATGTTGACAAAAACACATCATCATGTGTGTAGATTCTGGGTCAGAAAAGGTCCAAGCTCAATGGAACATACCCCTGTGGGCTCGGGGACCTGTAACGCGCCCTTGAACTACCCTTGTCACACGTGGGACGCAAAGAGGTCCCAGGCAGAAGGGTAAGAACAGATGTTTTTGAAAAAATGTTTCGCACAACTTTTTCAAAAAGGACTATTAAAAAATTTCCGGCGCCAACCGCGCAAACGCGCCGGTGCCACTGCTCGCGTGTTCGTCGTTGCCGTCTTCTTCCACAGCTGGCTTTGTTGCCGCTCATCATTCGAGCGTAGAATTTCACTCCTGTCGTAGTGATGCGGAGGCCGCATTTACGGGCGTATGAGCCAATGCTTTAAGTGGGTATGAGCCATTCATTATCTTACGTGATGGACACATTTAATAACAGAGGTGGTACGCAGATGTGTGTGCGCACCTGTATCGCCACGATGACCACAGATTAGGAAAATAGATATGTGCATACCTTCGGTCAGTATTCTGGGTTACCTCTGTGGCGTGCGCTAAACAGCTTCGCTGTTCATCCACCATCACAGAATGAAATGGCTCATGAATTTTTTTTTTGCTTTTTGCTTTCTAAAGCGCAGATCTTAGGCGCCCGTTCCTGCCTTGAGCCTCGGCGTCCCTCAGCGTAACCGAGCGAAAAAGCACTGCGAAGGATGAAACAGCATACGCGGAGCGCGGCGGGGGATGAAAGACGGTGATAGCGAAGAGAGCGCGAGGAGGAAAGCGGAGTAGGGGGGCGCAGTGGAACCATGAGACGGAAAGCGGAGGAGGAGGCTTGAGAACAAAAGCGTAGTGCCGCGCAAGACGTGTTCTGCGGCAATGACCGCTACGAGATTGCATCAGAGTAACGCGCGTCGTCTGTTCATTGATGACGCCATCGTTAAAGCATGCGGTGAGCACGTCCACCGATACCATATATAGAAACAAAGCGCTGCATGAGCGCAGGTCTGTCTGCGGCGGCTGCTGTGAATCGTGCCCGCGCGTCACCCACGCGCTGCCTCTCGTGATCTCCCGATTAGCAAGGCAGTCGCGCCACACTTCGCTCTGTTTTAATCGTGCCGCACGAGACAGATTGTCCGCGCCAGCCAATATATCACGAAATGAAAACACTTACAGAGCGGCGCTCAAATTTGGCATTAGGGAGTATCGTAATCGTCGGTGAATTTTTTTGTCTGATTCTAACATTGACAAAAATTATGACTGCGCAGGATACTGTCCGGCATCGCCGTCGCTCTCCCATTATTATTCGCAAGGGCTTCATCTTGTTATTTCTTTGTGTTATGCCCCGTTCTGAGAGTACCTTGCTCTCATTATCAGAGAAGAGATCGCTGAAACTTTCTGAGATTTTTACAACGGAAAAACACAGAAACCTCGTATTTTCAGCTTCACATAATGCATTAATACATGAGGGTAGTTTTAGGTTGCGTTAACTATGCTGTCGGCACTGCCAACGCTAGAACCGTGATGAACAAGTGAGATTTTATTTACAGAAAGGCAGAGATGTTGTCCTGAGCTGTTGTCATCTAGCCTGCTATCTGCACTGGGGCAGAGTGAATTGTAGTAAAAGTGTAGTAGTGATTTATGATGAGGGATAAAGAATGGATGAATGTGTATGTACATTACACAGGCGCCCCTACTAAAGCCGGTCGTCCAGTTCCGTGAAAGAAAAAAAACGCACAATTCATGCCATATAGTACTTGTGTGTATCACGTGCGGTTACTTCTCATGCGAGTAGCATTCTTGGCATTGTCAAAGCAGTTTTTGACGTCTATTTATCTAGCTATCTAACGAAAAATATCAGTCCATTCCGGAGATAGTACAGTCAAAACACGTGGGTCATTTCCATGGCTATGTACCCCGGGGGTATGTGGGGATTTCGCGGCGGCGATATATGCTGGATAGTGCGCGGGTCCAGAGGGAAGCGCGAGTGCTTCATAAAGCATGCGTACTGGCCTGCGATGCATGCCTTATTCATGACGGGTTTCGGCTATTCGCATACCCGGAATAGTAATCGTAGATGAGTGCTATGCAAATTATTGGCCATTTTATTTTTGTGTTTTTGTTAAACATTTGCCGTGTAAAACTGTACCGCATATAAACCGTTCACATCCCTTGGTCGCAGTCACGGTGGAATTCGTGTTGCTCTCCACAGTATCGTGCATGGGAAAATGGGGGTCATAGCTACGTGTCACGCTCAGAACCCCGCTCTTCCTAGGATACTTGCGATATAGCACATCAATACTCGCCAAGGCTAACAAAATTGACATCCGTATGCACACAGCATTCAAGGCCAGACCCTTCGAACATGTCTGGGATTACCTCGATGTGCTTCAACCGCAGCAAACATTGCCATCATGAGAGACCACCCAATAACGACTTATATAGCTGTCGACGCACTCTGGGTGCATGCTCGCCATGTATCCAGAATTTATTACCATCATCACGCTCGCTTTCCCGAGCGAAGACCCAAGGTAGGGTTTTCCAGATCAATTATGGCTAACCAGCACTCTTTGTGATTGACATACTCGCCCGCAACAAGAACGCCATCGCCTCTGTGGAGCTTGAAAAAGCATCCTGTGTACCTTGCTGTTCCAGGAATTACGAAGAAAGCTAACCGGACCTCCGCGGCTCTCAAGCATATCACAATGGAACCTTTTCATTGTTCCTACGCTAGCCGAATCCATGTTTACACGGACGATTTGGTCTCGTAAAGTTCAACGGGCACCATTGCTATACCATCTCGATCGGTCGTCATCAAGTTTAAGACTTCAGATGTCACGACATCTACAGATTCCGAACTTGGCGCTCTTCGCGCTAATGTGGAATACATTGAAAAACAACCAACTAGCAAATGGGCAATGTTTTGTGACTCGAAAGCATGCAGTACTTCAAAGCGTGCAAGTTTACGATATGGAAATTACGACCAACTGATGTCCCTGCTATGATAGGTTTCTCGAGTACGAGTTATTTAACTGAGGCAGAGCCTCAGTCCAACACAGACGAAACCATTTTTCCCCAAAACAAACTTAATATTCATTACGAGAAAAAAGAAAACAAGAGAATAACAAGGAGCACACAAAACGTACAGTATAATAAAAGTACAGTTGGCCACGTTAGTCCATGCAAGGTGTTCAAATCACTCCCGGTCCGAAACAAGAAACAAGAAAAAAAAGGCATCGCAGGTCTTATTTACTCGGGTGGCGATGCGTTGACAGAAATTGCCCTTGCGTTGACGGTGGTAGCGACCTGGGGGGCAGGGGCAAACGACGGACGCGGACGCACGGTAGAACCAACCCCGGACGTCCGAGTCCAAGGCCTAAGTCCAAGGCCAAGGCTGTCGGAGTCCAAGGTGATCCAAGTGCGACCGCTGCACCTGAGCGGCACCCGTTCCTTGGCTCGCAGTTCCGCCCAGGCGCCTCTCACCAAAGTCGCCCCAGGCATCTCGTCGCTTCCAGGCAACCTCCGCTCTCCTCATGGCGGCTCTGGATCAGGACCAGGATCAGGATCGTCACCAATAACAGCAGGTGCAGCTGGAACAGCCGAGCGCTACGCTCGGCGGATCTCTCCAGGAACAGCCGGGCTCGTCCTGGTTCGGTCGACGCTCTCTGGTTGGGGTCTGGACACCGACGACACCGCCCTCGACATCAGCGATCTTCGAGCCCCGTTCCCGAGCGATCTCTTACTTCTGTGTTTCAGTCTGTTCTCCTCCTTTCTCTTGCGTCATCGTCCCGCTGGTTTTGTGCCGCCCCCTGGTTGGGCGATATTTTTTCTCCCTCGTCGTACAGTGCTACCGCCTGCCATCTTCTTTGTCGGCCACTCGAGGGTATTTGGAGCTGCCGCTGTCCCGCAGTGTTCTGCCACCGCATTTTTCAACAGTCTTCAGCAGTCGCTGCATTTTCAACCACGACGCTTTCCACTCACTCATTACAGCCTCAAATCAACGAAATTTGCCATTGCGTTTTGAACGAGGACGGTCTTTCGGTGGCTGCCGGGATATTGTTGTATCGTTGGTATTCACCTATCCGATTACGCGGCCCGACGTGCCCAGGTTGGAGCACCGACACTGCTTATACCTTTGTCAAGAGTACACGCTGCAAGAGAGCTTCGCAGTCTCGCGCGTACCATCGCGTCGATATATTGGCGTACTTCGCACAACTCTAACCGTCGATTATACAGCCTCGACCCATCACTGAAACTGCAATTACCGACAAACATTTCACGACATGACGCAACACTGCTGCGTCGGATGTGGGTACGAGTGGCCTTCACTACTCACTAACTCCTACAACTATCGCATAGGTATGGCGGGCTCGCTCGTGTGCGCTAAGTGCAAGTGAGAAGAGACCGTCGATCATCTTCTGGGCCACTGTTCTCACTTCGATAAACAGCACCAGACTCTCCAGTGCGCCTTGAAAAAACTGGATGATAGGTCATTTACATAAGCAAAGGTCTTGAGAGCCTGGCTTCATAGCTTATCAGCCCAGAAAGCCTTTCAAACTCTTATACAGTACCTGAAGACGACAGAATTGGGTGCCTGACTTTAGATGTACTGCACCTGGCTTAGTGCATGTGAAAGTGCTGTCAAGACTCGTGTCTTCTCTCTCTCTTTCTTTCACTCCCCCGTTCCCTTCCCCTTGTGTAGGGTAGCAAACTGAACAAAGTTTAGTTAACCTCCCTGCCTTTCCTTCCTCATCTCACTCTTAGAATCCTGCGCGTCTTGTAGACCACTGTTTCACGCCTTCGAGGAAACCCAAGCGTCACATATTTCATCGGCGTCCGCGGGTTGCCGTTTCGGCCACACATTTAGAAGGCAAGCTCTTTTTGGCTGTGTTCATAGGGGCTTGGCGTATCTAGGGAGATGGGTATCTTGTAACCACTTCCAGAAATAGATGGCCCTTTCGCACGTTCGGAGCGTCGTAGTAAGTCACAAATTATATCAAAATGTAGGTATCGACGAAACAAAAAAGTGAGAATTTGTCACAGAGAAGTTAAAATTGACGGTATGGGCGTAGTTAGAGCCCATATAGTAGAAAATTAACGAAATTGTACTAAACACCTGTAAAGGGTGCACCGCCGTAGATATAGACATTATGAGGCAAAGCCACCGTATGGCAGATTTGGCGAATGGAGCGAGTTCGTTTGAACTTAGCTTTGGCTTACGCAAGGCAATGATGTCTGAAACGGGCTGCACTGCTGCCCACAAGAAGTGAGAATTAGTTGCGGAGTAGGTAAAGTTTACGGTACGGGCGTAATTAGTGCCAGCATAGTCGAAAATTAGCCGAATTGCACCATAAACTGTAATAAACCTGCGCGGTCGGTCCACCTATCATCAATAAAAAAATAATAAAGAAAGGAAAGAAGACAAAACCAAGTGTCGACGCTAACGAAGTCTAGGTCGACGTAACTGCACGTATAATACGATACGAATAAGATACGAAATGAGTGAATAAAGAGCACGAGAAATAGACACAAAGAACAGAATACGGAAGTATAATCAACATTTATACAAATTATTTTAACCACTTTGTGCGTAGATCTTGTCTTCTTTGGAGTCGACACTTTGGCAGACACTTTTTTTTCTTCCGCAACCACCCCCGCATTTCCTCTCCTCCTCTCTCAAACAAACACGCACGCAAGCACGTACGCGCATAGTTTACGTAGCCCTCCTGCGGCTGCGTGTACGAGACCCTCTCTTGAAGGGGACACGGAAGCACACGTGTAAGCGCGCCGTGTTGACGCCGTAAACAGGGGGCTGCCCTCCGCCCCTCTTTTGTCTTGGGCGAGTGAAAGATGACGAAGCCGACGGGATGACAGGCGCACAGCCTGTCATCTTCGGTGCGGCGAGGCACACAGCGGGCAGCGCTCGTCGCACGGCTGGCCTCGTCGTCGTCGCAACGGAGGAAATGGCAGAGCTGCGATGGACGCGCGTGCGCGCGTATATTCAGCGTGACGTGCGATCGTATATTGCCTCCAATCGCGGTAGGGCGAGAGACACGGCCTGGGCCGCTTTGTTGCCTCACGCCCCGCTCCTCCTTTGACCTGCTTCCCCTCGCGTCTAGCTTGCCGAGTTGCTTCCCCGTCCGTTGTCGTTGCACTTGCGGTTTTTTTTTTTTAGACATCAGTGATGGCTGGGATTCAATTAAGGTGCATGACATCCGAAAGCAGCAGCCGGGTTGTGGGAAACGCCTTCGGGGAAAACTTCGGAATAACTTTGGCCAGTTTTTTAACGTGGCCTGAATAAAAGATATTGAAAGTAGGCCCAAGGGTATTGAAAAATATGTGTCAGAGGAAGCGTTCCACTCATTTGTGTTGAAACGCTCATAAAATTTGCTGCTTTTATACGCCAATTGTTCATTTTGAAGACTAGTCCGCCTTTCCCATTATTTATAATTTCTTTTTGTTTATGTATGTACGGCACATGGTCACTCGCGAGTTATTATCCGTTTTTCGCACCTGAAATAATGATTTTCATTAAGCGCTGCAGGTACGTTGAATGAATTAATGAATGAATTAATGTGAAAAGAGTGCTTTATTGCCATTATTTCCAACGTGCTGGAGGCACTCGATGCAAGCACAAAGTTCCGTCTAACATAAAGCGGTATTTATCGTGAACAGTTTCACGGGTTCGTGTATTGCAGCTCTCAGCATCTTGTGTTAGAAGCGCCAATGGAGTGCGCTTTTATTGTTATTTCGGCGCCTGCTCCAGTAAATTTGACAAAATTGGTAATATCATTGCTGATACAAAGCTTACAAAGCCGACACAAAACTATGCAAAGCATGACTTTACAGGGGACAGAAGTACGCGCACGTGATGTGCACCGGATAAGCACAGCGTCACCATACAGGCGACTGCTCAAGGACGTTTATTCAAGCATCTCGGTCGCGGGAACATTCCTCTATATTAGCGGTATTTGAGATAATAGTCACCAGCCCCGGCCCAATGCAACGTAGCGCCATGCTCCTAGCCGTTTTGTATACACCCGTAACCTCTCATCGGTTTATGTATGTCAAACTCTTCGTGGACATCGACATCGAACTAAAAGTCACCGTTACTCAGCAAGAAATGAAGTCCACCTTCATTTCAAAGTGCCAAACAACAATTTTTTCTGAAGAATGTAGTTTACTTGCCGCTTTTCTTTTTTTGACCTGATAAGAACACCTCTGTACTCTTTTCTTTCTGCTTATATATATATATATATATATATATATATATATATATATATAACTGACGTGCCTGCGCACGGTCATTCCCACGCCGCCTAGTTTATCCTATACATGGACCACAGGAGTGAATCCCACTTTACCTTGTGGGCCGGTTTACATTGGGCAGTCGTTGAACTCTCTTAATTGTTCTTCTTGTCTATGTGTATACTTGTGCGGTATTTGCTTATATAAACAGTTAAACTGGATAACTTCTAAAAAAAAGGAAAATTGTGCTGATAAGCTTTATATTACAAATCTGTGAAACAAACACCCACTCGCGTCGACTCGATTTGTTGTTGACCCTATCGAGGAGAAACTATTCTAGAGCTATCAGATTTCCCTCGCCAACTCAGAGAATTTATTCGAAAGCTTCACGAAAAAGAAGTCCTTGCTCTAGCAATATGAAATGCGTGCTCGAAATTTCTAATAGGAGCTTCACAGGGAAATGTTTACAGGGACAACCTTTGCAGTATGCGGTTTGCTTGTTCTTTTTTCTTTGCTTGTTCACAGAGAGTATATGTTTCTTTCTTCCAACAGTACTCAGTCTAGTGACGTATGCGCCCCTCAGGCTGAAAGGGCCTGAGTAATATGTGTATACGCATTACGTACTTACATAAAATGTCCGGATTTAACAAGCGTCCGTCGTCCGGGACTTGGGTAAATTAGTTGCTGCGTGCCGGTACCCATCCGCTCTGTCGTGCATCAGCTCGCAATTTCGTGCGGCCCGACCATGTCGTCAGAGCGAAAGCGGGCCTATCGACTACCTGGAGCAGCTTCATCATAGATACGTGGCTTCGTGTTTCATTTAATGCGCGGCAGAGGCGGACAAGAAAAAAACAGCAAATAAGGTTGGTGATTACGATCTGCGGCCGACGGCGTTCCACCCGACCTATTTCAGCGGACGCGTATTGGGGGGGGGGGGGGGGGGGGGGAGGAGGGGGGGCGTGGAGTTACTGATGAGAAGGTTGTATATATTTAACTACATGGTGGCAGCCTTCCGGCTACAGTCAAGCGTAGTTTATACCGAACCTTCGGACGCACGACTGTTTCTTCAACGTGTACACGTTGGACGTGCAGTCCAGCAGTATATAACAAACTTTTCTTATGAATAATACACGAATACATGCAAAGTGCCTCGAGCGGCAACTTTGCGGCAACTTTGCGGATATTTGCGGGCTTCTTTCGCGCTCGGAAAAACTCTTTTATGTAGCACGTATCGAGCAATAGAAATCTTTATCGGGAGTTTTTCATGTTGCTCTACAATTTTCTCATTGACGCTTTTCGTATGCTTATAACATTTCAGAAGTTGATGAATTACTTAAGACTAATTATGTAATTAGGCGCAATGAAAAAATAATCTGAGTATCGCCAAGCGACAGCAAACAACATTACCTTGGTACTGTCCAACTGCGCGGCATTTGCATATTTTTTATGTTTGGCTCCAGTTACGTGGGACACCCTGTATACCGGCTGTGGCTGGGAGTGGCTTTCACGAAGGCTTACACTACATTGATTGGAATGACCGACACTGCTGCATGCGATATCTGCGACAGCGAAGAGAACATTGAACATTTATTGTGCCACTGTCGTCGATTTCAGTCGGAAAGACAAACACTATCTATCGCATTGCGACGACTGGACGATCGGCCGTTGTCCTCGCTGGCGCTACTTGAAGACCGTCCCCATGGCTCGTCGGCCCACAAAGCTGTGAAAGCACTTTTGTCTTTCTTGAGGGCGACGGGCCTCTGTGACGGCCCTCCGCGCGCGCGCGCGAACTCACGGATTTTTTCTTCCGCCAACTCCTCTCTCTATCTCATCTTTCTATTCCACCTTTCCCGTCCTCCAGGGTAGGGTAGCCAACCAGACGCATTTCTGGTTAACCCCGTCTCTGCCTTCTCTCTTTCTTTCCTACTCCTCCTTAAATACGCGAAAACATTTTTCAAGAATTGGCCATCAAATAAGGCTTACATGCCGCGCGGCTTTGCGTCTCTTTGCTGACAGCAATCTTTAATACCCATAATGTCACTTAGTTTTTTTTTTTTTAAGGTTAGTGGTGCACCTAGCGGTCGATGATGTTCCGCCAGCCAATTCGAGCATGCCTGGGGCGGGCGCGAACCACAGCAATATAGAGACAAATAAGCAACGTACTGCAAGTATGCGTCCTGTTTTTGCACTGCCGCACTTTGATTTTTGCAGTGCGAGTGAACAGCCTTCCTGGATGAACGATTACGAGTGACTATACTTGCTTGAGTCGGGACAAAACCAAACAGGTGACTAGTTCCAAATAAGAACGTTTTTGTGCTACACGGGCAGAAAGGCACGAGAGTTCCTGAAAACGTTCCACTTGACAGAGGAGTAATTCAGCAAATTTATTTATTTATTTATTTATTTTATATTTATTCATTTATTTATTTATTTATTTATTTATTTATTTATTTATTTATTTATTTATTTATTTATTTATTTCGTGTTACTGTCAATCCCATCAGGGATTCTTACAGGAATGGGTTAGAAGGGTCTGTAGACATTGTGGTTCATTGTATACTTTAGTATACAAAAGGTTACCTAGATAGTGTTAAGGATAATAGACCTATGTAAACAGCAATGAGTATGGCAAAAAGATAACGCGCAATCAACTTATTTCAATTGCATATGGTGTTCTGTAAAAAGAAGAAAGCAAGGAAAGAAGGACAAGCATACGAGATATGCCAATTGGTAACATCATCTACAATTTCACATCACAGATTTCCAAAATACCTGGTAAGTAAAACAATGGTAAACATAATAATGATGACATAACTTACTCGTTGCTAACAGTACAGTTTGGTCAGCACGTTCAACAAATTTGTGAACACTGGGCTGCGCGACTACCGTCTGGGCTAAAGCATTCCAGTCGCGAACAGCTCGCGGGAAGAAAGAAAAACTAAATGTATTGATAGCGCAAGGATATTCTTGGAGTGTAAGCCCATGCTTATAACGGGTTTCTCTGGATATGTTATAGCAAATATAGGTGTCAGAATCCATTTTAAACTTTTTATGCAGGATGAGATACAAAGATTATGAGTCGGTACAGCATCGCTCGACTGCTTAGCGTATGAAGGTCGATATCGGATAGCGTCTGCGTAGGCGAGTCGGTGCGCCTATATCTGTTACAGATAAATCCCGCGGCTTTTCGGTGGACATCCTCAAGAGTAGCTATATTATTTTGGGCAAAGGGAAACCACCCCCCGTTCGCATATTCTGGGATAGGACGTATGATCGTCACATAGGCCAAGAGCTTGGCTTCCGTCGTAGAGTATCGCAGGGCCCGGTTTAAGAACATTAGCTTTCGCATCGCTTTGCTTGCCACGTGCTCTACATGAGCCGACCATCCTAAATCTGATGATATGACGACGCCCAAGTACTTATTCTGAGTGAGTGTTAGGGATGGCACTATCACAGCCGTATGCAAAGATAAGATTTCTTTTTTGTTACTGACGCTGAAATTGTTTTATCAATGTTGGTGGCCATTTGGCAGTTTTCACACTATTGGGCTATCAAAGCAAAATCCTTGTTAAGACCAATTTGATCTTGCATGTCGGTTCAGTACTTCTCTATACAGGACGCATTCGTCTGCAAACAACCTAATCTTGTATTCAACCTGACTAGTTATGTCGTTTATGAACAAAAGGAACAAGATAGGGACCAAAACGGAGCCCTGGGGCACACCAGAAATGACTGGCACAATTTCAGAAGTATGGGCTCCTAACTGAACAAACTGGAGGTTGTCAGAAAAGTAATTGCTAACCCAACGAAAAATTGGCCCATCTCCTAGTATATATTTAAGTTTTAGAACTAGTTTAGCATGGCAGACATGATCAAAGGCTTTTGAGAAGTCTTGGTAACTTACATATATATTTGTTTGTGGTCGTTAACTGCTTTGGTGAAATCGTGTAGGATCTCAACAGGATGGGTAACGGTAGACAGACCAGTCCTGAATCCATGTTGGTAATGATGGAGGACATTATTTACCTCAATGAACTCTATAACGTATTTTAAGATAATATGTTCCAAGATTTTACGACATGCACATGTGAAAGAAATAGGCCTATAATTTGACTGACAAGACGTATCGCCTGATTTGTAGACTGGCGCTATTTTAGAAATTTTCCATTCTGCTGGAAGGTATTGTTTGGAGAGTGATTTATTGTAGACAAGGCATAAGTATTTGCTTACAGGCTCAGCATAACTTTGCAAGAAACAGTTCGGGATTACTTCTGGACTGTTGCATTTTTTATTATCTAAATTTAATAATAGTGAGAACACGCCTGCTTCGGTTACAACTGGTGCGCTCAGCGCCCCGTTTTGCTCTACATTTTCTGGCATGTAAGCATGCGTTATGCCATGGTCAGGGACAAATACGAAATGGAAAAATGCGTTGAACGCTTCTGCTCGTTTCTTTTCTTCTGTCGGCGATAACGGTTTTGAAGGGTTATCTTTGTGCCTGAGATAAAGCCAGAATTTCTGGGTTGAGTCTTTGATAAAATTGCTAAGCCTTATACTGCAGAAGCGCTTTTTTCTACTTTTGTTTTTTCATTTAGCAGTCTGTTTAACGAATTTATTTTTTGGCAGAAGTTTGGTACTGGGCATGATTTGTTAGATTTCCTCAGCCTTTTTATTCGGCGTTTTAAATGAATTACGTCGCGTGTTATCCATGGGTTGTGCTTGTTAGTGTTATTTTGTATTTGTGCGACAAATTGCCTCAAGCAGTGCATAACATGTGCTTTGAACAGCAACTAAATTTCGTCAATGCTGGCCGAGCCTTCCGAGACTAGCTCGTGGAAGTCGTAGTACTCGTGGGCAAGGTAGGTCATTGTAGCGTCATCCTCTGCTTTGTTAAATACGTACACGCGCTTTCTAGTACTACTTTGGCGGATTCGATTAGGAATACTTAGCGTACAAAGAACCATGTCATAATCCGATAGTCCTTCAAGAATACCGACTCGTTGTGGTTATCGTGCTTCTCGGACGCATCGTTGCCCGCGTGCGCCGGGAACCACTTGATTCTAACATACCGATTCTATCGTTTCAGGTCAGCCGAGCACGAACCACGAACCTTGCGTGCTCGTCCTTGGCGTGAAAGTCGATGAGGGCCTTGGCCCTCGCCGCTCTTCTCTCCTTGTTATACTCCGGGTTCATGTTTCTCGGGATGAGGTCCACCCGAATCCGGCGCCGGGTTCCGTCCGGGACAGAAACGTCGCTACTCGCCGCTTTCGCTCCGGGCGTGAAGCCCAAGTATTGAAGTATGCGCCTGCCGGCTTCGGTCATAGAGAGCCGCTCCAGCTGGGCGGTCCGTTGCGCTTCCGCAATTTCGTCGAGGGTATTGTGTACCCCCAGGCTCAGGAGCTTGTTGGTGTTCGTACACCAACATGCCGGCACACGCAGTGGCGCGAGCGCTAACCAACCGCGCCGCTGCAACCGACCGTCCAACGTGGTGTAGTGCAAAGGACCGCATGACGACGTTCAATGAACTTACACAGTTCCACCGCCTGGCTCGAAGGACTTTCCCACCCCCGCACCCGGGGCTGAGCCGAGCGGAGGCGGTGCTGTTCAGACAATTGCAAACTGGTTCTTTACCCACCCCAGTGTTAATGACTCATCTATACCCTAAATTATATGTGAGTGATGTGTGCCGCGTGTGCCAGCGGGAGAGGGCCACCCTGACGCACATCCTATGGGATTGTACCAAGTTCCCCAATGAGGCTTCGACAAGTACAACGATTCCGCCGCGACTCGCGGCTGCGGCGGAATGCTACGACCACGAAAGTCAAACCTGGGCCGTCCAGCAGGTCTCGGCGGCTCTTGAAAGACAAAGGCCGAGCGAAACCGACGGAACGTTGCCCCTCAGGGCGACCGACCGCGGGAGTAACACGCGCTGGAATTGAGTAGAGACCACCCGCTGAGAAGACGTCAGGGCCCGCGTCACGGCGCCATTTAGTCATGGTGTCGTTCTGCAGGCGACTACATGAAGTTGTCTCTCTCTCTCTCTCTCTCTCTCTCTCTCTCTCTCTCTCTCTCTCTCTCTCTCTCTCTCTCTCTCTCTCTCTCTCTCTCTCTCTCTCTCTCTCTCAAGAATACCGACTTTATTGTTTCCTTTCGAAAAGAAATAGCTTACAAAAACAAGGTGGAAGATAGAGCTCGAAGGGCCCTGCACTCGGGTAGGCTTGGATACAATTTGGGTCAGGTTGAAGGTGAACAGAAAACTCAGCAAAGTATTGTTTATTACATTAGATGGGCTCGGAGAGCTCCATTTAATATCTGAGAGATTAAAGTTCTCTCCCATTATTATGGCGTTCCCCACTATGCGCCCATGCATGTACTCTAGAAGCTGCTCAAGATACGACACGTCGGCTTGTGGGGTCTGTACACTGCGCCAACACAGATGTGGCTCTGGCCCAACTAAATCCTACACCAGACCACCTCCACAACTGGGTCATCTAGCATCACTAAGTAATTTATCTCTCGGCTTATGAGCAAAGCAACACCAACACCTCTAGTCGTCCTATCTTTTCAGACGATGGAGTAGCCCGGTGGAGCCCCTTCATGGTTTCCATTGTCAACGTGCAGCCATGTCTCAGTCATGCAGATAATGTCAGGTTCAAGAGCGATCAGAATCGCCTCCAGATGTTCGATTTTGTTCAAAAAGCTGTGCGCATTAACATTGAGAACAGCTAGGGCCGACGGTGGTTTCGAGTTCGCTTGGCTGGTCGGTTGTCCATGCTTTCGTTTTTTGTAGGTTCCACTATGTCTTTGATTTCATCATCCCAGGTGTACAGGCGATTATTTTTTTTACTTTATCGTAAGACAAAAAGAAAGTGTCCCCCCCCCCTCTTTCTGGTCTCGATACACTTCCGTTCTTCCCTATAGCTTCTTTCTAACTTCTCTTACTGCGGGCAAAAAATCCTCGCTAATTGTGTATCCCGTGCCCTTTAGCTTTTCGTAAATACTAAGTATGTTACCTTTATCCCGGTAGTCAAATAACTTCAGAATGATAGAGCTGCGCTTGGGATTGCCAGTCGCTTTCTTTCGCGCAAGGGGGTGGATTCTTTCGATGCTAGCCGTTTTTATTCCTATCGTATCTTCAAAGATTGTTTTCTCAACCACATCGAACAGATCTTGGTGAACAGATCTTGGAGCTGCGGCCACTGTTATCTAATTCGTCGATTTTCTTAGTCAAGGGCAGAACCAGATGATCGAGTTTGTCAACCCTTTCGACGCATTCTAGACTTGCCTTTCTATTTTGCCCACCCGCCGTGGTTGCTCAGTGGCTATGGTGTTGGGCTGCTGAGCACAAGGTAGCGGGATCGAATCCCGGCCACGGCGGCCGCATTTCGATGGGGGCGAAAACGTCCGTGTACTTCGATTTAGGTGCACGTTAAAGAACCCCAGGTGGTTGAAATTTCCGGAGTCCTCCACTACGGCGTGCCTCATAATTAGGAAGTGCTTTTGGCACGTTAAACTCCATAATTTTGCCTATTTTTTATACCTTTTCATTTATTGCTCCCAGCTTTTGATTGGTCACCATTTATTCGTTATTTATCTCCTGGATGTGTTTCTCAATCATTTTGAGATGCTCTTCAATCGTAATGTCACCTGGCCCAGGATTAGTCTCGACATCCCCTGCTAGCAACACAGCAAATCGCAGCCGGCAAATCACAGAACCATTCAAGCAAAGCGTGTGCGCACGGCCGCAAAACCAGGCAAACAGTACTGTTACGAAAGGATTTGCCGATGCGCTTCCTCACCTGGATGACGAACAAGAACGGATTTGAGCGACCCATCTCGGCTCCGCCGCGCCCACTGAAGCATCCCTCGCAGAAACAGTTCCTTAAACAGCATTCCCTTGACGTCATGGTCTTGTCTTCTTATAGACTTGCACCTGTCGGGGGGACGTAGCCGCTGGCACCATCTGGTACCCAATGAGAAGGCCAGTCATGTCCCGGGATAACAAGTGGGCGGAACAGTTGCGTCGATGAATTCCCTGATGAAGGTCCGGTTGAAGTCAGCAGCACACTAAGCGTAACCTGGACGGCGAACAAGAATGGATTTGAGCGACGCGTCTCGGCACTGCTGCCGCGCCCACTAAGCGTGCTTGTGAACCCCGAATGTAACCCGTTGCGCCGCAGAGGAATGTCGGCACCTCTCAGATGAGCACCCCTCACTATACTTGGCTTGGCAATGACTGTTGCTTAATACACCACTCGGCGTGTAATATAAACACGCACAACATTATTTTAAAGGGACCCTAAAGCGAAACAACAAATCAGTTTAGACTAATAAAGCATTGTTTGAGAACACTGCAGGCAGTCATTTCAAAATAATAGTTGGATTATTAGATGAGGAAATGAAGGTCGAAGTATCAGTATTTGAATTTCGCGCCGAAACCCCGACGCCTGTACGTCAGTGTGACGTCAGGGATTCCAAAGTATGTTCTCGCATTCGGGGCGCGTTGGCTGAGTAAAGGTTCCCGAAACTTGTCATGTTTAATATTTGGTTCTTTTAGAACACAATGTAGTCAATCTGTACCGCTGTATAAGTAAGTAGGCCCTAGAAGATACCGTCAAAATCCATGACGTCATAGCGACCAGGTGCGGAAACTTCAAGGGGACGTGACCACCCGTCTTTTGTTGTTGCACTTTTGTGTCCCTTTAAGATAAATTAATAGTTTTGAAAGCACTAGACACGAGCATTGGCTTGATGAACAACCGAATAATTTCTCACCGCATATGGCTGCACTTGTCGGTTTTTCTATCATACTGACGTAAAACTGCCACCGCGCTCGCTTACACTGTTTCCAGCGTAGGAGTGCAGCAGGGCGAGAACGCGCAAGTATCTCGCTTTCCGAACATTCACTAGCGCCCTCGGCATTCGCGTGCGCCGCACTTTCGTCAGCGGTCGTCTTCTCGACGAGGCAGGGACGCTATTTGAACGCAGCCTACTCGGTGACGTAGGAAGCAATAAAGCGAACGTTCGGAAAGCGAGATGCTTGCGCGTTATATCGTGGTTATTGATGATCATTCCTTCAAAAAAAAATCAACAATGTTTACACCGCAAACGATGCAGGGCTGCATACTTTGGGCTTTAAGTTTTCCGTTTCGGTATATAAGGCAACACAATATACACTGCGTGGTGCTAGCTGAAGTGGGAGTGTCGCACTCCCGCCGTTTTACAATGGCTCTTGTAGCGTAGTGGTATCAGAAAGTCACGCTGTTTTTCTTGTGGGCACGCATTGCTCGCAGCTGCTCGCATCTATATGGCGTGTTAAACCTCGTAAGCTCCGTTTGGCACACTCCCAACAGCCTCGACTGGTAAGGGTCTGCCTGCTCGCCAAGTTGCTGCACCTGTACACGATCGCGTGCAGAGCCAGTGGTTAAAAGACGTTATCAGGGTCAAGGACGGTTAATCTTGTTTAAGAGAGGGGCTTTAACTCGCGGTCGACTAGTATGTCCATATTCAAATTGCACGTGGGAGTCGTAAGTGCTCTTAGTAGACAACCACTCAGCCGATTTCAATTCAATCTTTTGCATGTGAGCGAGTAAGCAAAATGCTACCGATTATATGTTCAGACTATTGGATTTAGAGCCGGAATTTCTTTAAAAATGTCGCAGTTTGGCCGGAAAGACGAAGCATCGATCGTGATAGCAAATTTGTATACAGATGTACGAGGTAAGTATGGTAGTTTTATCGGTTGCGTAAACTTGGAAACATTCGCTTACTAACTGAATTGAACTGAATGGTGCCAGCGCGCACAAGCAAACAGGAACACATCACGCTCGATATGCGCGGACACTGGCTGCAAAGCGCTGGTGTGAGCAAGCGCGGCAGCAGCAGCTAGCGAAGTGTCATTCGTGCCGTCTATCGCTTCAACGCAAGAGCGGCGAGAATACAGCGCGCACAATGGTATGAGCTGTCTGCTGATCCATTTCATTATACGGCGCGTACGACCGCGCGCAGCCGTGCAAAGTACGCGCTTGCTGTCACAGTCGAAGCCGCCCTCCACTCCCTCCCGCGCTGCCTCCCCGCTTTCCTCCGTATATGGCGGGCGAGCCTGATCCCGGATCGCCAGTTCCCCTTGTGCCCGGTCGCGAAATGCGCGGTTGCTATCGGAGCACAATGCCGCAATACGCCAAGGCTTCCCATCCCCCCGCGGCCTTTCGCGCGATGGAAGACTGCGCGTTTGCTCTCCGCTTTCTTCCTTCGCGCGCCAGATTGAGCCGCGTGCGTCGGCTTTCCTCGCGTGCTAATTCACTCGCACATATAGCATACAACGCGCGGCGACGGCGTTATCGTGTGTGGACTTTATACAGAACATCACGGCGATTCCGACGGCGACAATGCGACTGGAATGTCCATATATCGCAATAAAATTATCTTACGGTTCTGCTACTGGCCACCTTCAAATATTCGTTTTTCCGATCACTTGCGTGACTGCTTAAATCAGGTTACACAGTCAAGTTCCCGGGAGCGCAGGTAATTTTAATGGGCGACTTTAACTTTTTTAACGTTGACTGGTAAAGCGCGTGTCTCTTTTCTAAGCCATCATCCAATGAAGCATATCACTTTATCGCTATTTGATCTGACTTCAGTCTAGCTCAAGCGGTCACCCTTCCAACGCGTATAAATGGCACAACGTCATCCTTACTTGATCTTTCGCCAAAGTCAGCGGCTAACACTGACGCATTTACCTGGCCTAACCACGCGGTCGCGGGATCAAATTCCGGCCGCGGCGGCCGCATTTCGATGTGAGCGAAATGCAAAAAAACACCCGTGTACCGTGAATTGGGTGCGAGTTAAGGAACCAGCAGGTTGTCAAAATTAAACAGTGCGGCGTGCCTCATAATGAGATCGGGATTTTGGTACATAAAACACCATAATTTATTGTAACTTTTTAAAACTTGCCTGGCGTAAGTGACCATGTTATATTGCATTTCACGCTCACGCTTTCGCAACAACTTACGCGTAAACGTTTTAACCAAATAAGAGATTATAAAAAAGTGGACATTCTGCAATAAACAACGAAATAGCTGCATTTCTTTCCACGTTTTTACCTGGGTATCTCGAACGCCCCATCGAAAAAAACGAGTGCCTCCTTAAAGAACAAAACAGTGATATAATAAATCGTTACATCCTTGGCCGACGCAAATATTCAAGCAACAATGCACCATGGTATAGCCGGAATCTAAACAGGCTAAGTAACAAAAATAAACGCTTATTTTGTATCGCTAAACGGTCACTAAAGCCGTGGTTCTCATACAAATCCGCTTCCGCAGCATAGGCTTCTACACTAATGTTAGCAAAGTTTTCTTTCTACAATGTTAATCATTCCCAAGCTATTAAAAACTAACAGCAACAAATTATCGAGTACTACCAAATGAAATAACATTAAAATTAAATTCCGTGCTAATGACACCATCTGGAGGCTGTTCCCGACCAAGCGTGTGCTGAAATACTAAATTACATGTTTTCTCAGGCCTTCTTACCATCCTCACATGTTACTCCCCTTCCCGAAACAAGACCTGAAAGTTACTTTTAGAGTGATCCCATAGTATTTAATTGTAGCGTTATTAAAGCAACTATAAATAAATTAGAAGTCGTCGAGTGGTGTAGATGAAATTAAAGCTAAGTTCTTGCGCAGTACCAATGAACATTGCTCCATCTCATTGGAAATAATTTTTTCTTGGTCGCGTAACTGCAGCACAGTACTTCTAGATTTCAAAAAGTCCTAAATAATTCCAATTCGTAATATAGTGCCCTCCATAACCCTTCTAATTATAGGCTATGTTCATTGATGTCAGTTCCCTGTAAAATAATGGAGCATCTTGTTTACTCCCAGATTATAAATTACCTCGAATCTAAGAACTTCCTTGCTCCCAGCCAACACGGTTTTCGCAATATCTTCTCCTTGGACACTCAGCTGAATTGTTTTGCTAACGATTTGAATTCCATTCTCAGCGCAGGATTTCTAACGGACCGAATGTTTCTTGATATTGCAAAAGCGTTCGACAAAGTACACGACACGTTACTGCAATCTAAACTCTGCTATAAATATTTACCTTAACGTCTTTAATTGGATAAAGGCCTTCCTAAGGTATCCAGTGCAATTCTTAAATCTTAATGAAGATATTTCAACCTTAGCACCCGTTAAATCTGTCATCCCGCAGCGGTTTGTACTTGAACCCCTCTTATTCCTGATTTACATTAATTGCCATTCTGATAACATCTCATTTAAGCTTTGTGTTTTTGCAGATTATGCGTAATATATCCTAAAATTACAAAGGACTCTGACGTGTTCTCCCTTCAATATGACTTAAGTACATTGCTTAACTGGTCTCGTAAATGGCAAATAGAACTTAACGTTAAAAAATGTCAATTTATGCAAATCTCCGGTGGGAATGAAGCCTGCCCTACCTACTTACTTGATAACATCTGCTTAGAGAATTAAGAAGCTACGAATACGTTGGCATCGATATAACCCATAGCTTGTCCTGGAAACAACACATCGAGTTTATAACGTTAAAAGCTAATCCCACGCTAGGGTACCTTCGCAGAAACTTCCCGCTAGCACCATTAGCGCTTACACTTTTGTTATAGACAACATATGTTCGTCCGCAGTTCGAATATGCTTAATCGGCGCGGGGCCCTCATCATGCCATTTTAATAAACCGCCTCGAAAGCGTTCAGAACCGTTCTGCTCGATTCATATTAACAAATCACCATCGCCCGGCAAGCCTAACACAAGTGAAGGCCACATTAAGCCTCCCTTCTCTCTCAACCCACAAGAAACAATCGAAGCAATGATTAATCCATAAGATACACTACTAAAACCCAGCGCTCCGGTCAGCGTGGTTTCATCCAGCCGCATTAATCTCCTGCCGTCGAGATGGCGTGCGCAAAGTGCACGTGCCGCACTCTAACACACTGATACGCTCGCAATCATTTTATCGAAAACACACAACAATTGGAACTGTTTGCCCGCATAAATGGGTAGCATAAGTAATCCCGCTTCATTTAAAACTGCTTCGGTTAACCACAACGAATCCTTGGACCATTTTGTTGACTGGCGCATTCTGTAGTTTTTGTTATTACTGTAAGCGTGATGCCTGGAAATAATGTATAACTATTCTTCAGTTTTGTATTGCAGAAATCTTGGTCATGAAATGTATTAGCTGACTTTGTTTTTATCCTCTAATTGTAATGTCCTTTATTTGTAATGCCCTATTTGTAACGTGCACGCGCGTGCGTGCGTGCGTGCGTGCGTGTGTGCGCGCGCGCGTGTTTGTCTGTGTGTGTGTGTGTGTGTGTGTGTGTGTGTGTGTGTGTGTGTGTGTGTGTGTGTGTGTGTGTGTGTGTGTGTGTGTGTGTGTGTGTGTGTGTGTGTGTGTGTGTGTGTGTGTGTGTGTGTGTGTGTGTGTGTGTGTGTGTGTGTGTGTGTGTGTGTGTGTGTGTGTGTGTGTGTGTGTGTGTGTGTGTGTGTGTGTGTGTGTGTGTGTGTGTGTGTGTGTGTGTGTGTGTGTGTGTGTGTGTGTGTGTGTGTGTGTGTGTGTGTGTGTGTGTGTGTGTGTGTGTGTGTGTGTGTGTGTGTGTGTGTGTGTGTGTGTGTGTGTGTGTGTGTGTGTGTGTGTGTGTGTGTGTGTGTGTGTGTGTGTGTGTGTGTGTGTGTGTGTGTGTGTGTGTGTGTGTGTGTGTGTGTGTGTGTGTGTGTGTGTGTGTGTGTGTGTGTGTGTGTGTGTGTGTGTGTGTGTGTGTGTGTGTGTGTGTGTGTGTGTGTGTGTGTGTGTGTGTGTGTGTGTGTGTGTGTGTGTGTGTGTGTGTGTGTGTGTGTGTGTGTGTGTGTGTGTGTGTGTGTGTGTGTGTGTGTGTGTGTGTGTGTGTGTGTGTGTGTGTGTGTGTGTGTGTGTGTGTGTGTGTGTGTGTGTGTGTGTGTGTGTGTGTGTGTGTGTGTGTGTGTGTGTGTGTGTGTGTGTGTGTGTGTGTGTGTGTGTGTGTGTGTGTGTGTGTGTGTGTGTGTGTGTGTGTGTGTGTGTGTGTGTGTGTGTGTGTGTGTGTGTGTGTGTGTGTGTGTGTGTGTGTGTGTGTGTGTGTGTGTGTGTGTGTGTGTGTGTGTGTGTGTGTGTGTGTGTGTGTGTGTGTGTGTGTGTGTGTGTGTGTGTGTGTGTGTGTGTGTGTGTGTGTGTGTGTGTGTGTGTGTGTGTGTGTGTGTGTGTGTGTGTGTGTGTGTACAGAGTGTTTCAGCGCACACTTCAAAATTTTTTAAAGGTTGCCTTTGGCAGATAGCTCAGTTCTGATTCGTGAGATGGTCTACTCGTAGCGGCGGACACTACTTGCACAAAAAATTGAAATGCATGATCGAATAATTAAACAAATGACTGATTAACTCACTAACTAATTATATTATGGCCCATATTGCAAGTTACAAATTCTAGCCTTGGAGTTCGCAAGGCGGGATCCATTTGGAACGAACTGTCAAAACGACAACAATTTCGAGATATTCATTCACAAACTTTGCGGAGAAATGCATTGGCGTTCCAGTTACTTGTGTGCTTCAATGCATAAAACGACGTTTCCTTATCAAATTAAGTGGAACGCCAATGCATTTCTCCGCAAAGTTCGGGAATTTATATCTCGAAACTGCTGTTATCTTGAAAACTCGTTACAAGTGGATCCGCCTTGCGAACTCCATGACTAGAATTAGTAAATTGCAATGTGGGTCATAGGGTAATTATTTAAAAAAGTAATCAGTGAATGTTTGTTAATTAGTCGATAATGCATTTCACATTTTTGCGCAAGTAATGTCCGCCTTTTCGGGTAGACCAGCTCATGAACTAGAATTGCGATCTCTGCCACAGGCAACCTTTAAAGATTTTCGTAAGTGTTCGTTGAAACTCCCTGCATATATATATTACTGTTGTCTATGTATACGCTCTCCCCTTTATAACGTATTTTACCCTGAGGGTACTGCAAATGAATGAATAAATAAATAAAGTGCCGTAACGGTGATACGTTTTAGTCGTAGTAGTCGTAAACCCGGCGCTTCACTTTTAAGAAATTATCCGACGCTACGCAATATTTTATTATCCTCTGAGAAAAAAATATCTGCGGTCTTCAATCGGTAGATTTTTACTTTCTTTTAATGAGCAAATCTCATCAACTTCGGTGCGTCGGATACAGACCAAAACGACTTCTCTCCTCACACCGCTGACAACTCGGACACGCAGCCGCTTGTAAAATAAGGTTTTTTTCTATCTGCCTAGATGCCAAGCTCTCGCGCACATTGCTCAATGCCACTGGTTATGAATTAGCCAGAAGCTATGCGCTGGGAGGAATGAAAGCAGTTGCACTGCCGGGAGAAAAATCTTCCCACCGAAGCGACAACCGAACTGCGTCACTCCCATAGCCGTCCCACTGACCCATGGCACGCTGTCTACACAGTCGATGCTTGTTATCGTTTGCACTGATTCCCAACTTGAACAAGCACCACTGCAGAGGACAACAAACACGTACTCTTACCGACTGACTAGTCACCCAATGCGCTTTCACTGGCGTGGACCACCAACGCTGAAACTTCGGGTGCCAACAGCAGCGGTTCAAGCATTTTTCAGCAGCTCGTGCTGCGATTGCGCGCCAGCAGATTGACCGCTCCATCTTGAGGCACATGTGCCCACATTCTGGCTTGACTGGGAACCGGCGTGCTATAGAACGTACGAGCGCGCGCCCACCTCCAACGCGCATGGGTGCGGCCAGAGCTTGGCTGGGCGCATAGAGCTATAACACGAACGGTGATACAGGTGCGCGTCTTCCTCATCCAAAATATTGTGCCATTCTCGTGGCCTCCCTATCGGATGGTGTCAGCATGCTCCAGTTGCAGACTCAGCGCCTCGTGACGAGCGCTGGTTCCATACGCACACTTTTGCCCCTGACAGTACGAATTTGTGGCAGCAGTACGCGCTCCGAGTTCGAAACGCACTACAGTCTGATTGATATATTTAGTAAAGCAATGAAGGGGCCTAATTGGTGAACGTTCATGGTTATATTGCGCTTAGTTTTGCAGTGACGATATTAAATGAGGGGCAGGACGTACGTTCACGTCCTGTCCTTCACTTGATATCGTCACTGTAAAACTAAGCGCAATATAACCATGATTGATATATTTTTTTACATTTATGATCATACATGAGAACGGCTGCACGGCATATAGGGTATGGTAAGGTGCACGATAGAGAACGCTTAAATAAGAGCTTCGTGAATTCGAACCCATTTCTTTCATTCCCAATATGGTTTGTAGATGGGAAGCACGCTATAGACCATTTTCGGAAACGGAAGAGGCTTGGACCGCGTGGCCTCTGCGTCGCGTGTTCAGAAAGCAACGTGGGCATTGCTGCAGTTTCTGAAGACGAATGGCTTCAGTGACCGCTTTCAGACGCGATGTGCACCGCCTCATCCTCGCGCAGTTGCCGTTCTTTCTGTCTCTCCCTCTTAGTTTTGATCTCCCGATCCTCCTTTCACTGGATAGCAAAGCACGCGCTCGTCTAGTTAACCTCACCGCCTGTCCTTTCTTCTCTCTCTCTCTCTCTCCTTAGCTAATTTCACCGAAAGTGTAACAGGCGTCATTGTGATTTATGGTGTTTCCTAACAGTGGCGATCTTGCGAAATACATTCAACCATGGCATGTTGTTGCAAAACACACTCAACGACAGCGGAACTTACTTGCCGCAGTGGCGTAGTGGCGGCGGCGTTGCGCTGAAAAGCACGAGGTCGTGGGTGCCATTCCCTGCTGCGGCGGCGCACTTCGACGGAAGCGAAATGCAAAAAAAAAAAAAAAGCGCTCGTGTATTTAGGTTTCCATGCACGTTAAAGAACCTCTAGGTGGTCGAAATTAATTCGTAGACCCCCACTACGGCGTGCCGCACGTAAAACTCACAGAATACAGTTTTAATTTAAAGCGGTACCAAAGAAACAACTACACAGGACGGTGTGTGTGTGTGTCTGTGTGTGTGTTTCCGATTCGCGACGAGTACACGCGCGAAGGGACTAGGATCAGGAGATTAAAGGCGTCGCGTTTAAAGTCGGTCGAGTGTTTTTCATTCCCAATATTGTACACGCTATTGCTTCGGACCTTTTCAACGGGTACGATATTGCGTGGGAAAGGTGATTCTGTTGCGGCAACGAGGCGCACGCGGTTTTTCATGCGCTTATGTGCGAGCCCGCGCTCGGGGCCGTACCTCGTTTAACGAGACGCGGAAATCCGTCCCGGAAGACCCTGGGCTCGCGTCCCCTGATTGGTTTTCGCATCCTTTGAGGTCCCCGGCTCCAGGGATTGGTCGCCGTCGGCGCCCTTCGGCTGCTCGCCGCGTGCGGCGGACGCACAGCGTTCGCATAGCTGTGTGCCCGTCGCGCCCGTAGCCGCTGGCTTAAAGCAGCAGCAGTGAAAAGGATAACATCTCCTTGAATGAGCTTATCTTTCGATAGAGAGTGTGTGGTATGTGATTCTCCTATTTCTGTGGCCTATCACTGGATGTATTTCTATGTGAAAATGAGTAGCCAGTGCCACTTAGAGGCTTCGACATCTCCTAAACATCACATGTTAAAAAAAGAGGGACAACTCTTAAATTACAGAATGGTTGCTTGTTGGGCTAGTTGGTTCATTGCAACTTATTGCAGCTTATGTAACAGCATGAAAAAAATAATAATAAGGAAGGGACGACACTTTTCGGTCTGTCGCCCTCTTCATTCTGTCTCTATCATCGTCCCTTCCTTATTTTTTTCCGCGCTGTTACGTAAGTATTAAATCACAGTGATGATAAATTATGTAGATAAATTAGGGTTCCATATCGAGCGGACTTTTCAAGAGGGTTCATTTACATTCCCGTTGGAAATACTACCATTCTCATGGGCATTCTTTCGGTTAAGTTGCATCTAAGCAACGTCTTGCTGTAGTTTTGCATAGCTACAAAGGCAGGCTATCCTCCCTTAAACGCTTTGTTAACCAAATTAACGGAATAACTGTTGTAAGATTTTTTTTGCTTGAAATATTGCAAATTTTTTTATATGCCGTAAATGAGCTTCGGCTTAACCGTGGTTCACTTCTTCCAGTTAGTAACTGTCTATTCATAGACATAGTATTTACGCGGACGGCTGACGAGCAACGAAGGCAGATGCATGCAGCGTGTTCATACTGCTGATATGCGAAGCCTTCTCTGACTGAGGTTCGTTTACTCAAGGTCAACCGTGCTTTGATTGATTCGTTATTTTTCTGCTCTCTCTGTTTTCGGGATTTCTCCCCTCGCGTCGCGGGTTTAGAAGGATGACCTATTTTTCTTTTTTCCTCACTAAGTTCACTTGTGGAACCTGCGGTATGACTCCGCATTCCTTTGTGTTCTGCGCCGCGTGCGCTGCACTATGCCACGGTTGACGTTGTTTCCCCTAAATCGGCTGGCTCGAGTAAATAATTCTTGCGTTGCTCACTAGTGTCGGATGTATCAGGGCCCCGCGGCGAAATTCGTAGCTTCGTTGTCGTGGCTCGTGCGTAGGGATTTATTTGGCGCGGTCAGAAATGGCGTGTTTGTCCGTGCAGGAACCCTGTTCCGTGCTTCAGGGCGCGATTCGGGCGTAGAGTACAGAGAGGCCAACCTCCTTCTGCGCCACGGCGGGAGCATTTTTATGCCGGGCACGACCCGAGGAACCCCTCAGGCGCGCGCAACCGTGAAGTGTGCGCGCCGCGTGACGCAAGCGAAAGTGTCGCGACGATTGATCCTCGTTGCCCTTGGGGATGCCGCGCGGGACGTGGCCCACATTCAAGCGTATCGGCAGCTCAGGATGCCGTCGGCGGCGGTGCCGGCGGTCACTTGCGGCGGGCCCATGCAGTGGCGGGGCACTCCTTCCGTTGAAGTCTCTTCATTCAATACTTCCACATTTCTTTGCCTCGAAGTGTGAGAGCGGTAACTTTTTTGAGAACGCAGTTCTTAGGTGCCCGTTCCTGCGGCGAGCGTTGGCCTCGGCGTCGGCGTAACCGAGCGAACGGGCACAACGAAAGATGAAAGCGAACGCGGGGCGCAGCGGCGGATCAAAAACGCGAGGAGGAAAGCGGAGAGGAGGGTGCAGCTCAACCAGGAGGTGGAAAGCGGAGGAGGGTTTCGCGAAAAGGGTGAGGTGGAAAGCGGAGCGCCGGCAGGACCAGGCTTGCGGCCAGCGCGGAAACAAAACGCTTGCGTGGGCTTCGGACTCACTGCGCACGCGCTGCTAGAGAATGTGTTCCGCGCAAGCCACCCGTTCCCGTGTTCACGCTTTCTTTCTGAACAATGAGCGATGCTACCGGTGAAAATGCTTCGTCTACCGTTGTTGCTAAAGGCCGATCCACACGATGGACCAAGTCCGCGGGCCGCTCGGTCACGTGATGCGACGTCACGGCCTGCCGCGGTCCGGTCCGGCGCAGAGCACATCCACACGGCGGACCGCCATAGCAGACGGCAGAGCAGACCAACCAGCTACACTCTCGGCCAGAGTGTTATCATTGTTATCATTCCGGCTCGAGTCCCACAAAGCCGGGAACTGCTCAACGAGGTATACAAAATGAAAAAACCTCCTCGTCACTCCGAGAGGACACGGTGTTTAAAACATTTATCTGCTGCGCGCACGTGTAGGCGGAACGGCGGACATGAAACGACTGGCTTGACTGGCTTTTGCTGAGCTGAAAACTAGAAGGGATTTGGCTGAAGACACTCTGTTGCCGGACAACATTCGTTGGCTAAGCCGAAATCGCTGCGGTGTGCATGCGGTCCGTCGCCAAAACGGAAGTGGGAGATGCCTCGGCGATTTGTTGGACCGCGAGGGCCGCGGTCTTGCGCGGGCCAACGGCGGTACGCACGAACTGGTGACGTCCTATCACGTGATGCACGGACCGCGGTCCAAAAGAGCAATTTGGTCCGTCATGTGGATCGGCCTTAAACGAGCTGCCCGAGCAGAGGTTCCGCGCCGCCGCCGAGAGCACCTCGTCCTTTAGAATCAAATTATTTGCCGTAATATACAGCGAATTCAGAACACCTAACAGCTGCGCTCGAAATTCGCATTAGGGTGTGTCGTAATCGTCGGTGAATTTTTCTTTTATAATTTAAGCGAAACATCGACTGCTTTAGTAGATTGTTTTAAAGGTGGATATCTCAAAGCTGGTAATGTTGAGCAACTATGCACTTTCTCTAAGGAAGGTGTTAAACTCCCCTTCGTTACGCGTAATGCAAAGGCAGCATTAGCGCATGGGTCAAGTACCTCACGGGATGGCAGTCTTTGATGAATATTCAGTGCTCACATTAGGGCTGTTTTTTTCAAAGGTGAATAGCCTTTAGTAAATGCATATGCAACTGGATACTTTACTTTGTTGCGTGTTGTGACGTGTTTCATGTATATTGTGCATCTGTGACCTGCATTCTACAGGTCACTTCCTGTTTTATCATACCCGTGCTACTCATACCCATCATACCCATGACTGATGGCATGCTAGGCATGCCACGAAGCATACCTTTCCAGGTTTCATTAAAGAGCCCACTCTCTCTCTCTTGTTTTGCTAAATGGACAGGACTTCAGCACTGCCTGTCTCCGCGATTTTAACATACACTATAATGCAATTGTAATTAATTGTAATGTGATTAATGAATTGTAATGTAATTATAATTAATTGTATTGAGGAGGGAAGATAAGCGATGGTCATTAAGGGTTGCGGACGGGATTTCAAGGGAAGGGAAGCGTAGCAGGGGGCGGCAGAAAGTTAGGTGGGCGGATGAGATTTAAGAAGTTTGCAGAGACAACATGGCCACAATTAGTACATGACCGGGGTAGTTGGAGAAGTATGGGAGAGGCTTTTGCCCTGGAGTGGGCGTAACCAGGCTGATGTTGATAATGTAATTACATAAATGAATAATTAATAGGAATGTGTTCATCACCAAATCGCATAATTTATTGTCAGCTTTTCCGTTAATCCACTGGAAGATGCGAAATGGTGTAATCTGCCACTGATAAATTTTGGAGAAGTGTGATGTAATAGAAAAGAAACAAGATGAAATATCTCAGATACTTAATGACGGTTTTCGTAGGGCAGCTGATGGTCAACAGGGCCCTGGCGATGACAATGCGTCCCCTAGTCGAAACATTTTCTACAGCCTGAGGCCTCCCTTGTTCGTCCACTCTTCATCGCTTCAAGTCTCCATCAGCCCCTTTGTATTTTTTTACCGTAGCGCAGAAGCACCACCTAGGCCGAAGCTGGAATGCGACCTCTCTCGTCTTTATCAGGCACCCTACGGCAGCTATTCTGGTAGATTTCGCGTCAGTAGAGCAGCGGTGGTACCGCAAGCGCATAGCCACTATTTAGACTAAGCTCGATCAGGCAACCTAAGCGGCCTGTCAGAAATGAAAAACAAAAGTGCACGGAAGAAGCACTAAGAAATGGAAGGCGACAGGAGAATTCCTCCACCTACAACTAGTTCTTTAATCTCGAAAGCATGCAAATATATACAGCCGGGTCATTCAGACAGATACAATCGTTAATCATCATCACAAGTGGGATTCAAAGATTCACGGATGTGTCGCGGATGCATTCTGGGCCACTTCGTCGAACGTGAAAATTCAAGAGCCAATGTGTCTCTACTTTTGCCGAATTTTTTTTTTATCTCTGGAGCCTGCGGGGTGCATGAGCACTCAGTGCAGCTCAGATAAGCATACAGCGATGCAAATGAATTTTATGTTGTGAACATTATGGCCAAGCTCGTTTTAATTTCTGTCCGTAATCTGTCCTTTTCCTTCATTATCTCGGCAACATAAGGACGACAACAGAATATTGTGAAGAAAGCACCGTTCTGTGTGAACACTTCGCACTTACAGCACGCCGGTTTCACTCTTCGTCTGGCTCGCCAGGGCTGCTTGTTGTCCTTTTTTCTTTACACGCTAATTGCAGAACTTGCGTTAGCAGGTTTGCGTTTCCTTAAATGTACCTCACAAAGTACGTGGAAGGTTCTAGGCCTAGCTTACCGTGCTTAGTTAGGCCAACTACGCTTATACACGCATCTTATCCATCAGTTATTCCACTCGCTAGAAATTTTCTCACTTTGCCTACCGCCTCAGCTTTACGTCAAAAAAGACACAGGCTCAGCGGCTCCGACTCAGTGACTGTCCAAACTAGCCCTGCTACTACGTAACCGTTCACAGAACCTAGAAACCCTAGTCGTACAACCGAATGAATGTTCACATAAGCAAGGCTTAAATTTGGTCATCATTTGAACGCCACTCTGCACTGCTCAGTGACTGTTGTCACTTGGTGCCTGTGTACGTGGCCGGATTCGTCGTGAGTGGCCGTTTTGGTAATCAGTGACATGGTGAAATATGTAGATCTTCGGCCCTTCAGGATTCATGAGTCAGGAACAACCCCGAAAACGCGCAACTCGACAACAGAACATACAGAATTGATTGTGACGGTTGTGGTTTTCTGTGCGAGGACTTGGTTTAGATTGAGGCGTGCGATAAATGAAGATATAGCGAAGGATAAAAGAAAATAGGTACTAGATGTTCTTTTTTATTTCGAATTCGAATTATTTTTGTCGAAAAAAGAAAAGTTTTCGATGTCAGGAGCGTTCTTTGAAATTGGGGCTAAATAAGGAGAGGAGGTCTTGGCATGAGAATTTCTAAAGAATATATTCCTGGCATGCACCATAACTAAAAACGCAATATTCCTGCTTTTTGAGCCTCCACGACAAAGCGTTGGGGATAGAATATTAGAATATTTGCTTTCGTAGCGCCTTTAAGTATAGCAATACTATAACATTTCGTCCCTCTGTGAAATACATCGATGGTGACATATCGCTCGCTGATTGACGATAAATGGTTAATAATGGTAAATAGTAGCAAAGCTGAGGCTTGTATACGTATGAACTGCGAATTCCGTAGCACTTCGTTGTGTCAGGCATTGCGTGCTGCTTTGATCAAATGCCGTCTCGCGAAAGCAAGTGAAAACTCAGCGGCAAGGAGGTTGGGGCATTTTTTGACGATCAGTTTTGCCGTATATCTTCAATACTGCGCGTTGACTTATGCCAAGGGTTCAATTATTCATGATTACTCGATCTGCAAATAACTGCATTTTATTTGGCTCCATTTCAGCTACAGTTTTCTTCTGGCCACGCAAGGTCTTCTGCAGTTGAAAACATTGCAATCGTTCTCAGTAGCAGAGGCTGAGCTTAAATCCAAGCGTGTACCCTGCCGTCATCTCCCCCCCCCCCCCCCCCCCATCGCTCCTCCGTGTCTTTTTCTTCTTTGTGACAATGTTTAGTCTCGATATATTGGTCACGAGTGCAGTATTTGACGAAATGGGCAATGGTGCATATGTGTCTTGCAGTGGGGAAGGGGACGAAGCTTTGTAGGCCTTTACGATATTCACTTGATTGAGCTATTTGACCAGTTAATCTCTTGATTTTTCTTTCTTGGGCACTTTCTACTGAAACCCTGAAAACCGTTCACTCTTCGATGCCATTTTTTTCGCAGGAGGGAACAGGCGGTGCGTATTAATGACGTGGCCTTGAATTGGTTAGAGATGCTGGCCTTGTATGCTCGGTGTGTCGGGATCACAATTTCCGTAGACCGATGGAAGTAAATCTTTTACTTAACTACTGCGTAAAAGTGGTTTTCGCAGCTGCCGACGTTTAGGAGCTCTTTTACTTTCGTATAAATATTTCGTGTTATGCAACTATTAGTGTTAACACAGACACGACTATGCGGTCTCAGCGGTGTCAAAAACTGCGCAGTGAGATGGGCACTCCAAACGAACACTCTATTTTGGCACACTTTGCCTCAGCAGTGCGTGCCTCTGACTCTACGCTTGATGAGGTTCGTTAGTCAGGGTGCTGGCCAAGAAGGCAAAAGACGCAGGACACAGGCCATACTCTCTCGTTTATCGCAACACATGTCGCACTCTTTCCTGGCAGGGTGAAAATGATTTTATCGTTAGCACTGTGCCAACCATCTCTTTCCCATATCCTAGCACGTGATATGGAGGAACGCGATCCGCGGCCTGAATTTTATGCGCACATGTTTAACGTTGCAGAATAATCACCCTTTCCGCCTCCGCCTCGCATAGTTGAGTAAGACTTAAGCAAACTTTTCTCCCTTCCCGCAAACGCATCAGTGCGTCCTGTAATATGTATGCGGTCGGATGCTTGACATGACTTTGAGACACTTCGTAACATACGCACATGTGGATTTTTGCGTGCTAAATTGTGATCTTCGTTACGCCAGCTGATAGTTTCGTTTTATGGAGCCATTGATTTGTCTGCAGGCAGCACTTACTGGGAGAGCCATAGGCACCCCTCGTTTGCATGACGTTGAGCCGTTACAACGCCAAGCGACGCCTCAGTATGCCGGCTATTTGCATATTTCCCGCTCAGTGAATGAGGCTGGCATGTGCGGTCAGCAACTTAAATCAATGGCAGAATGTATTATCTCTTCTACTATCACAGCCTGCCTCTTGAGAACACATTAAACAAGGCATAACTACGTCCATTTCCATCACTATTAGACGTAGGACTCGTTTTTTTTTTTTTTAGCTCCCGCAAGCTCGAGTTCCTGGTGATAGACATGAAACATATTAGTGGTATGTCTCATGCTTTTTCTGTATCTCACTGTGGCTTCCAAGGGCGCAGAACATTGGCGCTACTCTATGTGTGCCACCGGGGCTGGTCGTCGCGGAACACACATTTCACAAGAAACGTCGTCATTGTTGTTGTTGCTTACCGTATTAATCAAAGGATCCAGCCGTTATTCGGCATCGAGTGTACCGCCGCACAAAGACGCGTGCAGCGATGACTTGCGTCATTCCTGCTCCCGCTTTCTCGCAGTGCCAGTTTTGATCCAGGCACGTTCTCTTCGGTTTCATCTGTCGGTGCACCCGCGACGCTGCTCCAATTTCGGGTGTTACGCCGGCCTCATCTTACGTCCCTGGTGTCGCGGAACAGAAGCGGGCCGCTCAGAAGAGTGATGGTGCTCCCACTCGATTTCGAAGCCCCAACCGCGTCTTCCATTCTGTCGGTCTCGTTATTTGTCCCGCTTCATCTGGCCGCTGCTGTAGTGCTCGTCTCTCGGCGATAACTTTTTTGCCTCCATTAAGCGAATAGACCGGAGGGTATATCTCCACTGCCATGATGTGGAATCGAAGTTAATAATAGTGGCGTGTCTCCCTCAAACGGAGAGGCAGAGATGGCGGCAGATGAAATTTTAGACCTCCATTTACGGGATGGCATATAAAGTGTGGCCTTGCGGATCGGACTAACTGGCATAGGGACGAATAGCTTGTCATTTGCGATGAGAAACCCTACATTTGCGAAATGACGATTGTGTGGGGGGGGGGGGGGGGGGGGGGTCTAGTTTCTGCTAGTGATATTGCTGTCCTGTCCTCCGTATAACCTCCGTGTTAGGAGGTAGAAGGGAACAGAGCGATGAGTACAAAGAGTTTGCGACAACCAAATCTTCGCCCGTTGCCAACTTTATTCTTCTTCGTACCCAAGCGTCTCCCCTACCCCCTGAGATGCCCCTTGACTTCCCGAAAAGATAGATATACGTATATAAGAAACGAATAAAACTTAATACCGCATTGCACAGGGAAGAGAGGATGGCTTACTAAGGTATTTTTCTGTCGGCCTTATTCAACTCACCACCTCTGCTTTTTTCTTTTTTTCTGAAGGAGGGTCGAACTTACCTCATATATATATATGTGTGTACAAGGCCCCCGTATGGGAGCCGAAACGTCTTGGTTTATTTTCTTTTGATGTTTTAGTCAGCGTCCGTTTTACCGTGTTTGTGTGTGTGTGTGTGTGTGTGTGTGTGTGTGTGTGTGTGTGTGTGTGTGTGTGTGTGTGTGTGTGTGTGTGTGTGTGTGTGTGTGTGTGTGTGTGTGTGTGTGTGTGTGTGTGTGTGTGTGTGTGTGTGTGTGTGTGTTGCTTTACTTGCTTTAGTTACTTCTTGATAGCCAAATAATTATTGTGGACGTGTCGGCCGGAGACCGACCTTTCTTGAGAAGGTCGGCAATTAACAGTTGTTTTTCAAGCAAGAAGTGCATCATCTTTTCAATTATAACCTTGCGGCAACCATACATACCTCTACTTCGATGTCGCATATATATATATATATATATATATATATATATATATATATATATATAATTTTTTGTGTGTGTGTGTTGTGTGTGTGTGCGTGTGTGTGTGTGTGTGTGTGCGTGTGTGCGCACCTACAATTTTTTCTCTTGCAACAATGCCAGCTTCGCAAAAGGTGCGCCCGTCGCGAAAGTGGACTTTCGTAAGCGGCGTCAACACCCTTTAGGACGTTGAAATAGAGATTGGAGAGGGGGAGAGAAGGGCAGCTAGATTACAGTCACATGCCTGGTTGGCTGCTACGTGTATAATACGGGAAAGGGAAACGAAATATAGCAGGAGATGCAAAAGCACAGAAAATTCACCCACAGACGGGAGGCTAGAGGTTTCTTCCTGGTGAACCTAAGGTGATCAGCACTGTCAGGCTCGTCTTCAGCCGTTCGCGGCCGCGCTGTCGAACCGTGACCGCCATGGGCCTTCTCGCGCTCGGCGAAAGTCATCCACCGAAATGCGCAGCATCGCAGTCAGGCCACCTCTGACGAGTCTTTTGCTGCCCGCCTGTTGACACAGCGTCGGCCGGCGGCGGCCACGACTTCGAGGGCTGGCTGCCACACTTTTCTTTAGGCGACGAGCAAACAAGGAGAGGGGCTGACGTGCAGGCCGCGTACGTTCGCGCCCGCCTCCTCCCATTCGCCGAGCCCGTCGCTAACTGCCGCGCTGTTGGCGGTCGCTGTGTTATGTCGCGTAGTCGAGACGAGAGTTCCAGGCTGATCGATATAGACGTATGTCGACGCAAAATGTGGAGGAAGGACGAAAAAAGAACACGAGAACAAAAAAATAAAAGTGACCCATTTCTCCTTTAAAGCGTTCAGCTTTTTGGGGGAACTAACCGCGATTTTCTCTTGGCTGCCCAATTGTTCTTGTGGGCCGATCCCGAAGATGGTGTTTTCCAGCACAGCGGTAAAAACCGCAGACTGGTACGGTACCACCGTGCGGTGGCACGGTGTTAAGAGGAGCATTCTTATATTCTTCCCTCGTGACGGCTAGCGTTTCTGACGCTGTAGTTTGAGACGCTGCACCTTTGGTTGAAGACGCAGACGCTGTCGTCTGAGACGCAGCACTGGGTTCCGAACTGTTACTTGGGGAAGTGACGCTCGAAGTACCGGTTGGCTCCCACGTGCGAAGAGTGCGCGGTGGTAAGGGGGCACCACCGATGACACGTAGTGCAACATAGTGCCCCACATAGTGCCATAAATAACCACCTTCCAAAGCATGCTAAACACTTTCTTGCGGAGCAACCGGGACTGGCATTTCATACATTTTTTTTTTCATGGCAGAGGGATATGCGGTTCGAGGAGAAGACAACAGGACTGGGTCATGCCCTTCTAACCTAACGAGTTGTCGAGTTAAAGCAGCTCTCTTATCCACTTTTACTGGGGGTAGGTTGCGTATGATACTTGCGACGGCACTTCAAAAGCTGTGCGGCTCTTGCATGGGTGCACAGCTCCCTTGCTCTGAGCGTCCGTCACGACCTGCTTCTCCACAATAAGAGATCTTGTGTGGAGAAGCCCGCTTAAATAATTCCTCGCGTGTGTGCGAGTAACCGAGAAGGTACTGCTTGATTCAGTGTTTGCATTTCGGCCTAACTTGTGAACGGTTTAAGGCATAAACTTTGCATGACATTAAAATTGTTGTCTGCGCAATGCATACGCACAAACATTGCATGAGGTTACACGTTGCAGCAAATGAAAATAAACACAGTCGTACGCATCGCATTTAGTTGCATATAATTCAGGAATCCCTTCCCATAGATTACATGCATGTCATTTTCTTTGTGCGCCACTTCACTCGTAGCCGTCACTTGTCAAAAAATTGATTGATTGGTTGATTGATTGGATGATTGATTGACTGATTGATTAATTACAAATGGTGAGCTTCTAGAAAGGCTTATTGTTTCGTAAAGCTGATTGATTGATTGATTGATTGATTGATTGATTGATTGATTGATTGATTGATTGATTGATTGATTGATTGATTCCCAATGGTGAGCTTCTAGAAATGTTTATTGTTTCGTAAAGCTGGCTACTGGCTTCTGTCTTGAAGCAAACGAAACGCTCGCGTACCCAGATTGAGGTACACGTTAAATAACCTCAGGTGTTCAAAATAAATCCGGAGCCTGCACACTACGCCATCTCTCATATTCCATGTGTTCTTTTGGGACTTTAAGCTCCGTAATTTATTCATTTATATTTTTGACGTCTAGAACAAAGAAAATGAGATGGGCGAGATAGTGCTGTCATAACATCCAGGCCCCCATTTTTCCCATCTCTTTTACTCTGTTTTGCCTTTGTAGTTGACTTAAGTTACAAATATATGCGTACGTGTACATGCGCAACTAGCATTTTTTATTTTTACACCCATGCAGCGAGCGATTTTTTTGTTCTCGCGGCTCTTTCTCAATTGCAAAAGTATCGAGAGGCACAGAAATGCAGAAATGAGGCGAAGCTTCTCTGCGAGCTCGAGCTTCGTGCTAAAACATTGACCCGTCGGCGAAAGAATTTCTCCCGCATCTTTGCACGACACATTGGGTGCGATGCCTGACCCACGGAGCAATCCGATGGCTACTGCGGTGGAATCCGGGACATAAATAAGAACATCATCCGACAAAATGTCCAAAAGAGGCGTTAGAGGGGTCCAAAAGCTGCGATATAGAAAGCTAGGCTAGGATTGATGTATTGCGCCACTAAAATAAAGGCTACCGGCCGTTTCTCTCTGTCGTTTCTTTCTTTCTTTCTTTCTTTCTTTCTTTCTTTCTTTCTTTCTTTCTTTCTTTGCTGCCTTCCGTTCTTGCTTCTTCGTTTGGTTTATTCGTCCTGCTGGAAATTTCTAAGAAAGCTGGCTTTCTGTCCGCAAAACCACGGAAGTGTGGGAAACAACTTCCACGACGTTAAGCGGCATTACGAAGGAAAAATGTCAGAAATCGTATCATTAATATTTGGAACGTTTATTTTCAATGTGCTGATTGGCTTTACACCGTAACGTCACTCGTTCTAACCGTTCCATCCTTGTTCCTCCTTTTTTGTTTTACTTACTTACTTTTGGGCACAAGAAAGGACTGTAATTTACGTTCCCACAATTACAGAGCCTGGTTCCGTTGTAATCATTTAAAGCCGAAAAGGTATCCTAATATTCGCTGCTCCTCGAGCTCCTGGTTCCCGAAGGCTGCTCGTAGAGAGACGGGGGAGGAGGGGGGGGGGACAAAGGGAATAAAGAGCGAAGCTACCGGTGGAAACGCGACGAGAAACAATTTGTGGTGCAGACGTCTCGAGTAACATGGAAAGGAGAAGTGCTGGTAGGGGCTCTGTATGAGCCAATGGTTGAACCTGTCTGCAACACAATGAGCCCGAAGGCAGAGACCTCATTTCCTCCGTGACATCCCGTCTGTTCCGCCTTCGGGCGTCTCTGCGCCGCCGGGCCCCATTCGCCTCTCGTTCTTCGCGCAGCGTATCAGACCGTGAGCCGCTCTCGCTTCATGCCGACCCGAGAGGCGCGCAAGCGCGACGCGGCTGACTTTACGTTGAGTGACTATAGGCACTGTGCTGCGTTAAGACGTTTGGGTTTTGATTGAACTGCTATTGAACTGCTCTGCCGAGCGCACAGAACTATGCGTCTATCCTGCGAGCAGTGCATGTAGTCCTACATACGAATTTTGAAGTTCAGGTATACATTATTTTAAAGAAAAGGAGGGAAGCCAAATGCAATGGGAGAAATGATTTGGAAAAGCCTGACAATGCCTTGGCTTCCTTGCGAAGCAGCCGGTAGTAGCAGCCTAGACGTACGGAATGGTGCACAACTTAACAGTGCACTATAATACCGTTTGAAGTCCTGTGGGCAGCAGAATGTGCTGTAGCAGTTGGCGTCTGAGATACAAACCTTTAAAAAACAAGAAAAAACACGTATTCTCACATTTCTAAGACACACTGAACTGTTCGACAGATGGTGAATACCCCAGTAGCAATGAAAGACACGCTCAGGCGGACCAATCGCCGGCCTCGATCGCCGGGCTTAATCAAGCTGCAGTTTTTCCTGTCACATGAAAAGTATCTTTAAAACTGTTTTTTTTAATAATAGAAGTTTAATGTGTTGCATGTGCTTATAAAGGACTTTTACGTCCATGTTGTAATGGCCGTGCGATATAGGGGAAACAATCTGAGAATGCTAACATATTTATTGTCTGCTTCGCCGCTTTAACTACTGTATTCCTTATTTGCTCCCACAGTGAATGCATTAGCGGGAGTGTGGGTATCCTTTTATCTCACTTTATGATTATTTTTTAATCTTAGGGCGTTGATGTTATTGGCATTGAACTTTACAATACTTTATTCAGTATCTTGTTGTCAAATTGGAGTTCCGTAATACAGAACTCGCACCACAGTCATTCTGTATACGCAAGAAGCTTCACCTTTGTCACCAGATCAGCTTTATTGCAACTTCACAATTTCTTCATTTGATCTCCCACTAACCTTACTCATTTGCAAAAATGTGCTATTACGCATCGTTAGAATTTTTCAGTTCACTAAATAAATCGACAAGGCAGGTAGAATTGAACAGATTTGTCTATGGTGGCGCAAAGTTTCAGTTAAAACCTTCTTTGTCGTTAGCTTTCAGCGGTAATGTTCGTCCTTCACCACAGATACAGCTTTCAGCTTTCTTCCTTCTTATATATCGCCGTCTTTAGCGCTCGCCTTTCTTTCCATGTTTTTTTTTTCACATTTTTTATTCCTTTCTCTCTCGGCTATTATCGGTACGATGGACTATGTGCCTTATTCCCGGAACCGCATGACTGTTACGGCGTTGGGAGGGGGTGATAGAAGTACAAGCTTTGTCTGAGAGCAGCCGACAAAGGCACATTGTTGCGCCTGCCGGAATGAACTCAAGACTAATTAATGTTGCCGTTGTCGCTTAATGAGACCGGTTTCCTTATGACAAAAACGATATATCACCTGCGCTTACTGAAGATGGCCTGCACCGTGCACACAGTCGGCTCCGCCTGACTGTGCTAAATCGTTGCGATCACGGGCTCTTGTGGGCAGCAGAAAATTCTGAAGTGTTCTTTCTTCCACTCGTTGCGGCAGAAGCCGACGAAAGCGCACCTGCGTTTCGTGAGGTCGACTGGCCTGCGTGGCCGCTCTTGGAGCTTCAGCTATGCTTTCACTTGTTGTTGTGGCCTCAATTCACTTGTGCGCTCTTGCTTATTTCCCTTCTTCTTGTTTTTCTTGTTTTTCTTTCTTTCCCAGAGTAAGGCAGCAAAACAAACATTACATTCTGGTTCAGCTCACTGTCGTTTCCTATTTTCAGCACCTGCCACTTTCCGAGAGAGAGAGAGGGAAAATGAAGAGGAAAGGCAGGGAGGTTTACCCGATATCAGTCTCCGGTTTGCTACCCTGCACTGGGGATGGGAGATAGGGGTTAGAAAGATGATAGAGAGGAAAACGCTAAAAAACACAAAAAAAAAAGAAACTTTCCGAAACTTTCTCCGTGGCAGTGGCCCTCGCTCACGCGAAACGCACGCAAAAGAGCGTCACCATAATAACAGACTCACAAGAAGCATGTCGCCTGCTTGTCAGGGACCACGTGACCAAAACATGTCACTCAATAATACCGACGAAATTCGCCCATCATCACCGGATCCTATGGTGTCCAGGTCATACAGGCCTTGAGGGGAACGAACTGGCCGATTCGCTAGCCCGAGCTATTATTAACCGGGCCTACTCGACCGGGATGGTCCCAAGTAGCCACTGTAATAACCCCAATCCAACGAATGTCCGGGAGATTCTCGCTCATCAGCGTGCAACCAGAAAAAAATACCCCCCCCCCCCTCAACTCCCTCACCCACAACTCAGTGGAGAGGAAGCCGCCAGCTGGCGCAAAATTCAGACCGCGGTATTCCTCCACGTTAAATTACAAAATGCCATGTTCCCCACTCGCTACAACACATTACTTGGGACTGTGAAACACACCCGTCTTATAAAACAAACCACACAATGGAGCAATCGGAGGTACAGCTAACCAGCTCAGACCTGGCGGGACACACAGTCCTTCATAAGACAGGTCAAGCGGGCGGCCGAGGTTTGCGGGGCCTTGGACTAAAGGGGCTCCAACCATTGCATGCAAATCGTTTAAGACAATAAAAGTTTCTCTCTCGCTCTCTCGAAAGATCCCGTTGATAAAATCGCGTTTCAAACCACCCTTGTGGAGTTAACAATTTACAATGGCAAAATACTAACTTCGTTCAGTCACGCTAATGTGGACAATAATGGCAATCCTGACGTAGGAGAATGGTCTTCTTTCTTAGACGCTAATAAAAATAGTCGCAGTTTCGTCCGAAAGGCGAAGCATCGACGACGAAGTTGCTGCTGCCCGTCTAAGTAGCTCTGCCTGTATTTATCGTTATTTATCGGTCATCTTAATGGTCGGAACTGTTCCAAGACAACGGACGACTCGAAAAGATACCTTCCGTGTAGGAAACCGACGGGTGCTGCGCCACCCGCCGCCTCACAGGTTGCTAGAAGAACCCAATCTGGTACCAACGAGCACTCCGCCATGACCTCCCAAGGGGTGACACTCGGTCAGAAACGCCGGCTGGTTTGTACAAGCCTGCCTGACTGCAAACGACAAGACACTGAAGAATCTGAGGACGAGTCAACAATCATCGGGGACCACGACGAGGCGAACCTTTCAGACCTAGATATGGACGAGGCTGGCTTCCGAATGGTGCGCCAGCGTAAAGGCAGCGGGCATTCGGTGGCCATTCGGTGGGCATTCCAGTGTTCATCACTGCAGCATCCGAAAGAGGTGATTTAAGGCAAGTGATCCCTATTGTCCTATACTCTGAGATTGAAACGATTGTCAGTGTAGCCCCAGTCAAGAGCCGTTTCACAGCGCAGGGAGCATTGTTCTTGGATGTAGAGACAAAAGGTCAAGCTAACGTCCTTCTATAGACCAAGAATATTCGGCGGCATAGGCATATGTGCCCGTTTCCCGCACAGTTATATGAAAAACACGTCTATTGTTACAGTCCCAAAATGGTACTCGGATGAAGAGCTGCTCACCTACTTGAGACATCAGGAAGTATCATCAGGAACCTTGTCATCTGAACGGTAGTCAAGGCGCACTGACTCCGGTTCTCACCTTTGCTCCAAATTCTGAACGCCCGCAGAAGATTAACCTTGGTCTTACCAGACACGAGCTACTCGACCACGTGGAGACATAACCACGCTGTTTTCACTGCCAGTGCTTCGGACACGTAGCTAAGTGCTGTCGTGCGGAGCAGTGATTGCTACGATTGGCCAGCGGGGGTAGTGACCTTCTAGCCTCTTCTACCCCACTGCGACGAATCGCTTCGTGAAGCTGACAATGCGTCCCCCACGGACAGACTACCGGCTCCAGGAAGGCGAGATCCGTTTGGCGGACCGATTATTGTTAGTTATTTCACTGTCGCCTTCACGGACAAATGTGAGCAAGAAAACTCCTGGAATGGGTGTTCTAAAGCGTTCCCTCACGGACTCCGGTAACCGCCGCGCTTGTTTGACAGACTCCCCAGCTAACTGCGGCGTCATCCCAGGTACCAAGACGCGCCAACATGAGTTAAACGTGACAACCCCTGTCTGAAAAGCTCCCCTCCTTTCTGTGTGTGCAGTGAACAAAGGTGCGGGAGTGAGTGCGTGAACCCTCGCCCTCAACGCAGGTCCTTCGACGACTTTGGATGCTCCGATTGGAGGAAGGTTGGACGGCAGTTTCCCTGGCCTAGGGATCTAGGGAGGACAAAGGGTGTTTAAGCAGACGTTTTTGGCTCCTCGGGGTGTGCTTCAGTTCAGTCATCCTAGAATGATGCGATGTAACCTTCTCCACTCTTCATGTAGATATTACAAATAAACACAGTACTCCTTGTTCTCGATGATAACACGTGCCTCCCTTCAACAACGTCCTTAGCGTGGTCACTGTGGAATTTCGGGTAATCACAGTGCGGATGACGCTGCCCGATCGGCCCACGATTGTGCCCATATTGTACCAATACCACTGTCAACAACAGATGCAGCCACAAGTCTTCGCTCCCTTGCAAGCGAGCTTACGCAGACTCTGTAGGACACCAGTGAATTCGCGAATGCACGTCTCCTCAAGTTGGATCCACGTCTGCAACTCCGTCTTCCACCAGGGTTACCACGAGCGGAAGCAACACTTCTGTGATGCTTGTGGCTCGGCGTGGCATTCACGAACTACTATTTCTTCCGCATTGGAATGGCCGACAGCCCTACTTGCGACACCTGCGGCAGCAAGGGGACGATCGAGTACCTCCTCTGCGACTGTCCCCGTTACCATATGTCAAGAAAAGTGCTCGTGACCGCGCTCGAAAAACTGGACAATCGCCCCTTCACAGAAGAAAAGTTATAGGACACTTTTCCAGACGGGTTTCGGCACTCAATGACTTAAGGGCTCTGCTGAAGTTTTTAAGGGCTTGGGAATTGCGCGATCGTCTTTGAATGTTGTAGCGCGTAGCATTGCGTTACTGTGTGAATTTTTCAAATTTTTTTCTTCTTTCTCCTTTTATTCCCTTTACCCCTTTCTCCAGCACAGGGTAGCCAGCCGGTACTTACACTGGCTAACCTCCCTTTCTGTCCTCCCCTTTTGTCACTCACTCTCTCTCCTTAGCGTGGATGAGCCGGACGACGGCATGGGCCAGCTACCCCTTTTCATGCCCGACCCCAACTATTACAAGATTTAAGCGCTGTAGGGTGCCTCGTAATTTTAAGACGTGTGTAAGTAAATACAGTTTTGTGCGTGCAAACCGCGTTAGCGACCACCCAGCTAGCTACGGCCGATGTCCTGCACGGACAGCTGCTCAGCGAAGGAATAATCAATTGTCTTGAGTCCAAATATGCAAGTGCACCATGGAACAACAAGAAGACGTCCAGCGCGCCACAACTAAGTGGTTTGGAAACAGAGTAGGCACCTAATTTCCCGCGTCTCATATTGACAGAAGAGCGATTCTCGTTCATTACATAACGAGGATCTCGAACCCGGCAACATTGATGCCTTCAGGTAGCTCTGTGAGTTTATTGAACAGTTGCCTTCACCGAAAACGATCACGTACTCGTGACGCCTTCGGCAGAAAGGATGTTCTAGATCCGCCGCCAAGGTTTGTGAGTGGTGGCGCTGGCTAACACTCCCAGGGTTAGTTCTAGTGGTAACACATAACTACCCGAGAAAGTGTATGGGAGGACGGCACAGCGGGAGCTCAATTTGTTGAGCATCGCACGCGTAATGAGAAGACGTGGGATCGTTCTCCACCTGCAGCAAGTTTTCTCGACCACTTTCAATTCCATTAATTTATAATTTCTTTATTTACAAGTAATTTACAAGTGTTGTCCTTGGTGTCTTTGGTTCTTGGCTTCTTATGATACCGACAAAAGAAGTAATTTAGCCAACGAAAATGGTCAACGCCGCTGTAGAACATGTTCCAAAAGAGTCCGCAAAACCACCTATGCAGCCGCAGTGAATCGACCTCAAGTACCGCTTGGAAGCACTCAGCAGGAAAACTGCCAACATGTGATACGCGCTTTGTTCACGGCACTACGCTCACACGTCGCGGAGATGCCTGTGGGTTCAACGAAGGATGTGCTGGAAGCCGTGCTGGTTCTTGAGTCAGTAATATTCTGCTCTACTTCCACGTACGATTAGTAGACGCATAATGGCAATTTTTCGCCCACCTGGTCCATTCCTTGATTTGAAAATTGTTACAGCGCTAACACATGCATCCACAAAATAACAAAGACGAAACAATTTTGAAATCAGGTATGCACCAACTCGCCCAGAAAGAAGTTTTAAAGGTCCATTCCACCGTTCAAAAGTGCCCTCAATTATGCAATGGAACTGCGCCAGTATTCTGCAGCGTCTGTGCGAACTTAGCCTTTTTTTTTTCGAGACGTCCCTATACCAACTCTATTCCTCTCGGAGGCCGGTCTCCCAAATGGAAGGATGATCCCAGGTTACATCAGACACGACAATCAGAGTATACCGTCATTTGCAAATGGAAGTTCAATTATATACATCAGGCGAGAAATACCTCACAGTACCTTACCAGTGCAACACCTTTGTTCCACCTATTTGGAAGTCGCCGCTGGGCAAGTGTGCCTAGGAAACCGAAAACACAGTGCGGTGTCGATGTATATAAGTCCACGAAAGAAGGTCTCCATGGAGGCGTTTCTAAAGGACCTTTCCAGTCGTTGCTCCTCTCCTAGACTAATCTGTGGCGAGCTTAACGCACATCATTCGCTTTGGGGGATAAGATTGTAGATTCTCGAGGCAAGGAGCTTGTCGCTGCCTCGGACGATGCTGACTTACGTGTGACGAACAATGGCAAACCGACTTTCTCCAGGCCACCAGATTCATGGAGTGCCGCAGACCTCGTGTTACACTCTACAGAAATTTTGGTATCATCGACAACGGCCCCGGACAAGATAGGCAGAGACCATCTCCCGATCTTCACAAACATAATCGGATTTCAGACTCCTGGTAGACAATTCTGTACATTGACATGCTGGGGCACATACAGAGAAGCGTTGGATGAATCCCCTAATGAGCTGAAGAGGCTTTACTGTGGGTTCCGATTTAATCAGCATTCAGATGCTGACAAATCTGCTATACGAGCGAAGACGAGCCCTTCCGGACATATTTAATCGCGTCTGGAGCACAGGAGAGATCCCAGAAGCGTGGAAGACAGCATGGGTGGTGCCAGTGCTCAAGTCTGGAAAGGATCCTGCGAACCCGGCCTCGTATCGGCCGATATCGCTAACATCATGCGCATCAAAGTTGATGGAAAAACTAATATGGTACGAGGTTAACTTGGTATCTTGAGCAAAAAAGTTGACTTACATCGTTTATGACCGGATTTAATCCATGGTTGAGGGCCCAGGACAGTGTCTCGGGCTTCCTAAACCATATCAAGCACCATCGCGACGACGGCCTTTCGACACTCGCCATCTTTGTGGACTTTGCCAAAGCATACGACTGTGCGCTTCATACAGGCATCATCAACGGACTCCAAACCGTGGGTGTCTCTGGAAATGCTCTTCGATTTGTCCACGTATGTTTAGGGATCAATGTGTCCAGGTTAAGCTCGGAAACATAATGAGCGAAAAGCGACGCATTTCCCTCGGTGTCCCACAAGGAAGTGTCCTATCTCTCTTGCTTTTTAACGTTGTCATGGCCAGCCTTTCAGAAGCGCTGGAGGTAGGTTGCACGGCAGTTAAAATGTCCATCTACGATGATTACATCTGCATCTGGATCTGGGGCACCAACACAAACGCTTGGGCCAGATAGGCAAGGGTGCAATCTCCGTCATCGAACGCCACTTATCAACGGTTGGCATATCTTTATCAGCGAAAAAGTCTGCCTTCATGATTTTCCTGGCAGTGAGGCGTAAGTCAACACGCCTGACGCTGAATATAAGGGGCCATGCAACTCGCCGTGCAACTAGTGTTCGATTCCTGGGCATCACCATCGACAGCAAGCTACTCTGGCGACGCGCAGTTGAAAGTGTTGAGGCCGGATCAGTGCAAAGGTCAACGCACTTCGTCGCATTGGAGGTGTACGCTGGGAAAACAGTCCTATGTCCATGTTAAAACTGAACGTGGCTGTGATAACAAGCCGCATTCTCTATTAGCTGCCGCTGATATCACTATCCCCGAGCCAATTGGAGCGCTTGGAGGCAGTGCACAGAAAGGGACTTCGCCTGGCGATAGGAGTTCCTCAAGCGGCTTCAAAAAAGAAGGTTAGTAATGAAGCGGAGTCTCTTCCACTCCGTCTTTTGGCATCTCAGGCATTGCTGACGCAGCTATTGAGGTTTGGCCTTAATTAAGGCTTGGTTATTCAAGACTGAAGGATGCGCTTCCTAGCTCTGTGCTTTTTGTGGTGATATCGGTGACATCGAACATTTCATTTGGCTATGCCTGCAGTTCGACACAGAAAGAAAAGCGATGATCGAAAGCCTTCAAAAGAATGGTCTTTCGCACAGGACCTTTGAAGACGTCGTTTTCCCCGGAGGGCCCGCGGCAATCAGGAAAAGAGTTCAACGACTGCTGATTGTCTTCATGTTAGACACGGGGCTCTTTGAAACCTGCTGACGCACATAGTGACACTCATAGGAGGCTCAGGCGGAACAATCGCCGGCTATGCATGCTAGGCTGCCTGCTTCAAAACCACCACCACCACCACCGCCTAGACAGCTATACGAAGTACGGGTAATAGTTTTATCGGCCGTATAAACTTGGAAACATACGCTTACTAAATGAAATAACGATCATAGTGTCAGCGCGCACAAGCAAACTTGAACACATCACACTGGATGAGCGCGGACGCTCGCTGTCAAAACGCTGGTGTGAGCAAGCGCTGCAGCCTGCAGCGAACGAAGTGACGATCGTGCGGTCTATCGCTTCAACGCAAGAGCGCCGAGAACGCTGCGCGCGCAGTGGTATGAGCCGTCTGGAGCTCCCTTTCGAGATACGGCACACGCGATCGCACGCGGCCATGCAAAGTACGCACTTGTTGGCAGAGCCGAAGCCGCCCTCCGCCCCCTCTCCCACTTGTGCTGCCTCCCCGCTTTCCTCCATATATGGCGCGCGAGATTGAACTGTGGTTGTCAGTTCCCCTTGCGTCCGGTCACGAAATGCGCAGTTGCTGCCGGAGCACAATGCCGCCCGCGCTCCCTCCCTCCTTCCGATCCCCCCACGACCTTTCGCGCGGCGGGAGACGGCGCGTTTGCTCTCCGCTTTCTTCCTTTGCGCGCGCCAGATTGAGCCGCGATCGCTCGCTTCCCTCACGTGCTTTCACTCGCACATATTAAGACGCGCGGCGACGCTTTATCGACCGTGTACTTTATACGGAGCATCACAGCGACGCCGACGGCACAAATGCGCCTGGAGTGTCCATATAATTGCTATCGCAGTAAAAAAGAAGAGTCAGTTGACAGTGGTAAAGGGCAACCACGGGGGAAGAGAAACTTGCCGGCTTAGTCCTCACTTGGAAGCGCCAAGTCTCGAGCTGCTGCCGAGTGATTTTTAAAGCGCCAAGCAGCGGTCCGACGCGCCGAGGTGGAATAGACGGATGAACTCGAAGAAAGGAGATTGTGGTGAATCTCCACTACGTCGAACACCTGCGTCGACGATGTGAAAGAAGGAAGGCTCTAGGAAGCGTTCGTAAAAACTACGTGCGTTTACCGAAAGAGAATGCGATTTATGGCGAAGATGTGGCTATATCCGCACAATTTCAGCTCTGCAATGAAGCGAGCGGAATCCTTCGATTCGCTTGGTGCATCAGAAGCGCCTGGCCTTTGCGCCAGCGAAAATGCGAAGGTGTCTGTCTCTGTGCGCCGACACAGCAGGCACTCTGACTCGCACTGCGTGCGTGCACCCCCGCCTTGCTTCTCGTCTCTTTGTCAAGCAAATCGACCGTGTAATGCACCTATTTTGCGTTACAGTTGTGGCCATTCTTTATTTTTTTACTTCACCGCACGGATATATTCCGCTCATGAGAGCTTCAGTGCGGGGCCGCTTTTCGGAGCGAAAAGGATGCGGTGTTAGTGAACTGCCTAAGGCCCTTTCGCGCGCCCACTTCTACGCGGCTCGAAGCGGTACCGTGCGCGTTATTTGCTGGGTCTCCTCTTTTACTACCATCAGTACGCATACCCATGGTTTATATATACCTATTATATTGCAGCCTCAGATTTGTGCGCTCTGTCACAAATAAAGGTACGCTTTCTGCACTTCTGGCCGCTTAGGTTGGCTTTACCGCGGCTTTAATAGTCCGGTTGCTGAGACAAGACAGCGCAAGAGTGGCGCAGGGCTACCACGACTTATTCGAATCTTCAACAGCGCTACTGGAGCAAAATATACCCTCACTCTTATTCTCTGTGTGCTGCTCTTTTTCTTACAATGGGTCCTCTTTTTGACAAAAAGAAAAAAGAAACAGATGGAGTGCGTAAACGGTTTAAGAAAAAGTGAACAATGGTACGGCAAGACAGATGGAATAACCAGAACTAGTTCGGGCTTACCATCCTGTGTAGGGTAGAGGAGATAAATGGATCCGAAAATGGGAGAAAAGAAACTTTGAAAAATAGGTGCGCCCACACACGCGAGAAAGCGCGTACAAGACGCAACGCCATGACTTGGCCGTCGATAAGCACTCCCGGCAGCTATATATCATTTGGAGAAGAGTGCCTTCAAACCGTCTATTTGTATTAAAGCGAACTGTATCGTGACTGTTCTATATCGCATCGAAGAGTGTTTGCACGCTGAGGCGAGTGCAACCGCTGAGACAGGCTTGCATGATTTTCTCGTTTCAGTCACGCGCGTATGATGCACGACTGTCAGTCATCGGATACCAGTGAGAGGGAGAGGAAAAAAAAAGGCGTAATTTCATGAACGCTACGTGAAACCGCAGAGGACAAAGAGAGCTTGCTTGACATCGTGCTCGCAGTCTCTGATACTTATGAAAACGGGAATCAGGAGCCTGATGAATAGAACTGACGATGTCATCCAAATTTAACTGCATGGGTCACGGAGGCTACATGTGTTGTACCAGGGATCTTGCTCTCGTCATTCCTTCCTTCTATATTATTAATTTTTATATTATATTTCACCCTAATCATCTGGAGTGGCATGTCAGGCTTTTCACTAGGGCAATACATCCGGCTCTCATTAAAGTCTTTCTCTGTCTCTTGCTTACGCATGTCTTTATTTCATGCTCTTAGTTTACCTGTCGCGACGACTTAGGTAGTTTTGTCTTTTCGCTTATGCATGACACAGCAAAAGCTTAGCCACATGTACTAAGCGGAAGCCAACGTCCGCATTATGATTGAGATAAGTAACTTCCTTAAGGAAGCGCGGTAGTTTGCTCTCTGAAGCACCGCTGATGCTCTATTCGAGTTTTTCGCGTCTCGAAACCACAATAAGCATGTTGAAAAATCTCCCTTAAATGAGTGACAAGCGAATATAAGTTCGCATTAGCCCTGAGCCAAGGGTAGGCTTTATTGTGTTTCTTCCATTTTCATCTGCTTTGGTTATCACGCACACATATATACTTTGAGTGAACGCCTGCAAAGCGACAAGTTCGTTTTTGTTCCCATGATTCATGACGCGCTGGACACAAAAATTCATCTTATAGCAAAATGGTACTGCTGCTTAGTCACCGCCAGTCTCAAGTCCAACCTGCTATAATACAGCGGCGGTGATCTTAAACTCTCTATGGTGTTGGGCTGCTGAGCACGAGGTCGCGGGATCGAATCCCGGCCACGGCGGCCGCATTTCGATGGGGGCGAAATGCGAAAACAGCCGTGTGCTTCGATTTAGGTGCACGTTAAAGAACCCCAGGTGGTCAAAATTTCCGGAGTCCTCCACTACGGCGTGCCTCATAATCAGAAAGTGGTTTTGGCACGTAAAACCCCAAATATTATTATTATTTATCTTAACTCTAGAAGAATGGCAAGCATATTGTTTGCACGTCGCATAAAATAGATGATGAAGAGAAAAAAACAGTGTGGCTGAAAACTACGGCATCTTGCATCCTTTGCAACCCGCGATATTCGAGTTCACTGAAGAATATCGGCGCCTGACTTGCGCCAGGCGGGTAGTCTCGCGATGAAGGCGTCCTAATACTGTTTTTTTGTTTTGTTTTTTTTTTTCCAGTAAGAGAGAGTCGTGCGCCTTTGGGAGGTTTCGATCGGGTGCGGCTTAAAGTTTTACCGCCAGCGAGTAGCCTGGCTTTAAAGATGGCTGCTCTCCGATTCCCTGTTGCTTCTGCTGCCCGTGAAAGGGTGAAAAAGCGACTTCCATTGGCGAACGCTGGTGGCAGTTGCTCCCGGATGCAATCCAAGGCGATTGCCATCCGCCGCTTTCCGCCTTTTGTTCTGCCGGGAGACACAATTTCGCCCAAGGGCGATGAAGTGCGAAAATCGACGCCAACTACGAGTGCAAGAGGGAAATGACGCAAGTGGTGCTCGACTCGATCATTTCCTCTGCGTTATTTAGCGTCAAGGATGAGAATACGGGGGTTCGAGAGGGGTAACATACCAAACGATGGAAGAACTGCGCCGACGGTTCGGCTCCAGGCGCTGAAACGCGCGCCTGATGAGCAGAAAAGCTGATAACTTATCAAAGTCGTGGTTCCGAAGTGGATGTTATTTCCTTTGACTTCGTAGCTTTAGTTTTGGAGCTGTGAGGACAATAAACGACCTTATTTTTGGCGCCACTGCCGATTTAAGTACCTCTACTGCGCTTAAGGAAGTTGAGATGATTGACTGATTGACGAAAGGCCGTTGATACACAGGCCACTGAAAACTTGCATGTACCTAAATACCTGGCCTTCTCTCTCTCTCTCTCTCTCTCTTTTAGGGGAACAAAATCTTTAAAATGCGCTTCAAGCAGAAGGCGCAATTGTATTTCCCGAAGTAGATTACTTAGCGAGGCAGACGCTACCTGCAATAGAAATGACAGTAAATAATTATATAATTAGCAGAATTTTCCAAATGCGTTTTTAACTAGTCAATTTAGGGAGCATGTTTCAGCCGCTATATTCATGTATATAAATGCCCAAGGCACGTCCCACTTGGAACGAATATTGAAATGCGCGAATTTTGAGACAGGCTTCCTTGAAAGAGGAACATCAGCTTTCTTTCTTTCTTTTTTCTTTTCCTTTTTTTTTTACAGAACGCGTTTTTAAGTTGTGAATGACAAATGTAACTCCAACACCAATGCATATTGTAGCTAACTTTAGGAACGGATATTACGAAGCTGATGCCGCGGCCTCAGAATTCCTTCTACGTGGACATGTCTTGCGAATTCACGGGCTCCAATGCGTAATTAACTTTTCAATGCGTGCTTTTATGCAATTAGTGCAAAAGTGTATTTGTGAAAATTTGTTAATTATTCAACAATCCGTTTTGATTTCGTGTAAAAGTATGCCCTCCTGCGCGAATAATCGAGTTCAACGAGCAAAATTACGCTGCCTGCTCCAGGCTGTTCTTTAAGGTCCTGTTCAGGTGAAAGAAAAAAAAAGGGTCAGGTATTGTGTTAGAACGTCTCCGTCCCTCTGGGAGACTGCTCGGCTCTGCGCTCGCGTATGGGATCGCTGTTTACTGAAACCGAAACACCGCTGACGGCAACAGCAGCTCTGGTAGCGCCATCTCCTGACGTTTTCTACAAGTGCAACGCATTAGAAGTAGTTCCCGAAAAACAGGGAGAGAGAACTTCAGTATACACCTTCGCATAAGCAGATATGTAGAACAAAGTCGTTGCAAATATAGTTTTTTGTTACATTCATGACATACGCAAACAAATGAACGTATTGGGTTCGAGATTTAGCAGGGGAGGCATTTCTGACGTATAGCGTGTTCGTGCGGCGCGCGCATGTTTGCATGCGCGATGATACTGCGAATGCTATCGCGGATCGCAACGCTTACGATTTCTTTTCATTAATGCATGTATTTTACTTCTCTTATATTTGCGTGCTACTTATTTTAAGTGCTTGAACGTTTTTTTCGAAGGAAATGACCGTCTCCACGAAACAACATTGAAAATAGCCCGCACACCAAGCGTAGCGCTTGGAAAAGCTTTTCGCGCTTACAAGAATTTGGTGACTAGGTGAGATGCATCTCTTTTACTTTTTATTTATTTTTATTTTGGAGAGCAGCTCTTAGGCGATCGTTCCTGCGGCAAGCGTCGGCGTTTTCCCTCGTAACCGAGCGGACGAGCGCAGCGAGTGGAGAAAGCGGAGGCGGAGCCCAGCAGGAAATGAGAGAAAGGGGTTCTTGAGGGAAGGAGGAAAGGCTGGGCAGACGGCAATACCAAAGAAAGCGTGAGAAGAAAAGCGTAGTGCTGCGCAAGACGGGCTTTGCGGCAACGATGGCTACGTGATGGCGCCAGGGTAGCCCGTCGTCTGTATGGAAACAAAGCGCTGCATGAGCGGAGGTCGGTCTTAGGCGCCTGCTGTGAATCGCGCCCACGCGTTCCCACGAGTGGGAAGTCGCGTCACACTTCGCTCCGTTTGCAACGTGCCGTACGAGACAGATTGCCCGCGCCAGCCAATGTATCGCGAAATGAAAACGCGTATAGAGCTGCGCTCAAAATTCACATGAGGGAGTGTCGTAATCGTCGGTGAATTTTTCCTATACTTTTTTTCCTGGACAGACGTGCGTACGATCTTGGACTCGGTGGTCGCGGAGCTGGAGGCGAAGCCGGACCGACGATTTATCTACGTCGAGATGGCTTTCTTCACCCGCTGGTGGGAGGAGCAGACGCCAGAAAAGCAGGCCTCGGTACGCGCCCTAATCGAAGAAGGTGAGTCTCACTTTCGACTTCCATGCACGCTTCTTCGTCTCGCACTCTCGACCTGTTTCGGCGCACGATTGAACAGACTGTGGTTCATAGTAATTCGTCCGCCTATTTGTGCACTGATGCATTAAAGTTTACCCATCTCGGCCCGTATTCACAAAAAGCAGTTACGGTAGAATTGTTCGTAAGAGTAAATACCAGTCAATCCTGATGCTGTACATATTATTAGCGAAGGTGAACAGCCAATGAAAAATTGCCCTTACGAACGAAAAGCTTTCTTAATTTGGTCCCGGCTCTCTTGCCCCCTTTGGCATTGGCAGAAGCCAGTGAATGTGGTAGGGAAAATAGATGCTCATTGTCATCGCGGTTATTGGGTTCCGTATGCAACTAGAAAATCACGCCCTAGAAATCCCTACACGTCCGCATTTAGCGCAACGAGCAACCTGTGGCGGCTGCGGCATTCGCGCCAAGAGCATTTCCAGAGGCACAGAAGCTATCCCGGCAGGTTCGAAAATAAATCTCGCAAGTCACAGCGCAGCTCTTTTTCCCTTGATGAGCGCGAACAGCGTCCTGATTAGTAGACGCGTCCCGTACAACCGATGTCGGGGGGGGGGGGGGGGGGGGGGGAGTATCCACCAAGAGCACCTCGGATACCCGTGCGCCTTCCCGCGACAGAAAATGTCCTGCTGTCTTCACTGCAGGGCACGGGCACTTTATTTTTTTTTTCTTGACAACCCTGACCAATGGCTGGCGCAGTGGCTGCACAAGGAATTCGTCGCTGCTACTGTGGGTCCGTGATTTCCATGCACTTTGTTTGGAGCTGCCTGTCATACACAATCTACGACAAAGGAAGCTTTCTGAACTTCCTTTCAATGTGCTGCTGGCTAGCTATATGTAATGTGTGTTCCGTAATGCACAATGGAGGGCAATAGGAGCTCCTTATAGTGTTCTAGGAGCAGAGAAGACTTGGTTTACAATTGCTGAATGCTGACTGACAGTTGACAATAGCAGAGTCAGAATCTACCTATTTATTGTTATATTTGCTTACCGTGGCACCAGTTTAAAACAGACTGGCGCCGGTGCAGACCACAAGTGGGAGAAAGGTGTCAATAGAGCATTTGTGCGACCCCATTCTCGAGACGTCGTGCGGTGTCGCTGCGAGGTCTGCGGTTCCTATACAAGGCATCTCTCTCAGCAGAGCGACCGACGGCGACCTCAATGATGAATATCGGGTTACGAAATGTACCGACGATATTACCGACGATATGAGCTGCTGAGTAACAAGGTGAACTGAATGAGTTCGTTTTGTCCGCTTCGTCTCCTGTTCACTGTTTGAGTAACCTTACGAAGGTTTTAAAATCACACGAGGAGAGTCAGGGAAGCAAATGCCTGAGGGAGACTTACGCAGCAGTATGGTGAATATTTAGAGTATGATACCCGTCAAAAGGAACAGCGCCAGCTCAAGATCCGCCTACGACTTTCAGGTCACGTCATCTGCTGGCCATCCCTGTCAGTTCACCCTCGTTAGTCTGCCGTTCTCTTTCAAGATGTATGATTTGAGCCAGCCCAATTTTGGATACTCGCAGGTGCTGAAAAGAAAGTGCGAAAACTGCACCAGCAGCAGAAGCCGAGCACGTATAAGTTATGTGTTTCCGTTCAGTGGCCACAAATGTCATAAGTGAAGAATATCAAGCTCTTCGAGAAAAAATAAAGGAAGGAAAAAAAATCCTACTCATTTAGGAGAGCATACGGCTGTGAAATTGAATTCACCGCATCGACCGGCGTTTCTTTTGAGAAAAGCCACGATGGCGACAGAGCGCACGGCAAAAGGGATCCCGAGCTTCCATCTATAAGTGGTTTGTGATTCAGTTTCGTCTATAGCTGAGACCGCACACTGTCGACGCGCACGCGCTCTTGTCCGCACTGACTGAGATTCGTATTCGAAAATGTTTAGTTCTGTGCGAAGGAGAGTAACACTCGTTCAATTCGTCTCCCTCTGGTCGTGGAGATAACGCGAATACCTGTCTGGTATGTATCTTTCACAACACGTTTGTTTGGCTGCTTGCGGAAAGAAAAACACGCAAATACAACGCAATGTTGGCATCTGAATGGCGCGAAGCTTGTTTGAGCTAGTGCGGTCACCAATAGCAGCGGATTACACGAGCACAGCATAGTCACGTGTAGCTATTAGCTGTCTGTTTCACAAAGACTGAGATGATGTATCATGCTTGTCGAGGGTAGAATGTGAATGAGAATTGCATGCAATCATAAGTACGACACATACCTAAATACGTTTAAGGCTTACGTACCCCTTGCGTCATAGTGGTACATGACCATTCTAGGTTATGATCCAAGAATAGGCACAATCAAAGTGGCACATACCCAATTGTGTATACCGAGTGGTGCGGAGAGAGATACAGAAATAGAGGAAGACAGTAATGTTAACCAGACAAAAATAAAATTCCGCTTTGCTACTGGAATGGGCGCATAAAATTCCGAGGCGGCACTTACGTCTATGTTGTAGTTAATCTCGCAGCCTCGTCGACCTCACGTAGCGAACCAGCGCTCTCTCTGCCTTTAGCGCATCCGTCCATTGTGACCGCTGTCCACAGTGGCCTGCTGTTCAGTATCTCTTGTGCGGTACAACACACCTGCCTCTCCATACAATAACGTTGGTGGATACATAGAAGATGTGCGATTGTCAGCTCAAATAAAACACAAGCAGTGGGCATATTAAATAATTGGTGTTCTTGCTCGTTTTATTTTCCTATTCCATTGGATATTCATAAATGAATAAAATGTGGCAACTGTGCTTTTGAACCAATTCGCTCAGAAACTGTAAGCGAGAGGTGTCTCCCTCATTTCGTGGCGTGTTCTCGCATGGATGTCAAGCTCGCATTGCCGACTCCGTTATTGACTGGGCTCATACCGATATGACAAAGGCAGTGCCGAAGTTGTCTGTTTCGGCACATAACCAGTGTGCACATATTTAGCGGCCCCAGTTGTCTACTAGGCGAAACAACAAGACAGCAGCAAGTTGTCTATTCAGGCACATATTCAGTTGAAGTCTGCTCGGCAAGACAGTGGGCAGTGGTCCAGGCTGTGGCCCAAGTTCTTTATCCTCCCATAATCGGCCAGAGAGAGAGAGAAAGATTCTTGATTAGGGGGTGAAAGGTTGTGCTAAGTGCAGCGCGAGACAGCAAGACAGCAGCAAGTTGCCTATTCTGGCACATATTCAGTTGCCAATGGAGTCTGCTCGTCAAGACAGTGGGCAGTGGTCCAGACAGTGGCCCAATTTCGTTCTCCCCCCATAATCGGCCAGAAACGTACAAACCGCTAAGTTTGGGGAGGAGCCATAGAAAGTTATCGCTTAAAAAAAACGCAGTCGGCAGCAATGCGAACAACTCGGGCATTCCCGTGAAACACAGCGCGAAGAACCGCGCCTGGAAATTCGTCGCCCAGCAGGGATAGGGAAACAAGAAAAAGGAGGAGACAGGTGTCGTGACTAAACGTCACGTGTGCGCTCCTTCCATAACGGCAGAAGAGGAATGTCGCTTGCGGACGCTGGTAGAAGCAATCGGAGAGTCCCTTATGCTGGCAGGGTAGCTCGCCTCCTATCATCATGGTGTCGGAACATTTCGTTAATTTTCTACTGCCAAACCATTCATTTTTTTTTAAATTCTTGTGGTAGAACGATGCGTGGACGGTACTTTACAACCAACGTTTGCCGCTGAGCCTGGTGAGAATTCACCTGAAGTTCTGAAGTGGTAATTAAGAAAATTCTTCACAAAAGAGCAACATCCTCATGAGTGGTCCAAACATTGGTCTTTACTGGCTAAAAGTACCGAAGATTTGAAGTGAAGCTTGACGGCGCTCTATGGTAGTAGCTGGTCATAGTACCGCCCCGCTGGTCATAGCTGGCTGGGGTTAACCAGAATAATAATGCTAACTCAGTTGCCTGCTCTTAGTTGTCTTACTGTCATTCTTGGAGGACACACCGGATTCCAGGAAAGCAGATCTCCAGAAACTGCACCGTGAATCGCTGTTTGTATAGTCATTTGGTCCGTCGCTTGTAGGGACAATGTAGCTGCCGCATGGCTCTATGGTCGGCTGATCGATTAGCGCTAATTTCTCTCAAATACATGAAGGAAACGGCACTTCTCAGATGTTCTGGGCGATCGGCGTCTTGTGCCTCGGATTTGAAAGGTTTACATTATTTTATTCGCTTTTCGCACGCTGCTTGCCGTTTGTGTCCGCCTAGCCGATTTCAGCAGGTCTCAGTCCAATCGTGTTTCGCCACGTCTTTGTTTTAATGGCACTAGCCATTATAGAATTCACAAATGGATGTCCACGTAGTGCCTTCGGTTGATGTCATCACAGAATGCCTCCTCAGTAGTAGAAGAGAAAAAAAAACTTCCTCTAGTGAGGTTTCATATCATCGTTTGCGAGTCAGGTGCTTGAACCAGCGGTTCCACTGAATTGACGCAATGAAGTGACGAAAGTATATGCTATGGCTAATGCAGCTAGCCGCACGTGGGGCGAGGCAGTTAGACGCGTCATTTTGCGCACGCTTCGAGCACGACTAAAGCATGAGTTTTGATGTACTGGTTCCTTTCTTTTTTTGTAGGGGGGGGGGCGCAGCCAGATTTCTTGTGTGGTAGCCAAAGTAGATTTCTTGGGAAGCAGGCAAGCAAGCTTCACGTTAAAATGTCACCAAAAACTGTGAGCGCTTTAAAACCATGGCAAAACACATTGATTTGCATGTGCATTTCTCCCCACGGAGTGTCGTTTGCTTTATGTGCCATGACCCGCCGTCGTTGCTCAGTGGCTATGGTGTTGGGCTGCTGAGCACGAGGTCGCGGGATCGAATCCCGGCCACGGCGGCCGCATTTCGATGGGGGTGAAATGCGGAAACACCCGTGTACTTAGATTGAGGTGCTTTGTTGTCAGACTAAACGCCGCACGTGACAGTCGCGTCACATAAGGGAGGAGCTTTGCGCCAATCCTAACTCTCTTGCATGCGTAATCATGCGAACGGATCATGAAAATTTGGAGTCGAATATCTAGGAGCACAGACATCCTAGAAAAATTATTCCGAATGATAACTGTGTAGAAACACGATTGCCTCTAACTTTTCAATACAAACATACACACTTACTGCAGTCAATAAACACTTAATTATTCAATTTTAGTTAATTGGGCTGCTGACAGCGATAACTATCATCTCACTTTGTGTCCCTTTGGCCACATAACTTATTTGCACTGGTGGTCTTCGTGTGCCTGCGAGTGCCTAATATTAGGAAAACCGTAAAGCTTAATTTTGAACACCCGGTGTACTTGTAGTATTGGTAATGGCTGCGCGCGTATTTACAAGTAGTTGCCGTCGTTTTTCAACAGGACAACCGCTGAGGGTTCAGGTGGAGTCGTTAATTAGAAGCTGCGCAAGGCACTGAACAGGAAAAATCGGTGGTATTGATGTCGGGCCCATACGCGAACGCATGCTCAAAAGTAAGCTCACTCGAACGAGCAGACTCCGGCAGGCGATGCCGACACAGCGGCAAGCTTTTGCGCGAAAGAAATAACGAAGGAAAGAAATATGCTGTTTTGGTTTACCCTTAGTTTCCCTACGCAACTGCACAAATGCGAAGGCACGGACGAGGCCGGACTAATTTAAATGACTCCACTCAGCATTTTTTTTTTCCCGGCATGCTCTGTTTTCGCAACAAACGTTCGCTCCAACAGCCAGCGTACGAGAGAATGTTTGCGAAGGAGCGAGTGAGTGTGAACGGATGCTATCCTTGGGCGCCGCTAACGAGGTTCATTAGCGTCCGCATTACGAATGGGCAGGCCATGCAAATCGCGTTGAACCTGGGGGAAAGGAGCGTGCCGCCCTGACAGCGCGCGTCGGCAAACGGTGGGCTGGGAACAGGCTCGAAACGTGCTGCGCCCTCAGCGTTTCGGCATCGAGGAGCTGAGGCCTCGTTACGGCGCAGCGTATATCTTCAACCTAAACACATGAGCTACAAGTTGATTTCCCCCTCCCTTGTATTTGCTGGCAATGACGCAAATTCAGGGCACAGGCTAACATTCATGGGCCCGAGAATAATACTGTCTTCGAGTACTTCCAATTTTATTCAACAAGTGTCTAAATTTTGTTCATTACGGCGCAGATGCGCTACAGCGCAGGTGTGATACTGCGTTAAGGTAACGCCAGTAATGAACTGCTCATTTGCGATTGCAATGGCGTCAGTAACAGGACACGATGGTTAGCTGGCTCGACAAACACGGCGACGTTGACGTCACGTCAGAATTGTCGGTATGGAGGCCTTCTGTGCACGTAGGTGCTGGTGCTCTATAACTTAGAGCCATGAATATAAATAAAGGCAGTGAAGTTCATACAGCGGTTTTCCCTCATAACGAAATATTGGCGGCGAGGACTTACGGAGTCGTCATCTGTCGGAAGGACCTCGCTGGCGTAGTATGAGGGATAACGCGGCACGCTCCTCATAGGTTTGGCTGTCGGCGTTCAATGAAAACACGACGCCCGAGCCCTGCTGGACATCTCTGTAGGCAATCTCGAAACGACAGAACTTTTTACTGTCAAAATAATGATCCAAGGGCAAACAGAAACCACAGAATCATTCACAGACGCTATCCCTTTACCGAATGCGTACAGTGAACAGCCACTGCGCGCGGTCGCCGCGATGGAGTCCTCCGAACCGGTTTCTTGCATGAAACGTAGGCAATCGGGGGCTGAGAGGAAACTATGTGAAATTGTTCTTGTAGTGGGCTGTCTGTGTAACGAAATGGAGCATAACAGAATGAAGCCTCAATGCAGCGATTGCACAGGTTCGCAGCGACCGACTGCGTGTCTGCTGCATGTCCGCGCGCAATATTTCGCTTTCGCTGCGAGCACGTTTTCGGACCGTGCCAGGAGCTTTAGACCGCAGCATATGAGCATTTTACCGTGCATATGCCACCATTGATGCGTGGACGCTATCAGAGCTGTTCGAAAATAACTTCGTTTTAACTAGGGACTTCGACGCCTACGGCAACTTTTGATGTGCCGTCAGGACGATTCAATCTTTTTTTTTCGTTTCTTCTAAATTATTGGACGTTTCAATATCATTATTTCTCAAGTTGCATCGCAGTGTATGTTTATCTGTCTTCTCAGCCAGCAATTTCCCGCTACTTTTTTTTTTCTTAATCAAGTACATTCATTATTTGGTGCCAACACAAACATGAGCATACGCCATGCCCTTTCTTTTAATGTGCTTCTTACCATTCTCTTTCCATTCCAGTCAACTTGTCAGTATCTAGCATCAGACCAGAGCTTCATATCATTAGTCGGGCAGCGCGCGCGCTTTTTGCTACTCACTGAACATCGCAGCCCCGATGCCGTAGCAGAAATCTTCCTTGAGGAAGTGCTTGCTGCACACCCGAGTTGTAGCCGATGGCTGCTTGCCGGATCTAAGCTTCGCGATCTAAGCTTTACTCAGCTTCTTTTCCTGTGGGTATGTGTAAAGGCTGACACCCAGCTCCGTTGAGTACGTCCGGCACTGCAGTACTGAGCAGTAGCCTAACATGTTGAACGCCTTCAAAGGCAGCCACTACATATTATACTGCTTTCAAGTGTTGTCAAGCAGACAACCGAAGCGGAAAAACTTCCCACTCAATCAGATGCGCAGCGAAGGTGAGACTTCAAACTGTTGTTTTCAGCTTGCTTCGGCGCTCCCGGAGCAGTGGACGTGGCCGCTGTGTCCACGTGATCCCTCATACCATGTCACGCCAATGGCAGCGCAGCTTTTCCAGTGGTGGAGCTCGCCCCCTATACCACATGCGATCGATCGATCGATCGATCGATCGATCGATTGATTGATTGATTGATTGATTGATTGATTGATTGATTGATTGATTGATTGATTGATTGCATTTTCTGTTCGAATGTTTTTTTAACTCTGAATGACAAGGACACTAGAAAGACGCGGGACGAACGCCAATGGAAAGCGCGTCTCCCTGACAGTGCACGTCTGCGGACAGTGTGCTGCGGTGGTGTGGGGGAAAAGTCGGTGCTTCTCCAGCGTCTAGGAACTAGGCCCTCGTTGCGGAACGAAGTCTATTTTCCGAGCCTAAACACACGAGCCGCAAGTTAATTTGTCCCCTCCCGTGTTCTGACATTGGCGCAAGTTCAAGGCCTGCGTAAAGATGTAGTGGCCCGACAGAAATATCATTTTCAAGTGCGTGCGAACTGCTTCATGTGTCCAGTGTCTCTTTTTTTGCTTCTGTTGTGTCTGGCTATCACAGCAAAAACTCATTCCAATATGCCTAACCACCTCGTCCAAATGCCACCCTCATTGGGTTTCATGTCAAAAAGCAACGCCTGTGCGAGCCGCGGTGTCGGAGGGACCGGGAATAATTTTGAATGTTTATGCTGTTCTTTACTGTTAAACATTACTAGTAGTGTTTAACAGTCTCGGAAAAGAACAGCAGTTTACAATAGGTAGCGAGGCACTGGAAGTGGTAAGGGAATACATCTACTTAGGACAGGTAGTGACTGCGGATCCGGATCATGAGACTGAAATAATCAGAAGAATAAGAATGGGCTGGGGTGCGTTTGGCAGGCATTCTCAGATCATGAACAGCAGGTTGCCATTATCCCTCAAGAGAAAAGCTTATAACAGCTGGTTCTTACCAATACTCACTTAAGGGGCAGAAACCTGGAGGCTTACGAAAAGGGTTCTACTTAAATTGAGGACGACGCAACGAGCTATGGAAAGAAGAATGATAGGTGTAACGTTAAGGGATAAGAAAAGAGCAGACTGGGTGAGGGAACAAACGCGAGTTAATGATATCTTAGTTGAAATCAAGAAAAAATGGGCATGGGCAGGACACGTAATGAGGAGGGAAGATAACCGATGGTCATTAAGAGTTACGGAATGGATTCCAAGGGAAGGGAAGCGTAGCAGAGGGCGTAACCTGGCTGATTATTATTATTATTATTATTATTATTATTATTATTATTATTATTATTATTATTATTATTATTATTATTATTATTATTATTATTATTATTATTATTATTATTATTATTATTATTATTATTGTGTTCTTTAACGTGCATCCAGAGCATGTCACGCGAGCGCTTTTCCATTCTCTTCCCCCCCCTCCCCACGGAAATACCCGTAGCGCCGGGGCCAGTAGTCGAACACGTCACCACAGTGGCGTAGCCAGAAATTTCGTTCGGGGGGAGGGGGCTTACGTCGCAGCTCGGCCTCCTCCTTATAGAATTTACCGAGGGATCAAATACATTAATAATAACTGCATTGCCATTGCCAAGAGTGCTGCAAACGAATTCTTGAACGCTACGCATTGTCGAGACAGGTAAAATTTGTATTTTTTCATAAAAGCATATACTCGTATGTCTCAAAAATTGTGCCCTAAATAACTGATATTATTGCTTCCATGTTTTCTGTCTATTTAATAAGTAAAGAAAATATCACACGAACTTTAGAATTATATCAGTTTGAAATCAGCAAAGCAGTCCATGCCGCTTATATGAAAAATGTAGAGACCGGAAAATTAACAAGTTGAGAACAAATATTTTAATATAACTTTGTTAACCTCCCTGCCTTTCTCTCATTTCCATCTCTCTCTCTCTCTCTCTCTCTCTCTCTCTCTCTCTCTCTCTCTCTCTCTCACTGTCATTCAACATCTTTGTTTACATTTTGTACATATGCAACGACCAGAGGAAAATCTCAATGACGCTGTCCTTCGTTACAATGTATTGCGCAGGAGCAGGTTCACCGCTCGTGTGTTTTGAGTAATTGCGCAAAAATTATAGTCACAACAGAAAGCACATATGAAAAGCAGGAGTTCTGCAAAATATACGAGAACGAGTCAAATGAAAGTGAGCCAAGGAGGAGGAGACAAACTGGAGGAAAGACAGGGAGGTTAGACAGTGTAAGTACCGGCTGGCTACCCTGTGCTGGGGAAAGGGTTTGAGGGAATAAAAGGAGAAAGAAGAAGAGGAAAGAAAATGGAAACCAGAAAATTCACACAGTAACGCGATACTACGCGCTACAACATTCAAAGGTGGTCGCACAATTCGCATGTCCTTAAAAAATTCAGCAAAGCCCTTAAGGCCTTGAGTGTCGAAGCGCTTCTAGACCAGTGTCCTAGAGCTTTTTCCTCTGTAAAGGGGCGATTGTCCAGTGAGCCAAAGCGAATATATGACAAACGGGGTACTTTATTGAAAAGTAGTCTCCATGAGCATTTAGACATTTGTCCCACTGACTAACGAGTAGCCGCGTGATTCCTGTCTCATAAAACTCCTTGGGTTGTTGCTTCAAAAAGTCGCTAACTGACTCTTTCACGTCATCGTCCGACACGAATCTGTTTCCCTTGAGCTGTTTCTTCAATTGCCCCAAAATGTGGAAGTCGCAAGGCGACATGTTTGGGCTGTATGGCGGATGTCGCAGCGTTTCCCACTTGAACTGTGCCAGATTTGTGTTAACCACATCAGCGACGTGGGGGAGGGCATGGTCGTGGAGCGAGATGACTCCATTCCTCAATTTTCCACGTCGTTTCCACGGCTGCGGGTAGCGAGAACAAAATATTTAAGAGGCTCAATGTGTCCTCGCGAATAAAAGTCAAAGTAGGAAAATAAATAAGAACGTAGTTACCTTTGCTGGCTTAAGTGTCTTGACATGGATGCTTTGGCGCTGGTGAAAAAAAAAATGTTGATATTCCTTTCTGTTGCATGACGGCACAAATGAACCACCACAACGTTTCGTCTCATCTGACTTCGCTGCGTACTTTGTCAACTTGTCTGATAGTGCGTTGATTGGCTTGTCTCGTTGTATGGTCCGATGTACGACTTTATAAAAGTCAAAGCACCTTTGGCGTCAAATGTTTATAACAACATTAAACCCACAAAGTTCCGGAATTGAAAATCTAAAGCACGACTTTGGAAATGTCCAATGCACCTTTAGCATCAAAACTTTATGAGAACTTTATAACCATAAAGTTTCAGAATTGAAATCCATGCGCTCCGTAGATTCCGCGGCCTACGCGATATGCCGCGACGAGCCCGCTCGTCATTAGCTCGATATCAAAACGCCCTTGAAACTTTGTGCTTGGATGGAGCTCCTTGCGTTACGATATGGAACGCCCGGTGCACGGGCGTTGTCGCGAAATCCAGCCCGATTTCGCAATGTTCGCGCTGAAATTCCTTTTCGAGTGTGAAAAGGACATTCTAGACAAAATTCAGCATAATTTCTGGCGCCGCGGGTTGTTGTGGTCGGCGGCGCTTAATTTAATTGACAGCAAGAAAAAAATTTCGGGGGGGGGGAGGGGGAGGAGCGCTGAAGCCCCATAAGCCCGCTCTCTCCCTGGTTACGCCCCTGCGTCACCATCGTGCTCATCAGCAGAACTTTTATCTGAGCCGCCACCGCGACGGGTGATGCGAATTCGCGAAGTTCCTGCTCTAGAGGCCTTCTGTGCGTACGCGTGCCTGGGGCACTCGACGAGCACAAGGGAGTGGCCCCGTTTCGTCAGTGTCTTACAGCGCTCAAGGGCTGATTTCCGCTATGCGGAGCAGGACAGAAATACAAGGGTCAGAACACGCATTCGACGTAGCATAAGAAGCGCCACAGCGGTGTTTATTGCATTTTGATTTGCGCGCACTCTTTCTGAAGGAAAAAAGAAAGGAAATAAACAAAATGAATTATATTAACGCACATTTCATGGTGCCCGCGCTCGGCTCTCTTAAACGGAACATTTCAACTCGCTTGAACGATGGAGAGAGAGGGAGAGAGAGACGGAAAGGAAGGGTTGCAGGCCGAGTGCGGAGGGCGCACCCATGCAACCGAGGCCGCCGAGTGCGCGATCGCCAAGGCGCGGTGCATCCGAGCTTTCGCGCACCATTGTTGCTACGCGCGAAGACGCGGCTTCTCAACTCCGTTGTCAGGGCGCGTTGAAGGATGGCTTTCTGAAAGAACCGCGGCCCCATCTCTCAAGGATGGGGTGCAGCCGTGAAGTGGCGGAAATAAAAGGGCGGAGAACGAAACCAGCGAGCGAAGGAGGCGCGCGTTCGGCGGCGCGCGAAGACTTCGGGCCGCAGCGCTCGAGCTTTGAAGCGCACCAACTGCGAGAACTCGTGCATCGAGCCGTTAACTTATGTGCGCGACCGAGACAGTGTATATACACGTTCCGTTCCCGGGAAGCCTGGTGGCGCGCGTTGTTATTACTATTCTTTTTTTTTTTTTTCTGCAGTACCCATCGCACGATCTGCTTTTTCGAGGTAACTGCTCCGCCCCGAGCCCCTTCCTCTGTATCGCCCGCGATCGGTGCGGATGGAAAAAAACTGCTGAAGAGAAAGTGAGAGAAGCGATGCGCGAAAAAAAGGAAATGTTCTTCCTTCGCGCGAGAAGATGGCGTTGGAAATGGAAAGAAAAAAAGTAAGTGTGTGTGAGGGGGGGGGGGGGGGGCAGGATAAAAGACCAACAACATGCTCGTTTTCTGTCTTCGTTTTCTTCTGTTCTAAGCCATTGTTGTCTCAAGAAAAGCGAGTCTGTCAGAAACTATCTCCCATTTCTCTGCTTTGTATGTCAAGATTTTTTTTCTCTCTTTATGTACGTTTTCAGAGAAATACAATGATTTCGAGTTCGAAGGAATAGCGTCCAGCAGCAAAAGGAACGCATGTGGTGTCGTCGGACGGCTCTGACATGCCTCCGGTGGATTTGGGATTGCTCTTTTCACATCAGGACTTCGCCTTTTCATGAAATATGTTACACTCGTCTCCGAACATCTCCTACAGCACAGCCACTCGTAGTCATTAGTGGCGCACAAAGCCCCTTACAGCAGCTTAACAGTTGTTGTTTGTTCTTGGAATCCTTGCGTGTGACCTTAGTGATGGTAGCGTTAACGGACATGTAACAGATGTTTCAGCCCATAGCTGATTCGCTGCCCGTTTTGCTCGGTTCTTTTCGTCTCCCTTTCCTCCTTGTGTAAGGTAGCAACGCGAACGTGCGTTTTGTGCGCACTGTCAAGCTCTTGGTGACATACACCATTAATTGTTAGATTGTCCTGAATTTGACGAATAACGCAGAGTGGTTATTGAGGGGCTGAAGTGCAAGATGGCCCCACAAACAAGCTCAAGTGACATGCTGCTCCCACGAAGACACTGGATGTTTAGATGAGAGATGATTCGTCTCCTCCTAAAGTTTCTCCGGCATAATTATAGTGTGAATGATGAGCCGTTTGCAGGGTCGACATGTAATGGATGGCGCGTAGCCAGTTCCGACCCCGTTGAAATCTATCCTCGTCACTAGCATTTTCTTGTGTTAGCGGATGTCCTCGTGTTACGAAACGTAATGTGACGAGCTTCGGCCCCTACCGCTCAGACCCTACGTTGCTTCAGAACTATCGCTAGTGTGTTCATTTGATTTCTTTAGTCCACGTAAGATATTGGCTTACATTGACAATAATTTTCGATAGTTTCTGCGAAAGCTTTAATACTCAGGGCGCACTGTGTGGTAGCGGAGCAGAAGAACTGCATTCTAATGTACCGAAAACGAACATGAAGCCGGCTGTGGGTGGGCGTATAGACATGCTGAAACTGGTGGCAATTTCTCCGACCGAGCGTTACTTCTGAAATGCAGCATAGTACGAAACCCGTCATTATACACACACAGGCAAAGACTAATGAAGAGTACGGGGTTGAACTAGGTGCAACAGGCTGGGCGCCAACCATTCCACCTAGTAAAGCTTTTAGATATCCATCACATTCAGAGCACTCTTAATGTTCAGTGTCACTAAGAGCTTTCCAGTGCGCGTACGCGACGATGACGTGACTTCTCATGTCTTGAACCGCAACACTGTAGTTTGCACTGACCCCGTGCGAATGCGATACAAGAGCGCGGCTTCAATTCTGTTAACTTCCTCTGTCACAAAACGTTTGTGCAGGGGAGATCACAACAAACGGATGCGAATTAAGGCAGCATTTCTGGACTCTTCCTACGTCCTGAGAAGCACTCCTTCGCTGACCTGCCAGTGCTGTGAGAGGTAAACTGTGAGCAGTCTCGATGACTGCTACACCGATATGTGAAGGTTGCAACTGGAAAACCATAGTAGAAGCGGTGCTTCGCAATTACTTAACTGCGCGTAGTTAACGCTGAGTACACTTGTCTAGGGGCAATCCTCGTTGTAATAATAAGTGAAGCCTTGCTGTTTAAAAAGCGAACTAAAAGTTGCGGCCGGCACGACATCACGGGCCTAAGTTGCAAAGCTTTTCTTTCGTAAGTGTTCTTTGCCATTGGTCGGTTGCCTTCGCTAATATCATGTCTACCATCTGAATTGGCTGAATTTTTTTCTTACGAAAAAATTCTAACGTAAGAAAATATTGTGAATACGGACCCAGAAGCCGAATTCAGAAAGGTTTTTGTTCGGAAGCACTTTTTTTTATTGGTTGGCGGCCTTCGCTAATGATATGTTTGCTGTCCCTATTGGACTGTTCTTGACCTTACGAATTTTACCAGCGTAAGAATGTTTTGGGAACACGAGCCCAGTTTCCACGAGGCTGCTTCTACGAAACACTTTTGCACACCGGAGAGGACTCGACGCGACCAAGTTTGGATGCCCTTGCATGGTGCCTTCGGAACCGTAATCACATATGCCGCTTTGCTATCTCCATTCCCCTTGTCAGCGAAAGTGTTGGGCATAAATGATAATGATCGTTCATTCTGTGATGGTGTTGAGCATCAGAGGTCCCACTTCCGCCACAAGTGCTTGGCGCTCACTGCGAAATTCGAAAAATTACTAAATGGCATTCCACAGTCTAGTACGACCTCGGAGACCCAGGCGTTACCGCTAACTGGGAAAATGTAGACCAAGAACGCGGAGAGTGTTGAGTGCCTCAAAAGTGTGAGATTCAGTCCGCCTCCTAAATCTCTGGAGAAGAGCTCTCCACGAAGAAGTGTCATTAAGCTGACAATGCTCCTGAGCATCTCTCGCTGCACTGGTCAAGCAAGTCAACCAGCCTGCAGCAAGTAAGTTCACCGACTCGACACGCCGTATACTGCTTGCTCAGATCGGCCACATAAAGTTTACACAAATAAATAAATAAATAAATAAATAAAACTGTTCCCAACTCGACCGGTCAAAGCCCCTCGACTCTGTCGAGTTTACGTAAATACGGCTTCTCACTTGCGCACCATTTAGGTCACTCACGTCCTGTTTTCGCTAGCCGAGACAACAAAACCGGCATCCCGACTGAAAGCTACCATAACTGGATGTGTACTTCATTCTCAACTTCGCTACAACTGGCAGATAACCATAGCAATGACTCGCTTCAGTCTGAGTGGACACATGTGCTGACGACCATCTCGCGCTGTTAGAAAAGGCAGCTTTTCCCTCTCTCTGTTGATTTTTGAGCAGATGCTTAACGCTAAGCGTTGAAGGCTTGCCAAAGTGTCCCGTGTAGCGCCACAAGGAACAGTCAGCACCGCATTTAGAGATACGGCGCAGTCGTTTCGAACAGCCACACACTCTGTCAGCCCCACGAACGTATACCGCAAGAGTGCGACGAGCGTGCCCGAGGCGGAAGCGTTCAAAATGTATACGGCACCACATTTTCCTTCGCTAGACACTTTCGTTCTTTACAAGCCGGAACAAAGGCGTTCTCGGGTCCTTTGAGGGAGCACTGGGCTCCCGCAGACACCTCGCGGTGACCCTTTGCCCGTTGCGGCGGCAGAGTGCTGCCAAGTTCCTGCAATCCAGCGTTACGTATGACGACAGAACTCGCGCGGCACGCAAACTCAAGTGTTCCCCTCGCAACAAAACCCGTGCACTGAAATAAGGAGAAAGATATTTTTTTTTTCTTTTTGCGTCCGCGTGTGCAAGCGGAAGCGACAAAACGCGATGTACGGCCTCTGCGCACATCTGCGTATAGTGGATTCGGCGGGCCCTGGTGTACGCTGGTCGAGTGCCAGAGAGAGAACGAGGCGAGCAAGCGGCGGTGCCCGAAGCATAGCCGCGTTCCTCGGTTGATTGATTTACAAGTGCGGCGCAACCGCACGTCGCCTTTGCGGTGTTCGCAGACGACGGGGGCCCGCTCCCTCGGCTCTACCCGCGCGCCCGCCTCGTCTCGACGACCCGCGTGGGAGCGCTTGCGACGCGAATGACCACTCAGCGGCCGCCATAAATCTGGACGACCGGTGGCCCGCTCGGGAGCGTGTGCGCACACCGAGACGAGGGAAGGCCCGGAAGGCTTCCATGCAGATGTACGCAGAGCAGAGGAGAAAAGGGACGGGCCGAAGCCGGCGCTGTGCAGTATATGCGCACCCGCCGAGAAGCACTGCGCACATGTGGCGCCGGTCGTATATCTGCCGCCGGCTCGCTGGTGCACTGCTCGTGAGCTGCATTGTTGTCGCCCTCGTGGGAAGAAGGAATGATCGTCGTTTGGGACGTGGAGAGCCCGCCACACTGGCACGTAACGCGCGTATAACTTTGAGCGCGCGCGTACACGGTGGCGGAGCAGATCCCCGTGCGGCTCGCTTAGTAACCCTGAAGCCGCTCGGTCCTCGGGGGCCGCTGCCACTGCGCAACAAAGCACTTGAAGATGGAGCTCCCTTCCCTAGGTACAGATGTGTCATGCTCTATTTTTGACCACGAGTAGACGAGCGCGCATTGCTGACGCCTTGACGCGAACAGTCCAGTTCCCCAGCGGCTGCATAAATTAGTTGGCTTTGTTTGGCTGAGTAGGCTTTTGGGGTATTTTTCTAGCTCAGTGTCGCGCTGAAGAACAAAATAAAGGAAATAATTGTCTGCTTCCGTGTACTCCCTCTCCATGAGGAAACTGCGCTCCAGAGAAGTGCAATTATGTAAGAGACAGCCAGAAATTAACTCTACTTTCTCAGTAGCATAGCTGCCGTGACGGATAAACTGCTTTGGGAATACGAACACAGAGCCTGTTTGAGCAGGTGAGCAATACGTGTGAGCAGCAGGTATTATCACGTATGTATAGACTAAAGAAGTTCCGAACGGCGCCGACAGCGGCAAAGGTGTTCACGGTGTTCTGTAAAAAGCCTGTATAGTCGAAAAATACTTGTCTAAGGGCTGTGTGCCAACAATTTGCCATGTTTTGACATTTTGGAAAATGAATTGAGCTTGACAAAATACATAAACGCTGCATTTTGTTCCATTCGGCTGTATTTGCAGCAGCAGCAAAACGCTCTCTCTCTCTCTTCATCCTTATATCCCCTTTCCTTAGTTAAGGATAGCAAACCGGACGCCTGTCTGGTTAACCTCCCTACCTTTCCTCTCTTATGTTCTCTCTCTCTCTCTCTCTCTCTCTCTCTCTCTCAGAATGCACAATTTCACACAGCCTGAACGACTGCGGGTAAAAAGCTTACATGATGGCTTGACCATGTACAGATCGTTTAGCACACTCCCTAGACCTGACACTGAACAACTTTCGTTTGTTCGGAATTCATTACGGGAGGTCTTGGCGAAGAGGGGTCCATCATTGACGGGCTCCAATCAACGGTGCACTTCCGGCTCCAGTATCACCCGCAATATTTTTTATCGTCCTCGGCATCTTCGTGTTGCAGAAGTGCTGGCACACATTTCCTTGAATGTGTGAACGACCGTGGTGAAGATGGGATGTGTTGCTTTTATATTGTGACTATTAGTAAGTATATAAAAAATATAGCGCTTACTTATTTGACTGTGCCTCGCACAACGCAACAAAGAACAATCAGGGATGGGTCTCTATGTGCACTTTCGCTACACTTAATGGATGGATGGAATAACTTTAATGAAAGGTCCTGCGAGCTACGGGGCGCAAGGTCCCATAGAGCGGGCTACTCCCACGTTGGGACCGGGAGTTGTAACTCCCTGGCCGCATCGTGGGCTCGCTGGACAGCCCAGAGCTGCTCCCCCTGGTCCGTGCTGCGTAATGCTTCTTGTAGCCTCAGGTACCCGCGCGATCAAGACTACGCCACGCTACACTTAATGCAAATTATCAAATTACTTGGTTCTCGCAGATCGCATTCGGCTACTTGCCGAAACACCGACGTGCATCTTTTCTGGACATTTACTGAATCATGCTCACACCACAGTACACCACTGTGGGCAGGCGAAGCCTCTTTCTGGCCTTTCATCGCGCTGAAGCTTGTTCGGAACGCCTATTCCTTTTTCTGTCCGAGCGTATTCCTTGCAAACACTTTCGTTTCCTCCAATGGCGTGCGGGCGTTTAGGAGAACTACTGGAAATGTGCTCTTGTTCACCAACTGGGAAGCGTCGTAAGCGAGAAACCGACACCTGCTACGCACCGTGGCGACGCGCGGCTACAAGGCGTCGGTATCATCATCACCGCCCAGCACGTGCGCGCTTTAGGCCGCTATAGACGAGAAAACCATGGCCTGGCGGCGCTGCTGCGCCTCCCCCAATGTGGAAACGCCAAGCAGCGCGGTCGCGTCGTGGCGTAGTCAGGCCCCGCACACTCTCAAGTTCAACAAATGGCCACAGAGGGCGAAAAGTCAATCGAGGCGCGTTTCAGCGTAAGCGCGCAAGTGTAGCTACTGTAATTTGGTCAAATACTTTAATTTGTGCTTTCTCTGCTAGGGGCGCTGAACATGCTGATTTTTTACTTTACCCAAACCATTGACATAAACAATCGAGGTGTCTAAGGATGTTTTTTTACCTCAGGCAAATAGGCAGTTGATTTTTTTTAAATTCGATTGTTGAAGCTGCTTTTTAGTCATAGCGTCAAAGTTTTTGTACTTGATTAACCACCGACAGCCGACAGCCTATTGGTATCGATGTGTTTCCTGGCCGTTGGCGTTCGAATACTACGGCGGTAAAACATTTTCAAAAGCATGCTGGTTTCGTCTGCGAGTCATTACATAGACTTGCTGTAAAGAGGTCTACTCTTGGCAAAAAATAGTGCCTCATTTTGTTTTGGGCGTTGATTATCATAATGAGTGCGGCGGAGGTTGAGGGAGTACGCTTGAAGGTACGTTTTTATGCCGTTGATCTCCATAACACCGTAAGTACGCAAACCGATGTCGCAGAACACCCGATGCATCATTGTGTGTTCTCCGTCATCGCTTGTTTGCTGTACGCCTACTGTTGTAATCGCACCGCTGGCGCGAGTTGTTGGGAACTCGGCGCTGACGCCCGTGGTTGCACCTGGGTCGCAAGCCCCAAGGGTAGCGTTGGCCTGGCGGCCTGGGGTACAACTGGAAGCATCCGAAGGTCCCGGCAAAGCATGAGTCGACTGGTAACAACAAAACAACTTGTTTATTTTAACATCGCAAAGAGTTGGCGGTCAGGTTGACCGAAGTAGAGAGACGGGAGTGCACTTTACTCAACAGAAGAAATCGGAGCCCTCCTTTGGCGTCCGGGGGCAGCTGCTTTTATACTCTCGCAGTTGAGGGCAAGAAGGAACCCCTCTCTAGACGAGCACGTGACTGTGCCGCTCGGGCACAATGGGATAAGGTGACGCATACTGTCGTGTCGCCGCCGGTCGGGCACAATGGGGAGGAGAAGGTGGCTCATACTGTCGTGTCGCCGCCGGTCGGGCACAATGGGGAGGAGAAGGTGGCTCACACTGTCGTGTCGGCGCCTATCAGACCCCCTCGCTTCACAGTTGTTGGGAGCTCCTCTCCCCGGCTGCCGCGCTTCGACAAGCGTGGGCACCAATATGCACATACACTCACACACGCACATGAAGACACGTGGCATCGGAACATGCCTGGACGCGCTTGGCGGGGAGGCGTAGCGGCGACGCCGAACGGACCAAAATGTCTGCCGCTTTGTTGCAGCCGCGCCGGCTAAACCGCGCGTCGTAGGCGAAACGTAACAGACCGCCCCGCCGGGGGAAGGAGATCCCGATGGACAGGGGACTGCATCCGCTGTCCGGAGGGATGTCGCTCGATGATGCTCATAACCGAAGTCGGGCGTCCCTCGACGTTTCTTGAGCGCAGCGCACAGAGAAGGCCTCGTTCTCTCGTTCAGGTCCGCACAGGACACTGCAAAGTGACTTCGGGAGAGTTCACATTTTTGTTCTCGTTCCCGGCAAGCGTTAGAACTACGCTCAAACTCAACCGCTCAGTCAGCAAGCACGGCACAACCCTCACTAAGCCCTGCCAGGCTCTTTCCCCTTTTATACCACTGCCTAGTTCCTTACAGTACTCTAGCAGCACTCAGAACGCGTCCACAAATTGGAAAATTGCACTAGAAAGCATATCATCACTTTGAAACACTACACAAAAACAATATGTTAAAAATCCTGCCTCAGGAAGAAAAACATCAGTAACAAACAATTTTGAGGCTGATTCCTACGTTAGGGGCTTCGACTTAAGCCATCGGCGTTACCGTTGAGACTCCCCTTTTTGTAACGCACCTCAAAGGAATATTGTTGCAAAGCGAGGCTCCAGCGCAGGAGGCGGCCATTTTTGGGAGAGATGGTCTGCAGCCATTGGAGAGGGCAGTGATCCGTCTCAATGATAAACCTCGAGCCGGCTAGATAGCATGACAATTTCTGAACGGCCCACACGAGACACGCACACTCTTTCTCGGTGGCGCTGTACGCCTGCTCACGACTGGTCAGCTTACGACTAGCATACAGGACGGGGTGTTCTACTTCTCCATTTTCCCGTTGGCACAGTACAACGCCCATGCCTCGCTCACTAGCATCGCACTGAACAACGAACCCTTTTGTATAGTCTGGCGATCGTAGCACAGGCTGGCTTGTTAGGGCACTCTTTAGGGCGCTAAAAGCTCTTTCCTTTGTCTCGTCCCAGACGACTGTTTGAGGCTCTGTTTTTCTTAGAGCATCCGTCAGGGGAGCCGCGATATCAGAGTACCTGGGGATGTACCTCTGATAGTAGCCGGCGACACCTAAGAACGACCGAATATCGGTCTTCGTGCGCGGTTGCGGGAAGTCTCGCACAGCGGCCACCTTTATTTCAGAGGGGCGGCGACGACCCTGACCAATCACGTGACCGAGGTAGACAACCTCGGCCTGTGCTAACTGGCACTTAGGAGCCTTTACTGTCAAGCCCGCTTCGCGCAGGCGGGTTAGCACTGCCCGCAAGTGTGCCATATGCTCAGACCAGGATGCGGAGAATATCGCTACGTCGTCTAGATACGGTAAAGCGAATTCTTGCTGTCCCCGCAACACTTTATCCATGAGGCTTGAAAAACAGTATGGCGCGTTCTTCAAACCAAAACTCAACACTTTAGGACGGAATGTTCCCATTGGTGAAATGAACGCCGCATACCTACTAGCCTCTTCTGTAAGTGGAACCTGCCAATAACCCCTGGCAAGATCTAGGGTGGAAATAAACTGAGCGCTACTAACTTTCTCTAGGCGCTCCTCGATGTTAGGGATCGGATAAATTTGATCCTTAGTGATGGAATTAAGCCTGCGGTAGTCGACGCAAGGACGAGGTTCCTTGCCCGGTACCTCAACTAAAATCAAAGGGGAGGTATAACCACTCTCACCTGCCTCAATAACACCGAGCTGTAGCATTTTCTTTACCTCAGCCTCCATAATATCGCTCTGGCGGGGTGACACCCGATACGCCTTGGATCGTACTGGCTCTGGGGAGGTAAGTTCTATGTCATGAGTAAGGACAGAAGTCCTACCAGGCCTCTCAGAGAACAGACCTTGAAACTCTTGTAAGAGCTGGTGTAGTTCGATTTTCTGCTCAGGCGACAGCGATGCTTTACTGATTAAGTCACTAATGACTTGACCGGTGTCTTCCCTGTTCGTCACTGAGCCTAGTCCCGGAAGCTCGACCGGAAGCTCTTCAGGAACGTTTACCATCATGCACACCACTGCTTCCCTTTGTCTATAAGGTTTGAGCAGATTACAGTGGTAAACTTGCTGTGCTTTCCGCTTTCCTGGCAGACTCACCACGTAGTTAACGTCCGACAGTTTCTGAACAATTCGTGCTGGGCCCTCCCACTGCACGTCTAGTTTGTTGTTTAGCGATGTGCGCAATATCATGACCTCATCGCCCACCTCAAAACGACGGGCCCTGGCTGTCCGATCATAATAAACCTTGGCCCTCTGCTGTGCCTTTGCCATTGCTTCACCTGACAACTCCTGTGCCCTTCTTAAGCGTTCGAGGAGCTTAAGCACGTACTCCACCACGACTGGGTCGTCGCCCCTGCCTTCCCACGATTCTCGAAGCATGCGAAGCGGAGACCGAAGCGAGCGACCGTACACCAGCTCAGCTGGCGAAAACCCCGTAGCTGCATTCGGCGCGGTCCTTAATGCAAACATCACCCCAGGCAGACACAGCTCCCAGTCAGTTCGATGTTCAAAACACAATGCTCTCAACACGCGCTTCATGACGGAGTGGAGCTTCTCAACGGAATTCGACTGTGGGTGGTACACTGAGCTGTGTAGCAGCTTTACCCCACACCTTTCGAGAAAAGTTGTCGTCAAAGCGCTAGTAAACACTGTGCCCTGATCTGATTGGATTTCCGCAGGAAAACCAACTCGCGCAAATATGGACAGTAGTGCATTGACTATCTCAACTGAGCTGAGTTCTTTAAGCGGCACTGCTTCAGGGAACTTTGTCGCTGGGCAGATCACAGTCAAAATGTGTCTGTACCCCGTGGCTGTTACCGGCAGAGGTCCCACTGTATCAATAACGAGCCGTCTAAAAGGCTCCGTAATGATAGGTACCAATCTCAACGGCGCCCTCGATTTGTCCCCTGGTTTGGCCACCCGCTGACAGGTGTCACATGTCCTCACGAAATGGTCTGCGTCCCGAAAACACCCTGGCCAATAGTACTCTTGCAAGAGACGGTCCTTAGTTTTCTTAACTCCTAGGTGTCCGGACCACGAACCCCCATGCGACAAGCGCAACAGATCCTGACGATAGCATTGATGAACGATCAGCTGCTCGAACTCCACTCCCCTGCGGTCTAGATACTTCCGGTACAGGACTCCACCTCTTTCCACAAAACGAGCATTTTTCTTGGCGATACCTTCCTTGACATTGCAGCGTATGTTTTCTAGGCTGCCATCCTTCTTTTGCTCGGCTATCAAAGCCGACCGGCTGACTTTTAGCAACCTATCAAGTCCGTCTGACGTAGGCGCGATGAGCAAATCTGCAGATAGCTCTTCTAACTTTCCCTTATCGGGCATTTCCTCTCCAGTATCTGGCGCCTTCAACGCTACAGGCTCAATTTTATTCAGTTCAGGCGTGCTCTGAATATCGGCTTGCTGCGCCTCTGACCCTTTTTCATTGTTTGATAACGTCGGCCCCGCAACTACCGCCTTTGCAGCGAGCTCCCGAACCTTCGATCTGGTTAAGGCCTGAACGCTAGCCTCACCAAACAAAAGCCCCTTCTCGCGCAGGAGGTGATCGGACCTGTTTGAAAATAGGTACGGGTACTGGGGGGGCAGCATGGATGACACTGCCGCCTCCGTCTCAAGCGCTCCGAAAGGTCCTTCAATAAGCACTTTTGCTACCGGCAGACACACGCTATGAGCTTCCACGGCTTGCTTGATCCATGCGCACTCGCCCGTGAACATATGGGGTTCTACGTAAGAGGGGTGAACTACATCCATCGTAGCTGCTGAATCGCGAAGCACTCGGCACTCTTTCCCGTTCACGAGGAGGTCTCGCATGTAAGGCTCGAGAAGCTTCATGTTCTCGTCAGTGCTGCATAATGAAAAAAACACAACTTTTGGTGTTGTTTCCGGACACTGCGCCGAAAAGTGACCCGGCTTCTGGCACGTATAACAAACGCGCGCTTGCCTCATCTCGAACCGCTTTCTGCGTTCGGCTTCGGCTGCCGCCGTCTCCTTAGGTTCGGTCGCACTGCTTTCACTCGCATCCGCACTACGTGTGTTCCTCTTTGCTCTCATGGGTGTGAACTTCGGCCTCTCAAACTTCGAGCCAAATTCACCCTTTTGACCGTCCTTAGCTCCGCGAGCCCGACGCGTCACAAACTCCTCGGCTAGCTCAGCGGCTTTAGCCACCGTACAAACGTCTGGCCTATCCAAGACCCAGTACCGCACGTTCTCAGGTAACCGACTATAAAACTGTTCCAGCCCGAAGCGCTGCAGAACTTTATCGTGGTCACCAAACGCTTTCTCTTCTTTGAGTCACTCCTGCATGTTTGACATAAGCCTGTACGCAAACTCTGTGTATGACTCACTTCTGCCTTTCTCATTTTCCCGAAACTTCCGACGGAACGCCTCCGCTGACAGCCTGTACTTTTTTAGCAGACTCGATTTCACTTTGTCGAAATCCTCTGCCTCCTCTCTATCCAAGCGAGCGACTACGTCGGCCGCCTCGCCGGGTAACAAAGTGAGCAAGCGCTGTGGCCACGTTTCCCGAGAGAACCCCTGCTTCTCGCACGTTCGCTCAAAGTTAACCAGGAACAAACCAATGTCTTCTCCAAGCTTAAACGGCCGCATCAGGTCAGTCATTTTGAACAATACTCGTTCTCCTGCACCGTGTGCCTGACTTCCATTACGAGCGCGTTCCATCTCTACCTCGAGACGCTTCATTTCCAAAGCGTAGTCGCGCTCTTCTTTTTCTTTCTCTTTTTGTTCTTTAAGTTCGTGCTCCTGTCTTTTTGCAGTCTCCCTTTCCTCAATGGTCTCAAGGCATTCCGACAGCTCGTCATCCTCAGCTTCTAACTCAAGAATGGCCCTTAGCAGTTCTGGTTTTCTGAGTTTGTCCGAGACATCCAGACCCAACTCTCTTGCAAGCTCCAGCAATTTCGGTTTGCGCAACGACTTCAAATCCATGGCTGCTCTGAATGCTGCTTTCTCTACTGCCTATTATTGTCTTGCCGCAATCTAACCCGGCCGCAACGACAACCACAATTACCAGCTCTGTTTCTGACACTAACAAAAGCCTGGCAAAGCTCAGAAGAAGAAAGTCCCGCACTCACCAAACCTCGCAGCCAAGAGTTCAGTGCAGTCGTTCCGCTGCAGGCAACCAGTCATCACACAGGGCTCGTTGCACTGCTCCCGGATCGTCGTTGAGCTGCTCAGCATACAGTCAACCGCATATCTTCGCTGCTGGCCTCCGTTGTCGCGATCTCACCGCTGGCAGACAGTTGTTGTAATCGCACCGCTGGCGCGAGTTGTTGGGAACTCGGCGCTGACGCCCGTGGTTGCACCTGGGTCGCAAGCCCCAAGGGTAGCGTTGGCCTGGCGGCCTGGGGTACAACTGGAAGCATCCGAAGGTCCCGGCAAAGCATGAGTCGACTGGTAACAACAAAACAACTTGTTTATTTTAACATCGCAAAGAGTTGGCGGTCAGGTTGACCGAAGTAGAGAGACGGGAGTGCACTTTACTCAACAGAAGAAATCGGAGCCCTCCTTTGGCGTCCGGGGGCAGCTGCTTTTATACTCTCGCAGTTGAGGGCAAGAAGGAACCCCTCTCTAGACGAGCACGTGACTGTGCCGCTCGGGCACAATGGGATAAGGTGACGCATACTGTCGTGTCGCCGCCGGTCGGGCACAATGGGGAGGAGAAGGTGGCTCATACTGTCGTGTCGCCGCCGGTCGGGCACAATGGGGGGGAGAAGGTGACGCATACTGTCGTGTCGCCGCCGGTCGGGCACAATGGGGAGGAGAAGGTGGCTCACACTGTCGTGTCGCCGCCGGTCGGGCACAATGGGGAGGAGAAGGTGGCTCACACTGTCGTGTCGGCGCCTGTCAGACCCCCTCGCTTCACAGTTGTTGGGAGCTCCTCTCCCCGGCTGCCGCGCTTCGACAAGCGTGGGCACCAATATGCACATACACTCACACACGCACATGAAGACACGTGGCATCGGAACATGCCTGGACGCGCTTGGCGGGGAGGCGTAGCGGCGACGCCGAACGGGCCAAAATGTCTGCCGCTTTGTTGCAGCCGCGCCGGCTAAACCGCGCGTCGTAGGCGAAACGTGACACTACTAATTCTTCATTTCTTCTTCAAGTGTTGTACCCTCCTTTTGTCCTTGTTCTCTTGTGATTCACTTACAGTATGTCGTTCCGTCAGCTGTAATGCGCATTTGCAAAACCAATACGTTTGATAAGACGCAGTGGTTATCATAATTTTACTACACATGTATTAAGCTGGCACATATGGTTCAGATACAGATGCCTGTTTGCGGTATTGCACGACGTTGATGCGGAGATTAGGATAATTATGACACCCGTAAGGAAGAGGCAGCTGACGGCCGTAAGCTGTTGCGTTCTTTCCGCCAAACTACCTGGCCTGGTAGTTCTGTAAAGATGCTGTACAAAAGTGACCCGCGGTGACAGAGAAATTATTATACTTAGCAGCCGACCGTACGTTTTGTAGCTTAGGTCTTCTTTCTTGTGCGCTTGTGCTACCCTTATTAATGAGCCATTTCTTGACTATGTTCTTGACTATGTGACCGCGTTTGTGTGGATGCGTAGACGTGTGCTCTTTGTTGTACTTATAAAATGCAAATAAAATATTTTCAGGCTTACTCAATCTTTGGTGTCGTGTGCGTTTATTCCAGTCGAGGCCATCGTGCCACCTGGAAACCGCATTCTGTCAGTAGCCCTACACGAAATGCAACAGCTGGAGCGCGGCGGTACAACTCGGGGTAACGGCGGCGTAATAAACGAAAACCAGCTGGGGATGCCCTTAAAAGTCAGTTCAGAGTGTGCCTCAACTCGATATGACTCAGCGCTACATGTATTCTGCTGCGCCTCGATCGTGCTACCGCCAGTTTGGTTGCTGTGTGGCAAACGTAGCGCCTACATATATATGTAGGCGCTACGTCTGCCACACAGCAACTAAACTGGCGGGTGCACGATCGAGGCGCAGCAGCCAGAAACCCAGTAAAGCCACAGAACACCTGGTAAAGCCAACGGCCATACTGTGCAAAACCCCGTTTCCGTTTCCTGTTGTACAGCGCCACCCGTGGTCACATACTTTAGTTCACGACGCCACCGCTACGCTTATTTCCGTAGCACTGTGGAAGGTACAGTTTCCCTTCTCTAAGTTTGTATAGGTGTTCTGTGGCGTAGTCTCCGCTTTGTTTGCATTGTGCCGTTCGCGCTTTTCTTCGCTGCTCGTTCTCACGGCCTCCGTTTTCGACGGCGGCAGATCGCCTGCTTGTGCAACAGCGATGCAAAGATTGCCGTGCGGTTTCAAGAAGGTTGCCGACGCCGACAGCTTTTTTTCGTGGCGGCAACCTCACGATAGGGGAGCGTCTGCTTCCGAACGTGTACGGCGTTGAACAAATTGTGGACGGTGATGTGAGAGTGAAAGCCAAGTGCGTGTCACAGGTGTCCGACAAGATCGTATATGACGTCGAGTTAGAGGTACGCACCATGTTCAGAAATTTAGCCACTTTTATTTCAATTGCAACATAAGTCACACTGGCAGCAGGAACTTCTGTTGTCATACTACTCGATGACTGCAGATCCATTGGGCTGCCTCTTGACGGTTCCGTCACATTACAAAGGCATGTTCTGGAGTCTGTTTCACACGTGTCTTGCTGCTGCTCAAGGGCTGCGTCGCTGCAGTACGAAAGCACATGTCCCGGTGGTGCTGACTGCTGAGAAGACTGTTGTGATTGCCATTGGTCTGTTTGGCGCCACTTCCATCTGCATCGCCTATAATTTAAATTAAAATTAAATTATGGGGTTTTACGTGCCAAAACCACTTTCTGATTATGAGGCACGCCGTAGTGGAGGACTCCGGAAATTTCGACCACCTGGGGTTCTTTAACATGCACCTAAATCTAAGCACACGGGTGTTTTCGCATTTCGCCCCCATCGAAATGCGGCCCGCATATAAATGAAACAGTATGTGTGCCTATTTTTTGTGGGGATTAAATTACTCCCAATAATATGTTTGCAAAGGTAACGTTCCTGTGATTGTGTGCATATATTATTCTACAAGAGTGGTACCACTACAAGTTATGATACTTGCACACTTAGATACTTAGAAAGCATGGGCAAACAACAAAAATAACGCGCACGTCTCGAGTGGCTGCTTTCCGATCTGCCGCTTCCCGACGCACGCGACGACCGCGGCTTGCATTAAATGCGGTCTGCTACCACACAAAAGTAGCGCGCGGCCCCTTTCGTTACCTGCACAACTAGTAATTTAAGTTGCAGCGTTTGGAAAAGGGAAATAATTATCTTGAGCTCGTCCATGCCGATCGCGAGTGAAGGCACGGTGCAATCAAATAAATTCGGGGGTTCTAAGTGCCAAAACCATGCCAGAACCACGAAATCATTATGAGGCCCGCTGTAATGGGGAGTCTCGGGGATAATTTTAACCTCGGGGGGTTCTTCAACATGCACAAAAATCAAAGCACACGGTAACAAGGGTGTTCTTGCATTTTGCCCCTTTCGAAATGCGGCCGCCGTGGCTGGGAATCGAGCACGCGTCGTGGAGCTTAGCGGCGCAACACGCATGCATTTACCGCCAACAAACGGCGGATGCCACCACAATTCAACAACGCGACACGCCTAAACAAACGGCCGTGCACTAAAAACAGGCATATGACTATTCCGCTTTCAAGATATTACACGCGAATGCGAAAGTATGAGGCTTACTTTACTCGGCCGCGCACTGCAGCTATCCATGCTTGTCGTCTGTCCTTCTCGTACCACTTCCCAGGAAATCTGTAGAACTTCACGGGCGGCGTACGACCTTTCGTGTCTTCGAGGCTGCTGTGGCAATCAACAACACATCAGTATTGCGTGCCACCTTTCCTGGCTGATGAGGTCGCACTCGGCATCGCAAAAACCACGCGTACGAGCGCTCCCGCCGTACAGAACACGGGCGCGCGCCAGCGCAGCGACGACCCTCGAAACTTCCATCGGTCCGCTAGGGGAGCATTCGGCGCTGGTGCCGGGCGGGCAAACTTTAGGTTGCCTCGTCTATATTGTCGTAATCCATACCGCTAAGGGCATTATGGTTCACTGAGCTGAACGTCTGTCTTGGAACTCGAATGATGTCAGGGTTTACATCCCAGCTGAGCGTGATGCATGCGATAAATATATACTTTTAGAGCGATAGCTGCTAGGGGTAGGTTAGGTAGATTTTGTGGTGTATCGTCACCGTGTTTATCATAATTTTGCCTTTACGAAAGCCATTAGGAAGCTTCAGTTGTTCCCAACCATGAATCATTCTCGCGCCCACGATCTGTAAGTCGTCGTACCGTCGTGTTATCGCCGTACTCTAGTTGTCGTCGTCGTTCCGCCAAAGTCGTCTTCGTTCTTGGCGTTACAGTAACAGTTCGTCGTTGTCTGTCAGGATAGCTATCGCTGTTTTGGGTTACACTTGAGACATTCCCTTTGAGTTGCGCTGTACAGTTGTCATTTTTTATGAGACCTGCTCCTCACCGAGGCTTCGACAGATAGGGATGATCTGCTAGATGACCGCATAGCAAATATCGTTGTTAAAAGAACAAAGATTGGAAAAGAGGATGTAGACTGTTGGTAGAACGCTAAAATACTAGTATTAATCATGAAGAACGAACCCTAAAGAAGCCTCTCCAAACACGAGGCTCTGCCAAAGGTATCGGTGCCACAAAGCTCCATAAGGTCGTTCCTGACGATCCCCGTTAAAGAAGAAGCGAAGGTTTATAGTGTCGCGTGTAACTTCTTCTACATCAAGGAAATGTCCTTAATTCTAGCGATGAGGGAAAACGGTTCCGGTGTGACGGTGCTAATATCACATTAAAACGTAATGAGCACTCTATTTCAAGGACTGCGAATAATTCGTATCACTTTCGGATGGTTTATTTTTGGAATTTGTTTTATGTATTCATTGTTTTTCGGCGCTAGTATTATGTAGCGCTACATTCTGGCTTTCAGAGTAATAAGTCTTTGATTCCATTAATAACGGCGACAAGGTTCATATTAATCGGGCAAATTCTATAGCTGCAGAAGGTATTAAGCGACATTTAATTAACACGAAAATTAACACTTCGTTCTCTGGAGCTCTTTCTTTTTCTTTACTTCCTTTTTAATTCCGCTTTGTGCGGCATATTGTGACGAAGGAGTGACTCCAGCCTTAGTGGTGCAGTCACCCTCTGGCATAAGTTCTATGGCCTGCCACACAAATTTTTCAAGCTATAAATATCACTACTATTTCTTACCCTGGGAAACTTCATGTAAGGCAAATATAACGATGTGCCTGTGCAGCACTGAAAAGTGAGCGTCGCACAGGGTCATCAGATACTTCTACCGTACTTTTCTTTCCCGCGCGTTGGCGGCATGGAAGGCATAAGCGAGCCCCTGAAACAGAGCTACCGGCGGATGAGGGTACAGAAACACTGGAAGTTCGGTCAGTGTACACCTGAAACACCCCACTCAACCCATGGCTACGCCACTGGTATAGAAGCAGCTACGGTCACGTACAATATTCGGGAACTGATTGTGCGTACGGCGTCGCAGGTCGGCTGGAGTTTGCAGGTGGCGGTTGGTGCATGAACGACGAGGCGACCACGCACTACACAGCAACGGTGGACGAGATGTCGCTAGGACTGCGCTGGCTGAACGCTACGTTCGGCCATTGCGGCCGCTCGCGCGTCGCCTGGCAGATCGACCCCTTTGGACACGCACGCCAGGAGGCCGCGCTCTTCGCACAGGTACGCGGTCACGTGCATGCCCGCACAAGCGGTCTGCTCCAAATTAACTATTCGGTTAACCTTTGTCCGAAGTTTCCACGACACTGCGCGCGTGGTATTACATTTCGTTGTTGCAGACCAGCTCACGGCAACACAGGGACGGTGAAACGAACAAGGACGAAAGCCTCTACTTCAACGAGCGTTCGAAATATGCCATCGTTGGAAGTGGAGCGCTTCTTCCCTGTCTATTTAACTGGCCCTGCATTCTTCCCCCTGCATTTCTTCCCCCAAGATATGGCTATCGTGTCCGGGTTTTTTTCCGGAGAAAGTGTTTGGGAAAGAAAAAAATGACTGTTTACACAGGGCGAATAACAGTGTCGGTTTGACCCGTCCTCCCAAATCACTACGGAGTGCTTTTATGCTGTGTCCTCCCCCCCCCCTTTGTTCTATACCACACTCATTTCATCTTCTAGATGGGATTCGACGGCTTGTTCCTGGGTCGCATTCACCTCGATGACAAAGAGTGGCGGCAGCGCACCAAGCAGATGGAGTTCCTGTGGAGAGCAGACAAGTACATCGGTATGATGCATGCGCAGAGCCAAAAAAAGAAAAGAAAAGAAATAAGAAGGAAAAAAATGAAGCACACCCGCATTACGAGTGTTTGTGGTATCTACGCCGTGCCAGGAGATATCGCCAGGCCCAGCCACCGTCCCATTGCATGTAACAACGCCAGCTATGAACGACCGCGCACACAAAGCTTTGAAAGAAGTTTTCGTCATCAAAAACGCCTGACATGCTCATTGATGGCGACTGAATACTGGTGGAATGTCATCTATGATGAAAATAATTTAATAGATAGATGCCTGCTTATATGTATGTAGTGTCTTCTACTTCGCAAACGTCACCGAATGAAACAGTATACCCATAAAACAGTTTCTCTCTCATTGAAAGCACTCACCAATCGCAGTGGATTGGTGGCGATGGCGCCCTGCTGCCGAACACGAAGCCACCGATTCCGTTGCCACTTGTGATAGTGTGTTCAGATGGCGCATAATGCAAAGACGTCCGTGTTCTATGGCTTCGTTGCACATTCAGAGAGCCCCACATTAATGCCCTACATAACGAGAAGTCTTGTCTACAGTGTCGAACATCGCTCAGGGGTAGCTTGGGTACGTAAAGTCTCATTAATTATTATTTACACCGCAGTTCGCGCGCGCACATTGCTCGATTGCTATACTAATAGGAGCTGCCTTGTGTATGAGAGCAGTTTCTAATCAATTATTTTATGCTGTGCGTCGAGGATAGCGTTACAACTAGTTACGGACATTGAGTCAGGACATGTATGGAAATGATGGTATATTCACCGTTTCGTCATGTCCAACTATCCTACAACGTACAACTACTTCACGTACATTATCGCTACAATATTGAAACAAATCTGAAAGAGACTAAAGTAAGTTTGAAACGTTATACACGCAAGTCATTCTGAAAAATGGGGGCGTGTGTGTGCTGCTTTTGACCCTTCTTTTTTTTATGACCCACGAGCCACTTGCGCTATGGCCACTTGCAGGCGAGAAAGGAGACATATTCACGGGTGTCCTGCCAAACGTATACTGGCCGCCAACGGGCTTCTGCTTCGACGTCTGGTGTGTGGACGAGACGTTGGACGTGAGTTGTTCACTCTTTTGATTTTTCACCCCGTATTCTTTCGGGAGACACTAAAGACAAGTATTAATGAGGCTTGACTCCATTATTGCACAATATGCAAGTTCTATGTATTGAGTTTAAGAGCAACAAGCAAAAAGCAGTCATTGTGCCGTTGGATTTCAGTTGAATGGCGTTGTAGACTTGTTGGCGGTGGCAGTTGACGATAATGCCATAATAACCCACAAATTACCGGAGAAGTCGCGCAAATGTCGATAGGTAATCATCAAATGATGATAAGATCTGGTAATGCTATCGCATTACAGGCACTCGGAGTTGAGCATCAGGACCTTCGGGTTCTTTTTAGAGCGCAGCTCTTAGGCGCCCGTTCCGGTGGCGAGCGTCGGCGTTGGCGTCAGCGTAACCGAGCGAACGAGCACAGCGAAAGATTAAAGAGCGAAGGCGGAGCGGGAAATGAAAGGGGACGTGAGCTGCGAACGGCGGAGACCAATGAGAAAGGCCCTTTCAATGACGTGTGCGCGGGAAACTGGTGTCATGTGGACCCGCCCGATCGCTCGATGCGTATACTCGTATCTGGTTTCTGCCAGACCGCTCGTTTCGTATTAACGTCTGCTCACGTCAGCCCTCACTGACGCTTGTTTGGTTTGCTTGGTTTGGTCTCGTTCGCGCTTGCTTCGATTGTCATGGTTTGCGATTGTTTTGTAATCTGATTGTATGCGCGGCGCGAATTGCGTAATACTTTTTGGAAGCCCCGTGGCACCAGTGATTACACTGGAACCTTCGGCGAGTCATGTTAAAAGCCGGCGCGCCTGTCACGCAGATCATATTTTCGACGATTGTCGACTCTGCTACATGTCTCTCATGCCTCTCTCAAATTCTTTGCCTCAATATATCGCGAAATGAAAACCTGCGCAAAGCTGCGCTCAAATTTCGCATTTGGGTGTATCGTAATAGTCGGTGATTTTTCGTCCTCTGATAATCAGCCTTGTCACTTAAAGGGTCCAAGCTGTGTGTGCACAATGTAGATGATCACTGAAAGGCAAGTTGTTTTGAAATCCAGGGAAAACACGGGGAAGGCGCGAGATGGAAAGCATCTGCCGCAACCGTGCCGAAGAAAGCATACGTCGCCTTGAACAAGACAAGTCCACCTGTCAAAACGTTGGCCTCGGCTTTCACTTTGTTCTCGTTTTGCTCATTAAGTTGTTTTGAAGATATATGTTTTTTATGACAGAGTTATGGAGCCTTACGCGACTAGCATATTACATATTTTACTTATTAGAATGACTTGTTTGTGTTTTCAAAAGACTAATCTTATGATCTATCCTACTGTTTGCTTGCTTTTCTGCCCCTCGAGAGGGCCATTTCGTGCTTTCGCGTGTTATCATCTCGTCGCGTTGAAATTCAGTTTTTCTTACGAAACGTAAAAGCTAGACAAAAAAAGGTGGGACAGGATCGCGGTGTGCGAAACCGCTCGTCGAGGTTTAAACTCAGTGTTCCTTACTGGCGTCCTATCAAGAAATGAACAGAAATAACCGCGACTAGTTGGGCTGCAAGCGGAACTGTTATAGATTTTCGATGAAGTCTAAAATTTCAACCGTCGTGACCCAGCCTAGCGACGACAAACTTGCACGCAGAGGCATCGTGTTGCAGACGAGCAAGATTGATCTCATGTTTTCGCCATTTATATTGGGATTTTCGCTGAAGAGAGCTGGATAGGTGCATTTCGCAACTTTACTTTTTTTTTCTGCCGTGATCATCTCACCGAAACCAGACCTATGAGTATCTTGTTTCAGTGGTAGTTTTATCGCCGTGCAAGGCGTGTCTGTTGTAGTTTTGTGTCGCAAGCTTAGCAATCCTTGGTTCGTGACACGCTTTCATTTATAAAACGGAGCAGGTATCGAAAATACGTCGCGCTTTTTCTGGCGCTGAGTGATCAATGCTGCAACGCAAACTTCATTTTTATTTCATGCCAGGCATACAACGGACAAAGGAGGGCGAGAGAGTTTCTTCATATCGTCGCTAAACAGGTAAGTGGAGACTGTCGTGTTATCTGAGTCGACCGCGATATTTGGAAATCTGTCTCGAATTTCGCAAGTGTTCCGGTGCTTGCAGGTGGCCAATGATTTTTTTTTTTTTTTCAAAGTCGCGCTAGTACGTAGTTACGAGCATATCTGCGACAGCAGCTTTCAACGAGCTTAGCAAACAATGTTGCGCGGGAAATTAGGTTTGCAAATGTACCGCGGTTGCACGTTCAAGCAACGCAAGTTAGTTCAAGGCCAAATAATAATAAAAAAAATATTTAGTTTGTTGTACTGCATTAAAAAAATAAGGAAAGAAAACGCTGGACTGAATATCGACAAGTAATTAACCAGCTTGAACACGCTCTGCGCGACTTCTGGGTCCGCGGAAGCAAATTTCCTGCTTATTTCGACTTTACCCTGCATGCAAGTTTTCACAGAAATGTTCGTAAGGCAGGAACTCTCAAGAAGCTGAATATCCCGAATCCAAGGGCGTACTGTTCTCCTGAATCACGCACGAAAGTGCAGAGTACACCTTTCAGCTCATTAATGCGAACTTCAGTTTCCAGAAAATACAACTTTTTCATGCCTTCCGTAATTGTCACAAATATTTCTCTATCATCTGTACCTGTTCACTGCACTGCAGGCGCTGTACTTTGACGCAAAATTGTCAAATTTTGTTCGTTGCCCTTCTTCTCAGGCCAAGCACTACTCCACGAACCACACCGTAGTGACCATGGGCATGGACTTCCACTACAGGGACGCTTCTAAGTGGTTTCGCAACCTCGACAGCCTCATCCATCACATCAACGCAGAGGTCAGCCACTTTTACCAGCAGGTTCTATGGTCTCGTTGCGTTCGTGTGTAGCTCACAGGTAAAACAGATTTTGCATGAAGTACCGCCTGTCAGCGAAACAGACGCGTACGAGAGCTTAGAGCAAAAGAGTATCTAAACACCTTTCACTGATGGAAAACTGCCGGTATACGCTTAAAAGCACTTCTTGTTGGGCTAGTTGGTAGCTGTTCATTGTGGCGCCCTGTCCCGTTCTCTTCTCTTGTGTGTGTCCGTTTATTTGGCGTCTTCATATTTTATAATGCCGGTATACGCAAATGCACGCCGTGTTTCAAGTGTACGGCTTCCCCAGTCGGCTTTTTTTGGAACTCGGCCGTCTGGTACTCTCCATTGCTTTTCAGGTATCGAAAACAGAAACACCACTCGACGGTCTTCAAAGGAAACGCGACGCTTCGACATTCGCAGCGAAACAATCGGCATTACATCCACTATTTAGCAAATATCGGGGCTCTGTACATGTTTATATACATGGATGGTTCTGTCGAAAAGAATCTGCGACAGCAGCCTATGCCATCCGGGCCTTACAAGAGAAGCACGCTTGTCGGCCGGGACGCACGTAGTCGTAAACAGCAGCAAAATTAGTGTCAGTGGTCCAAGCCACAGACTTTTTAACATATACGAAATACGAAAAAAGAAAGGACAATCGGTACAAACACCTTGTCGGCTTCAGCAAGTCTCGAAACTATCGACGAAAGCCAACCACACGCATGTATAACTATGCATTCGATACTAAAGTTTTTAACTCGGGCTGCTCAGTGAAAACAATAAGTGTTACTGCAGTGAGTCCTAGGACATGTAGGCACAACAGGAGATGAATTACTGGACTCGCTGGTGAAATGGCCTCATAAGGATGCGGAAGTTCACCTTATTCCTTTCCCACCAATGGATATGCGATGCATATTAAGAAGTACTAACGAAGGAAATGCTTATGTCCATCTGATTTGAAAGAAATAATCAGGAATCGATCATTTACGAAGCAGTACAATTTGAATCTCAACCTTTCAAGAGCTACCAAGACACTAACTCCTCCAGCTCCTTGGTTCACTGTGCCTTAGTCGACTGCGCTTTTTTCTGCTTGCAGATGATTGTGTGTTGTATATACCCGTGGTGCTCTGTTTAGGATCAGCTTCTACTAAATGGTACGTTTGGCAAATAAATAAATAAGAAGTCAAAGGTACTTGGGCATCCTACGTGGATGAATGCGAAAGAACTGCGACGTACACCCGATAACGACTCGTTTTACGAAACGTAATGGTATTGGTTTCCTTGTATCATTTCTCGCACCACGTGTCTCGGCCTCGGTCGAGTACTTGCGTGGACGTCTAAGAGAGCCGGGCGCAGCTACTGACTGAGAAGTCGAAGTCGAAGGTTCGTCCATAGGAGCGCACGACAGAACTCACCGAAATCACCGCACCGACAGCTGGCAGCGGGCCAGTGCGGTCAGCGCCTTCGCAGAGGGAGGGGCACTATGGGAACGCTGGCATGAGGAGCGGTATCGGAGCCAGCTGTGGAAGAAGACGACGACGAACGCGCGAGCAGTGGCGCGAACGCATCGTTGTGACCACGTGACTTTTTGTACGATCTCCGGCCACGCCGCTAAATTTTCCGCTTCAGGAGCCATACAATACTTTCGCATGTATAAAATAAATTAGTACAAAACATTTTACGTACCACATAAAACACATGTCATTCCCGGCTTGTTCCTGTGGCAGTGACGACGAAGGCGTTGACTGTCTACTCCTTTATTGAGTCATGGCTTGAGGCTGCAACAACTACCATTTTCCCGGACACGCATATGCAACGCATATGTGGCAGAGAGGACAAGAAGTGCACGGAATCGATGCGCATTGACCTTTCTCGCTCCTAAAACTGCTCGGCCCGTGGCCATCGAAAACAGCGCAGCAAGAAGCACTCAATGCACTTGCGTATTTCCTTGAAGACACAGGCATTCTAAACGCGTACTCTGGTGCCGAACGTTTATATTTTACACATAATTTTAGACGATGTACTCTGCATGGTTTGTCAACTCTTCCTATTTGTCCGGGAGACTCCCGAATTGCGACTAATCCTCCCCATTGTACGGGCATGGCCATAATGCTTCTGAAGTACTGCGCCCCCCTCCCTAGAATACATAAATAAAAATAAAAAGAGAACACCGCGTCATGCAGCACAGCCGCATCGTAACTGCGATTATGCGCTAGGTAGCTACGTCAAGTCGAATTTAAATCCGAGCCAATTGTAAGTGGGCGGTGTGAGCATAATTCAGTTGACTTCATATCGAAGCGTGCGTTGAGGAGTGCGCATGAGCCAAAGGTCTAATATGCGTTGCATAATGGCCGGGTTGCTTAAGCCAGCTTCGCCGTTATATAGATCTGTTATGCAGTGAAGCATACTAAGAGTCGCACGGGGCCACTGTCACGGGACGTAGTAGTTCCTTAATTATACACGCACGAAAACACCATCCCCGGTCACAGCACCAGAGCCAAGACGTCTAATAACTGTACTGACAGCCATTAAGAGTTGTTTCTGTTGTTGTGGCGATTCTAGCCCTTCTTTAGCACACCTTGCGCTCCCCGTATATTAGGCCTTAAGGGGGCCTAGTACGGGTTCCTTAATTACACACGCGTGCACGCGCCAGCTCTGGTCACGGTACGAGCACCGAGACATCTAATATGTGTAATGGAAGCCACTCAATGCTGTTTATGACGTTGCTTTGGCCCCGAAAGAAAAAGAGAAATTTTTTTTCTTCGTAGATTGCCACAAAATACGGCCCCACAAGTTACACAAGTGTCCAGCCATAACAAAAGGAAAACTGCAATTATTGCTTCGTCTGAATGAAGGCGCGTGTACGCCTCGGTCAGCTATAACATTCGTCGTCTGAAAATCCTAGCATGTTCAACTAAAGGCAGCTTTTTCCACTCGCTACGATTTGGGTTACGTCTTTCTTTAGGCTAGTTCTGTGTTTATATATATATATATATATATATATATATATATATATATATATATATATATATATATATATATATATATATATATATGGAGGATAGAAACAAAACAGGAGGAGCATTGACGTCATGTTTTTGAAGCCCGAAACGCAGCCATGTTGGTGTGTCATCTCCCGTTGTGCCTCCACTCTGCTCGCCGGAGCAGATAGGCGGGAGCTTTGAATTGCATTGCTACGAGCCGCCGGTAGTGTGTGCTGCTGACGCGCGTCACAACAGAGCCTACGAAACTTCTGTAACAGTTCTAGTGACGCAGACGCGCTCCTGTGCTTTTCCGTGGCACGTTGAAGAAGATGACGAAGACCCGCGCCGTGATTACTTGAATGTGTCACTGACACTCGCACTCACAGACCCTAAACACAACTTTCCTGCTTGCACACCACGTTCCAAAGTCAGGTTGTCTCGCGAACAGAATCTGCTGCGAGAAAGACACGGGCGGAAAGACCCAACCTCAATTTTCAGAGGCCTAGAGCGGCAGCGAGAGCTTCAGGAATGGGTTACCATGGCAGTGTTTACGCTTTAGGTACCATTCCCAGGGCTGCTTTGCGAAAAACAGTACGTGACTTCCCCCACACTTCTTCCAACACGTCCGCGCGCGGGCCGGAGCCTCTCCAAGGCTTTCCTTCCTTCACACACACACACACACACACACACACACACACACACACACACACACACACATATATATATATATACATATATATATACATATATATATACACACACACATATGCACAGTTATAGTCCTAGAGTAGGTTTTCACGCTGAGGGGGACATTACTTGCGCGACAAATGGAAAAGCGTAATAGACGAATTGACATAATTTGACTAACTACGTTTTTACTAACGACATTGCAATTTACAAAATGTAGCCGGTGAGGCTGCACGGCTTATGCAATTAAAAATAATTCTATGAATGACACCATTTTCACGATATGCGATTTCAAACTCGTGGTCAAAGTTCACTGTCATTCCACTTGCTTTCTTTTACAAAACGCCGTTTTATGCGTTGAAGCACAAAAGTAACTGGACTGCCAATGTATTTCTTTACAAAGTTCGGGAAACTCTGTCATCCTGAGAATTTGTTCCAAGTGGATCCGCTTTGCGAACTCCCCGGCTACAATTTCTAAATTGCAATATGTGCCATCGGCCATTAGTTAAAAAATTAATTAGTGAATTTTGCTAATAAGTCGATTGTGAATTCCGATTTCTTGGACAAGTAATATCCGCCTCTTTGAGTAGACCAGCTCAAATACTAGAATTGTACTGTCTGCCACAGGCGATTTCTAAAAATCGCTTAAGAGCTTCGCAGGAACAGCTGATATAGTTACAATTATATGAAGCCAACAGACGATGAAACCAAGGAAAGCATGAACTAAATAACTTGTTTGCTTTCTTTTGTGAGATTATATGCAGAAATGATACCGTAAAGGGGAAAGAAAGTGGACGAAAAAGCAACTTGTCGCAGGTGGGATCTGAGCCCACGATTTCGCATTATACGTGTGCGATGCTGTTACCGATTGAGCTACTGCTGCACAGTTTTCCTGTTCACTTTCTTAGATATATGTGTACTAGATCTATCCCTGGTAGTGCTAGCCAACGCCACAACTCACGGCCATGGTGGCGTGATACTCAGCTACCTCCAGGCTGTCAGCAAGTTCTTACGATCACGTCAGCCGTCATCAACCATGGCGATGTGTTAGCGTTACCTTCTGCGCGTTGGTTTACGAAGGAGATAGCCATTGTATCAGGCCTAGTTAGATTTGATGATGGTTCTGCGTTTTTCGCCACAATGAACACAACACTTCCGAAATTTTTGTTTCTAAAGGCAACTTTGGCTTGCGTAGGAGATTCAGACCCTCTCTGTCGTTCCTCTTGAGGCTGCTCCCTCTGAAATCCCTCATGCTGAACATTCTCATCTTGCCTCTGCTCTTGCAGCCGTAATCAGCTCCGACTTGACCCGTTCACAGACACAACAGTTGCTTGCCTTGTTGAAGAGGCCTGAACGTTCATTTGGCATCCATTCTTCGACAATGGGACAGACTTCTGTCGCAACGCATCGGATTCAGACAGACGGCAGATCCATCGTGCGTCGCCTGCCGTATTGCGTGTCTCTAGCCGAAGGGAAAGTTATAAGGAAAATGTCACCGATATGTTGCAACGTACGATAATCCGCCTCTTGATCGCCTTCCATTGTATTGGTCTGAAAAAAATAAGCTGGCTCCGTGCGATTTTCTGTCAATTGCCGAGCACTCGACAGGATCACGCGCAAGGATGTATAGCACATGCCTCGCATTGACGATGCAACTCGATTCCCTGCAAGGCGCCGAGTACTTCTCCAGTCTCTGTCTACGTTCAGGTTACTGACAAATCCCGATGCACGAAGACGCCAAAGAAATAACGGCGTTTGCAACCCCAGAAGGCCCTTACGAGTTCAACGTCATGCCCTTCAGCCTCTCCAATGCTCCCGCAACTTTTGAGCGCTTGATTAACGCCGTTCTGCATGGCCTGAAGTGGATGACTTGCTTGTGCTATCTGGACGATATAGTTATTAAGGCTAAAGCCTTGTATGTCACATCGGTCAGTCGACCATGAGCGAAAACGCGTCGACGTCACGAAACGTACAAACAGGCTGCGAACCATCGACCTCTGGTGGGAGTCGAAGTCACGGCCATTCGTGGGAGTTGAGCCCATGACCTTTGGTCTTAATGAAGGCGACGTTAATTCAGACACAGTTAATTAAGATAGAGTTGAGGCTTTCCAACCCACGACCTTTAGTGTTAATGAAGACGAAGAAAATTAAGGCACAGGTAATTAAGATTGGGTAAATTAATGCACTCGAACCCGCGATCTTGGGTGGGAGTTGAACCAAAGACCTTTGGAATTAAGAGGGATGTCTAAACAACGTACACTAGCAACGTACATTTTAATGCATCGGCACTTGGGCTTTCGCCTTCAAGCTCTCTTAGAGACAACATAAGAATCCCCGTGAATTTTTTTTCTCATCGACATTTGCCCAGCACCTGCAACGTCTGGACGAGGTTCTTACGTGCGTCGCCAACGCTGGTCTTCTGCTAAACACCAAAAACTGCCATTTTGCAAGCAAGATAATCAAGGTGTTAGGTCACATTGTGAGCAAGGATGGTATTCGTACTGAACCTGACAAGATTTCGGTGATGCTTCGCTTTCCTCGTCCTGAAAGGAACAAAGACCTGCGTAGTTTTCTTGGAATTGCTTTCTATATTCGCCGATTTATACGCGACTTCGCCTCTATAACTGCTCCTTTACACAGCTTACTTGGTTCTGGTACTCCGTTCGTGTTGTCTCCGGAATGTGAATCTGCCTTTGACCAGTTGGAGGGCGCCCTCACATCTGAGGCTGTCCTTTGTCATTTCGATGAGACTGCACACATGAACGATAGCGGCTATGGCTATGGTGCTGTCCTCCAGCGAGACAATTATTCACGTGAGAGAGTCGTTGCATATTCCAGCAGTGTAATCACACCTGCCGCAAGGAACTATACCATCACCGAGCAGGAGTAGCTAGCTGTCGTTTGGTCGGTACAGAAGTTTCTCCATTATCTTCACTGCCGGAGTTTTGTCCACTTTACCATCCTTACGGACAACCACGCCTTATTTTTCAGGACATCTTGGTCGCTGGATTCTTCCTCTGAAAGAATCATAGATTGAGATCACACTTTGAGATCATCTACAAGTCTCGTAAAAAGCACCAAGACGCAGGCGCTCTTTCTCGCTACCCGCTTCCTACCGCCACACTCAATGGTTCCGCAATGATCTCCAGTGACGCACTCACTTACGTCGCTTCTACGGCGGAGTTTTGTCCTTCGCCGCTCTTGATGACCTGACTTGGGACAACCATGAATCATTTTCGTCTTAACAACTTGCCGTCTCGTACTGTCGACGTATTAGAGATCGCCTTCGTGGAGCTTCGCGCCCGCCCAACGTCCGACTTTGTGAGTGAGTGAGTGAGTGAGTGAGTGAGTGAGTGAGTGAGTGAGTGAGTGAGTGAGTGAGTGAGTGAGTGAGTGAGTGAGTGAGTGAGTGAGTGAGTGAGTGAGTGAGTGAGTGAGTGAGTGAGTGAGTGAGTGAGTGAGTGAGTGAGTGAGTGAGTGAGTGAGTGAGTGAGTGAGTGAGTGAGTGAGTGAGTGAGTGAGTGAGTGAGTGAGTGAGTGAGTGAGTGAGTGAGTGAGTGAGTGAGTGAGTGAGTGAGTGAGTGAGTGAGTGAGTGAGTGAGTGAGTGAGTGAGTGAGTGAGTGAGTGAGTGAGTGAGTGAGTGAGTGAGTGAGTGAGTGAGTGAGTGAGTGAGTGAGTGAGTGAGTGAGTGAGTGAGTGAGTGAGTGAGTGAGTGAGTGAGTGAGTGAGTGAGTGAGTGAGTGAGTGAGTGAGTGAGTGAGTGAGTGAGTGAGTGAGTGAGTGAGTGAACTTTTATTTGGTCCAGCAAAGCGCGATAAAACGCGCACCCGGCTAATCCCACGACGGGACTGACAGATCAAGTCTGCCGGCCCGATCGCGGGCGCGCTGGACGGCCAGGATTTGATCCTTTGTCGGCAGCTGACACAATTAAAGCTGGAAAACGCCGTGCTGTGCCACCATATCCATCATCCTGGCGGTCGACGCTGGGTGCCTGTTCTGCCTCGCTGCCTTCTTGTGCGTGTCCTTCAGGCCTTTTATGACGATTTGATTTCTGGCCACCTTTGTATGCAAAAAACTTACGACCGCGTAAGAAGTCGCTTATACTGGCCTGGCCTGCCTACCAGTGTGGCGAGATACGTCGCTTTTTGCGCCATTTGTCAGCGTCGAAAGCGGCCAACATCAGCTCCTGCTGGACAGCTACTACCAGTATCGTGTCCTACAGAACCGTTCGACGTTGTTGGCATCGATCTCTATGGGCATCCTCCTATTACTCCTGCCGTTAGTCGATAGATAGGGACAGCCATCGACCACCTGATGCGCTATGCCGAAACAGCTTCTGTGAGGTCTGCCTCTGCTTATGAAGTTGCTGCCGTCATTCTTCAACCCATTATCCTGCGTCACTGCACTCCTCGTGTCTTTCTGAACGACCGTGAAAAGGCATCCCTTTCGCAACTGGCAGTCCAAGCCTTCGGCACTACCCATAAGACTACTTCAAGTTACCATCCTCATACCAATGACCTGACTGAGCGGTTTCATCCTACGCTCACTGTCATGATAGCCGCCTATATTCAACCGGATCGCAGAAATTGGGATGCAATTTTGTCATTCGTCACTTCAGCGTATAACAGCGCCTTTCAACGCACAACCTGTTCATTCTACCTTGTTTATGGCCGTTCTCCCAGTCCCTTTCTCGACGTTTCTTTCTTCTTTGCTCCTGTAAGTCCATCTCCGCCTTCGGGCGAAGAAGACGTTTCTGCCTCGTCCAGTTTCGCCTGCGTGCCCGCATTACGAAATGAAATAAGAGCACGAGGCACTCAACGAACGACTGAAGCAGCGAGCTCAGAAACAAAGGTAACGTAAACAAGGAACATCATATTGCAATCCTTAATACATAATATTAGATGTTGGAGAAAAAATGTATGGAATGGAACAAAGCAGCAACATCAACACAATAATAAACACTAACATGCAAACATGGAACAAAGCAAAAACAGTGTTAGGATGAAACATACCAGTGCAAGCTGGCACGGAAAATATGGTGATCAGATGAGGAAGTGATGTGCTAAGTAAGATTTCAACACGTGATGGCCCGAGACAATGCAGGGGAATGAAGTGCTTGCGTGCTTCCGAAGATACGCTTGAAACTGAAAACGTTGTGTAGCTGCCGTGACTAATTTTAGAAATCGTGCCCGTGAATATCCAGATGCATTCTACAAATATCCTGGTGGAGGATTGTGTTCACTCGGTCTGGTTGCTACATGGCTTATTCTGAAGCGCTTAAATGTGTCTGCTTATTGCCCTCTGTTTTTTGTCATCACGTTCTTCTTTTGTTTTTCTAGGTGAGGCATTCTACAGCTTTGTTAAAAGTGCTTTAGCGCTCTTTCAGTGAAGTTTTGAGCGTTGGCCTTATTTGGGGCACAGAGGTTTCCAGCTTTCTATGACTGTGTGTCTGATATCATTGCCGTTCCACATTTCTCACAGCTGCTGTCATACCTGAAGTCATTTGTGTGGCGCATGCATTTGTATCATGGGCCCTATAACGTAAACTTATTCCAATATGTCTTTATTCCAATCTCTGACGTCAAATTTACGTAAACGCCGACGCAAGCTTCGGGCGGTTACTCGCTGCGTTGCCTGAACAGCCCAATCAAACGCTCTACTCGTTTATAGGAGGCCACTTTCGTTTGCTTTCAAAACGAATAACATTGCCTACATTGAGCGCTTTTTCTTATCTAATTGGCTGACGATAGGCGAGGAGCCCGCTCAAGTGGAAATAGTTTCGATAGGGCCGAGCCAGCGCACTGAACATATAGATAACCGGATCAAGAGGGAGGTGCTGACATCTGCGATTGGTCCGCTTTCCCTTGCATAGCTTGCGGTGGCTTGTCTAAAATCGCGGCAGCGTGCAACCTAAGGCGTGTAACCTAAGCGTGTGTGTAAGCGTGCAACCTGAAAATGCCGCTGAAACGGATCCTCAGCAAGGAAGAGTTGGCAGAGCGATGTTGTATACGTGGCGAAAGAGCTCGATAACGTTATACGGCCACGAAAAAAACCCATGCTCTCCGGCTTGTGCGAGTAGCCAGTGTCTGAGCCATCGGTGGTAGCCATCTTCTATTCCTTTCGGAGCAGAGCAGTCTCCGGCTATTCAGAAAAAAATACTGTTTTTTTCGGCATAATAATTCCTCTTTGACGCGTACACGTTACTTTGACGCAATGAGTTTTCGCGGTTTTGTGACGTCGAGTGACAGACAGGTGAGGTGAGTGCAGCCTGAAACAGAGGGTTAATGTCGAAAAGGCTTCGAATGAGAAATAATTATTTTTGTTCTTTTGCGTGGTCGAATCATGCATAATTACACGTCATCTCAGATTGGGACCTATCGTGGTTTACGTGACGTCGCATGACAGACAGGCGAAATGGGAGTGGTCCAAAAAAAGTTTTTTGACCAATCGCGCAGAGCTGATTACAGAATTGGAATAGGAAAGCTTGGAATAGCTTTACGTTATAGCGCCCCATCTGTGTGTGTGTTTCTCTATATAGCAACCTGCTTCGCGATTCTTGCGGAATATTTTACTCCCATTGAGAGCCAGTACCTTATTCAGTGTAATTTTTTGATAACACGTCCCGTGAGGTAACGTTGTCATACCTGAACTATAAGCGTTCGACCACGATGTCCCTCGTGCCTGTTTTCGTGTTCAGCAAGCGAATGGCAGCCGCGTGCACGCCTTCTACTCGACTCCCGCCTGCTACCTGAAGGCGCTGCACGAGAGCGGCCTGCGGTGGCCCGAGTTCTCGGACGACTTCTTCCCGTACGCCGACCAGGATCACGCCTACTGGACCGGCTACTACACGAGCCGGCCAAACTTCAAGTACTTCGCGCGCCACGCCAACGGTGTTCTCCAGGTATGCGCACGTGCACATAGAGCATGATGGTGATGATGAAGTTGTATTGAAATATGGCTGACTCATCGGCCTACTGAGGGTACTAGGGTTGGGAAATCGGAAGAAGTCGACAGGCTCAGCTACCGAGGAATGCTCCCCCGCATGACAGAGAAGCACGATGAAGTTCTCACGCATGCATTAGGGGCTACTCGCTTTTATAATGAGAAAGTGTTTCAAAGCTTGCTGGTCACTCTGTGTCTCGGGACACGCGTGTCTGTGTGTGGGGCCTCAATTTTCACATCTTCATTGGGGCTCATTGCTTTCGTCCTGATCAAACGAGCACGGCTCGCGGCCCTGCTAAGTGCGCGCGTGTTCCCTCACACCTCCTTTGTTGACAGGCATGCAAGCAGCTCAAGGTCATCGGGCAGCTTGACGACAGCGCAGACGTCGACACTCTTGGTGAGAGGCAGATCATCGCTTTACGCGGCTTATTCAGCCAGCGCACCTGCAATGTTCTTTTAACCAAAGGGCTGCTCCCTGCGCTATTGGTCTCATTTACCGAGCTATTCACTTTTCAAACTTCAGGCCCCGTATACACAAAAAGTTCTCACGGTAGAATTGTTTTGTAGGAGAAAATTTCATCCAATCCTGATGCCAGACATACTAGCGAAGCCGACTGGCCCATGGCAAGGATCATTTACGAATGAAAAGCTTTGCGAATTCGAGGGAGCTTAACGTCAAGCTATTCGAGTATCTTTCTATCCCAAATTCTTCGTTAACCCTCCGCGATTGGTCAAACATTTTTAATGCCGCGCCCCCTTCGCCTGTCTGTAACGAAGCGTCGCGAAAACTGCCCATATCAAAATGAAGTGTAAACACTAACTACGCTTGATTAAACCGAAGAAGAGAAAAACATTTCTTTCCGATTCCACTCATTTGCCACCATTAGCCTTTCCCGATTGAGAAAATTGAGATTCATTATTATGCCGAAGAAAACTGAACTTTTTTTGGAATACCTGGAGACTGCCCTGTTGTGAAAGGAATAGAAAATGGCTGTCCACCAATCGCTCTGGCGACAGCTACTCGGATCGAGAGTTGATTTCTTTGCGCATATTAAAAATTTTGGGTACCCGTAAAACGTTCCTGAGCTCTTTTTGCACGTATACAACATCGTAATGCCATATCTCCTTCATTGAGCATCCGTTTTGGCGGCATCATTAACGCCTCGTTGAACGACGCCGTGATCGTCGACGAGTCACCGCAAGCTAAGAAAGGGGAAGCGGGCTAATCGCGGACACCGGCACCACCCTCCTTATTCAGTTATCTACTTTCACTGCGCTCGCCCGGCCCCACCAAAACCTTCTCCACTTCTGTGTGTTCCACGCCTTTTGTCAGCCAAACAGATAAGAAGAGCCAGTCAATGTAGGCAATGCTATCCGCTTTGAAAGCAAACAAAAGTTACGTTTCTATAAACGAGGAAAGCGGTTGATTGAGCTTTTCAAACAACCTTGCGTGTCAGCGCCCGATGCTTGCGTCGGCTAGCTGTTGCGTAAATTTGACGTAAGAAAATTGGAATAAAATCACTATCAAATAACTTTACATTATGGCGCCCCAAATGCAGGGACCATATTCACAAAGAGCCCTTACGCTTGAATTGTTCGTAATCCCAAATACCAATCAATCCTCATGCTTGACATACCATTAACGAAGACGGCTGGCCAATGGCAAAAGCATTCACGAATAACAGCCCGTATTCAGTACAATCTGTTTCGCTTGAACTGTTCGTAAGAGAAAATTCTAGATAATCCTGATGCCGGGTACCCACTAGCAAAGGCGACCGCCTAATGACAGCGAGCACTTACGAATGAAAAGCTTTGTGGATTCGATCCAACGAGCTTTGTGAATTCGGTCCCAGTTCGTGAAATTTGCAGACCGACGGGGATGTTGATGTGCGCCTCCGGATGAAGCGGCACCCTGTCTGTTCTCTCGCCTTTCTTTATTTTTATCCCTTAACCCCTTTTTACCTACGTAGGGTAGCAAACAGAACCTTTGTCTGGCTGGTCTCACTGCTAATTGATAATAAGTTCACAATCCGATCGCTATTTAATCCATTGGAACCAGCGCCCGCATCCACAAAACGTTCTTATTCTAAAAGCGTTCGTGCCAGCGAATAGTGATGTAGGACACATTATTAACGAAGGCGATCAGCCAGTGAAAAACATCACTTACGAACGGAAAGCTTTGTGAATTCGGCCCCAGTAGTGAAGCATGGGCGAACATAGATACTGATGTTTAAGTTTTTCTCTTCTTTTCTTTGTTTTATGCCCGGCGACAAATACAAGAAGGTAGAGAACATGTAAGAAGAACAGGACAAGCGCCTTAATCTCTTTCTGTCACCGCGCTTCAAAAAACTTCAACATGAATATCGGCCAACTGGCCTGAATCGCCATCTTGCTGGAATACAGAGATGTTTAACTCAAGTAATGCAATTATCATACACTGTCATTTTGTTCTATCATTCTTGAATCTGCATCATGACTTTTTTTAGAATTTATTTTTGCATTTTCTTCATAGCTCGGCATTTTTAGCCTATTTTACTGGTTCTGTGGTGGTCCACTCTGTTACGTTACTGACGTGAGTGTATGTGTATGTACACTTCGTTGTTGCATATTATTATTCCTCCTGTTTGTATTGCTATGTAATTTACTTGTACATTCTGAGCCAGAATAAATCTACCTGAAAGAAAGCATTTGCTATATTTTTGTGTTGCATATGTGCCCAATCTTTCTTTTGTTTTTAGTCACGTGATATAGCTGCTGCGCCCAGATGGAGCACGGAATCTCCTCAGGAGGCTAATTTTAGCGCAAACCCGCATGAAATGCTATGTATTGTGCAAGATAAATAAATATAAGAAATTATAAATAATGCGTCGGCATACGTCCATTTTTCTATGTTCAAAACGTCTCCGATGGTCACTAAACGTGGAATGCAGGACCACGAACCGCGAAACAAAGCAATATGATCCTGTTTACTAAACTACTTACTTGAAAAACACAAGCCTGATGTCATTCTTCTCTCTTGTGCAGCAAAAGCCGTGGCTGTGTTGCAGCACCATGACGCAATATCGTAAGTGTATCATGTGTCTAACAAGACCTTCACCTTTCTTTGAAGCTATCGCATGCAAGTGGCAGATGCAGTTTGTGAATAAGTGTGCTTAAATTATTCCTTTCTGTAATTAGTCTTTCTTATTGTTCTTGCTACCCGCCGTGGTTGCTTAGTGGCTATGGTGTTGCGCTGCTATGCACGGGTTCGTGGGATCAAATCCCGGCAACGGCGGCAGCATTTCGATGGGGGCGAAATGCAAAAACGCCAGTATACTTGTATGTATGTGCACGTCAAAGAACCCCAGGTGTTCAAAATTGATCGAAGCCCCCCCCCCCCTCACACTCCTACGTGCCTCATCATCAGATGGTGGTTTTGGGACGTAAAGCCCCATCGTTTAATTTAAATAGAATTTTTTGTTGCTGTTTATTCAACGATATGTAGGTGCAGCTGCGTGCAGGTACTTCGCCACATCATTGCTTTATTTAGTTTTCAATACTGTCGGTTAGCAAGTTTCAGCTCTTAACGATCTCGGCCATATATACAAAGACACGCACAAGATGGCTGAAATCTTTATTGATTCCGAGTGAACGAATTCCTGGGCGGAATCGAATTCGCATCTACCTCGACAGTAGGTGCGAAGCGATTGGGAGATAAATGTATGTTCAGGGAAGACGAAGCTCTAATATTTCTGCGGTACCTGAATCGGCTAAGATATGATGCGCACAACATACTTGCGCATGCAGTAAAAGAAAGCTTTCTTTTACTTTGAACTTAGATTTACACTATACTGAGTACGATATAATTGAATTCATGCTACTGTCGGCACTATGGAATTTGATATTGCAGTTTCTTTTTTTTTTGATAATCTTAATTGTGCCTCAAGAAAAACATTTGCTTTCGCGCCTTGCATAAGGATTTTTATGCAGTTTGTCTCAGGAAAGCAAACCTCATTTATCCATATCCGCCGTTCACTGCAGGGGCACTCAGAAGCAGCATGTGGCTGAGGACTACGTATACATGACTGAGATAGGAATCAAGCAATGTGAGGTACGTAAAGTGCATCTTTTTATCATCATTTGTGCAAGGTACATGTGTACGTGTGTAGAGTACATTTATACTGCTCTTTATACTGCCCATCACGTGACGCTGGGAGCTTATGTTATTGGTAGTGGTGACTTTGTTGATGCGACTATGCGCGGCAGAACTTATAGATAAAGAGCAGTTACAAAGCTTAATCGCTCAATCGTACGCGCGGTGACGTTCAATATATCATTTGCATGGGTACAGAACACCTCTAATATAGAATCGCGTCCCAAATCGGCGTTATTGGTTTTGGTGTAGACGGTATATTATGGGTTCTTTAATGCGGATCGAAGAAGAATTTCTGGCTCCTCAGCTAGCAGTGCAAAAAAAAAAAAGAAACTCTCCAAGAAGACATTTAAGCCATCGCTGTTCTCTCTCTTCCTCTCTTTCTTTTATTTTCTTTCTTTTCCCGTGTATAATTGTATTAGAATTTCTCGCCTATTGTAGTCCTATAATAGTACTTCGCTCGCGACGTCTGCTTCCCATTTCGAGAAGTTACGTAATTCACTCATATGGTTGCATAATAAAAAGTTGTGTAATTCAAAAGGCATGAGAGGGAGCAAATAAGCTGTAGATTTCTCGCTAGATCTTGGGCCTGTGGCCACGTGCGTCTGCTATGTGCAAGGCCTCAAAGGCGCTGGTGCGTTTCTTGAAGTGCGCCAGCCTGTATGACCGCCTGTGACTGACTCAGTGGTGCACGCTTGTGTGCGTAACTGTGGAATGTGTGACCTTCTTTCTTCCTTCTCCTCTTTCAATCCCCTTTCCCGCTTCCCCAATGCAGGGTAGCCTACCGGGCTCAGCCTGGTTAACGTCCCTCCCCTCCCCTTATCTCTCTCTCCCTCTCTCTCTCCCTTCGCAATTGTTTTTTTCTTATTTAAGAAATTACATAGCCGTCAGTTCTGTGTGCGTAGTTCGAGTCTTGCCGACTTGGCCGGCAGGACGTTCCAGGTCAGCGATGTGTGTGTAAAGGAATTGTACCGGACCTGCCGCTGTGGACTTTCGCAGGACGTATTCAACAAGGCTTACCGGCGAATGCTGCTACCGGGCGCTGCCGGGACCGCCTTCCAGTCGGACATCTGCTTGACTTTCTGCCCGCTTCTCAACATCAGCAGCTGCGAAATCACCGAAACAGCCGACGAAGTAAGTCGCACCCGCCGTGGTTGCTCAGTGGCTATGGTGTTGGGCTGCTGAGCACGAGGTCGCGGGATCGAATCCCGGCCACGGCGGCCGCATTTCGATGAGGGCGAAATGCGAAAACACCCGTGTACTTTGATTTAGGTGCACGTTAAAGATCCCCAGGTGGTCGAAATTTCCGGAGCCCTCCACTACGGCGTGCCTTGTAATCAGAAATTGGTTTTGGCACGATAAACCCCATAATTTAATTTAATTATTTAAGTAAGTCGCAGACTGGCACGTGTGTACAAGGTGTGCTCCGTTTGAAAGAGAAAAGTACAACTCGAGGCGGCCTCGTCACAGGCGGGCGTATGATCTTCTGGTGGCCCAACGGTCGCCAGTGTCGCCTATTCTACTGTGGTAAATGTAGAAGCACTAGAGACCTCCACACATGGTCTGAACCGCAGACCGGTACTTGCAAGTTGCAACCTCAAGGCTGCAATGTCTGAGAGAACCGCGCAGCTGACACTGCGAATAGCGCAACGACTATGAAGCTACCGCGGCCAAGAATTTCGTCCGTGGCCGTGGCGAAGAGGACCACACTCCGCAGAAGACATACTCGGCACGATCAGCGTATCCTGTCGTGGCTTCCCGAAAAAAAAAAAAAAACGAAGCTTGCATCTCTTGAGTGAGGTTTGGCGCTATTAATATGGAGAATATTGTTCTCCGTTGATCGAGCCCAATCAAGGCGCGCTAAGGAAGCAATGAGAGCGGAGAGCCCAGTTCAGTGTCAGATGCACATAAATGCATGTGAGACATACAGTGCATAATCTTCGTACATGTGACTGTCTAGCTGTTTTCAGCACATCGCAGGCTAATTGCGCTTAGGTCACCCCGTGTATTTTTTTTCTCGCTGTAATCTCTTGTCTATTGTCCGCATATCTTGACGTTACGTAATCCGTACATGTTTCTCTGGTGTTGTGGAACGCACGGGTCACCGTGTGAATGCGGCAATAGCGATGATATCGGGTACAGTGTAGTGAATTTCTGAAACAGCCGCACGAATTCGCACTACAAAAGCCTGGCATAATCACGGGTCACTGGCCGCTAGTTATGGTTATCCAAGAAAATATAGGCCACGATTTATAAACGCGTTCGATCTCAGCTTTACTGAGCTTTTTCCGGCAGCTATCTGTGTTATTCTCAGTAGCAGTTGTGTTCTTGCTTTATTTGGTTATATGAAGTAATATATATTGTTCTTTAGCGCCGAGTGGCCGTTAGAGATTGTCGTGCGAAGTTTAATGCAGGGCTTAAAAGTAGGCACGGTGAGCCTTGGCGATCTTGTTTCACCCTTTTCTACATGCGAAAATTAATTTTAAAAATTATTGTGGCGGCGCAAGAAACGAACAGAACATATACTCGTCGAGTGTATTTCCTGGCGGGGACGGTTTGTTTTGTTTGCGCTGTTGACGTTTCATTCACGCTAGATTCGACCGTTATTTTTATTCCTGCACTTTCTCTCGAAAACATGTCATCATTTCTGCATATGACAGCTTGTTGAATTCTTGCTGTTCAAAGTAACTTGCCAACGTTTTAATATCGCGCGGCAAACATGCTGATCTCGCCATGCATTTCTTCGGTATAGACCTACGTTCTCTCTCTCTCTCTCTCTCTCTTTCGCTGCCCACGTGTAGGGTAGCAAACTAGACTCAGTTTGGTTAACCTCCCTGATTTTCCTTCTTCCCTTCTCTCTCTCTCTCTTCTCCGAAGTGTCATATGCTTTATATACCACAGATGAAGAACTTGTCGCTGGTGGCTCTGTACGACGGGTTATCTTTGCCTATACGCCCTGCCAAGGTCGCCATTCGCTACACTTATTTTTTTTGACGTTCTTGCGCATCACTTAAAACCAAAGTGTATGTGAGAACTTGCAGCTTCTTCGTAATGGACTCTTACTGATTGTCTTTTAAATAACCTCTGAGACGAGCGATTTGGTAAGCATAGAGCAAACCAGACGCAACCTTTGAAGCAACGAAATCATGATGGCATACCAATTAGCCCGCTCTCAAGACTTGCTTTGAAATAGGCTTGTCAAATGAAGCGCCCTGATTAATCCGCGGATACATATGGATGTGCATCTGCGAATCTCATCGCAGTCTATGACAGCTGCCCATTCGCCGCCTTTCACATATCTGCGCAGTTTTTTGTCTTCGTCTACAACCCGCTATCTACACCCGTCCAAACGTACGCGAGGCTGCCGGTTACGGGCGGCGGCTACGAAGTGAAAGAACTGCCGGGACAGGTCATCGAGGCACAGGTAAGTGCTGGACTACCTGTGTTAATGATAACGAATTATGTGTTGTCGGAGAAGCGCACATTTACTATGTTTACACACATCGAGTTACGACATGTTGCCAACATGCAAGCAACGTTTGCTGCGCCATGCGGTGTAACGACGCCCTTTCCCAGCCATTGCATATTTCTGTCACATGTTTCACACTCGTAATATTTGCAGCAATTGCCCAATTTAGGGAACCTTCATACGCGCGTCCACGCCGTGTGGTGGGCGCATGCGCAGGGAGCGTGAGAGCGATGTGTATGAGGACTCCGTAGCCCAACTTTTTTTTTTTTTTTTCAGAACACCGAGCGTCAAAACGCAATTGCATGGGAATTCACATTTGCTGTTTGCGCCTTGACTTATTAAGTGCTTGCTTTCATTGCGCGAATGATTACACATGTAGTATTGCGGTTAAGCTTTTGAAACGAACAGGATTCTTCAACATGTTCTCGTTCTTCAGACTTTTCGTCTCAGACGAACTTGAACTATATCTTTCAAGCTGATTGAAAGATGTAAACTCAGTCATCAGCGTGCAAGTATGCAGCCGTTGTGTCAGCGAGAGGCTCAAGCGTAAGTCAACCGTTAAATCTGCATGATCGGTCATTCTACATGACCGACTGTTCTACGTGACTGCGAGGACCTGGCGTACCGATGAAATACCACAGCAAGGCTCGTGTCCTGGGTGAATTTGTTTATTTATTATTAATTTATCCTCGTTTATTTTTGATGACGTAACCATCCGAGACACACACACCGCCGCGACTGCATTCCTTCGTAGGCAATCGGCCGTAACACTTTTGTAGCCTTGGAAATAAAGAGAGCGATAAAAAGAACCCAGCCAGAAAGCTCCCGCTGCCTTGAGGTGCTCCAAAAAAAAAAAAGTTTTTTTTTTCTTTTCTGCGATTGTGCTTTGCGGAGGTGCTGTACCATAACAGGTTACGGCGCAGAGTGTATGTATCTCGTGGAACAGGAAAGTGTGGTTGCGGCGTCTTCACGACGAGTGGCGGCCTCCTCCTTGCGCAGCTCGTGCCGGTTCAGCGGAAGGTGCTCCGCATCCCCGAGCGGAAGACGTCCATCGCGACATCGGAGATTGTCTTTCCGATGCAGCTGCCGCCCATGGGTGTCACCACCTACCAGCTGCGGAAATACGAAGGCGAGGGCGTGTTCATTTATACACCACGCTTTCTTTGTCGTTTATTTTTTATTTATTTGTGTTATGTTTGTCCCGAACGTTTACTGCCAACGAACGAGGATATATATTTTTTGTCACTTGCGAAAGAAGCTGCCCCGGAATTTCTTTTTTTTTTTACAATATTTTTGTATGTTTGAAGTTTGAAGTTTATTTTCTTTCTTGTGTGTCTATTTAACTCGAAGCAAGCTGTAGGCGGTCATGCTGGAGTGAACTGGAAATCAACCCGTGCAATCCCGTATTTACTATCACGAGCTCTGCTGGTGCTGATATACTTTACTTGAGGAGCTCAGCGGATGTGCATGCCGCTAAAATATTTGAATGCAAGGTTTAGAGGTGAAGAGTAGTTAAACTAGTATGTCAGCCTTATTAGCTGGAAAATTTACGTGAAAAGTCAAGCGAAGCACAAATACGAAGTAATATGATGATAATCACAACGAGCAAGCTCGTTGAGGTGCAAGGAAGTGTCTTTTCTTCAGTATCGCACATTTCGACATGACTGCTGAGCCCTCGTTCGAGCACCTATTACTCGATTTGAAACTGCGATAATTTGATGAAAAATTCGCAAATATTCACCCGTGCGTGCCAAGCGGCCTTATGATGCCAACCTGTATATAGCTGCAAACTTATACAAATTGCAAAAATCGGACGAAATGCGGAGGCTCCCCAATGGAGGTAACCTACGAAAGGTTTCCAGACAAAAACGCTACAAAACGCATAAAGTGATAGCGAAATCTACAAAAAAAATCGGACACCAAGACGTCTGGTCTGCTGTGCACAACTCGTCGGCATTCTCCTCCGTCGTTGCTATAAAGTTCCGCTTGTTTTTTTTTTCCAGGTTTCACGCTTCGGGACAGTGAAAGCAGTGCTGTTTTTGACGGTGGCAGCGAAGCTCCGGCCATAGACAATGGCGTAAGTGCGCTCTTTTAGCTCCTATGCACGCATTTGTGACGCTCGATAAGGTGACCACTTGTAGCGGGTTAGTCAACATTAGTAGCCTATGGTATCGCCCCTTACTGATTTGTTATGAAGTAGAACTGCGATCAGCCGTTCGAACAATTCCCAACACCATCAAGAAATTGCGCGTTGGTGTAAAGAATCGAGCCAGCGATTACACGATTACCGCTCTCTCGCTGCCGCGCACTCATCGCTCTAATCACTACTCCACGCCCACCTTCTATATATTATAAGCTAAGAAACGTGTCCCTCTCCTGCTGAGAATACTGCACGGGCTGCGCAGAACGACTCACCGTCGGAAGGGCATCGACATGATGAGTGTGAAGCCAGAGACGAGTATAAACGAAGCCTCTCACTGGGTCTAGCTGTCAGTGCAGTATTCCACCACAGAAAAGAAATAAAGAGGCCGTTCGCCATCGAGCTGGAGGATGGAGCGCCGAAGCACTTGCTATGACTGCTGGTCACAGCAATTGCGTTAACCCAAGAGTCAATGGGGTACGTCAGTGGTTCCGGTCGTTTCCGGTGGTGCATTAGTATTACGTATGCTTTCATATTGTGATGCCCGGAAGTGTTGACAGCGCAGCTAGTGCTGAAAGGAGGTCCTCCGCTGAGCGCCCTATCTGCCTCGCGAAAATTTCTGCGCCCGTGGCGTATGACTAACGACGTTCCTCTTCGCGCTGGCTAACAACAGGCTGGCTTTTTCTTATTTCTTTTTGGTGCCGACAGCCAGTAATGCGGACCTCAAAAGGAGCTGTTTGGTCACATCAGTAAACGCGCGTCCGTGGTTTGATAGAGGTTGCCGCTGTAGTGAGGCCCGCGTCACCACCAGGCACAGAAAATGAACGTTTACCCACTGCCGTCATTGGAGGTCGAACCCATGCCAATGAAACAATGTTCATCTGGGGTCTGGATGTGCCATTGCGCAGCTCAAGCTAGTCCATAATTATGCGGCGTTTCTTGGGTGCGTAACGCAGGCGTAAACGATGCGCGACTCAGTGCGTTGCATTCACCGTAATACAAACCGCAGCCGTAATTTTCCGAGACAGAACGTGCCGCAGCCATCTTTGTTCCTGCCATACTATGCATATATTTTTATGGAGTGTTAATATAGCATTCCAATGATATTAAGCATATAAACTCGGAGCTAACACTTACCTGACACGTGTTGTTTCTGTGTGGTTCATTATAGTAGATATTTGTCGTACATGGCGGGAAAATTCAGTATTGTCAGTGATGCGGGACACAAGGATAAAGTGAATTCAGATGGGCTATTTATTTATTTATTTATTTATTTATTTATTTATTTATTTATTTATTTATTTATTTATACACCATAGGTTCCAATAGGAACATTGTGTGATTGGGGGGGGGGGGGGGTAGTACAACAAAATTACATAAAGCATAAACAGGAATAAATTAACCTTCCTAATAATTACAAAAATTCTGTACAATACCTAAAACACACCCTTACAAGATGTGAGTGCAAAAATTTTCGCGAAGTATCCCGCGGTTGGTGATGGAGGCGAGGCTGTCGGGAAGATCATTCCAGAGTGCCATAGCTTGTGGCAACGCTCAGGAATTTGAAGCTTTGGTTCTACCAAATATTCGCTTTAGGCTGAGATGATTATGAAGAAGCCTACATGTACGTAGTGGGGTTACAAGGGGTAACTTGTGTTGTGTTGTGTCTTGAATGTATTTGTGTATCAAACATAAAAGTGCCACTGTTCTACGGTACATAATGCTTGAAGGGATAAGTCTGCTTTAATTCGAGTGACCCTAGAGTGCCAGTCGTATAGTTGGATGAAATGAATCTGGCGGCTCTGTTTGTTTGAAATTCGTCTCGTTTCATCTCGTCTACTAACCACCCGTTTATAGGCGCTGCACAGTTATTGAACTCATGCTGGTCGTATTATCAGAAATATAGACAATATATCCTGAGCGCGAAGCTGATGCCTTTATGGGCAGCCACGGCACGAAAAGCTGTTTAAGTGCTCGAACGATGCTCGTATTCGTAGAAAAGGGTGCCGTGGAATTCTTTGCGCGGCAATGTATTAGCAGAGATGGGTGAAATCAATTAAGGGATGCGCACATGTGACCGTCTTTGACGTCTATTTATATGCAGTAAAGCTCGTTTCTTATTTGTGCTCTTGTTTTGTTCGCAGTCAAGTAACTCTACACATCTGTTCGGAAAACCGCTCCAAGGCTGCAAAGGGTTCACTTTACTCATTTTCATCTGTTTTCTATTGAGCAACAGTCTGTAGACGGAAGAAAGGCTAACCGAATTATTTTCGACATTTGCAACTACCACTAAACAAACCACTCGACTTTGCAGAAGTACCGGCTTTTCTTGGACCCTGTGACGGGCCTGCTGAGTCGCGTGATGCTCCTCAACACGGGCCTGGAGGTGCCCTTCCGCCAGTCGCTGTTCGCATACCTAGCTTATGAAGGCGTCGTGGAGAAGCCCTCGGGCGCCTACTCCTTCAATCCTTCGGACGATCAGCCCATCGATCTGGGTCGCCGAGTCAACTACAGCCTCGTCAAGGTACGCGCCGCGCAGCTTGCACGCCATGCATCGGCGAATCGTTGCCATGCTTTTTGAAGCCGAAAGTCGATTATCATGCACTTGCGTGACGACGGTGCCGCCTTTTGATTGATGCTAAAGGTATTTATCAGCGCAGTGTTCTGACTATATGTCTGGAATTTAGTGGTACCGATTGGTGAACTAGCTTGCAAGGCAGGATGCGGACTTACAGGGGGGAAAGACAAATCGAACACGATAAGGTGCGGTCCGTTCTCACCGCGGCTCTTCCCTTTATGCGTTCTGACAAACGTAAGGCTCTTAATTTCTGAGGTTCTAAGTGCAAAAACCGCGATCACATTATAAGGCACGACGTAGTTGGGGGGGGGGGGGGGGGGGGTAATTTTGACTGCCTGCGGTTCTTTAATGTGCACCCATTGCACGGTACACGACCCATTTTTGCATTTCGCCCCCATCGGACTGCGGCTGTCGCGGTCGCGATCGCACCCGCGACCTCGTGCTTAGCAGCGCAACGCCATACGCGTAGCCACTGAGCCACTGTGCGGGTAGGCTTCAGACTCTACCGCACCCCATAAGTGGCGCTCGGGTGGGGCAGCTGCCGGCGGCTATTTGTAGCTCATGTCGGCCTGCAGCAAGAAACACCGCTCCTTTTCTTCCTCCTGTTCCTCGTCCTTGCCGAAATTTTCGAAACCATGCAATGCGAGAGTGCAACTCTCGGTGCCATATAAAGCTCTGTAGATTGGGAGGGACACTTCCATTTATGTCTGCTGATCTTCTGAATGCTGTAACTATTGCTGCAGGCCCATCACGCCGGTTTACGATGGTTTATTGCGGGAGCAGTGTTTCCAAACTTTTCGCGAAGGCTGTACCTACAGATCGCTGCTCTATGTATCTATATAGTAACGTCCACCAATGACAGAAATTTTTTTCTTTTTCCTTTGCCGTGTAGTCCAGCAGTAGGCCAGAGGTTGTTCCGCGGGGGATTCTCTACACACTGCCAGTAATGTAACCTTCAACTGAAGGTCCAGAGAGATGGGAAGCACGTATTGGAAAGGCAGGGAGGTCAACGAGACGAGCATTCGGTTTGCTACCCTACACTAGGTGTAAGGGAAAGGGGTAATAGAAACATAAAGGCGTATAAGAACGGCGGATTAACTTACCTCTTCGAAATTAAGGATGTAGCCCGTCTGAAAAGTGTTTTTATCCTTCTCTCTCTCACCTATTGCATCCCCTTGCCCCTCCCCCAGTACAGGGCAGCCAACCGGAGATAATCTTGGGTTAACCTCCCTGTCTTTCCTTTGCCTTTTTCTCTCTCTTTCTCTCTTGTGTCATTTGTCATCTCTCATTTTTCCTGTCAAGCGCATCAGAGCTTGCATGTCGCTCTTTGGCCAGACTCGGCCCTTGCGCCATTAAACATCACATATCATCATCGAGCGGGTCAGAGAGACATTCTCTTACAGCAATGGACAGACCGATAGATCACGTCTACTTCCGGTATTACATGTGGAAAACTCAAGAAAAAGAAACACGTACTATGAAAAAAAATTATAAAACGAAATAATTAATTTAGTTCACGCCCGTGCGGAGTCTTACCATAAGCGGACGGGTGCAAGAAATAAAGAAGAAATATATTAACATTTTTGGTGTCAGGAGCGTGCAAAACTTTATATGAAAGTCAAATAAAGGCAGAATGCCTGCAAGGAATGGCAAACCCATCAGTGTTCTCTTTAACACATTCATGGGTTCATTCAATTAAGCAGCATTCCCCCCCTTCCCCCCCCCCTTTGTTTCTTTTTCTTTAGTTGTGAGGTCCTATATCTATCCGTGTGACAACATTTCAGTTTGTAAAGTAGTTCTGAATGGGCGCGCGTTGACAAGTGTTAGAAAACTAGCTCATCATTTGCTGTAAACCGTATTCAGGTTACGGTGCAGCGTAAGCGAGGGGGAAATAGATGAAACTTCTTGTCTGTGGCATGCCGCTTTCACAACTTTTTCCTTCCTCTCCACCAGTCTGCAACCCTGTCGTTTGTATTAAGCATTGAATGCTTATAGGCACAGTCAACGTAGCTTAGGATAGTCTTAGTCGTGAATCTTGCTAGCATGTCGCGCAAGAAAGTGATATGTTTCGAGAGGTATATGAAGAAACGAGCCGGAAAAGTACAGCGTAAGCCGTTTGGTAGCTACGTTAGTAACTTCGGCCTCTGCACAACCACATATTGTCACTTGGAAAAATACTTGCGCCACGGCCAGTTACTGGCCTTGAAAAGGCAGCTTCCTTTGCTGTGAAAAACTTCTTTATTAATGTAAACTAGGGCTCACAATATTTGGGGAACTTATATTTATAGCGAGTTACGTTTCTCATTTTATTGCTCTCTTATTTTTTCTATCTCTCTTACTTTATCTACCTCTAGCCGGGGATGTTCGCCCAATCCCCGAATAACTCGCCGGACCTTTGAATAAAGTTATTCTTCGGCTGCTTCTTCTCCTTCTAGCAAATATATCTAGCGTTTGGACGGAGTAAAGTGGTATTTCTTTTTACTTTTATATTACTTTTTATATTATGTCTAAAGGAAATTTCTATCTTGAAGATGAACTGACTTGAAGCACGTTGCTCAGCTCTTACCTTAGATGACTTCAGTGTACAAGAGCACGTTGAAGTTACGCTATGGTCCTCGACCTGGCATCAATCTAGGTATTCTTCCTTAATTACTACTCTGTGCGGTCGATTGACCGTGTTTTTTTTATGAGAAATACTAAATAGCCACGAAGCGCCGGTGGCTCGCTCTGCGCATGACACAGTTAACTGCTTTCGTTGTCCTTCCGGTCTTCTCGCCGGTACGCAGGGCCCCTTGGTGCAAGAGATTCACCAGACGTTCAGCGACTGGGTCTCCCAAGTGATCCGGCTGTACAAGGACGAAGACATCATCGAGTTTGACTGGGTCGTCGGACCCATCCCGTTCAGGTTGGTGCAGCAGTATACAGTTCGCGTCTCCTTGAGAACCTACGTGCAGTGTACCATGTTCCCCAGTCTGGTTGCGGAACATGGTTCCGAGACCTGCTTGCACGGATTTAATAACAGTTTCAGAGGATCGAAAACGTTTGCGCTAATGTCTGAGCGTGTTGGTCCTGTAGTGGCGCATGTGTATTCTACCCCTGTTGATTTCCATCAGATCCGGCATCACCGCAATCATATCAAAGAACCGCGTTCCATTTAATTATGATTCGACTTAGGATGGAGTCGAATGCTCAGACTTGAGTTGGAATAAAACTCGAAGTAATTGATTTTCCTTTTCGTTTCTTTTCTTTTTTCTTTTGTGGATGGGAAGGGGGAAGAAAATAAAGCATTCAAAACTTTCTGATACAGCTTCGAAGTTCGTTAAAAATTTAGTGCCCATATTTCGTACTCAGAGGAACGGCTCCCTCACATAGATGGAGGCCAATGGCACTTGTAATCGAACTGAGAGGGAAAAAATGTCTGCAGTTCAAGAACGAACTCCGAAACGCCCATTGGTGGCAGCTTACTAAGCCGACAATGTGCGATCACGGGTGTTGGAAACTATCGGGGACGAAACGCCCAGCGTGATTTGGAACTTACCTATTTATGCATTCAGTTAATGTCCCGTATTCCAGCCCTCGACCATATCCACAGGCAATAATAACCCAGGACTGGGGCATGGGACTCAGTGAAGCATGCGGGTACATCGACTAGGACAAATTCATGCATATCAACTGCCACCATCATGTCAGCTGCGAAAGCATTAAAAAAAATTGAATTATGGGGTTTTACGTGCCAAAACCAGTTTCTGATTACTAGGCACGCCGTAGTGGAGGACTCCGGAAATTTGGACCCCCTGGGTTTCCTTAACGTGCACCTAAATCTAAGTACACGGTTGTTCTCGCCCCCATCAAAATGCGGCCGCCGTGGCCGGGATTCGATCCCGCGACCTCGTGCTTAGCAGCCCAACACCATAGCCACTAAGCAACCACGAACGCACTTGAGGTCAATTTGAAACTATACATTCAAAGCTTCGCATCAGGCTCTCAGGTGAACGAGTTGTGCTGTACAACCTGAATACCGAGACAGCTCCAAGAAATGCTACTGCGCGTATTGCTGCATGCACCAACATAGCACCATTCCTTCGACGACAGGCCAATGTACGAGAGCACGAGAGTACCGTCGAGCTGGCACGAGCCTTCGCTCTCTCTGTCCTATGCACTTGTTTGCTTGTCTAGCCACTGCTCTGTGGAAGCAGTGCAAAATAGTGTGTAGCGGCACGTAACACAAACAAGCAAAAACGCTTTCCTCTCCGTGTGAAGAAATGCGAGTTTGCACGCCATACATGTGATATCGGGGGACGCCGCAGCGCAGGCACACAAAATAGTGCTATCAATGCTGCAATCTTTACCACGACAACTAACGCATCCCGCAGGGACTGTTTATAATGGTCGTGTTTGCGCGGCGGCCACAATTCAGCTGGCCCTGACTGAGTTCTTGATTCCTTAATTTAAAACGTTTCCGTTGGGCCATGCTTGCCCAGTGTATTCAGTGTATCGGTGCATTAGTTCCAAACAAGCTCATAATCGAAACGTTGGCTCCAACCTGAGTCTTCTCTTGTTCGTGGACAGTCAGTGACCTTGTAATCATTATCATTTTTGTAGCTGCTGAAGAAAAACAAAAAAAAATCTGAGAAAGAGAGAGCCGTTATAATGTAAGGATAACTTTTGCTCTATTCTAATCCTTTCTTATCATCCACCGTTCACGTTAAGCCGAAAGCGTGGGTGACGTGGGGATCCACAAGGCGTGTAGCGGTCATTGGAGCACTGGCGAAGCGCTGAAAAGAACAGGATTGGAATAGAATCACTACATTTGTACCGAATCTGCCTGGTTAGCGCGCGAATATGATAAACACAGCAAATTAATGGTAATTATTCTATTAATGAGTATTCCAACTGATTTTCTTGTTTAATTCACCTACATTTCATCTTTCTTTCATTCTCTTAGCGAGGGCCGCGAGCCCAGCCGCGGCAAGGAGATCATCTCACGTTACCAAACCTCGATTTGGAACAATGGCACTTTTTACACTGATTCCAACGGACGTCAGACAATAAAGAGAACGTGAGTGTGAAAATTTTCTCTATCCGTGTTTTTGCATATTTATACCTTGTCTGAAAGCGCTGCTGCCCAGTGAATGCGCGGGTGGAATTTGCTGTTAGTAAATTATTTTCCATGTGCTTCTTTTTTTTTTTCACAGCGCTACGTCAAAATTGCTGTTAGCCTCATGTACCGGTTTCCTTTGTCTGACGCATGTTCAAAGCGTCTTACGTAGTATGGTGCAAATTGGGCTTGGAATGTCGCTTGGTGCGCTATTTTCTCGCAGTAGCTTCTTGCACGTGGGCGTTTTCGTCTCACATGGGTTCTATACCAGAACGCGACGATCAAGCGAACGCAATGGATGCTTGAGTTACGCAACGACAGGTCTTGCTGTTTGAAACAGACTAACAGTTTAATTTGTCTAAAGCGTCGAGCTCGCGAAAGTATGAAATGACGCCTGCTGCTGAGAGACGATTGCATGCGCAGTTTAGAAGGAAAATACGCAATTCCGTTTTACAATTATATTTAAATCCGGCAGGAAAAATGTAAGAAAGGGAACCAAAAGATACTGTTCTGGTGAAAGTTTGCCTGGTTTCCTGTATAAAACCATGCGTTGAACAACTTTGATTGGAATTGTACTGAGAAGGAAAAAAAGTAGCATAAATCCTTGCGCCGTTTTATGGGATCCAGAAACTCAAGCATATAACGGTGGTAAAACCGTCGAGATGTCCATTGTTTGCGATCTGTATGCTTAGTTCTTGGGCTTAGAAACAAGAGTATACGACTACTGCGAAGCTTACTTATTCGTATATGCTAAAAAGCGCTGATTCCTGCGAGGTGCAGAACTACTGTCTTCTAAAATAATTTTTTATCATATTCGCACGGTATGTCGCTTGATCATAACAAGGTGAGCCCACGATGTGCCGCTTGTTATAACGATCCTTGCACAGTATAGCCCATACCATACGAAAGTGTTTATTACGCTTTACAGCGAGATTTCGATACGTGCGTGGTGACACAATAGTCGTACAGTAGTCGCGACAGCAGGGCCCAAGTCGTACGGGCCCGCTGTTGCTATCTTAGAAATCTGTCGCTACTTTCTTTTATTATGTTTAACGTTTAAAAGATGTTATAACTTTCATGTCCAAGAACCATTGAGAGTGAAGTTCGATTATTGCTTGCCAAAATTTAAACATTTCCTGGTAGTTGCACTAATCTTCCTAAGATGGGATTATATGGGGCGACGTATATGTATCGGCAACGTCAGCTTTGTATCCACCAGTAATCACTGCGGCCAGACGCTTCATGTACTTTAAGTTAAATGGCCCTTATAGGGAACACAACTGCATAGAGACTAAACCAAGCGTTATTTCCGTGTAAACAAGAACTAGTAGAATATACGGCGCTGAGAGAGGAAAAAAAATACATTTGTTGGCCATAACTTGCGCACCTTCTATTTCTCACGGCAGTGGCTGGTAGTTTTCTTCACAGCCACTCGATGCGAACCTTCAAGTGAGCACGACACTGTGCTATCTGTATCTCATCTCTCTCTCTCTCTCTTCGTCCCTATACCCCTTCCCCCAGCGCAGAGTAGCGAACCGGACGTGCGTCTGGTTAGCGTCCCTGCCTCTCTCTCTCTCTCTCTCTCTCTCTCTCTCTCTCTCTCTCTCTCTCTCTCTCTCTCTCTCTATGTGTGTGTGTGGTGTGTGCGTGTGTGCTTGCCATAGGTACTTCTCAGCTCAACGAAATGCCTCAGAAACGACCTCACATCTCCCCTCTTTTGCTCGCGAGTGCAGCGTGATGGCCTTTATATTTACTTTTTTGTGTGTGTGTGTTTCCAGCGTTGATAGTAAACGCACGACCAGCGCTCGTATTAATGGTGCGTATCTTAAAAGTCGGCTTGCAATTTTTACAGATAGTTTATACCTTACCGGATTTTCTAAAAAACGTAGCAAGTGGTCAGCGACCTTCTGACCTCCATGATGTGTATATAGGCATTTTTCCAGAAAAAATATAGAAGACAGCAACAGAGCGCGATCATTGCCATCATAGTTTGCGTGCGGGGTTGAAGCAGCTCGGGACGATGGCCATATAAGCCGAAGTGGTTCCCCGATAAATTCTGCAGGGGCCAGCGGTAAAAAAGCACCAAAATAGCGTTCGTGAAAAGTAATATGTTTTTTTTTTTTTTTAATTTTACTGCCTATGCATGTACCGACGAGACTGCGGCATCGAAAAGTTGAGCGATGCTAAGGAAATTGTTTTGTTGTTTTCCTGTTTCATAGCGCGGAGAGCACACTACAACCAGGAAGGCGCAAGGAATTTTGAAAGTTGTAATAATGTATAGGCAGGGTAGTACAAGGTAAAAAATGATTAGAGTTGATGCTTTTTCTTTATTCGCGTCTTTGAAGCATCTTAATCGGGTTAAAAGGTGGGTACGAGAAATCTCAGGAATATGTGTATATATATATATATATATATATATATATTTTTTTTTTTTTTTTTTTTTTTTTTACTGGCGTATAGAGGTCAACATCAAAGGTTGTGATTCGTTCGAGAGAGGAGCTCTTCGCCGAGAGTTCTCGAGATCTTAATGCGATGTTGCGTGTGTTATGTTTTTCTCTTTTCTTTTTTTTTTTGCAGTTTTATTTCCCGTTTTCCAGTTCTCCGCCTCATTTTCTCTCTCTCTTTTTTTCTAACTGGATCATGGAAGTTCTTTTTCTCAGTTACAGTTCTAACTATAGGAGTGAAATTAAGGAAACAATTTTATAATTAATTTCCTGAGCGCTGCCTGAACCATATAAGTACGGAGAGAAAAAAAAAGAGTTACAAAGGTTATCAAAGCCCCGGACGATATATAACGCAACGAAACGACGACAAATGCCAAATCCCGGGGAAAAGGCAAAGAAAGCTTCGCGTTAACAAATGGTGGAATAATTACCCCCAAGGCGGGAGGCGGTGCCCGTTTATTTTAATACAACATTGCCGTCATTGATCACCGGGTTATGAAATGCGAGCACTGTCACGGCTTGCTTGGTTAGCCGCGCTGCTGGGAAAACGACGACAGCTTTTTGAACTCAACGCATTCTCTATTTTCCAACGTGGGACAAAAATGCTGTGACTTTTAAATCGCATTTGCTCATCTCTCGGCAACATTACGAGCAGCTGCCAAAATCTTCGAGCGCATAACGGAAAATTGATGGCGATCTTCTGCAGTCGAGTAAGAGCAGCGATTGATTTAGCATGCCAGCGAGCAAGCGAACCACGCAGCCACGAACGTCGGTCATCGCTTTAACGTGCGAGGACAACATCGGCGTGCATTCCTGCCCAGCACTCGTCTCCTTGTTGGAACATGCAGTTCCTGTGAAAAACGGCAGTTTGCTATAGGAAGGAAGCAGAGGTGCAGGCTGGCAGACGTTTAGGGTGAGGTTGTAATTATTATTTTCATCTGCAGTTGTTCATTCAAATAGATAGGGGTCAAATTCGTAAAGTGTCTGTTCGTAAGTAATGTTTTTCATTGACCGGCAGGTTTTGTTAACATCATATTTACTATCAAGATAGGGCACTGCCTCATACGAACGGCCATGGCGTGCCGACGGCTTTGTGACTACTCAGTCCGAGAAGCTTTGCGAATTCTGCCTCTGGTTACCGCATGCTTGGCAAATCGCGATTGCACAAATGACCAAAGGAGTAAAGAAAAACGGCCTGCGGTTATTTTTAGCTCCGGGCCGTTCTGTTTCCCAGCTTGCTCAAGTTTACCACGCATTATTGTGGTTCCACATCTTTCGTTCGTTCACATCTGCACTCCTCGCCATCTTCTGCCCATACCCACTGTTTACTGTGCTGACGGCTACGGATAAGCGTTATAAAGCACTTGGAGGACGCGAAGCCTCGATTCCGTGCATATAAGTGCCCACGTACACCGGCCGCGGCGATAGTCCTGGCGCGCGCTGATGGGGGACGTTTCGCAGGAGGAACGCTCATCGACCGTGGACCAAGACCATCGTGGAGCCCACTACGTACAACTATTACCCTGTGGTCTCGTGGATCTATCTCAAGGTGCGTACGGCTCCTCGATACGTGACGGTCAGCGGTGGCGATCGCCGAAAGGTGGTCACTGCCCATCGATGTCACTCGCTAGCACAAAGCACTGCAAAGATTCTTTTCGCATTCTACTTTTCGGGCCCATCGTCATTGGCTCCCTACACGCGCCGCCGTTGATATCGCTGGCATCGGCCACTTTACGTATACGTACAGGCGCGAAGGACGATGAGCAATGAGTAGAATTGGAGGAACAGAATTCTTGCAAAATAAGGCCCCCGAGCGTGGGTGAATTTCTCGAGCAAGGTTGCAACAGAACACGGAAGCTGAGCAGTACCCGCCCATTGTGATTCAAAAGTATCGCTTGGCAGCTTGGTGGGTGCATCGCATTCCACAAGACCGCGTCTGTGCGCAACTCTCGAAAACCGCGAAAACGCCTGCTTTTTTTTTTTCTTTTGCTCCCATGCCAAAAGAACCGTGCTTTCCTGATACTTCGGACTATGCACATTGGTCGGATGCGGTGCCCACCTAGAATTTTTTTACGACCACTCGAAGCTGCTATTTGCCTGTTGCATCGTATCCCACACTGAGGTCCGCTTTTTGCCCTCGGAGTGGTGGGGTGCAACGCAGCAAGGCCCGACTACGTTCGGGATCTCCGCGAGCTGTGGCGACGCCCTCGGATGAATGAGCTAATGGTGTAACGACATAAAATTCAACCCTCGGCACGCCTACAGTTTCATTGGCTTATCTAGATTCACTCTTGGGTTATCAACACTTGGGCGTTACCTTATGGGCGGCAGAGAAATAGTCACGTGGTCAAACCGTCGGTGCCTTGTCATTTGTTCCAATATTGTTCTACCCAGTGTCACTACATGTGTCAGTAACTTATAGAACACATGTTATCTCTTACCGCGTTGGAAAGAAAGGAAAGTGTTAGTTGTGAGAATGCACCACGTCTGCACAGTTCGCATTCGACGGTGGATGGACAGGATAATATCCGGAAGAGAAGAGACGCCCATGACGCGCCCTAACAAGGCGTGGCGAGAGGCTTGCGCAGAGTGTGTAGATACATAGCGGAACAGTCAATATATATATTGCAATATTGCATTGATAACACAAAGCGGCGCTGGTATACGTAACATTCCCCAGACTTCAGTGTCTGGAAGGAGCAAGCGGCGCGCGCAGGGTGCGCTCGCGTTTACATATACGTGGCTTTGTCTCGACGTTTTATTGTGTGCTGCTTTCGCGCGTCCTGCGCTATCTTTGTTCACTGACTGCCGTGGAGCAAACTCAGGCGAGCGAGAAACTCAGCACATCCTGCGTAGCACTCATGATTTCTTTTTGTTAATTACAATTTAATTTCGACATCGATAAAAAAGCGCACTATTTTCCTGATTTGCAACCTCCTACAATACTGAACATCAATACCCTTCTAAGCTGGGGAGTGATCTTGTAACGTTTCGGAAAGCGAACTGCTCGTTCGGCATCGCGTGATTGGTCAGAACGGCGCCTTCGTCATCAAAAGCGCCATTCTGACCAATCACGCTTCAGCGATTTGCCCCGCCAGCAGCTCGCCTGCGGCATTCGTGTTACGGCACGATTCGGCGGCGCTGAGCCCGTCAGGATCGTGCACATCATTCGGTTCGTCGTGTAAACCCAGCTTTAACATTAAAAATTATGTGCGGGCCAAAAGTATGGAAGGCAGAGAACTTGATAGAGAGTTGTAGTAGTTTTTCACTTTTATTTCAGAATGAAACTCATGACCTCCAGTTTACAGTGTTTCCAGACCGACCACAAGGTGGGAGCAGCCTGCATGAAGGCGAACTCGAATTAATGGTAAGTGCTCAAGTAATTTTCCACCATGAACTGTAAAATAAAAACCTAAATACTAAATGTTCCAACTGCGGCACGCATATATGTATATATGTAGTGAGCGTTTTTTTAAGAGGTCCCCTAAATATTGCTGAGCCAACGAGTGTCTTGATCAGAGCACAAGACGATGCTTTGGGAAGCAAAGGTGGAAGAGAGGTTGTATCCACCCCTCTCCCACTAGTTCCCTTAATGGTTGCTCTCAAGGACACGTTTATTAGACAGTGCAATTGCAGGCGAGTAAACGGCTGCGCACGGCGTCTTTTAGTAATCATACAACTAAGTTGTTGGAAATCTTTCCATCAACAAAAATTTCCGAAGTTGAAGCCTGAAAGAAATGAAAACCAATTAAGCCCTTTACCTCACGTTGCTATTTTTTGCACGGCAGGGCGTCGTGCAAGTCTTAAATGCGTACTGATGTACACGTATGCGACCGTATTGGATATAAGGCCGCGAATTGGAACTATACCGTTGTGTCATCAGTGCAATGCAAAACGCTGGTAAGCAGAACTTTCGTCATAAGCCTGTAAAACATGGTTACAGGATAGCCTCAGCAAACAGCTTCCACATACGTGCAGGAGGACATTTCTGACCTAGGTGGCAGGTGGTGCCAATAGGCGCCTGCTCCGATGGCAGAAAAGTTGTGCCAGGGTAGCGCTTGTTCCATGCCGTGTGCCGCGCGTAGCGCTATCCATCGTTATAAACAATGCCGTGGACGTCATACAGAGCTCCAGCTAGAGGTGCTTATTTGTGGTGTGCAGTCCTTATAATGCTCGCGACAGCCCTAGCGATGTCAACGACGCTGTACGCGTAGTGTATAGTGACGGCCGTGACTGCATGCAGCGTTAACGGCTGTCGACTGTTCTTGCGCAGCTTCACCGGCGGCTGCAGTATGACGACTCGTTCGGCGTCGAGGAGCCCTTGAACGAGATTGGCGTGGACAAGCGGGGCCTTGTCGCCCGCGGCACGCATCGCGCTTTCTTGGGCTCCATTGAGGACTCCGAGCGGATGCTGCGCTCCATGGCCAACCGGCTCGTGTTCTCGCCGCAGTTCGCCTTCCACACACGTGACCGGGAGCTGCTCGACATCCCGGTGCCAAGGGTACGCTGAATTACTGTCGGCAGCCTTGCTGCAGTGCGTGGCACAACTCACGCCGCCCATCAGGATTCCTGTGCCTTCACGCTAAGCCCAATGCCGATGCCCGTTTCGCTTGGATCAAGAAAAAGGTGGACGTTCGACGTCCTGTCATAATAAGCGCGTTTCACAGTGGCGAGGCCCTGCAGTGAGAGACTAGGAAACCCAATATTTTTTAGCAATATTCAACAAAGTATTTACCACCGTCTCTACGCGAACACTGTGTACAACAGTGGGAATCCCGATTGTGCGTCCTAGCCGCGACGACATTCAGTTTCTTCTTCTTTTTTTTTCGCGGTGCCTGTGCTCCACAAGCTTTTGTCTAGAACTGCATGCCGATATGATGATGCCTAAGTCTTGCGTTGTTACGTACACGCCTGCAGGAAATAATGAGGCATTCGTCCTGTTTCTCTCTCTCGAAAAATCTTTGTTAAACCACGGCTGAAACTGCAGAAATTATCTTGTTTCAATATTACTAAAGCAGTAAGCCCACAGAGTAATTGCGGTGGAAATGTAATGGGCTAAACAAAAGAATACTGGTAAAATTGGGGCTCAAAATTTTGCACTCAGATCTCGAATAAGCGAACACCGAAGGGCTTCAATAATTAGACTGATCAAGTGGTATACAATCAAGAAAGCAGGCAAGGGCACGTCACTGAGTGACTTTGACGTTCCGTTCACAATTAACACGATGCAGGCGAGTGGGCTGCAGTATCCGTTACCGCCAAACCTGCACCTGCTGACATTAGAACCCGTCGGAGGAAGCCGTGCGATCGTCCGCCTTGAACACCTCTACCCCGGCATCAAGGACAACAGGCTCAACAAGCCTGCTTCTGTATCCCTTAAGGTGAGATGCTCTTAACGTGCTGCGTTTCCTTGAACACGGGTTTAGTTACTGAGTGCGCTCGGTCCGGGCCACCTTCCGCTGTTAATACGAAAGATTTTTGACGACACTACACAACGCGCGCTGTTGTGGCCAGTCTGCAAACACTGACTGTAGTCGTACAGATTGTGCTTTGTGCCTCGAACAAGCTGTAGCATTTCGCCGTGAATCACGGCAAAAATCTCGAGTTCAGTGCTGCGGCGTGTTTAAGGTGCGCGCGCCCCCAGCGAAACCAGTCGCCTACACGCCCATGCGCCGGCTGCTGAGGCTCTAGTATTGGCACTTCGTCTCTCCGTACTGCGTGGTGGCCGAATTAAAGTGACTTACCGAAATACCCGTATTTTTGCTGTTTCGCGAGGCCATCCTCACTTAACAGGCGGGCCGACACCGAACTACGCTTTGAGACTTTTCTAGTAGCGCTGTGACCGCCTTGTCCAGGCATCCTTGCAGGGGTACCACTGTACTAAGATGCCTCGTAAGCCCCCTGAATAAACTTGTGTCTACAGTCCTACTTAGTACCCCCCTCGTGGTCGCTTTCAAAACTATTTTCTGGGCCGCCAGGGACGCTCGTCTCCTCACACTTGCAAGCTAAACAAATGGTTCACGGCGGGATTTTATCGTACGCCAGGGTCGTAGAAGAAATATGTTTAAGTCATAGCGACGGATAAGCTGCCGGACCTTTACGAGTACATTCACTTGGTCTATGTTGGTGCGTTGTGTTGGACGACACAGATACAAATCACGTAGGCGGCAGTCGTTGCCCAACGGCCCACACTGCATCTTCTGCGTAGGTCGCCTTTTACCGCGTGCAATCACGGTTCACTTTACTGTCCTTCATACTCAACGTCTCTTATCTGTGTGGTCCACCTCTTTACAGAACATGCTGGTCCCATACACCGTGACGGCAGCCGAGGAAACCGTGCTGTCGGCACACGAGTACCTGCGCAACACGACCAGGTTCCACTTCGAGACGAGAGACTCCGTGAGGGAGTCGCCCACCCCCGCTCTGCTGCGGCGTCTGGCGGGGCATCGGAACGCCGGTCTGAGCACCGGCGCATCTTCCTCCGGGAAGAATTCGTTGCCCATCGACGAGCGGCTTTTCACGGTGACGGTGAATCCGGGCGAAATCCGGACGTTCCTGGTGACGCTAGAACCCAAGAACATAGGCTAACAAACGAGCCTCTCTCTCCATCTATACTATAGGAACGTTGGAAACCTTGCGATTTTTTTTTGAACGATATAGACGCTGCTGGTATCAGCTTCACATCTATAATATAGCACATCGTCGAATCGCCCGCCCAGGCGGTCATACCGGCAAGATAGCTGCGCATGGAGGCAACGTTGGCAGGCCTGATCATGGGCACATGTTTCCTTAACTGAAGCTCGGTTCTGTCGACTAACTGCTGATGCAGCGGGAATCAGTAGTTTCAACTCTGTAGAAGAGTTTAGATAAATTCTTTTTTGTTTTGTTCGGGGAAAGAAGTTGCGGCATGCACTGGGAACAAAACATGCTTACGTGTAAATATATGCCTTAGTTTTTAACATGCTCAACCTTTTTGGCTATTAGCAACAGATGGCCGCGGCGTATCATGTCAAGAAAGGATAAAACGACTCGACTTTCCTATATTCAGCGCAATGCTTAGGCATGCGGTAAGTGGTATGCTTAAAAACTAAATTCTTGCATAGTTGCACACAACTGAACAGTTCGTTATGCTGCCTTGTTCGACAAAATATCTTCCTTGCTTATTTTCTGACATCTGCCCCTGCTTCGTAGCATATTGGCTCGCTGCGCGAGCTTGCTAAACCATGCAATCGTCATGATTGTTTGTGAATATCCTGGACGATCAAGGCGCGATCAGAGAATGTATGGTGGCAGAGTGAACGAATCCAATTGAGTGATCATCTCAGAGGCACAACTGAGAATGTTACCAGCAGCACGCGCTAATTAGCGGCATTACCGTAACCTATGCGGAAATTTTCTGCGTGGAGCTGTTGGCGTAGAGGTCATTGTTTCATTTCTGGGCCGCGATTTTGCAGCCATGCCCTTTCCGGTGCTATTACATTACGCGCTTCGCCCGAAGTGAAAGCGACGCTGCGCCCGCGTTATCAATGCGATCAGCGTGCTGTCCGCAGTGGATGTTGAAAGTGGCATAGAATTGAACGGAAGGCAACGCTGCAAAGGTCGCCGGCGCAGAACATAGTTTCAACTATTGACGCCTTGATCGTCTCCGATAGCGTATATACTGCATGTATGAGATACTCCCAGATGTTCCTCAATCGTTTCTTTTTTGTTAATTTCTTGGATGAGTTGAGCAAGTAGAATAGTGTGACCCGTCGGCATGTCCCGTGGCTGTTGCGCTGGAGGGAACGCAGGTTGTTCCAAGCATAATCACTTGAGATGACCAATGGCTGCTCCAAAGTCGGGAGGCGCTTTGTTTTGGTTCTGTAGCTGCAAAACGCCGCCTTACACATCTAGTCTACTGTGAGAAGCGAGGAGTTTTCTTTATATATATATATATATATATATATATATATATATATATATATATATATATATATATATATATATATATATATATATATATATATATATGTAGCGGTTATTCAAAGCCCACGAGCTGAGACGTGACGTTAACAAACATCCTCTTTAGTACGCTGGCGTAGCCTCACAATAGGCGAATACTTCATCCGAAGAACGACCATGACGTTTGATCAAAAAAAGGAAAAAAAACCTACAGAGTGCTTGCATTTCAGCTTCACTTCTGAAAGACAGTGTGCCATTCTGCCTTCTGAAGAAAGCATTGTCGTTGTGAACTCAACGGAGAGTAGCCGCCACCTTGATCATCGTTGTTATCGCGGAATTTCGTTCTTTACTCGACGGTATCGACAATGTCCCGTAGTTATTTTCCTCTTAATTTCTTTTTCGGCTCTCTTCTCTGTTTCCCTCTGTGTGGCGTAAGACTACTGTTTGGTGAGAGCTCGGTGAAAAACTTGTAAAACTAAAGTTCAGAGCCATTTCAGACTTGTGGCTGTCGCCACTGACTGCATGAACATTGAAGGCAGGTAATTAAAAACGGCACAACGTGTTTATAAGGGTCACATCTGATTATCACAGTTCTAGTTTCACTTGTAATAATGAATTTCAACTCTAAGGCACAAGAATCGTGTTAAGGTAAACCATTACGCCCCAAGCTAAACTTAGCTAGATCGGGAGTCTTATTACTAAAGAAGTCGCTTTGAAATCTCTCTCAACCCTATGAATAGTAAGAAAAAAATCTGTCAGCTGATTGATACACTTTTCAATAGCAGCATTCAACCGGCGGGGCCTGATTTGTTACTAAATATAGACGAATTCGAAGTTCAACGAAGGGTAGAAACAGGAAAGTTTATCCATCGACGGCAGCTGTCCCGACGACTGTCGAGGTAAACGTCACCGTACTTCCTAGTGTGCCTGTACAGAACGACAAGAGCTTGGATTGGCATGCTGCGAAGCAGGGCTCAATATCATTAGAGACCCGAAGTGAAGATGTGGCCGAAACCACTTCTCCGAGTGACCAGCAAATGGAGACGCGAGAGAGGGTTTGTTTCAATTAGGGCTTTAAAGTTTAGGCTGCACAGTGCCACAGGGAATAAAGAGCACGCGTTGTGAAGCCGGGCAGACGGCTTTTCTTGTGTTTTTCCTGTACATGGATGCTGTCACCAGAACCGATTATTCAGGTTTCACTAAAAAAAAAAAACGCTTCACTTTTTTGTTTTGTGCCCGAGAAACGCTCTTTCACCAATGGGAGACGAGATTTTTTTTATTGTTACTTCGAGAAATAGCACCTCCGAGGTCGTGGGTTAGTGTTCCGGAGTTAGTTATATAGGCAGGATCAGTTTGTTTACCACAGTCTGAGCGTGCGGGTAGACGATGACAGACCGATAGTACCGTGCCTGCGACTATCGAATTAGTAATTCTATTTGGCGTACACCTAAGCACCCACGTTGCGATACGATGCGCTGAGTTTTACGTTCCTGCCCTTACAACTTTAAATAGCGCCTTCAGTCGCGCTGCAAGGTCTCGGGTCACCTCATGAGTCGTTACGACGGTGCTTCCTCTATCTTGGATCATATATACGCGTATCGTGACGACTCGGATATGCGCCCGCCGGCAGCAGCATGATCTTTATTGCGACGTATTTTGAAGCCATTCGTATGTATCGTGACACAACTGCATCAAGCGCGCGCTTTACTGGCACCATGTGCTGCACAGACAAGTCCATTGCCTTGTAATAAGCCGGGCTGCGTTCCTTTCGGCATTAAGTGAATGCAGATTTATTGAAACTCTTCCAACAGCTCATGGCGCCTATGCGCTTTGAAATTAATGGCTCAGCTTCCCCACGAACTGATCGGCGGATGTAGCTTTGCAAGCCATGCATAAAATAGATGTACATGCCCTCAGGTAGTTCATCCCAGGGTTGGTTTATTCACGGTTGTTGGGGTATTTGTGTGGGGAAATGTAATGTAGGGAAACATTACGTTCTTCAGCAACTGCACTAGTACGTGTATATTCTACAGAATGTTGCGGATAACGGTGTAGTTTAAGTAGGATAACGTTCGCCGTGTATTGCTTGGGATGGGTACTGAGAAGTTTTCGGTAGCATTTGCGCTCTGCACGATCGAATAAAGCTGCGCAGGCGTTGTTGCGCTTATCGATAGTCTGGCAGCCGCACCGCTCTTTCGAAATATCCGTGATACGAATCTCGCATAACCCGGTAAGAGTCTGCTTTCCTACTTCCGTCTTCACATCGCGGCGTCAACAAAATTTAATGTGCAAACACGCGTGCCGTTCTGGCGACGACGACCGCACGCGGTGTATATATATGCATGCCTGCGCAGCCAACCGACAGTTTCTGCCATTTTGTGTTTTGTTTCGAGGCGCGCAGGCTAAAACCTGTCTGTGTGTGCAGTTATACTATGTCGCCTCTGTGGGCGCACGCTTGATATGTTGTTACACCGTTCCCGCCTTGCCACTGTGTGGCACTGAAGCTGTGATTTTAGTTATTGCCTCCGGCGTCTTACTCCCCCCCCCCCCCTCCACCTTTCTTTTTTTTTTTCTTTGGAGCTCTGGAGCTCGCGAAGTGTTGCGTTTACAGCTACGCTTCACCTCGTGTTTTGTCATTTTACCAGGCAGCACGTCAAGCGATGGCACCTTCACCTTGCTGAATATGTAGAAGAAGAAAGAATGTCGGCTGCAGCTACATTAGTGAACTAGGAATGAGACGCTATCTGCGTGTGATCTTGTTTAGAAAATGTGCTAGTTTTTCTTTCGGCGATGCTGCTATTTGTTATAAAAGCTCAGGAAAGCAATGACGCTTCGGTTCTTCGAGATTTCTTTGAGCACCGATATGGTTGTTTTCGTTTCACAAAATCGGTCCCGTCTGCAAGTCGTCTCGATGTATGAGTCAGGCCTTAGTACGTGCGCTTTCTCTTGAACCACGAAGTTTACGCGACGGCACTAGAGGCTTTTTTCCTCACCCACGTACCACTGGCAGAATTCTGCACACACGCATTAGGCGCTTGTATTCGCGCTTGAGACGACACGCAAGGAAAAACTCGCTGATAGTGAAGTTTGTCATCGCTGAGACAGTGGTTGATGACTGTCTGGACTTCTGTCAAGACGCTGCAGGTGGCGAAGCCTTGCTCGATGTGAAGCACATTGCTTCGTAAGAAGAAAAATTATAAAATATACGGTTGGTGGGAAGCGGGGGAGAAATCTATAGCTGTACGATAAAGATATATATACACACCTATGTATGCATAGAATTAACGAGATAATATATTCTCTGTTTAACTTCTCATTATCTATTACCTGTAAATAAGCGCGTAAGTTTAACTAAGCACCCTTTCTGCGGGTCCATGTACTAACAGCCCACGCACTAATTATTACGCAAGCACGTCGGGAATTTTGCTGTTGTATACAAAGTAATCTAGCGTTATGTAAAGTGCGTGCAAAATGAAAAAAAAAACAGAAAGGAAAGAGTGGAGTGAAAATCTTGGTTTCGATCGTATTTTTCCTGGCTCCGATACTGCGTGTACAGTGGAATGTGCGTGTTATCTCAGAGTGTGTGCAAACAATCATCGATGTTTGTCTTTTTGAGCGCAACATTCTCTTGCGCGGATGACATCAGTATGACTGTTCTTTGTGCTACTTGTGTGTATGCTATCGGGGAATATAAGGAAACCTGTATTGGTGTAGTCCCATGCCGAGACGGGAAAATCACTTGCTCCTGTACGCGGGTCTGCCGTGAAATATTGCTGTTCGAAGTGTTTAGTGTATTCACCATCTTCGGGACAACTTGTCGAGCTGCTGTTCCGCCGCGTTCCACATTCAAGCCTCAAGGAATGGTCTTGAAACGCGGGATGCAGCGCCCAGTAGGCGACACAAAAGGAGAGGAAGCGGACAAGATAGGCTCTCCTCTTGTGTCGTGCAGTGTGCGCTCTTTCCCGCGTTCTAAGATGACTGGTCACGAAATGCGCCCGGCCGTCGACCTAGCTGTACCTCAAGAAATGAATTAATGAGTGCGACTCTAGCAACAGGCCAGTACGTGTACGCAAAGGCGAGTGGTGTCAGCTGATCAACCTTGTCCTCGCTTAACTCGTGCTTTCAACTAGAACGTACCGTCATGCCACCGTTAGTTCCTTTAAGTGCCAGGCGCACATTACGCGTCTTTACGGCGCAGCTGATTGGCAGCAGCTTACGACGGCAACGGTTGCGACAATGGCGTGACGGTATGCTAAAACACGATATTATATCCCGACAGCGCGTGCCATTTCTCGAGGCGCATCTATTTAGTGCTTTTCCTTTTGTTTCTTTGCGCATTCGCGGTCCGTTAGATCACGGCAACGTATATATGTGGATGGCAATATTTTAGTGTCTCCTTGTACACTGACTAGCAAAAACAGGCACGACGTTATTCTTGTTCAAGGTTCTCTCGACGTAATTCTGCTTAATTTCACATTTTCTGCAATATGAGTGTATACTAGAAGTAGGGCTGTGTCAGGTCTTTTATACTTCGAGCATCGACAAAATTTATTATTATTATTATGTTTTGATCGTGGGCAAACGTGTCTATGAGTGCATATACATAAAACAAGCTTCTTCTTTCTGAAACCTGGCACTGCTGCTATGTGTCAAAAAGGATCAAGTGCGGACCGTCTCACGTTACTCGAATAAGCCTGATCTGAACAATGCTGGGGTTCTCGCGTGAAATAAAGAAAGAAACCCCGAACGATTCTAGCGCGAACAGTGAAACAAACTTTCATGAACACTTGACCGGATGCATTGTCTATTTGACGTCGCTTTAACAGTCGCTTAATCTGCAGCAGCAACTTAAGAACCAGCACGGACTCATCGATAATTAAAGTTAGGATTGTTTTGGCGCACTCAGCTTTACACGTGCATCACTAGTACTGTTGTAAGGTATGTTGCGTCCAAGAAGATCGTCGCGCAGTAGGCTCCATGGCACAGACTTATGTTGGGAGTGGAAGCGATATTCTCTGTCCCCGAGTTAGATGTGAGTACTCGCACTCGCCTTTCTTTCGTGCCAAAATAACCTATATCTCTTTTTGATAATCGCAAAAAGTTTTAGCGCATTCTTAACACGTGCCAGATGCTTCTTCATTACCATAATTATTAGACGTACCGCGAAGTATCGCGTCTGGGACTGCAAGGCCCTACGGTATGACAAGCCGAAGACGTCCTTCGGCAGACAGAGGTCGCCGTCTGCGAAGAGCGGAGTCTACAGGACCGTCGCGCGGCCTGCGACTCTCTCTCTTTTGGCTTTCGTCAGGGAGTCGGCGCTACCTGCAGTGGTTGTAGACACCACTCCTGGCAGCGAGCTCTCTCATCAACGATACACCACACCGTCCCCTTATTCCCACGAAACGGCAGCAGCCAAGAGCGCGATCCTTCTTTAAAGAAACGGTTTAGCATCATTACCGTGATTTTTTTTAATTATTACTTTAATTTTGTTATTATTACTCAGTGTGACATCACTGACATTGAAAAGCGGCGTGTGTGAAAGTCGTGACAAGTCGGCCGTTATCAGCAGCAGGTTGGACTTCTGGAATAGCAGATAGGCAACTTTTATTCAAATATGGAAAGTTGGTGCGCCAGGAGAAGGCGAAATCGAAAGACGAATGGTGACGCCACCTTGAATGTTTCCGGAGCGCCTCCCCATGACGTCGCATATATTGACAACTCTTAGCCGTGGCTGGGACATTGCTTATCACAAAAATATATATATATATATATATATATATATATATATATATATATATATACAGTGCATTCGAAAATAATCGAAAATTAAACATCATAACTCTGTTTTTTTTTTTTTTTTTGCACTTTTCGTGCCACAGAAAGCCAAACATCGTGCGAAGAGTCATCCGCACGGCGCCCTGTTATTTCTCATTTCCCACTGCTATCTATGAGCCGCAGTGTGCAGCGTTTGTTCTTGCGTCCCGTGCACGTCATGTGCGTATTCTTATGGCCGTATGATCTCGCTAAAAATGATCGCATTTTCACAATATTTTGCTGTAGCATCTAAACTGGAGGCACCGCAGCGTGTTCATGATGTCCTCGTTATTTTTGGCAAGATTGCAAGCTTGTACCGGCTGAAGCAAGTGTTGCACGCAAGTTCGTTAACAAGAACAACATAGGTGTTCAATTATGCGCGTTTAGTAAGTATTCCTGTAGTAAAAACACGGCGGTCGCTCTTGGGTGCCTCGTGGCGTTTGCGCCTGCAGTCTGTAACGACATGCCGCTGTCAAACAAATAAAATGGTTCACTGCCTGCGAACCGACGTCACGTTGCCAAAAAGAAAGTGGTGTCATAAAATTTATTGTTGCCTGTTCATGGGTTTGCCGTTTAGATTCTCAATGACAGAGATAGAGACAGATAAAAGAGATGAGAAAGGCAGGGAGGTTAACCGGAAGATAAGATACCCAGTTTGCTACCCTGCACTGTGGAAGGGGTAAGGGGAGACAGAAAGATATTTTTAAAAATGCACGCACATGAAAGGAGTGGGAGAGGGTAAAGAGAAAATTAAAAACACACACAGAGATTATACTTGCGCAGTATGGTAAGGAAAGAAACGCGATCGATAATTTGCCGTTTGTAGCCCTGCAGGACACGAACACAACAATATAATTAAACTTCATGGCGATGCAGAGTATGTAACTGGCAAACATGGCGTCATTGTTTCGTTGTAGCGTTCATTTTTTTTATGCCGTGACTATTTATTTTGTATACCCTGGCTGACCTGTAGTCGAAAGATAAAAAAAACACAAACTACAGATTAGAACATTAGGTATACAATGCATCCGTCGCATTTAATTATAGCGGTGGGCGTGTAAAAAAGTTCCAAGAAGTTTTATGCGGGGCTCCAGGACCATGTTCGCGTGGCTGTTGTTCGTCACTTGAAGCGCTCTGCATTCACGTAGAACCGGTTCACGAGTCTGCCGCGCTGCATCATAATTTTGGGCTGCTGGGAGCAGTAACGTTGCATGCGTAGTCAGAGATGTGAATACGTGTATGTGATTCGGTTTATGTCTAGTGTGACCCTGTCAATGGCGTTAATGCTTGCACGTACAAGCATCATTTCTTGCAGCTGGTACTTCTTGGGTACTTGTAGGTGTTTTACTGCTGCCTTTAGTACTGGTGCACTTTTTGGCTGCAACTCCTGTCGGAGGATGTTAAGAATGTATTCTGCACACTGTTCTGTCGGACCTGCCATGCGTGCAGCGAGCAGTGACAAACGTCTCAGAGTTCAATCTTATGCGTGCTTGCAATGACAAAAGCACCGGTGAGTGATGATTTCATTGCAACTTCGCATTTATTTTCGCTTCCTTAGAAACATTTATTATGGCACTGGGGGCGAAAGCCGGTACACGCACAGAGCTTAGTTTGACCAACGTGACATGACCGCGTTTATGATGTGTGCGTGTGTGTGTGTGTGTGTGTGTGACTTTGGCCACAGCACCTACTATTCTCCATAATATCATAACGCTGAAGCCCTTGTACTTGTGCTGCGGCTCAAGTGTAAGCGCAGTGCGCTTCAGGTCCTTCAGCGCAAAATATATGGTGATTCCACATGTACATTTATATATATATATATATTTGCTGTTGCTTCTTCGGCTACTGTTTATTGGGAGTGTTTAGCTGTTGCTAGCGTAAATGACGTATGTTAACTTATCACTCCCTCCAGTGAGTGTTCGGCACTGTGTAGGTTATATAGCGTATTGTGACGCTAAAGCAGTAAACACAAAAAATATGTATCTCTGTTTGTGAAATGTTTGTATATTTCTAAACGCCAAATGTTTGGGCAGCTCCATACAGTGTCATGGCGCCACTAGACACGCGCAGTCAATTCAACTGGCACATGACATTTTTCTGTTGCGACCTTCTCGGTTTAACCAGTTCAGAGTTCGTCTAGACGCGCCCCTTGGTTACTTCTTCAGACCTAGGTTCCAGAATGGCACTTGTCGCCGAAAATTTGAAGCCCAAGACATCTTGGCTACAGGTTGGCTCATTAAAAACAAGCTTCCATGACACTTGCAGAACAAAAGCGGCGCTGTCATTAAGCGAACGTTTGAGAGCACCAGCGGTCTTTTGCTTGTTTGTGACGAACCACGTATACTCATAAAATAGCAGCTGCTGTGATTGGAAGCCTACACAGTAATCAGATCATGTAGGAATATTTCGCTACGTAAACGCCACTTGTTTTTCTTTTGTGTTTTGTGCGTGTGTGTACTTTAATTGTGTCGTGACCAGTCAATGGGCCGTTTTCCTTGCTTTTTCCTTTCCACACGCGCACTTCTTGCACGCGGCTAACTTTACATTGTTAGTCGCTAAAACTAGTCAGAAAAGTCGAGAGGTAAAGGTTTATGGGTTTTTATGGTAACGATTAGGAGGTGCAACTGGCGGAAAGTAGAGATGACGCAGCAAAGCACCAAAAGACGAAAACTGTTTGCAGGTGTTACGAGAGTCTTGGATTGTGAGCAAGACACACAGAGAAACGCTATTAAACTATTAACAGCTCGGAAATTGGGAAAGTTGGCTGTGGCTAGTTCTCAGGAAATTCCTCGGCGATAACGGTTGCTGAAATAACGGGATAATATTAATATGCCGAGAGCGGCTGTAGACATGTCACGTTCAAAACCCTTCTGTGTCTTCTCTATAAGGTCAGGGAAGCGTTCATCCGCTGTTATTTACATCGCAGCCTAAGAAAAAAACAGATAAATTGATTATGCGCACGAGAGTATATATTCAAAATCACATCTTTTTTGCTTGTCTTGCTGGCCGTAATAATTGTAAAGTGGAATTTTTAAAAACGACACAGCCATTGATTCTATAGCATTCGCTTTGATATCTTCAATCAAGTATAATAGGTTGTATGAAAAGCCAATAGTCCTTGACAGCGAAATGGTGTGAACGTTTTCTCGTAGGGAACCTCGCATGTTTGACCGAACGACCTCGCCTTTGAAATAGGAAAGAAGTTAGATTAGGAAGCTATGGATGTGCAAACGAAGGTGTCCCGTCGTCTTGCTTTCTTGCGCGACTGCGAATTAATGGACGAGTTGGTAGCGTGCGTTATGTTCTGGACAGCGGCGCTAAGGTGGGACACACTAGCTGCCACGCTAACACCGCCTGCAGCAACGACACAACCAGCATTACAATACTAACCAGGAACGTGGAGGAGAGCGGGGGCGGTAGGGTATACTTGTCCTCAGTTATTAGTGGTAGACAGAGAACCAACCGAACATGGTCAGTGTATTTTGCGTGAGAAATATCCTTAGTGGCATTCAGGAAAGTGGTGGACCGTATATTGCCGGCTCTCGGAAGGTACACTGTTGTCAGGCAAGAGGAAATTCGATGAACGGATTCTATTAGCGCGACGAACAAAAGGTGTTAATTGTATTTATCAAACCCGCAACATTTCCGAAAACGCATGAGGGGTGTCAGTTGCCAATACGCTGAAGGCTGTTTGTTTGCATCATTTTTTCAGCGTCTTATGCAGAGGCAATGCACAGAGTTCTTTTAGTGCCTTGCGATAAGTGGCATAACGGCATTCTTTTTTAATAACATGGAAACCAAGATTAATTTGATGTCGCAAAAACTATTGGTTTTTGCACTCGATGGGAGCTTCTCATCGTGGCTCTGCGAGATTGATAAATGCCAGGAGAGTTTAGCACACATCTTATATTCAACTTTAATGGACAATGAAGCTAGCTCAACTAGAGCATACTGCATCAGTAGGAACTTCGGTGGCGTTTTCTTGGGTCCTCTTTGTAGCGGTTCATTTCATTTTTCATTCTTTTAGATATTTTCGCACTTCATTTTCGCGGACGCCGGTGTGCCTCCGTTATTGCCGCGTTCGGCCACTTGCCGCGACGGATGAGAAGAAAGAAAAAGAAGAATGAAAATTTCAATTTTCGTTACGAAGTCCGGGCCTTGGATTAAAAAAATTTTTTTTTTAAGTGTGCCCTTCTGACACAGAATTGTCAAAGTGCCATAGCTCGGTAAAAACAAAACGTGGAACTCGAAGTAGGTGTGCCGAGTACGTGTTAGATTGTTATCAGGTCGTTAACCGCGATGGATCGAGGTATACGAGTGTTTACTGAATCTTTACATGGTCGTTACGGTAAAGGTACCCAAAGCCGTGTCAACGGCATGCTGCGTAGCAGTGGTGGTGCCCATCGCAGCGTGATGTACTCGCTGCGTGCAAAAACTGCCCAGGAGCTGTGTTACGCTACTGATGTTCTAATGGTGCGTATTGATTAGCATATTGCATTTATAGTTTTGTCTGTTGTCTGGAAATCAGCGCAATGAAGCAAGCTTTAATGTAGAGATGGAGGCTTCACCTTGCAGCTCGCATCAGTGCCAGTTCTATTGAATCGGGCGCATATTTTTTTTTCGTCATGATTTATGAATATTAAAAGCAACATCAGAACCACGTCAATATATCGGTGCAATAATGCGCCTTCATGCACGTATTGTGAGCATTGTGCCGGTTTCCAGAACTTTGTGCACTTGCATCAGTTTTTGCTGCTGGTGAATGTCTATTCACACTGGGGAACAAGTGGGCCAACACTATCCGTAGCCGCGTGAGTAACGTGCTGTCTGCTGTCGTGTTACACTGAAGGACCAACAAATGCCAGGAAACATGTCCCCAACAAGCGGCGACGACATGTTGACCAAGAGTTGGGCAACGCGGAGTCACATAAAGCTCGACATGTTCGACAAGGCGCTCGGGGGCTTTTCGTAGTTTTCTCCCGCTATATTGTCTCGCGAACATCACGATAAACGCGCGACAAGTAGAATAGAAAAATAAAATTAACAAGAAGTGCACTTGCGTCGTTAAGATACGTGCTACGAAGAGCGTTGGACAAATAATAAAAAGAAATCATACTCGGGCGTTATAGCGTAGTGCACAGTGTGCACTACGCTATAAGCACAGTGTGCGAGGGAAAGCATATGCCACCAAGAACAAAAGACGAGGCAATAGTGTCGCCTGTTTTCGTTGTCGAGGCTGTCACACTGGCCAGTATTGCTGCAGTTGCCAACGCTGTTTTGCAGACTGAGAGGATGCTTGGCGACATAGACGGAGACCGTCACGTTGGCCAACTCTTGGGGAAACATGTCGGCCGGCAGTTTGGAAACGTGTTCCGCAATGTGAATAGACCCTTTGCGAGGGCCAACACCTAGAACTTTTTGTATATCACTGTAAACACTGTCCACGTAAGATGTAGCATTGAATGGTTCTGTGTTTATCTGACAGCTGTATGCCGTTGCTCACAGCAATGAGAAAGAAGTTTCTGTGTTGCGCATATCGATGTTAACCCGAAATCGTGCATTGTGTGTGGTTTGAAAAAGACAAAAAAAGACACAAATTTAGAGACAGTAAATATCATGAAATAAACTATTGTTTGTTACCCGCGACGGTGTTCTGTTTTCTTTCCTTTTCTCTCGCTGAGGCTTACACTGTCCCAATTTTGCACTTTCACCACAGACGACCTTCCAAGGGACAGCTGCGGTTGATCACTTACAGCTTGTATCATCCAAAGGCTCTTATATTGGATGAAAATTATACGCCCTGAGTAAGCGAGGCGTTATTTAGGCGTAATTTTTTTTCACGATACTAAAATTAACAGGTCGAGTCAGAGAGAGAGAAAGGCAAAGGAAAGACAGGGAGGTCAACCAGAGATTATCTCCGGTTGGCTACCCTGTACTGGTGGAGACGAAAGGGGATGAGATAGCTGAGAGAGTCAGAACTCTGGTTCATACAGACAGCCCAAACCCACCGCGTCGCATATATCTCGCCAAGCGGTTCGAGCGATTTATTGCGTCCGACCCACTTGGGCTGAGCGAGCTTACCCTGATGGCAGCTCAGGCCGACCCGTGTGCATTTACAATGACCCCACATGCAAGCTTAAGACTGACAAGCCGCTTAGACGCGCTTTCGCCGGATTCTTACACACGGCATGCTCCACGTATCGTTCCATCGGTTCCATAACCAGCGCACCTCACTCTCGAGCACCAATAACATATTTGTGGAAAGTGAATGACTATTTAAAAAAAAAGCTCTTCTCTTTGCTACGACACAAAGCATCACGTTCTCTCATCTTTTGCGCACGAGATTATGACGTTAATGTCTTGTACGAAGCAGCAAGGCGAGAAATAGTATCAGCGTTTTCTTATTATCCAATTTGTGTCAAGACAATGACCCAACCGAGCTTCTGTCACAAACTGTTGCCTACAGCATCAAACGATTTTCGCCGAGACTGTCTCGAGGGGATGTCGGTGAACTCTTGAAAACATATCTATACCGATATTCAGCACCGTATTCACCGTGGAAGCGCTTTGTGAGCTAATGAAAAAGGGGTTCAGAAGTACACGTGAGTGACGCAGCCGTAGTTGACGCGCAAGAACAGCACAATTGTGCAGACACGAGACAGGTGCACCAGTTTACCCGTGAAGAGTTCAAATGATGACCGTTTTGCAGAAGCGTAGTGGGTTATTTGGACGTCCACCTAAAGTGCTCCCGAGACTGACGAACACAAAATGTCCCTTGGTAGTCATGTTGCGAACTGTTAATGACAATGTTTTCAAGAGAAGCGTGCTGTGTACCTCAAGTGAGCCATAGCATGTCCTTTACTAAACTTCATAGGGATGTATTTACACGTTGCATGTGTAGCCCGGAGACAATTCTGATCGGCTCATCAAGCCATGACTCCTCGCATAACTTCTCGGTGTTCGAATGAAGTACGTGATGATAGCCAAGGGCGTTTTAAGTGTGCAGTCTTTCAGCCAGTTCATTTGCTGTTTTGGCTAATGATGAGTAGAAATAAGTGCACAGACATCTAAGAAACAGAGCAAATATCGAGCGCTTTATCTGAAAGACGGCAAGTCAAATAAGGCTCTGTTATTCGTAATAAATCGTGTGTCATGGGTTCAAGCTCTCTGGTTTAGCTATTAGCAAATTATTTATAAACATGTCCTGATGTCCTACTGCTGTGCAAATTAGCAGTATGCACACCAGCACGTGCGTGTCACCAGTGGGGATATCCGTGCTCAGTAGCTGCCCTATCGTCGGCGATTAAGTTCGCTTCTGCTTCTGCTGCGGTAAGCACAGTAGAATCAGTGACCGCATTGAAGACATCGGGGCCTGTTGCGGCAACGCAGCTGGTTCAGTAGCGCGTTTCTAGCGCGCTAGCTCGTTCATGTGAACTCCTGCTACACCCGTCAGTACGCGTAAGGGCGTACACATTAAGCAGAAGTAGGAAACGGCGAATCTACAGGATGTTTCCATGAAGATTTTAGGTAATCTTTAAAAATAGCCGTTTTGAAATAAAGGGACGGTTACTTCGGAGACATGCCGTCAGTGCTGGCGACCATGAGGTGACGGTTGATGCATGGCCATTAGTCGCTAATTAACAAACTTCTATTAAGTAACTCTTAAACATTTAGTTTTAGCGGGCTCATCGTAATCGGAAAATTTATGGGACAGCTCCGTACAAGCCATATCAACTTTTGGATACAGAAAAATGCGATTACCCGCGGAATTGTGGCACGCCGAGTTCCGGCTATCCGAGCACGCGAAACCTAAACCAGGAGGCTACATCGTACGCAAAGGTTCGAGGTTCTGCTTACGTCCCCCAGCAGTGGGCAGTCAGCCCACTTTGACAGCGAGGAGCACGCAGCCCAGCGCACTGCCCGCTGCTGGTCACCCCAACGCCGGGCCTCTAAGGGCGCGGCTTTGCGCTCGCTTCAGTTTCGGTTTCACGCGCTATGATAGTCGAAATTCCTAGCTAGCCTCTTCTCTTTTTCTTTTCTTTAGTCATTACTGCTCACTACTAAGCAGTTTTAGTCATTTGTAAGCAATTGTGGTCATTTCAAACCGTCGTTAGACATGTTGGTCATATCACAGTCATTAGTAGTCATTACAAGCCATTATTAGTCCTTACTGGTCATTACTAACCACGTTTAGTCATCTCTGATGAATTGCAGTTGTTACAAGTTACAAGACGACACAGACGCTCTTTTGCCAGCCAGTTTCGTTTTCAAGGAGCCTGCCAAGGGGAACTAATTGTTCGCGTAGCTCCCACATGAAATCCGCTATTCAAAATTTAATCGTTGGGATAGGTAGTGTGCAGGACAGGCCCCAGAGTACTTTTACTGTATCCACTTAGTGTTAATAATTAGAAAATTACAGTAACTTTGCTAATTATACGCGTAATTGCGAAAATTGCTCTGTATCTAGAGGCTGCCTATCCGTACACTCGAATGGTAAACGTAACGTTACCGGGATTTATATTTTCTCATTTTAAAAATTTGGTGCAGAAGAAAAAAACACCCTGTATAAAGAAAACCGCGACGAGACTGTTCTTGATGATGCCATGGCACCGTGAGCGTCACTCGGAAGGCTCTGTAAGAGACCGACATTTCTATTTTATCGAAGCGACAGGGACAAGACTGCTACATCGTGCATATTACTCAGTACGACAGAAATGGAGACATTACTCATCCTCTGCGTTTATTCCATCTTCTTCTTCCTCCCCCTTGGGCGGCTCCAAGCGCGCGCCTGCTCATGGCGCTGCGGTAGGCAGCGACGCCTTATATAACAAAGACGAATTTAAATCTGAACGTTTCGGCGACTTTCTTTGATACCACGTGGCTGTCGCGTGGGTGAGTGCACGATGCCGTGAAACAACGAAAACAAATTACGTTCAGAACATGAAAACACATGAACATGAACAAAAAGCACAGCATAAACAGGACATATAACAAGAATCTTCCTCGCTAATTTGCAAAGCAACGCATCAGAACGCCCTCTTGACCTATCTGTACTTATAGCCCTCATTTCAACGGCGGCAATTTTACCATAGAGCCTGCGTGTGCTTTGCATCAATAAACTTAATTGTGATCATACCGATGTCAAAGTCTCTAAATGTATACATGTGTGCGAGCATTCAAGAAACGCATATATGCTAACTGTGTATCAAACAAGTAACACTTTATTGAAATCATTCACAAAAATGACACACGCTTCGCAGACCTGGCTCAAGGACTGCGCTAAGCAGCCCAGTATTGCATACACTGACTGACCCTGGGATAAAGAGTATTGCTGGCTGTGAAATTTCAAAACCATCGGACACTCTTCTCAGCCTCCGTCAAGCGATACGATGGCCCAGTATGTTCGTTTATGAACGTCAGGTCTGTCGCGTCACTGTCTTCTTTCCGCTTGCGACCGGCCAGAGTAAGGTGGCGGCTGGCATGCCGCAGCAGAGGCCGCAGCCTCTTGCCGCCTGCCCGAACACGATCACCTGTGGCTGCTCGCTCCGCAGCGCTCCGGCTTGTTGTTAATGCGAATGCATTGTAGGCCCCATGAGGAGGAAAGTCCGGCGTCACAACCCACGAGACCAAGTGATGACGTCACGTTCTCGGCGCTGGACCTGCTGCGGCTCGCACAGCGAAATCCCACGGTGAACAGCCATGGCGTCGGACGGACGCTGTGGTCTACATCCAAAAAATTGACTTCGCCCAATTTGAAAATTGAGTTGACCCACGTTCAAAGCTGACCTCGCCTACTCCCAAAATTTACTTGGCCCACCCCTAAAGTTTTGGTGCCCCACCCTCAAAATTGACTTTGCCTCACTTCAAAGCACGATGGACACACTCCAGAACGCAGTCGAATCCATACAACACGCCCTTCTCGCCCTTGCATAGCGCGTCACAAACCCACCTACAAACTTTTCCCATGCCCGCTCTCCCTGCCCATGAAACCCCGGCACTGCCCATGATGGCATCCCCCAATCTCCATCATGGTCCGCACTAACAGTGATACACTTATCTGGCAGTGAAACTGCCGAGGCTATCTCCGCAAACAAGTAGTCATCCGTCAACACCTTCGTACCCTCACCCGGCAACCGGACGCCATCATGATTCAGGAAACCCATATCGATTCGGTCACCCTACCAGGCTACCAACCTTTCATCCCGTCAAATGCTTCTCGCCGCCTCAGCACTTTCGTCCGCAAGAGAATCACCTTCATTGAACACAATCTCCACGACCGAAACATCGAACACCTTGTCGTTGAACTTATACCCACCAGGAAGCGTAAGGAAAGTATTTTTCTCCTCAACGTGTACAGCCATCCCACTGCCAAAGTTCGAAGCCGTTTTCTCACCCTCTTCAAGAAGGCCCTTAACGTAGCTGGCACCAACCCCCTCGTTATCGGTGGAGACTTCAACCTCCCCCACACGGTATGCGGATATAGCTACTCGACGACGGCGGCTCAAAACCTTTGGAAAGACTCCCATGACCGCCTCACTTTCATTCCAGACCCCATGTTCCCCACACGCCTCGGTAACTCCACTTCCCGCGACACGACCCCCGACATGACATTTACCAAGAACGTCACCAACGCCCAATGAAGCAACACACAACATGATCTCGGTAGTGACCATTCCATCATTACCATACTTATCCCTCGGATAGCTGCAGTTACCGCCAAACCCCGTGAGTTCACCTGGGTTCACTGGGATGCATTTCGCAAGCATCGATCCGCTGACCAGCTAGCGGAACCCATAGCGTATATTGATGCTTGTACCCGAAATCTCCACTCCGATACCAAGGCAGCCACGCACACCGTTACCGCCGATACCCCCGTCGAGCGCAGGGACAGCAGACTGGCCCATCTCCTCGCAGCTAAAACATCCATCCTATCCCACTGGAAAAGGCAACGTCTATGCAGGAGCCTCCGCGCTAAAATAGCCCTCCTCAACAAGGAAATCGAAACCCATTGCCTGACTCTGAGCTGTCAACAGTGGACTGAACTGTGCAATACAGCTGACAGACAGATCCACTGTCCCTCTTCTTGGAAGCTTCTCAAACACCTCCTCGATAGTCAAGCCACCCGCTCTTCCCAACAAGATCGCCTCACTAAACTTCTGTATATAGAACCGAAGAAACAGGGCCGCGCCCAAGTCTTAGACTACCCCACTAACAAGTATCTCCCCGTGAGCCCAGTACAACCTTACGGCTCCTACACCGGGGCCCCCAATCCCCACTGGACGAAGACATTAGTGTCGCTGAGGTCCAAGCCGCCCTGCATCACTTAAACAGCCGCTCTGCCCTTGGCCCCGATGTGGTCACTAACAAAGCCATCCGTAACCTGGATCATGCCTCCGTACGTCACCCACCTCACAGATTATATCAATGACTGCTGGCGTAATGATGCCATTCCCCCGGCCTGGAAAACAGCAACGGTCATCCTTATTCCCAAACCTGGCAAACCTCCTAGCCACGATAATCTTCGCCCCATCTCACTAATCTCTTCTGTGGGAAAGGTTATGGAGAATGCCTTCCTCACCCCAATAACACCCATCTGGAAGACACCGCAGCGTATCCTCACTCGGTCATTGGCTTCCGGGACCCACCTGTCGACCCAAGACGTCATGGTACAACTTAAGCACCAGATGGTAGCACGCACTACTAGAAGGTAGAACACGTACTACTAAAGGTATACACGGCCTCGACCTCGAAAAAGCCTTTGACAGTACAGCCCATTCCACCATTCTTGACCGCATCTCACGCCTTAATCTCGGTGCGCGCGCTTATAATTACGTCAGAGACTTTCTCTCTAATCGCATGGCCTTCCTTTCGGGGGGGGGGGGGGATGGGAACGGTGGGAACCCCCCAGGGCACCGTTATCTCCCCAATGCCTTTTAATCTCTTTATGATCGATCTTGCCAAGGAGTTGCAGCAAGTGGACGGTGTCACCCACACCATCTACGTTGACGATATAACCACCTGGGCCCACCAAGACAGTGACGGCCAAATAGAAACGGCACTACAATCCGCCATTGAAACAGTCTAGACCTATCTCCAAGGCACGGGGGTTCGCTGCTCCCCTGCGAAGTCCGAACTCCTCCTCTACAGGCCTACTCTCCGTGGCCGCCGTCCGAAATACTCCACTGCTAAAGGTCATTACGAAGACATTGCGCTTCATCTCACGGATGGCAGCCCCTTACCCCTATATCCGTGTGCTCGGCATGCTCATAGAGGCTAACGGAGCGAATGGCATGGCCCCGGCCAAAATCAAGATGAATACAGCCAACACCATGAGGCTTTTGAAGCGGGTCTCTAACCGCCGTGGGGGTATGAAAGAGGACAATATCCTCCGATTAATGCAGTCATTTGTAATTTGTCACATCACTTACGTCGCTTCGTATCTAAACTGGTACAGGGCTGAACAAACCAAGCTCAACATCCTCCTACGCGGTGTCTATAAACAAGCCCTCGGCCTCCCCGGTTGCACCAGCACTGACCTCCTCCTTCAACTAGGCGTCCATAACACACTGGACGAGCTCATCAAGGCCCAACGCCGCTCTCAGCTGGAGAGACTCACTCTCACAGCGACGGGCCGCCATATCCTCACCTCGCTCGGTGTCACCTACCACCATCAACATGGCCATAAAACCCAGATCCCCTCCGCCATACGAGCCTGGATTCACGCCGACCCTATCCCCAGAAAACTGCACCCCAAATACAACCACGCAGGCCGCACAGCACGTACTGCGGCTCTCACCAAATCCCTTGCTCGCCACGACGGTGTGAGTTTCGTCAACACCGCCGAATATCCCCACGGTACCCGCTTTGCAGCTGTCACCACGCGTGAAGGCTCTCTCCGCCATGCTATCAGCCTAGTAACCCCACACGCTGAGGAAGCTGAAGAAGTGGCCATCGCGCTAGCCACACTAGACCTAACATACGATCGTCTCTGACTCCCGCTCCTCCGTTATCAACTATATCAACTGCCGTATTTCACACCAAGCCTTGCGCATCTTGCAACAAGCACCCCGCACAACCAACCATCATGTTACACTCGTCTGGTTCCCAGCTCATGCAGGCACCGTCCACCCGCACCTCCCCAACCTCAACGAGGTTACCCACTCCCTACTGCGAGGCCTAGTTAACCGCGCGGGAGACGGGGAGGCTGCCCCCACCGGTATGGATCACCTGACACGCTACAATGATCTTGTGAAGTCCTTCTACTTAGAGCGTAGAACCTTCCCCGGCACACACAACAAACTATCCCGAGCGCAGGCTACAATTTTCCGCCTGCTACAAACCAATACTTATCCCTCGTTACAACGTTACAAGATCTACCGAGACATTTACCCCAATCCCACGTGCCATATCTGCAAGACACAGCCAGCCACACTTCCACACATGCTTTGGAACTTTACACAACAATACCCCGACCCTTACCCCACGACCCTCTCGTCGAGATGGCACGCTGCCCTGCGTAGCTCCAACCTTTGCGACCAACTCTGGGCGACTCAGCAAGCCTGCGAGGCGGCGAAGAGGCAACACCTCGACGTCCCCACGTGGGAGACCTAGGCCCAGCCACCACCCCTTGCTGGTTTCAATAAAGTATATTCAGTCAGTCAATTCGAGTATATTACCAAGTAAAAAGTATCGAGTGGAAAAGTCATACTGCTTTCACATTCAATGCACGTAATTAAGTGCCTGTGTAACTTTTTCTTTCTCTGCCGCTGTCAACAAACACGACCACGATTCCACGCAGCTCTTCGACGAAGCAGCCTTGAGCGTGGCGTCGTAAATGTGGGGTGCCGAGCAAATCACTTTCGGTATCGTATGTTGTTAAATGCAAGCGTAGCAGAAATCGGTAAAGTAGCAGTGCTCTTGACATTGATTTTAATTTACGAAACGAGTAAAGTATACAATTTTATGCTACCTTAATGCTGTGGTTTACAAGCAATGGCATTTGCCCGTGTACAGGGAGGGGGGTTGACCAAAAAAAGCCCTTGAGCATGTTTTTTTTCTTCTTTTTTTTTCTTTTGTGCGAGAATGAAGAAGTCTACAAGGAAGAATACTGCTTGCTCGGTTGGCCCTTTAGGTACAGTTCCAAACACAGTTCCACATACGGAAAAATGAAAACTTGTTCAGTTTTATTGCTGGACACGAAGAGTACATTTGTATCAAAAAATTATGGAATGCCATTTGAGTAAACTTTTAATTGGTGCTGTTAATAGATAACTAGTAATTGATTTGCCGAAACTATCCCAAAGACTTGCTACAGCGTGTCAACAACGCTATCATAGGCTAATCGTTAGGTTTCCCGTGCTTAGATAAGTATCTTGAGGTATTAAACTCGGCGTAGTATAAATTATACGCTGGTCATTACAGCGTTAATTTCAACCACGCGAGAGGAGATTCCATCTGCTCAGATGCTATCTTTAGCGCGACTCGTACAAGCTTCTTGTGAACTCTCAACTATAAGGCGACATACAGGGTGTTTCACGTTACTTGAACCAAGGATTTAAGAAAGTGATTATCCGCAGCTGAACAAAACCAACGGCATATGGTTTGCATCATGTGGCGCTCTTTTTGGTATTTCTTTATATTCCGCTTAATTTGTTAATTAACTAAGATCAATTTTCCAAAATATTTAATATTTGCTTTAGGGCGAAGTGCGTTTCGTTGCGTTGTAGAGGGGGTTCAGAAACAACTGAGCCAATTTTTTTGGCAACGTACATGCTGCGTGGCGATTTCTTTCGGCGTTTAAAGAAAGCCCGCGAAATATGAAATAAAACCACGTGACTGCGCTCGTGCGCTATCGCATTTCAGCGCTCTCAACCGTGCGTCGAGCCTATCGCTTATCAGCGACGACGGCGCTTCCTTTCCGTGTGCCAACGCCAAAGATGCTGACGCACTGTGAAGCCGATGCCTTGAGCCGCGGCCACTCACTCCGTCGCGGTCAGCGCACACGGTTCTTTTGCACGAAGCGCGGGGGAGAGCGTTGCAATAGGATAGCGAATGAGCGCAATCACGTGGTTTTATTTCATATTGTTACGGGGACTAGTAACAACACGCACCAGCCAGCGTCTCGCGATCTTCTTCCTGTCTCCCTTCTTTCACCCTTCCGTAACAGGACCCCCGGGTGCTGAAGCGCCGTCTCGGCGCATAGTAGGCGAAGAACTGCGAGCGAAGTATGGTTTCAGCCGCGAAATGTGCACGACCTCAACAGGCGGCAGACTTGAGGATAGATGAAACTGTAACGGCGCGATCTCGCAATTGACGTCGTTAACTTGACGTACGACTTCATAAGGCCCTGTGTAGCGAGAGAGAAGCTTCTGGGTGAGACCGACCGGACGACGTGGTGACAAAAGCAGCACCCAAGCACCTGGGGCGAACTGAACATCGCGATTGCAGCGGTCGTAACGCTCTTTTTGCAGATGCTGCGAGGCTAATAAGCAAGATCGGGCGACTTGACGCGCCATGTGAGCGCGATCGATGATTTCACGAGCGTACTCAGTGGCAATACGAGGCACAGAAGGTAGGATGTCGTCAAAGGGCAAAGTGGGGTCGCGACCATACAAAAGATAAAAGGGTGAATATCCTGCGGTGTCATGTCAGGACGAGTTATACGCGAATGCCACGTAGGCCAGCGTGGCGTCCCAGTCGCGGTGATCGTTGGAAACGTACATCGAGAGCATCTCTGTAAGCGTTCGATTCAGACGTTCCGTAAGTCCGTTCGTTTGGGGGTGGCAGGCGGTGGACAGCTTGTGCTCAGTGGCACAAGATCGAAGCAGGTCGTCCGCAACTCAAGATAAGAACAAGCGGCCGCGGTCTGTAAGTAACTGGCGAGGTGCACCGTGGTGGAGAATGACGTCGTGAAGCCGAAAATCGGTGACGTCAGTTGCGTAACTAGTCTGGCAACGCCTTTGTTATCGTGTAGCGTGTCGCGTAATTAGTAGCGACAGCAATCCACTTATTCCCTCTAGTCGTCGTCGGAAGAGGGGTAAGCAGGTCAAGGCCTACGCGAAAGAATGGTTCAGAGGGAACTTCAATTGGATCGAGTCGTTCCACTGGTGGCAGGGAAGGTTTCATGCGGCGCTGACACAATTCGCAAGCTGCGACATAACAACGCACAGAGCGGTAGAGGCCCGACCAGAAGAAGCGGCGTCGTACGCGGTCGTATGTACGCAAAGCTCCAAGGTGTCCCGCCGTCGGTGCATCGTGAAGTTGTTGGAGAGCGACGGACCGCAGATGACGAGGAAGGACAAGGAGCAACTCAGGGCTGTGAGGGTTGACATTGCGGCGGTAGCGGATGCCGTCATGCAGCACGAACATGCAGCACGTGCCGTCGGTGCTGCCAGATTGCACTCCGGCGATGATGCACTGTAAGGATGCGTCGCGTTGTTGTTCAGCGCGCATGTCGGTCATGTCAGTCAAAGCGATCACGCAGGTCACCGGATCATGCGCAACAGGATGGGGAGGATCCACGGGGTGACGCGAGAGGCAGTCAGCGTCCTTGTGCAGACGTCCAGACTTATCATCATCATCATCATGATCATAATCATCATCATCATCAACAACAACATCCTTGTTACGACCAGTGCAGGGCAAAGGCCTCTCCCATACTTCTCCAACTACCCCGGTCATGTACTAATTGTGGCAATGTTGTCCCTGCAAACTGCTTAATCTCATCCGCCCACCTAACTTTCTGCCGCCCCCTGCTACGCTTCCCTTCCCTAGGAATCCAGTCCGTAACCCTTAATGACCATCGGTTATCTTCCCTCCTCATTACATGTCCTGCCCATGCCGATTTATTTTTCTTGATTTCAACTAAGATGTCATTAACTCGCGTTTGTTCCCTTCCCCAATCTGCTCTTTTCTTATCCCTTAACGTTACACCCATCATTCTTCTTCCCATAGCTCGTTGCGTCGTCCTCAATTTAAGTAGAACCCTTTTCGTAAGCCTCCAGGTTTCTGCCCCTTACGTGAGTACTGGTAAGACACAGCTGGGGGTTATACACTTTTCTTTTGAGGGATAATGGCAACCTGCTGTTCATGCCTGCCTGCCAAATGCACCCCAGCCCATTCTTATTCTTCTGATTATTTCAGTTTCATGATCCGGATCCGCGGTCTCTACCTGCCCTAAGTAGATGTATTCGCACACCACTTCCAGTGCCTCACTACCTATCGTACCCTTACAAAAATTTTTATAGAAAGTCCATAGACAGTCTATAGACATTTGTCTATGAAGTCTATAGACTGTCTATAGACATTTCTTTAGACTAGTCTATAGACAGTCTATAGATTTATGGCCATACACTTTTTATAGACTAGTCTATAAAAAGTCTGAGTCTATAGACTGTCTATAAACATTTCTTTAGACTAGTCTATAGACAGTCTATAGACTTATGGCCATACACTTTTTATAGACTAGTCTATAAAAAGTCTGAGTCTATAGACTGTCTATACACAGTCTATAGACAGTCTATAGACTTATGGCCATACTTTTTATAGACTAGTCTATAAAAAGTCTGAGTCTATAGATTGTCTATAGACTGTCTATAGACTTATGGCCATACACTTTTTATAGACTAGTCTATAAGAAGTCTGAGTCTATAGACTGTCTATAGACGGTCTATAGACTTATGGCCATACACTTTTTATAGACTAGTCTATAAAAAGTCTGAGTCTATAGACTGTCTATACACTGCCTATAGACAGTCTAGAGACTTATGGCCATACACTTTTTATAGACTCGTCTATAAGAAGTCTGAGTCTATAGACTGTCTATAGACTGTCTATGGACAAGTGTATAGGCTTACAGTTCTACTTTTGTAGACTGAAGTCTATAGAATGTCTACAGATGAGATTTGTCCGTAGACATTTTATACACTTCAGTCTACAAAAGTAGAACTATATATACAGTTCTACTTTTGTAGTTTGAAGTCTATGGAATGTCTATATACAAATGTATATAGATAGTCTATAGACATTCTATAGACTTCAGTCTACAAAAACAGAACTTTATAGTCCGATACACTTTTTTTCTATGACATTCTGCAGACATTTGTTAACAAATATGAATTTTTTTTATCTATAGGCACTCTATATACACAGACATCTTATAGACAAGTCTACAAAGAGTGTATAAGGCCATAACTCCATAGCGGCTATCTACAAGTTAGTTTACATTTTTGCTTACATGCGGTAGCAAAAAGTTTTGAATGTATTTATGCATGTGCACCTGTTCCTTTTCATCTGCACTTATGCATTACCGTTAGTAGACTAATAATGCTTCTGAACCAGCTGTACTTTCATATATGTTGCACAAACAGAAAGAATTTATATAGTGCTGAATCATGCAGTGCGAAAAATAAAACAAATGCGCCAGCAATGCATTCACCGTTTTTATTGCTCGATATAATAGATGAATTCCTTAAATTCATGTCGTATGCTATTATGGAAACAGATTAAATATTTACACTACTCCTTGGCAAGCATGGTCGCCAGGCTGGCCTTGACCTTTGTGTCATTAGTCCCAAAGGTGCTGCAGGTGTATGCTGCAAATAAGTAGATGCAGCAATATGAGGCAAAAATAACAAGTGTATATTCTTTGTGTGTTCATTAAGCAGCTTAATATATTTGCTCAAACCATCGAAGTCAATACTTAATGCGGTTTAACTATGACTAATGGCTGCTTGTCAATACAAATCAGCACCTTTATAGAATGTTTTATTGCATGGTATGGTGAACAATTAAACAGTCACAACTGCTGCTCGTGCCAGCAACAGTATGTTCCCTTTTATGACACGTTCATATATGATGCATTATTGTACTTATCCCAAATGGTCTCTATATTTATTGCTGAAACGTTACCCAGTTGGGCTGTCTGTACATTTTTTTTGGCTGGTAGTTAAGTATGCCCGTGCAGAGGGATATTTTCAGAAGACGTGACTGGAATATTCACAGTATCATGCCTAAGATTGTAATTTATTTTGCTTAATACACATTTAAATGTCTTTCTCATACTTTTAAATGAATGGGTGATTGGCCATAACTTCAATGGAAGGCAGATGGGCTGATTGTATCGATATGGTCACTTAATTTGTTACAGGTAATGAGGCCTCTTGGGCGTGCTAACAGGTTTCCAAGTTAGGTATACCACATGAGCACCCGAAATACCACACGAGCACTTTGTGTCATGGCACGACAGATATGCACCTCCTAGGAAACAGAACTGATAGTATAGTTCGAATGAATTCTATTACAGTAAATTATTTAAGGTGCTTTGAAAGATGAAAATTTTTTCTAGGCTATCGAGGTTCAGGACGTTTAGTTAACGCAAAAAAAAACACATATTGAGTAAGAAATGCCTTGTCAGTAAGCTTGACTTTCTTTTATTTTTCAATAAATGGAACCAATTTCCTTCAATTTTTATCAGGTGAAACGTTTTAAAAATATATTTAACTCAGAGATTCTCTGGAAACTTTGTATGACATATAACAAGACAGCATACCTATGTGGCCATTTTAAAATTTCCCGATCTTTTTCCAAGCCTTCCCTGGTTGTTCTCATGAAAATTTTCTGGCAATCTATGACGCCTGCAGCTTAAGTGCAATAAAAAAAATATTGTGGTTTAATGCTTGCCAAGTACTGCCAGTCCATAATATTTAGATAAAACGAATAACACGTCAGTCACTTGACATGCAGTGTTAGATTCAACTGACTTGAATCCCTTGATTAATAAAGCTGACAAGGGCTTCGGCAAGTTCGTAATTGATGGCCACACGAGTACAGCACGGAAGACACAGAGACACACGTAAAGCAAATGCAACAATGTGAGGAAAAACTATACAATGAGTTATACAATTAGTTATTTTTACGCTTCAGTAGTAGTTTTCAATATAATTTGCTCTCATCACTTATGCCTCTAGTTAACTTTGTTTACCTCTGACTAAAGACTACATGGGAATATTAATCAGTACCATTATGATGTTTCGTTATACTACAGTATGATAAGCAGTTAGACAACCGTAATGGTCGCCGGTGCCAGCAACGGTACGTTTCGTTTTAGGACAGGTTCATGTGACACACAGTGTACTTATAAAAATAAAAGAAATGCGAGAATCCCAATCGATTCCTATAATAATACTTGTTGAAACAAAGATACCCGGCTGGGCTGTGCACATTTTTCAGGTGTTAATACAATATGCCCATGCCGAACGAACATGCTCAGCATACTGACTACAGTTTTGAACAATTACGTTAAGATTTGCAATTTACTTCCGCTTAGAACAGTCTGCAATGTCTCTTTTCTCATACTTCGAGATGAATACATTTGCCACACTTTCAGTAGAATGCACATGAATGGGGGCGTACTGATCAGGTTACTTATCAACTAAAACATGTTACGATCTCTTAGGTGTGTTGATAAGGGTAGAACAAATGCAATGCCCGCTGAATTATTTGAATAATCTGTGCGTTATCTACTTAGAAAAGACCACCAAATTGATAATCTGGCTCTTTTTTTCTTTTGTACAGCGCATATTGTATGCAGCCTGTCCAAGACGACGGCGCTACATGCAACAGTAATGAAAACCGGAACACTTATTACGCACGACAATGGCTTCATACCATGCACGATTAGCACAATGCGAATCTGCGCCAGCAGCTGCCTTGTGATTAAGAGCACGTAAACTACAGAACGCCGAAGCATCGGAAGCCGCTTAACGCTTTTCATATAGCTCGAAAGATAACTTCTGCTGCTAAATTGTTCAAAAAAGAGACAAAAAACAAATCTTCCAACTACCGTCAAACGCAATGCCTTCAGTTTGAAACGTGTAAAGGTGTTCCCGGAGCGACTAATTTATTGTTCTCTGATTTTTTCGGCTAAGTTGCGGAGCTGCACGTGACTAAGCTTATCGCAGGTTTCATGCTCCAAAAGCGTTTGTGGTTGCATATAAATAGATTGGGTGAATCTAGAGATTTCTACTAGATATTTCTTCAAGTCTCGTGTTTTGCTTGCTGTAACTTCCCAAAATTATTTAGCTTGGTTGCCAGGAACCTTAAAAATACTGCTACTTTTAAACTATGCGAAAACGGCAGCGCCCACACTGCTGATGCATGCCCCGCAAACACGGCCTTTCATCCTAGTACGCTAGCAGTTATTCAACTATGCCTGTCTGTTTGAAAATTCTTGATGCTAACACAATTTCGAGATATATGCGTAAAGCGTGTCACGAGAATTTCGCTACACATACGGTGCAGCATTCATCGCGGCCGGATCAAGCGCCACTAAATGAGATCTACCACACTGGCTGCCCAACACACACAATCCGCTTAGTGGTAGCTCAGTATCAAGTTAAAACATGGTGTACTTCCTTTTTTACGCACCTAAGCTATAATGATAAAATCAACAAGCACGAGCGATCGCTCGCCGTAAAACATTCCGTATAGTAGAAGCGAGAACAGGAGCGCGTTATCAAACCATGTCAACGACAAACAGACACTATACCCGAGTCGCCTGCGCTACGTGCAGCCGGTTCGCGCTACGAAATGCGCTCACATAATCATGAGGTATTGACGCAAAACGTCTTTGATAAAGCTTACCATTCAATGTAGTTGACTTGTGATGCCACAAAGAAGACACGCATACACAGACACCAACGTTCAGGGAGACACCGCACACCGGCACAACCGTTTACGTGCCTGGCGCGCTCGTTGAGACGGCGCACCGCCGCGCATGCGCAAGAACTCCGAGCATGCGCAGGAGCTCCGCGCGGAGGGCGTGCGCGCTCGGAGGAGTGTGAGCGCCTTTTCCTCCTTCATTTTTTTCTTTGTCTCTTTCTCTCTCTCTGATGCGCCATGCGCGCCGGAACGGGTGGCTTTTCTTTTCCGTTATGCATTTTTTTCGTGGACGAAGGATATGCGCTGGCAGGTTGTATGACAAACACTGTGGGCTATCGTATGAGACTGGAACGCTAACATGAATGCGCTGTTTGTAAAAGCCGTTACGGTGCCCTTCAGACGTTTTAGACGCATTATTGTCAGCGTCGATGAGTAATACAGCGTATTTGTAGCATATCTTCCAGCGTACCGCTAAATGTGATGCCCGCACGTATGTTAGTGCTAATTTTCTGTTCCGATGATAGGTCAAAGCAATCAGTACAGCATTGAGGTACTCATATGCGTGGCTGCGCAGGCATACCGCCGGCGAAATACTGGGTGGGCTCAGAGAATTTGGCACCTATTTTAAGTGAATGAGAAACGTTGATGAGTTTATAGTGCAGGATATTAGGCAACAAAAGTCTCCCGATGTTAGTGACGCAGCCGAGGTATGAAGACAATGTGAAAAGTATCCGAGAATCGGACGACACACAACGCGAACACCACATGCGCGACATCGGTTCATGGCACATTCACAAAGTCCGCGTTGTCAGCTACAAACATTACGAGTGTCTTTGCTATTAGCTTGATGCCTGTTTCAAATCCACTTGTATCTGAAGCTGGCGTTCATAACATATATTTTAACAATTGGATCGGCGTTTTGCTTCCGTTATTCTACTGCCGCAAAAGTGATGCGACAACTGTGAAGACTGTCTTGGGATTGCCGAGAGTGACTACGTAGATCATATGTGGTCAACAAATGCGGAGGTATACACTATGTGTATACTAAAGTCTACAAATAGGCTCTATAGCAATCTCAGCAGTATACAACTTTAGTGGCTTATATCAAATGCAGCTATGTATTATCCACCGGTACCTGCGCTTGGTTACAGCGTACACGGGTTGGGCCCAGATAAACGATGTTTGTCTATTGTTAATCTATAGACATGCAAGACCACGACAACTCAGAGGTGGTGAATTCACCACCTGGTCTGCGGGCTTTCGCCACTTATTCACCCCCTTTGCCACATCTTCACCATCTGACCTTCACCACCTGGTCTTCGCGAAGTGTACGTCCGGGAAGCAGCCAGGTTTAGGGCCTTCGGGTGCCTGGAAGACCTTGGTGACTCGGACGGTGCCTGCTCCGCCGCGATCCTCGTTCGGTGCAGCTGCACCGAACGCAGACTAGCAGTCTGCACGGTTTGCCCGCCGCGCCAGGGTTGCGGTGCCGTCGTGCATGAACCAGTGCCATATCATCGCGTTCGCAGAGGGCGGGGGGTATGGGAACTCGGAATTACATATTATCGACTTTCTTCTATAAACATTCAATACACCAGGAGTAGAGAAAAAAATAGAAACCTTGTCGACTATTGTCCATAATATAGAGAGTCAACAGACAAAGTATGAACAAAAATAAATAGAAACTGTATCGGCTTTCGTCTACAGGTAGCCTATATAGAGGGGAAGTAGACAAAGAAGAAACAAACTCCCTATGGAATTTTTTCTATAGACCGTCTATAGACTGCGAGTAGACAAAAAGAAATAGAAATCTTATCGACTTTCGTCTACAGAAAGTCTATATACAAAGTATATGGACAAAAATAAATAGACACTGTATCGACGTTCGTCTAAAAGTAGTCCATAGAGGGGAAATAGACAAAAAGAAACAAACACCTTATCGACTTTTTCTATAGACCGTCTATAGACAGCGAGTAGACAAAAAGAAATAGAAACCTTATCGACTTTCGTCTATAGAAAGTCTATAGACAAAGTATGGACAAAAATAGATAGAGACTGTATCCACTTTCGTCTATAGGTAGTCCATAAAGGGGAAGTAGGCAAAAAAGACACAAACACCTTATCGACTTTTTTCTATAGACCGTCTATAGACTGAGAGTAGACAAAAAGAAATAGAAACCCTATCGACTTTCGTCTATAGAAAGTCTATAGACAAAGTATGGACAAAAATAGATAGAGACTGTATCCACTTTCGTCTGTAGGTATTCTATAGAGGGGAAGCAGATAAAAAGGAAACAAACACCTTATCGACTTTTTTCTATAGACCGTCTATAGACTGCGAATAGACAAAAATAAATAGAAACCCTATCGACTTTCGTCTATAGAAAGTCTATAGACAAAGTATGGACAAAGATAGATAGAGACTGTGTCTACTTTCGTCTGTAGGTATTCTATAGAGGGGAAGCAGGCAAAAAAGAAACAAACACCTTATCGACTTTTTTCTATAGACCGTCTATAGACTGCGAGTAGACAAAAAGAAATAGAAACCCTATCGACTTTCGTCTATAGAAAGTCTATAGACAAAGTATGGACAAACATAGATAGAGACTGTATCCACTTTCGTCTGTAGGTATTCTATAGAGGGGAAGCAGATAAAAAGGAAACAAACACCTTATCGACTTTTTTCTATAGACCGTCTATAGACTGCGAATAGACAAAAAGAAATAGAAACCCTATCGACTTTCGTCTGTAGAAAGTCTAAAGACAAAGTATGGACAAAAATAGATAGAGACTGTGTCGACTTTCGTCTGTAGGCATTCTATAGAGGGGAAGCAGACAAAAAGGAAACAAACACCTTATCGACTTTTTTCTATACACCGTCTATAGACTGCGAATAGACAAAAAGAAATAGAAACCCTATCGACTTTCGTCTATAGAAAGTCTAAAGACAAAGTATGGACAAAAATAGATAGAGACTTTGTCGACTTTCGTCTGTAGGCATTCTATAGAGGGGAAGCAGACAAAAAGGAAACAAACACCTTATCGACTTTTTTCTATAGACCGTCTATAGACTGCGAATAGACAAAAAGAAATAGAAACTTTATCGACTTTCGTCTATAGACAGTCTATAGACTTTATATCAACAAAAGTCCAAATCTATAGAAAGGAAAGGTCGTCTATGAAAAGTCTATAGACTTTCTATAGACAGTCTAAAGTCATTTTTGTAAGGGTAAACTGCTGTTCTCTTCCGAGACTGTTAAACAGTACTTTAGTTTTCTGCAGATTAATTTTTAGACCCACCCTTCTGCTTTGCCTCTCCAGGTCAGTGAGCATGCATTGCAATCGGTCCCCTGAGTTACTAAGCAAGGCAATATCATCAGCGAATCGCACGTTACTAAGGTATTCTCAATTAACTCTTATCCCCAATTCTTCCCACTCCAGGTCTCTGAATACCTCCTGTAAACACGCTGTGAATAGCATTGGAGAGATCGTATCTCCCTGCCTGACGCATTTCTTTATTGGTATTTTGTTGCTTTCTTTATGGAGGACTGTGGTGGCTGTGGAGCCGCTTTAGATATCTTTCAGTATTTTTACATACGGCTCGTCTACACCCTGATTCGGTAATGCCTCCATGATTGCTGAGGTTTCGATCGAATCAAACGCTTTCTCGCAATAAATGAGAGCTATATATAAGGGTTGGTTATATTCCGCACTTATATTCCGCAACTATAAGTCCAGACTTATAGTTGACAACAAATGAAAATTCTTGGAACCGCAAAGCCTAGCGACCAAGCCGTGCTGTAGCATCCCGGAGAGAAGACAGCCAGCAGAAGGCGTGGTGGTCTGTAACGACCGAAAACGTGCGGCCGTACAAATATGGCTGGAACATGGCGACTGCCCAAACTAAAGCCAAACACTCCCGCTCGGTGATGGAGTAATTTCTCTCAGCAGGTGACAGCAGGTGGCTGGCGTAAGCTATCCCGCAATCGGTACCATTCTGCTTTTGAGCAAGAACAGCGCCGATGCCGTGGCCGCTTGCGTCAGTGTGGACTTCGGTCGGTGCAGATGGATCAAAGTGGGCAAGTGTGGGAGGGTTAGTCAGAAACCCGATGAGAGCGGCGAACGCGTGAGCTTGCTCAGGGCCCCCATGATAACGGCGTGTTCTTCTTTAGAAGATCTGTCAAAGGCTGAGCAACGTCGGCGAAGTTTTTGACGAAACGGCGAAAGTAAGAACACAGGCCGACGAAGCAGCGCGTGTCAGAAGCAGAACGTGGCACAGGGAAACTGCGTACAGTGCGAGTGTTTTCCGTATCCGGTTGGACACCGGATGCGTCAACGAGGTGTCCGAACACGGTAATCTGACGGCGCCTGAATTGACACTTCATGGAGTTCAGTTGGAGGCCGGCTTTTCGGAAGACCGCAAGAATGGCAGCGAGTCGGGTAAGGTGGCTGCCGAACGTGGGAGAAAAAAATGGCAGAGGCTTAGCTTGGCTAAGCCTAGTGGATTGCGAAAGCAATCTTCTGTTCAGGTTGTAGAGTTCCATACTGCTCATCGAAAGTGTAGATGCAGTCTCGTCGCCATTTAAAGCATCCATAAGGCTTGCTGTCGAATGATCAGGTGTCGTCAAAGTCGCGTCAGCATTGAGAGCATGCATGATACTTGTAGATGCACCCAGATCAAGAGATGTTGAACGCATTCGCCTGGCTGCATAATATGCACGCCGTTTAGCTAAACGTTGTTCCCGCTCTTCAGCCGTTTCTTCCGCACGCCGCCGCTTCTTAGCTGCAGCACATCGTTGCAGCTTCACCTTATACACATCATCCGACATACCGTGGAGGATTCGCTGAGACGATTGCGGCGAGCCGAGTTGGGGCCCCGCTTTTCCACAGCTGGTATGACGTCACACATAGGTCACGCTAAAGGTCAATGGTGGATTCTCCGGGACGACGGCCAAGAGCGGAAACCTCCGAGCAGTATTGCTTTCGCAATAAAAACAATAACGTCGTCAAGGTAACAGAGACAGGTGGTCCATCTGTAGCCTCGCCGAAGAGAGTTCATCATACGTTCAAATGTCGCAGGAGCATTGCATAGGACAAAGGGCATGACTTTGAACTGATATAAGCCATCCGGCGTGATGAAGGCCGTCTTCTAGCGGTCCATTTCATCAACTGAAATCTGCCAGTAGCCGGATTGAAGATCGATGGACGAGAAGTATTTGGCTCAGTGCAAGCAATCCAAGGCTTCATCGATGCGTGTTAGTGGGTAGACGTCTTTTCCCGTGATCTTGTTTAAGTGGCGATAGTCGACGCAAAAGTGCCAGCTACCATCTTTTTCTTTTCACAAGTACGACAGGCGAAGCCCAAGAGCTGGCTGAAAGTTCAATGACCCCTTTGCGGAGCATTCTGTCCACTTCTGATTGGATGATTCGACGTTCAACATGCGATACACGATAGGGACGCCGACGAATAGGATTTGTGTCTCCAGTGTTGATACGGTGGTGAACAGATGCTTGTCCTAAAGGCTTGTCGCCAAAATCAAAGATATCAAGGTACGATTCGAGGAGGAGACGTATGTCCGTGGCCTGTGCAGAGGTGAGGTCAGGTGCAATCATCTTCGCCACGTCATCCGTTAGGGAAGCAGAGCTGTGAGCTCCAATTAGTGCTAAGAAACCGCTCTCGGCATTCAGACTTTCAATGTCAAATTCAGAAGTATTAGAAACACTGGCCAAGAAAATGCCGGCTGGAAGCACTTGAGTGCACAGGCTGAAATTCAGAAGCGGAAGAACGACGTAGTTATTAGTAATCGTCACCAGCGTATGCGGAAGAGCAACGTTCCGGTTCCAAAGCACGTCGGTGATGGGGCGAAGGACATATTCACCGTAGGGAATCTGTGGCTGTGCGGTCAAAGCGACGTAAGTGACTGCCTCAGGTGACAGACGCACAACTTCAAGCGAACACAAGTGCGGTGGAGCGGTGCTCGGAGCATCGGCGACTTGAGGCAGTTCCAACTGAAGAAGGCCAGTTGCGCAGTCGATGAGAGCGGAATGATGGGATAAAAAGTCCAATCCAAGGATAATTTCGGGAGGGCAGTTGTCGATCACAGTAAAGAGAACAGAAGTAGGGCGGCCGGCTATACTTATAGGCGCAATACACATTCCAAGTACAACCAGCACGCCGCCGTCGGCCACACGAAGCACTCGGGTGGCTGTCGGGGTGAGGACCTTCTTTAAACGTCTACGTAGGCTTGCACTCATCACAGAGACGTTGGCTCCAGTGTCGACGAGTGCTTGGACAGGTAAGCCGTCTATGTTAACGTCAATTACACTTCTCTTTGTGAGCACAGACAGAGAGAGGATTTGCTGCAGTAGTGGGCAATGCAGCACCACCTCCGAGGGTCGCATTTCTTAGTTTTCCGAAAGGGTGCCGCCAAAAGCCACAGGGGACGAAAGGCGACACGGCTGCGGCGAACGGCAAGATGGGCGACAGGTTTGCGGTGAACGAGACTGGTGTCCGCGTGGCGTTGGTGAGCGACTGTACCACGTGTTCCTAGCAGAGTTGTCGGCGCTGTTAGACTCGGTGGTGGGCCAAGCATTGCGGGCATTTCCATTAAAACGGCTCAGGTTGGTCGGCTTGCGAGGTGTTGAGGGCCACGAGTTGCGACAGTATCGGGCGACATGACCAATGCGGCGACAGGTGAAACATATCGGCTGGTCGTCCGCGGTTCTCCACTCAGTCGGATTGCGATAACGCGGAGAGAAGCGTCGGGGTGGAGCGAAAATAGTAGAAGGGCGTTCGTTGGCCCTGGGGTTGGTGACAGCACAGACAGAATGTAGGCCAAAGTTTTGAAGTTCCTGTCGAACGATGGCTTGCACGAGGGGAACTGAAAAAGGGCTAGCATCAGGGCTACGCGAACAGGAAGCTGCGGGCGCCATCGCGTCTAGTTCACGTCGAACGATTCGCACCACGTCGTTTGATGGCGACGCATGCTGTTGTGCGGGCTGATCTTCACACGTCGATGTTGCAGCAGTATTTGGAAGTCTGGTGAGTGGGTGCAGGACGCGTCGGCTTTTGGCCTGCTCGAATTGTCGGCACTCTTTGATGATAGCATCAACTGTAGAGCAGCTTTTGCACATGAGCAGATTAAACGCGTCGTCAGCAATTCCCTTGAGCACATGCCGTACCTTCTCAGCTTCTGTCATGTCGTGATCGGTTTCACGACAAAGCGCGAGCACGTCCTGGATATACGAAACACAGGACTCTGTGGGGCATTGGGCACTAGAGGCCAGTTGCTGCTTTGCGGCCGTTTTACGGCCGGCTAGTTTGCCAAACAACTCTGTTAGCTTCTCTTTGCATTAGTCCCAGCTGGTCAGCTCTTCTTCATGGTTATCGAACCACACCTTTGCCGTGCCTCTCAGGTAGAACAACAAGTTAGCTAGCATAAGCGTAGGGTCCCATCTGTTGATTCCACTCACACGTTCGTACATAGCCACCCACTCTTCAACGTCGGCGCCATCAGTCCCGCAGAAAGTTCCCGGATCCTTGGATTGCACAACCACAACCGAAGGGGACAGCGACGTAGCGTGCGATGGTGACGTTGGAGGCGGCAACGACGTTTATCCCGAGTGCTCACCGTGATTCATGGTGAGGACGGTGATGCGACGTCCAATGCGGAGCTCTGTTTCCAGCCGTGGTACCCAGCACCTCCCACCAATATGTTACGGGGATGTTGGGAGTAGAAAACTGTATTTACAATGTATATACAAGGAGAGTCAATTGGGTTAAAAATGGCTGACTAGTAACAACGCGCAGCAGCCAGCATCTCGAGATCTTCTTCTTCCTCTCTCTCTTCTTTCACCCTTCTCCGTAACAATATTTCGCAGTCTTTCTCTAAACGTCGAAAAAACGCCCCTCCCCCCCCTCCCCGGAAGTTATGCGGCATACCCCCACCCCGCCCAACGCCACCACTCCTCACACGCGTTCCTAAAGCTCCGCCAAATCAATGTTGAGACTTGACAACTCTTAGGCAGTCAACATTTTGCTGCCTTTTTCACTCCTTTTGGATGGCGGTAGTTATCAGCATCTCCTGTGGTGTGGAGGCCAGTTTTCTCATCGATTAGGTGTCCGCGCGACTAACTCGAGACGCGTTCAGTTGTCACCATCTATTCAACGGTCACGCGCATCGCAGTTACTTCGTTAATTGAACCTTCTTTGTTTGAACTGATCCAGGGACCAGGAAAGAGATTCCGTTCGTAGTCAGCTGGTCTGTATGCTCGTGGAACGAGTTGCGGCCGGAGAAAACACCAGTTACGATTAACTTTTCCTTTCGCATCGTTATTTCCTTGAGTGACGGCTCACCGCGACGCTGGCAGATCCTCGGAACCGTATACCCGCGATATGGGTGAGATAAGGTGGAAAATAAAATAATGCGAGGCAGTGTCCATCATTAAACCATGCAATAACACTTATACCTATAAGCAGTATGACTGTCACCCGTTTCCTCGACTGGTTTTCCTTAATTGTACAACACATTTCGTGCGAAATTGGCAACTGGAAACAGGAGTCGCCAGGAGTTGAGAAATTAAGCGATCTACTAAGGGAGAGAGCCAAGGCAACAGCCAAACAGGAAGGAAAAGCGAAAAGTAACAAATTTACCCGTTGTTTATGAAAATATTTATAGATCAACATCTATTTGTTTAAAAAGGAAGTAGAGAAAACGGCGCCGGAAGTGACAATAATTCCGTGTATTTTGAATGACGCTTCTACAGTCATCAGTCGAGCCGCCTTACGAAGCCACTTCTCTGCTGTGCTTATGTGTGTGTTTTTCTAATCTTCCGCGGGGGGCGCAGTGCGTCTAAAACCGCAGCGTCCTGCGCTCTACGTGGTTGTACGGGACTGGCGGCCACGCATCGTTACGCAACTTCCCAAATAACCATATGACTCGGTTTGGGCACTTGGCAGATCAGTAAACGAGGGATTCAAAAGAACATGTGATTGTTCCGCAAATATATATTTCTCTATAATTGTTCCAGAGCTAATTAAAAAAACTCTACTATAGCCGGATGCAACTTAAGTCTGTAGTGAAGCCCCGCCCACGTCCTCATAACCACCAGCCACTGTTCCTACGGGAGGCTCCAAATAATTCGTACTTCAAACTTTTCCTGTTACCCCAATAAGGCGGTAACACCAAAAATAAAATTATTTCCCTCACCTATTATAGTGGAATGGCGAAAGCCTAATCCTTTATCGAACTGAAATAAAATGCTTGCCTCATTGCAGCTATCTTTTGTGAAGTTTCACTTCAGTTGGCAGTGAAGCTTCATGAGTAAAACGGTTTCAGCAGTGAGATGAACTGTACCGCAGACTTTTGAAGAGTGAAATGCTCAGACACCATACACTTTGTCCATGTCTGTTGCACACCTCATTGCTTCCGCCAATGAAAGGGCCCTTAAGAACAGCAGACGCTCCGGAGGTATCAAGTACGACGTCATTTTGAAAAGGCCGCATGACGACGATTTTATTTGCTTCTGTGATTCGCTGGCGGAGTAACACAACCCCACGCGGTCCTTGGGCCTTGGTTACCAACTGCTGCTTTTTACGTTGTATTCTACTATAGTAATCTTTATTTTACGCTTCTTTCTTGCGTGAGTCCATTTGACGTAGTTCCTTGTTCGCCAAGTAAAGGAGAGGTGTATCGCACAGGTACGCCTGTGAGATACACCTTATTTCATTCCTATTTTGCGGGTTTACGGGTCTTTATGGCGAATGCTGGGCGTTATTAACATTTGTACTAGTACAGGTACAACCCCCCGCCTCATTTACATAAGAAAGTTACCTTGGGTCGCCCCCCTCCCCCCACACCCACGAAAAAATATCCTGGGTACGTGCCTGTACCTCCCTATATAGCGAGGGACCCTGACGGAAAGCGTGTGCCTGTGGGGTCTATTCAACGTCTGTCCATGTCGCGCGGGCACACACCCCCTACATGCTTCTTTATATTTTTTTACCTCATGCAACACTTCTGACAAAAAATACAAAAAGTTCTAAGCTGCAGTCGAAGGCTTTATTCAGTCAGCTGACGAAAAAAGAAGCGCCCCTGCTGTCGCAAGCGTTCCCCTAGCGCAGCTTGGGCGAAAGGGAGGCATAGAAGGTCCTGATGCGACCGTCCAACAGTTGTACCGAATAGTTGTCTTGCTCGTGGACGACACCCGAGCCGCCACTGGGCGCCGATGGGCCGCCCGACGTCTGTGTCTGCCGCCACTGCAGACGCCGCATCTCGTCCAGCAGCATGTGCCCCGACAGGCTTGCCTCGTGCACGTCCTCCAGGAGGTTGCTCCTGAGCAGATGCTGCGGAACGCGTGCGCGAAGCCGCTGTTACTTATCACGTGCACGCCTTACTTTCCTGGTGTTCGTTTTACTGCTAAACGTATCGTGTTAGGTAGATATACGGTTAGATTGTTGCTCGTTCCGTCCTTCCATCCTCGCACTTTTGCAAAGTCGTGAAAGCCAGCCGGTTCGCTTGCCTTTTGTTCTTGAGCTTACGGGCGTCTTAAACGCATAATAATTCTGGGGTTTTACGTGCCAAAACCACTTTCTGATTATGAGGCACGCCGTAGTGGAGGACTCCGGAAATTTCGACCACCTGGGGTTTTTTAACGTGCACCTAAATCTAAGTACACGGGTGTTTTCGCATTTCGCCCCCATCTAAATGCGGCCGCCGTGGCCGGGATTCGATCCCGCGACCTCGTGCTCAGCAGTCCAACACCATAGTCACTGAGCACGTCTTAAACGCAAAGGAGGTGGCTGTCGCCACCACATTCTATGTTAGCCTGAGTGTTAAACCTACTTTATTGCGAATAAAGGAAAACAAATAAAAAACAAGGGCAGTAATACAGTAGTAGTACTAATATAGTAGTATATATAATTACTAATATACAGTAATTCCCTTTGCCCATTTCTTAGGTTATCTTTAACTTGGCGCTCTTCACGTAAAGATAATAAAATTTCAGATCTGGTGATTTTAATCACGTGACGCAATGAGCCCCCTTTCGATTTTCTTTGTACTCAATGGCTAAAGTTATCTTGCCTTATTTTAACAGGCCAACTGGTTAGAATGCTTTGAATTTTTTTTTTTTAGATCAGCTGGTGAGCGCTAACCAAGCACCGAAAGCAAAGCGTAATTTTTGACCAATTTATATATTGCTACGGACTGTATCGAGGCATAAAAGACGCGCCTCGGACTTGGGACCGCCTATTTAGATAGCTGGGCAATGCCGAAAAGTTCGGCCAATAGCCGTGCCTAAAATACCGTGGTGGAGGGTCTTCGTGCGGGCTTCGTTTCGGCACTTTGCTCGTGCCCCCCTAACACTTCGAACCACACGCTCTTTCATTATTGCTAGAAGACTTGCGCAAGAGCTTGTGACGTAATGATATATGTGATCTAACAGGTTCATTGTGACCCTGCAGTGCATTCTTATAAGTCTTTATTTTTCGCTAGCTTTTATACCGCGAAGGTGATAAAAATCTTACAATCGTAAATAAATCGGTATGAAAGCTATAATACCACTTGTGAAAGAAGGCTTGTTTAATTGGCAGTTATCAAATTAGGTAGTCTGTTCCTTATATTATCGTTCATCTTAGCTTTCATGATATCGTTCATCAAAAGTAATTGAAAATCGGCTAACGCATTTGAGAAAGATGAAAGCATACTACTGCGGGTGCATGCTAACGCCAGTGTAGTGCGGTGTATATGCGCCTGGGAGTGTTCATATAATATGAACACTATATAGCAATAAAATCGAGTTCCTCGGTGTCACTCTTCCCTGTCATGGTATTGACGAAAAAAAGCGTAGTGAAAAAAAAAAAGGACAAAGGCACATTGCACAGGACAGGTGCTATCTTGTATAAGTATTTGTCCAGTGTTTCTTGTTTTCTATGGTTTTCTGTTTTCGTGTTTCATTATAATTGGCCCAAGAAAATGTTTTCGTTAGCATTCAATTTATATACACTTTTATGTGGTACGGTACACATCGTTAAAACACATAATGAAAGCGGCCCCTCCTGCAATAGGATGCTTTCCTCTTCCTCAAATGCGACAGCGAATTTTGTTTCTTTTCATCAAATTATCATCTTAGTTTTTGTCTTTTGAAGAGAACTGACAGTGGTTCAAAGTAGGAGCGCAATGTTTTATTGCTGCTATTGTTGCTCAAAGGCCTTGCTTTGCCCGACAGCTTATGATGTATTATTTTGATAGCAACATCGCACATGAAGTATCGTTTGATTATGGTCTTTGAAAAGACGGCAAATAAAAGTATTAAGTTAAGCCAGATTTGTGAAGAGCGCGCCTAGACTGATGAATAGGTCAATGTTGCAGTGAACGAAGGCTTAGACCAAGCCAGTAGGGATGTTAAAACGAAAGATTGATGGCAACACATTTTGATATTCCCGCACCAACACCCCGCGGCGTCATAAATTTTAGCAGCGCCTAGAGAAGGCGAAGCAATCTTTTACCAAGAAAGAATAGTGCACTGGTATTCCAAAGTGAATGAAATCTCAACCTGGAAGCTTTTTGGGGCCTTTAAGGCAGACCCACATGGAGCGATTTTTCGGCGAAAAAGCGGCGGTCTGGCGCACGGCAGCGTCCGCCCGGAGCCCGGCAGCCAAAATGTCGCTGCTCGCCATCGACAAAGCCGGGCTTGACATTGTCAGCTGGCCGCCTGCCGGAAGCGGCGAAAGCAGGAGGGCAGCGGGGACTAAAACCGGGGCTCGACTGCATCCTTCTTCCGGCAGCCAAAATTTGAACCTCGCCGCCGCTACCCCAGGGCTCTACTCTGGACATTCCGCCAATTTCTTTCGAAGCGTGACGTAGGCGCGAAGCTTACAAAATGGCGCTGATGACCCTGTTTTGCTTTCGTAACGTGACGTAAACTTGACGCTTTGCCGATGAAACTGAAATGAAGGCACTGAACCTAACGTTCCTGATAAAGCAAAGCAGTTTTCCTCCCCAGCAAAAATAAAGCAGCTAGCTCAAAGCGTAAGATTATTCCGCCGAAAACGCTTCTCGCTTCCGTCGTCTGCTTCATTAGCTAGGAGGTGTCTCCGGGATACGGAATGAGTAATCGTATGTTGGCGCCAACGCGCTTGTTTTCTAACTTCAGACAGCATGCGCGATCTACCAGTGGTGATGAGCGCACGTTCTAGGCCGCGTTATCGCTATCTCGCAAAACGCAAGTGACTCAGTCCGACTCGGCTGGCTGAGAAATGGCCAAATATCACCGATAGCGTTGCGCGCGCCAGAAGTATCCGCTTGCGCGACGCAAGTGCCGGCGGTGCCATCTCTTGTTCACTTCGCTGCTTACCCGCGCCGCCTAAGGAAACTTCGAGGCGCCGCCTTGCGTACATTTCTTCTTATAAATTAAAAGGCCGCCGTTGTTTCTGATGATGCGAAAAGTCATTAATCTTGATTACAATACAAACGCAGCAGAGAAAAGTGAAAAATTCCGCAGAAGGTTTCCATTGTTCAATCAATATTATTTCAAATAAACGTGTTTTTTAAACAAACACTCTCAGAAAAGTTTACACCCTTTGAGTCGTATCTTGCCACACAACGATAAACGTCATCTGTGTTGTCCGCATTTCCTTTCTTCAACGCTGCGAGCCCTGTACTTTCCAGTAACGAACGGCACGCGCGTTATCAGCATGACGTAGCATTGCCGACAGGAAAGTAGCGGGCGCGGCGTTTTCAAGAAAGGAAACGCAAGCAAGGCAGATTACGATTATCGTTGTGTGGCAGATATACACCCCAAAGGGTGTAAACTTTTTTTAGAGTGAACGATGGCCCAAAACACAGATGCTAACACCACCCGCGAGCGATGTGCTTTGCAAAACTTCCGTTTCGCGGCACAAATTTCAAGGCACGGGAGTTCTCGACATCCAATCAGAGAGTCAACATGGCGGATAATGGCCGCCGTGCAGCCGCCATGCGTGTTGAGCATGGAGGAAGGAAAAGTGCCTCCTTCCTCCATGGTGTCGAGAATAGAGCCTTAGAGCCTCCAATCACGATTACCACTGCACAGTGTGAACAATCCGAGCCATTTGTCGGCCTTCTGCAGTCTAGGTTGTGATGAAAAGTTGAAATTGTCAAATTAAAATGAAACCTAAATAATAAGTCGTTGTCTATGTCACCACTAAATAATAAATAGTTTGCCTGTAAAAAACAAAACATATTTTGTTTTAATTTTACTGTGTACTAAACCATGGCGCCTGTAGCAACACTGAAATCTTGCCGGCAGCCGCCTGTCTTTGCGTGTGCTGCACGACGAAGGCACGCCGCCATGTTCGCCGCCGAACGTTCACCATATGGGTCGGCCTTTACAGAAAAAAGAAAAGGAGCGGAAAAAGAAAAAAATTCTGTACAATCCGTGCTACGACGTTAAGGACACTGTTGCCTGGTTTTCTGGCTTTCATTTTTTGCGCTAGTAAGAAATTGTTGTTGTTGTTTTTTCACCGAAGGAATTGGGAGATAGTTCTGTAAACAAGCGCGCCAGTCTATATACTGAACTAGTGCTTTACCGATTCACTGCTCCTTTAACGTAGGGGACAGTAATGGTCTAATGAAGTACGTACCGTGATAGAGATGAGCTTGTCATTGGCGTCCTTGTCGACGGCGAGGTGTTCGAGCCTCACCAGGATCCGCGACGCGGAGAGTGCCTCCAGTGTCAGCAAGTGCGCGTTGTCAGGCAGCTCTTCCCGCAGCCCTGAGAACTGTCATGAGGCGCCAAGACAAGCCACGTAGTTCGGCTGAGCGCAGCTGTTGGACAGCAGATGCGTATAAGCGACGCAGAAATCAATGAAGCCATGCTTCACCACCAGCCCCTGTGTATACGTGATCTGCGGTATTCCCTTTGGCAATTCATGGACTTTAATAATTGAACCGCATCCAGGAGACATTGCTAAAGCACGATAACACCAGCTGCCCCGTCCGCCCGCTTGCCAAAAAGGTGACAAATAAACACGTCGAAGCGGCGACTGCGATAAAAATGCGAGACTCACAACAAACACTAGCCACCTCGAATGATATCTGCTTCAAAATCAACTGTTTCCAATATGCGCTTCGCTTTCGTGGCGGTAGCCCCATTATGATGGCGCAGGCAACGCCGCACGTGCAAGGACTGTTCATGCTTCGACACGTGTACATATCAGATACCTGACAACTCCCATGCGCACAGCTGCGTAAAATGTCTGAGCAGAAGAGTAAAGCCAAAAGCTATATAAGTCATTCAGCTGCCTAAGCGAGGCATTTTACGCAGCGGAAGAGGTTTTTACAGCGTCTGGCTTGACTCTTGCACGCTACTTTTTGGGTCGTGAACGGCAAGCGAAACAGTAATAATAAAAATTTATAGCGCACTTGCGCGTTCTGTCCTGAACATAGGACGCAACATTGCAGAGCCGTTACCTCATGACTACACGATCTCGAGTACTGGTACTGCTCTCCGACCTAAGCAAAGCATCGGTCAGCATTGCAAGACTGGCACGGACAAATTTCGGGATAGCGTCATTTCAAAGAGACAGCGTTGGCGCGAACCTTGAGAAAATAAATCCTCATACGCAGGCAGAATCGTGATACGGACAAGTTTTCGCAATTGTACGTGGCACTTCTCCGCAGCACGGATAAACGTGTCCGTTCCCCGTATTTTTCTTTGTTATCTGTTTCTTTGCAACGTGTTCTTGCGCAAAAGGAAAATGCGCTTAGGATAGTCTAGTTACCTTCACGCAATGTGTGCCCGTCTGGCGCCATCTGCATTTTTTTTCTTTCATTCGATTTTTTCTGCGCCTGAAAAGATGGCCCGCCGACCAATCCTTCATGATGCCTTCACTATGGAAACGTTTTTTTTTAAGAAACATAAATATGCTGCACAACGTAAAACAGAATGTGAGACAAGTCTCGAATTAGCGTTTTCTTACACTCCGCAAGTTTTCGTACATTTCTTGAGTACCAAATACCAGGAGGGCTCATGCTTTAGTTGTATTCCCGTTTTTTCTTTATCTTCACTTCCTAATTCTCATTCGGCTGATGCCTGACGGCACTGCGATCCTCGACGACACGTAAATAATGAAAAAGGGATCACGTTTATCGGCTTCATTATAATGCTTAATTAAACCTCACATAAAGAAGTACTGGAGCCTGGGGCTACAAAGCTTCATAATTCCCGACTTGCTCGGAGAAATCGAAAGTGAACGCAGCAAGTATCTCGCAACTTAGGGGTTCTGCTTCATGTTCCAGACACGCTGTTTTCCCAATGCTTTCTCATAATTCAACTTCGGCAGATGACAAAAACAAAAAGCCAACAAAAGAAAAGAAAGTGACGATTAATGAATGTAAATTCCTGCTCCCAAAAGTGAAGCCTGGGGCTGCAGCCGGCAGCATTTTTACCTCAGTCCAGTGCTGTTTTCATTAAAAGCACGCGAGCATCTGCTTCGCGTTCCCTATAATTAAAGCCGCCGGAACTTTGTGAGCGCAGCACCCTGTTGCTTTTTTTTCCGAAGGCATCTCGCATACCCAGCGAACAAATCACGCACGCTGTACTCGAGCACACTTAAAAGAGCCGAGCGTCGCGTGGCTCACGTTTCCCGTGGCGAGCATGCTGTCGACCGACTCCCTGCCCAGCTTGTAGTACGCGAGCGTGGGCGCGTAGACGAGCTGGAGCGCCTGCTGGCGCATGCGGGGCCAGCCGGAAGTGCCGAGGTGCAGCCAGTGGTGGCCGCGCACCACCGACGTGTCGTTCAGCGCCTCGCCGAGCCCGCATCCGTCGTCTTCCACCAGCCGGCGGTGCACCTGCGACCCGGCAACGACAGCTCAGCAGCCGCGACTCTTGTAACGGTATCCGCCGCGTATAATAATAATAATATGTGGGGTTTTACGTGCCAAAACCACTTTCTGATTATGAGGCACGCCGTAGTGGAGGACTCCGGAAATTTTGACCACCTGGGGTCCTTTAACGTGCACCTAAATCTAAGCACACGGGTGTTTTCGCATTTCGCCCCCATCGAAATGCGGCCGCCGTGGCCGGGATTCGATCCCGCGACCTCGTGCTCAGCAGCCCAACACCATAGCCACTGAGCAACCACGGCGGGTGTATCCGCCGCGTATAACGGCAATAACGAGGGAGTGCATATCAATCGCTTGTTACTGCGTTCTATGGGTACACCGGCTATAATGGCAGCTTTGATTAAGTCGAGTTTCTGATGCTATTAGCGCTGGCAAACTACAAGAGCAACTTCGGTTACCTCTTGTTAGCGGCGATCACTATAGACAAGATATGAAGGATAACGTGTAGTTTTGGAAAATCTTCATTTCAGTTTTCAAGAACTTCCCGTTCGTTGCAGTGCTTCTTTCTCTTCATGCTACTGCGGCCATGCGGGACGCGAATAAGTAGGTGCTTAAGCAATTTTTAACTGATAGTATGCGGCCGCAAAGCGGTTGCATTTTTTTTTCTTTTTGCTACTCTGAAACAGACAGGCGTCAGCATGACGCCGCATCGCTTTAAGTCGGAGCGTCTCTGGTTGCTCTCTCTTATGAGCTCCACGATTATTTCCTTACAGACAATTCATATAATTGCGAAGTTGAAGAGACCCCTTCATTATTTCCGCACATGGTCGCTTGCCGTCGCTGTGTTTCCCAGTTCGTTGCAGAATACAGACGATGAAGTGGCACGCACTGTCCGAGTTAAACGAAATAGCCGCGCCACGTGGCTACCGACACAGATACAATACGTTTCAGGGGGCGCTGCTTGATTTCTCATCCGAACATCGCCACAAAAGTCAAATATCGCCGCTCTGAGCGAGAAGAAGAAAGCGAAAGCGGCGCATTTAATTGCACCGAGATTACGAGCGCACGGCAAGATCATCGATGCGTTGTTATTCTTAGTGTTTTCTGGACCTAGGACTTCAGCGATTTCAATGCTCGAGAGCTGACACCTGGAATAACGCTAATGGCTAACATTTCGTTCTTAAACCGGAGCGAATGTCGTGGCAATCCAGGACGCTGAGAGATTTCCAGTAGGCCTTGAGGGATCGGCAATCTCGAAACTTATCAAACGTCCGAGCAGTATACTCGTGCATGCTATAGCGCGTGTGAATCGGGAGGTGTTCGCTGTGTCGGCGGCCACACTCGTCATCCTCCTCCCACGAAATCTGACATTCCAACAATGCAGTGATAGCTTCGATGGAGTGAAAAGCAAACAGGTGCTAAGCGCTATGAATCACTTCAAGAGTGTACTACTACGCATAGGCCATATGTTGGTGCAATGGAGTAGTACGGGCAGAATTTATACATATTTTTTTTTTACTACCATGAGCTCAATCTCCCCGTCGTGAAGGCTGGCCGTCCCCTGGGATGAGTCGGGCAGGATGGTCATTTGCATGTTTCGAACCACGTCCTGTAGGGTTTGGTGGAAAAGAGGGAAGTGCGTGAGTTGGGTCGCTACCAGAATGTTTGGGTACAGCGCTGTATATTGACTTTACCAAAGAGACGAATGCCTCGAGGCAGGCGATTCTGATTACAAATGAGAGCACGATTACCTTAATGTACACCCAAGACACGACGGGGTAGTACTGCGAAGCTGTAGTTTTCCAGTTGTCTGTTCCTTTCTTTGCCACAGGACCCCGTCTGGGAAAAGGTAATTCCATGCCGTGGCGAAAAAAAATATCGATCGTATTAGCGTGTCATCACAGAGATGACTATATTTGCACAGCTGTCTATGAGCGGTCGAAGAGGAGCGAGGGAGGAGCGTTGCTAGCTGCAAGTGCAAAAGAAAAAAAATGATGTGTTGTTCTCCTTTTGCTCAACTATGTCTTGCGCTTCGTTTGTTGAGCTGAGGCTTGTCTTTCAACTTAGCAAAGGCCTGCACCAATCGATAATTGACTGGATCTGTTCAGAAATAGGGAAGGCAAAGAGAGGTTTCGGCTGTGTTAGAAACTTCCTAACTTTGGCACCAACAATAGATGGTTGATGACTTGTTTTCATTAAGAGATAAGACGAGAAGACAAGGATTTAACGTTGGAATAAAACATAAATGACGAGGCTTATATGTTTCCCATGTCTCTGGCACGATGCCAAGGACGCTGCAGTGTCTAAGGCATGATGCCTAAAACAGAGTTTTGCGAAAGGAGCTCACTCGTGTGGCTTGGAAAGTCCTTTCTTCACTTGACTTCATGCGCACAAAGTTTCGACGTCCTTCTGATCTGCCAATCTACATATCCGTGGCGGCATTACCATATACAGCCAGGGCCGGGTACTACATCTGCAGTTCTTCAGTCGATTAGTTGTTTTGCATGAAATACATTGCATAACAAACTTCCAGCCGTCTTAAAGAAAACAAAATTGCACTCTGTGCGCAAGCGACGTCCCGCAAGTAAAGCTGGACGTACTACACTTCAAAAGCGTGCATCGCTGATAGGTAGTAATGTTATTCAAAAAAATTATACAGGATTAGCTGTTGAATATATTTAAGGCTATATGGCAGCTAAAACTACGTCCGTTCAACTGCATCTCAGCTCACGAAAACAAAACGGCGAACGTGTATTATTTATGAGAATCATAACTACACATTGCATTAACACTTCTTTTATTTGCGGACTGCGATGAGAATACACGAACTATGAGTAAAGAGCGTGGTTATTATTTAACATCAGCCAACTTTGTTAATTTCTTGCAACTAGTGGGAATTTCAGATATTCATAATTGAGAACCTCGGCTTACCATCTATCATACCTCGTTTCGCAGTTTCAAGCGCGGATGGACTGATGGGTTTTATGAGCACCCGCTTTGAAGCTGTCTGCATGGTGTCTGGTACCACGGAGTTAATTTATTTTAATGTGGAGTGTTCTGTGCCTCATCCCAGGCCCATCGCGCTAAGTGGGCAGGTAGGTTCCTGTCCCGCCTTGTTTCGGGCCTCTTCACTAAAAAGAATATTCACGATTGCAGGATCGAACCTCTGACTCCAAGCACAACAGCTTGATGCTCTAACCTATGGATGATGATGATGATGATGATGACGACGACGACGACGACGACGACGATTATTATTATTATTATTATTATTATTATTATTATTATTATTATTATTATTATTATTATTATTATTATTATTATTATGTGGGTTTTATTGGCTTAAGGGCCAGGGATGGCCACAAAGAGCGCCAACAGCCTTTGTATGGCCGACACATTAAAATTTCTTGAGCACTGTCAAATCGCCAGAGGGATCCACTCTAGTGGATGGTGTTGCATCCTGGACGCCTCTCTAACAGGAACAGCATTCTCAATGAAGTTGTCACGTACAGAACGTACACTGATATCTGCATGATTAATGCGTGATGGATGCGGGCCTTTCACAAACTGTCTAGGCCCAGGAGCAATATTATATCCTATATATGGAGCACCGAGTGTGTTATCAATCGGCACGAATCGTATACCATGCACGTTCATGGGCAAGTTTATTTTAATGGTTCATTGCAGAACATCGCAATGAAAAGCTGTTTACCATACAATGTAGCAAAAACATACATAATGAAGTTTGTGCAGCGCTCACAAATTGGACGAAGGACGAAGAAGGTACACACAGGACACGCGCTGTGGGTACATATAGAAAACAAAATGTTCAGTTGTTTCTGTTTTTTTTAATAATAGAGGATTAGTCGTCCAGGATATAAACATCTATTTTTGCTGGAGGCATGCTCTAACGAATAATGTGTTTGTGTGTAACTTAAAGAAGAAACTCTTATGAGTAGGCGCGACCGGCATTTTTTGAATTCTTTTGTGTAATTTTTTTCTGGGGGCTCCAGAACGTGCAGTGCGGTAGGGAGCGTAACATCAAGATCTTTGTAAGGTCATTCTTATTAATGTCTTTTGTTTTTTCGAAGGCGGAGGTGGGGGGACAAATTAGACAAATATTCTAAGGAAAATATGACGTGCAGCATACGACAAGACTGCAAAACCTCGCGCATATATTTAGCAATGGCACCACACATAAGAGTAAACTAATAGACCAAGGAAGCAATCTACGTAAACGTATTGGTAGGAAAAACACGTGAAAAACAGTGTTCTTTTTTTCGCGGAGAAACAAGAAACGCGCAACAACTTGTCTCATAAATATATGGACCAGACCAATGCCATCCTTTTTAACGAGAATAAACAGGTTCGTCCGAGCGTTTCTCGCCCACGCTGAAGCCCAACTAAATGCAGCACATGGTCGATGAATTCTTTGAATACTAATACGTGATGCGTACAATACATTCATCACATACGAGCTCGAGCTCTTGGACACAGGGAGCCCATGACAGACCGTAGAGAGCGCGGACAACGAGAGTTGCCTCCCTTGCCACGCGTCTGCCTTTTCTTGTAGGCGTGACGTTTGCACTTCCGGGTGATCATCGGTGTCGTTGCATTTGCCTAAATCAACGCCGAGGTACTGCGTCGGCAGAGCTGCCCAATGCGAACTGAAAAAGTTCTTAGGCTTTGTAAACCAGTTTTCAAGTCAGAAGCTAGAGCTCTTTTCCCTACTTATGCAGAAACCTGCGGGTTAGCAAAAGGTTTTCGACATCAGTAACTAAGTGGATATTGTCCATATTTGTGCAAGAAGCAACCATATCATGCGCATAAGCGAGGATCTTCACATGAGCAGAGAGAGAGAGAGAGAGATAAAAGGAAGGCAGGGATGCTAACCCGTCGAGAGTTCGGTTGGCTGCCCTGCGCTGGGTGAAGGGAAAAGGGGAATAAAGAGAAGAGAGATAGGGAGGGAGGGGGTAGAGAGAAGTGCGCGGACAACACTACAGAGTCAAAGGCGCTCACACAAGCCCGGCGTTCCCAGAAAGCACAAAAGTGCCTTCACTGCCTTCTGAGCCGGTGATCGGTGGGGACGATGTTCTAGCATTGTCTGTTCACTCAGAAGACGATCGCCTAGTTTCCTGAATGAGTTGGACGTAGATTGTCTTTGTGCTTCGACTTGAGTACAGCGGCACAACAGGTGGTCAACATTCTCCTCGCAGTCACAGACATCACATGCAGGACCTTCAGCTATTCCAATTACTGCTGAATAAGCTTTCGTGAAGGCAACTCCGACAAAGAACAGACGCTTCTCGTTGGTGCAGTCCGGCCGGAGGTCCGAGTTGCAGCGAAGGATTTAGTCTATGCAGTCTGGTGCACCTTGTAAGTGCGATATTCCACTCAGCTAACTAAAGTGTGTGTGCTAGAATGCGAACCGGTCTCGCAGCGTCTGTTCTTGATTGGTCATCCGAGTTGCTTTATCTTCGTCATCATTTCCAATGATACCGCAATGGCCTGGTATCCATTGAAAAGAGGTATCATGGCTTTTTTTCTATGAAGTGATGGATAAGTTCCACGATTTCGCACGTCAGCGGATAGTAATTTCCATGTCGGAGAAACGACTGCACACATTGCAAGGCAGGCAGTGAATCGCAGAAGACTGTCCATTTTCCAGGGCTATCTGTATTGATCATGTGAAGCGCACCGCGGAGGGCCGCGTGCTCTGCAGCTGTAGACGTAGTGATATGAGAAGTCTTGACCTGTTGGGTTATACCCCTTGGTGGTATCACTACAGCGTCACCGGAACTCGTTGACGTAGTTGAACCATCAGTATAGACGTGTGTGCAGTCGCTCTATTTCTAGTACAAGAGGAGTAGACTAAGTTTCTTAAGTGCAGATGACGGTAAGTCTGACGTTTTCTGAAGTCCTGGGATTGTGAGGTTTACTTGAGTACGGCCCACAAACCATGGAGGAATCGAAGGTTTTTCTGCAGGTGCGTATACTGACGTAAGAGAGGCACGGTGCGCGAAAACAGTTAGACTGAATGTTGTGTGGGGCCTTTCTACTCGGAGACTTGCGCGGTGGTGGGTAAAGTGTCTTATGTGCACGCGCATTGTTTCAATGGCAATGTGCGTTCTGATAGTGCAATCTTGAGTGACTGCAATGGCTTCTGTCGTTGACGTGCCCCGCAGTAGACCAAGGCATATCCTGAGAGCTTAGGCTTGGATACCTTGGATTGTATTCACGTTAGTTGTGCAGTTGTTGGAGATTACCGGTAGGCTTTACCGCAGGAATGCAATAAAGAAGACCCTATACAGTTGCAGCATAGATTGTATGACACTTCCCAGGTCCTTCCTGCTAGGAACATAAACATATGGCAAATTCCCATCAGACGCTTTTCACATAATTTACATGAGGTTTCCAGGTGAAATTTCTGTTAATAACCACCCCCAAAAAATCTGCGCTCCAAGCGCTCCAAAAACGCGATGCGTTCCATGAACGTTTGTTGCGACACTTCTGCTACTTTGATGCGGCCCTGCAGAAGTGTTATCACACTCTGCATCCTTTTCGCCGATACCTTCATAAAGATCTTATAATCAATGTTGGCGAGACTTATCGGGCTATGATAGCATGTATACCTCGCGCCAACGCCGACTAGCCATTTGAAGCGAATGGCGCGCTTCACGCCACATAGCACGTGCGCGAGCACCTCTTCTCACGGCCGGGAGCGTGCAGACTGCACCGCCTTCGGCCTACATTTCCCAGTCCTTTTCTCGTAGAGCAGATAGCGCCACGAAGACGATGTGCGACAGTGTACCACGGTAGGGATCAACGCAGGTCGTAACGGAACAGGTTATAACGCTTCTTCCTCGGAATAAAAAGAAAACATACATTTTCGTCACGCCGCCACGCTACCGCCGTCGTCGTCGTCTTGCTGCGGTCGTAACAAAGAGGCTAGCGTGACACACGCAATTGCTTGCTTTGCACAACCACGTTTGTCCATCTGGTAACTCTTTGGAGAACCCCAAATGATACTGCCTAGCCAGGTACCTGCAAATGGCTTCGCATAACATCGATTCTTACAGAGCTTGGGATCTGTATAATTTCTTTTTGCCTTTTTTTTTGTCTTTCTTCTGCGTTTATTCTGGGCCCCTAAGAGTCAGTGGTTCGTGCTTTACAAACCGTGGAAACTTGGAATATTTTGTTCTAAAAAAAATAACAGTCTTCCCTGTCTGCGTTTTACGCAACCAATCGTCCAGTCGTCGTTTAGTGTAGCCTCTACACCACCAGATTCATTCACTTATCCCAGTCTATACTAGAAGCCCAAGGCCTCGAGCTGAGTAACTGCATCTTCACTTGCTTCTGGGTGAATTTCTATGCATGCTAACCGGACAAGTTGAATGATTTCTGCACTATTTTCGCACGCTGCGCATGAATAGTCGTGATCCGCGAGTTTTCTCCTATGACTATGCTTTCTCGGGAACCAAGATCTTCGAACTATATCCCGATCACCCTGAACTGTGTCCTTCGAACTGTATCCTGTATATTGAGGCACCCCGATTTTCGCGCTGCCCTCTGGATTACCATTAAATATTTCGTCTTTTGATTTTATCAGCTCTTTGCCGATATACTTCCATAGCTGGCTTCCTCTTCACATTGTTTATTTGTAGTATTCCTATCTCTGCTGCTGTCCGCACTATTAACGTAGCACTGGTTAGCTTCCTGGCACTTTTTCTCCATTGTGAGACAACGTTCTTCAAATAGAAGTGCCATACCTCATCAGTGCCTCAGCCGTCTATCTACTTTACTTCAAATACCGTAGTAGTCTTTCGAAATTTTGTTCTTAGCCCTCCACACTTTGAAAGAGGCCCAGTACATGTATTCTTTTCAACGTCATTCGTAGTTTTTCCGTGTGCACCTAAAGCTAGTCTTCCAAAAACATTCTGATTAATCTGTGGCCCCGAGTGCACTTCGATTTTTAAACATAAATCTGAGTTTCCATACTTAACTCCTGGAGCAATGATTCCTTTCTTAACTGCATCATACTATTCGCATCGCCACAACCCTCTCTGTTGTGCTATGGCCACGTTTTTTTTTTTTTTCATTTCGCTTATATTACTTGTTCATGCTTTGCTATGTTATTATTTACTTCTTTAATACATACTCTTCGATAACTCTTTTCTTCAACCCTTGATGTTCTGTCTCCCTGTATTGTGTGATTGCCTGACTCTTATTAAACACCCGAAATTCTGACTTCTCCCCACTAAACCGAAACTTAGTGAATCACCATCTTCACAAATATCTGCCGGGAGGTAAACATTCGTATGACTATCCGCTAACTGGGGAATACCATCAGCTTACGGTAAACCCGGTATAAGATGCTCCACCATCACACTTCCTTGCTCGTATACGAGTAAGTATAACCTAATTTACTTGCTTCTAGCCCTCTTCCCTATTCCTATCATGCATACATCATAAAGAGCAGCGGTGATAGCGGGAAACATTGGCGTAAACATGTCTGACAGCCTGTTGTATCGCCGCTAGTTCGCCTTTCCCAAGCTATTGCCCGTTATCATTCTTTTCACATTACTTTTTTTTTTCACGGTTTAACTTCAACCAGACAGTCACTAAAAAGAGTCCACAAAATTTCCGTGTTTACGTTTTCGTATACAATGCTAATATGCAGGAAAGGAACGCTAAATATAATGGTCTGTTCTCTTCTCTGGCTATTTTTATAGAGTGTGTAATTGCAAAAAGCTTTTACTTGCCCCCCCTCCCCCTCCCTTTTGCCAGTAAATGCATCTCTACTTTTCCCAATGTGCCATTCTGTTCTGGGCAAGCTTGCGTCCTTAAACTGTACACTAATGGAGATATTATAACTTTGGACTGAAGGATTTAATGTCGGTTTTATTTCCTCCTCTGCAAATGAGTGATCCTACACTGTCCTCAACTACGCGAGATTTGCGCATCCTTTATGGGTACTGTTTGTTTGTTTGCTTGGTTCATTTTTGCATTGTTTTTGTTTTCGTTTTCGTTTTTATCAGTAATTTTAGTAATGTCTTTCTCCTTTTCGGTTTTACTTCAATAATTATCCTCAACGCTATTACATCCAACATGGGTGCCGCGCACATTGGCACTCTCCCTTCAAACTTTTTCCGGTTGGTGTTATTCGGAACTAATTAAATTTTCTGCCTCCCGCGAATTTCTTCTGCATAACTCTTGAATAAATCAGCTGTATTTCCTTTAGTGCGATTATTTCGTGCGTATGCCCCGTTGAAATTCTTTCGATCTTCGTCATAGGCCTGAACTCTTTAGTCGTTTTTTCCGCCCACAGAGGTTTTACGGGGTCCCAGAATATTCTCGGTGCGCTTTCGAGTTTTCTCGCGTGATCTCCTGAAAGCCAGAAATTATTTGCGCTTTCGATTTTTCGTTCCCGGGCTACAATAAGCAGTTCCCTTTCCCTTCTGCCTAAGTAATTCCCATTGTGTGTCTTTCCGCAGCGATGTGACTGAGGCATGCGGCGAGCGCTGGGCGAGCGCGTCCACCGATACCGTATATGGAAACGAAGCGCCTCGCGTGTGCGTCGGACCCACATCGCACGCGCTACTTCGGCCGCGCCGCCGCCGCCGCTGGAGCAAGCGCTCCGCGCGAGACACGCGCTCCCGTGTTCGCGATTTCTTTCTCAACAATGAGCGACGCAACCGGTGGAATTCGAAACACCTGAGTAGCGGCGCTCAAATTTCTCATTAAGGAGCATTGTGATCGACGGTGAATTTTTCTGCTACCGTGAAGTACGCAGTAATGCCACTTAATCTATGGGCTCTTTTCGAGTTCCTGCGCTATGCTTGCTGCTATTTGTACTACTCTTTGGTCGTTGAAACTAGGTGATTTATTGTGTCCCAAGCGCAAATATAGCGATCAGCCTATAAGCTTCTAATTTCTACCTTGTCTGTTAGTATACTAACCAACTTGCTGCATATATATGGCAACACAGACTGTAATGAATAGACGCGTCTTTTCCATTTCCTGGCTCCCACGTTGGTTTACCTTCGCACTTAGGCTCCCTATTAATAGTTGCAAGATTATGCTCTCCACTTAGGTTAAATAGTTGTTTTCTGTTGTAGTCCATGTATCCGTTTAGGTCTTCAATGTGTGCCTTTTGAGCTATAGCTTAGTGTCAGCTCCAACGTCCCTCATCGCAATGAGACATGAGGGTATTTATTTATTTATTTATTTATTTATTTATTTATTTATTTGCTTACCTTCTGCGCTTCTAGCATGACGAGCAGCTATCGGTTCTATAGCATGTCATGACCGACATAGGCACATCTGTCTTGCTGCGTCACGTTGTAGTCGGGATATGCGACGTGAGCGTAAGAAATAAGCCGAATAATGTGTAGGACAGAAAAGCAAGTAGCACGAGTCATAGACCGAATGTCCATAACTTGCTGGTAAAGCCACGGCGGTCGTAATGGGCAGAAATCGCGGGGCCACACCGTACCGTCTGCCATATATTCTAAAGGGCTGCGGCTTCAGGGATGTTATGACACTTTATGGAACGAACTTGGCGGCGCTGGTGAACCAGCTCGTCAAGCGTATTTAATTGCGCTTCGGCCTCGAGGGCGTGAATGGTATTAACTTGTGGAAGGCCCGTAATTAGATGCACTGCTGTTCAGTTGATAGATTCCAATCGGTCCCACTCTGCGCGTGTCATGTAATGAAACTGGGCTTGGTATATCAATCATGGCTGCAACACAGTACGTATGAGAAGGCGGGCGATGGTGGTTGTGGCACCATCTGACTTTTGAGAAATCATGCGGGTGAAGTGCAGCATTTTAGGCGCTTTCTGGCGTGCTGTGCGAATCCAAGCGCCGGCGGGGCCGAAATCATACAGGTCAAGGTCGAGGACTCGGAGTGAGCTGACATCTCGAATTCTGCTTCTGTGCAAAAGAAAAAAAGAAAGGCGATAGGGGAGGTGTTAAACGCACGGCGACCACGCGCATTCGCAAAGGGAAGTAGAGCAGTCTTTTGAAGCGACAACGTGAGCCCTACAAAAGAACATCATTGATGTCTAATTGTCAGAGCGAGCTGTGAACTTCTGGCTTATATTTGGAGAGACGGGTGAACGGACCAGACTGTGATGTCATCCGCATAAATGAGTGCATGCAGGTCAGCAATGTCGCCCAAACACCATGCCAAGAGTAGGAGGTTAATGTTGAAAAGTATGAGGGCTAGCACTGATCCCCCTTGCGGTACACCGTGATGTGGCCGAAAGGATCCCACATTGTGTTTATAGATGCGTATGGCAAATTCACGAGATGTAAGAAAGTTGTGAATAAAGTTGTACATGTGGGAGGGTAAGTGAATCCAGCATAGGACTTCAACGAGGGCAGCTTGGTTGATATGGTCATGTGCCTTGTGCACATCTATGTCGAGAACGGACCGGACTTAAAATCAAAATCATAGAGGATAAGTGATCTAGGCACTCATCTGCACCAAGGTGGGGGCCAAAGCCAACTTGCGACGTATGATACCAGTGATGTACGTCTAGCCACCGTACGTTCCAATAATTTCCACAAAGTAGACGTCAGATAAATTGGCCGAAGATTTGATATGTTGTCACGAGGTTTGGCGGGCTTTGGGATGGCGATTATAGCTGCTTGAAGCCAGTGCCCCGGTACCTCTAATGACGGTTCTGCAGCGCTTAATAAGCTGAGAACAGCTTCCAACGTGGCTCCTTCTAGTTTCTTAAATGCCTCATAGGTCACGCCGTTGGGACCCGGGGCATTTTGCAATTTTTCTTGGCTTTGTGCAGCGATACAAGCGGCCGCCGTGAACGGAGACCGAATCCCAGAGATAACATGAGCTGATGAGAGTGACCCTGCATTCGGCGGAAAGGTAAATGAGGCGGAGACCACAGGTGGTTGCGTATCATAGCCGGAAAAAATTACTTGCATCACGAAGATTGTTCTGTTCTTGTAGGAGTAACGCCCAAGCTCGAAGTGAGCCCAAGCGAATGCGTTCTCGGAGCTCATTGACCTTGTTAGTGAGACTCCGGCAATTCCACTGAATTGCGTATGCAGGTGGGTTAGAAGCCACTGTGGCATAAGTGTTCTGTAAGGGTGGCAATTAGGGCCTGTAGCTGTTGCGCGACATAGCGCACAAGTGATGATGGGTCGGTGGCAATTAGGTGCAAATTCATGCGTGGACGCAATACCTGACGCTGGTACTGGTGAAGGGCATTTATGAGGTATTTGCACCGCCGATGACCAATTTGTTGTCGACCAAGTGCACGGCATGACAAGGTGGTTGCGGCAAGAATGGAGTTTGGATAATTCCGTCTGCAACCTTTCGATACTGCAATAGATGTCAGCCATTTCCTTTTGAAGTTTCTCCTGGGCCGCTGATGCAGACGCACGATGACTGTGACGAGTGCGGCTAGTAACATCGCTGTAGCTGGCCTGAGGCGCACACACCACCTTAGATGATGAAGGGACATCTTCCTCGATGGCTTCATCCTCTTCTGTTAGCGGAGCGAAGCGGTTGGCAGTCACCAACAGGTCTTGGGTAGATGGAGTAGGGCGAAAGGTGCGAACACCGCGTTTACTTTTCTGAGTCTTACGCTTGGTTGGGCAAGCGCCATCCGTTATTGAAGGGCCATTGGACTTAGATAGACCACATTGGAAGGCTTGAGAGTTGTTTGGCTCATTTGTCTACACCGGAGCCAGGTTAGGGCACGGTGCACGCATGTGGCCTTGTTGTAGGCACTGGTAACAGTATACTACGCTTCAGTGGTATGGACGAGGTGAAGAACGTGCCGTGCCCTTTGTAGATAAAGCGTTTATTTTTTTGGCGTAGCCGGTCCTGAAACTGTTAACAGACATGTGCGACCATGTCCTAGGTAGCTAGCACTACATAATGAGTGTCGCAACTCTGTGTATCTCGTAGGGTTTCCGGCGATTCGTCGGGATCGGGAAGAAGAGCCGAGTGGCGTAGACGTGCTTTGCATGGGCTCTGTCGACTTTCATTATTCTTGTAAGAAATTCACATCGGAGGAGCGATGTCTTTGTCGGACGACCTTCGTGAAGTCATCCGGAAACCCCTTGAGAAGTTTGAAGACCGTGAGTGCATATTATTTTGCGCTTTCGGACTTTGAAGTTCTCCGGGGTGGCGCTGCCGTGTTAAGCCTGACGCCGCCGTACGTAGCAGCGCGGAGGTAGGCGAGGCGCTCCGCCGCCTTTGCCGCCGCTCGCTTGCTACGATTACTCGACACTCACTATGGCGCACATTGCTGGATCCCAGCCGGCCGCTTCTACTTCTATCGGAGGGAGTGGAGGTGGAGTTGTTGCTACAGCCCCACCCGTCCCCGGTGCTATTGTTCGAGCTGCCGCCGGGCCTTCGTCGCAAGAAACTATAGCCATGGACTTCCAAGACATCTCGGAAGATCGCCATGACGACCCTGCCATTATGGAAGAGGACCTTTCGCAAGGGACGCCATTGGGATGACCTTATTCCGATTGGTCTTTACGCCTCAAGCGAAGAACGAAGAAGAAGTTCGCCAGAGGCGAGCAAGTGTGCGTGGCAGGCAGGGTGATCTCTCCGCTATCCCCTCCTCCGCAACCGCGTTATCATCAACATCCTACGCAGCTGCAGGCGCTGGGGCATCAACGAAGCCTTCTTTTAAGAAGAGGCGACGACTCGCCCCCCCCCCTCCCCCTGCCACGTAGCGACTTAAAAATCGTCATTCGACCCAAGAAAGGCCTTCAGGTGAAGAGTTTCAGCAACCACCAAATATCGAAAGCCGTCTCGGCCGCCTGCGGAGGGAAAGTTGATGATTCGCATTTCATCGTGCGCTAGAGGCCCGGTTCCAACATAATTATTGTTAGTACCCCAGATCAGGAGGTCGCGGATATTGCACGCAAGATCACGCCTATTGTGCTGGGCGGCAACCTTTACGCAGTCAACTCTTACGTTGCGGCACCGGACGGAGTGGCCCGGGGCGTCATTCATGGAATTGACCAGGACACCCCGCCCGAGGAGCTTATGACTCACCTAAGAGTGAGGACCCAAGGCGTGGAAATCGTGCAGGCTCGCATGCTGGGAAAGACCAAGACGGCCGTGATCACGTTCAGCTCTCACGTAGTTCCACGATATGTCTACTACTATGGAGGGGAGACCGAGTGTCACCCCTACAAGCCCACAAAACAAATCTGCTACGTGTGCCAGCGCATGGGACACCGATAGGACTTTTGTCCTACCCCGAACATCAAGATCTGTCTCGCTTGCGGGACGCACGATCCGACGGACGCCCACGAATGCTCGCTCAAGTGCGCCGTCTGCGGCGAAGCCCACGCCACGGGATCTCGCGAGTGCAAGCAAAAGCTAAAAAACAACAGCACTACCACCAAAAAGCATCCTCCACCCGGAAGGAGGAAGGAAGACGACGACAATGATGGAGGAAGGCCAAAGCGAAGCCGCCTGCGGTGCTTCAGCTCGGAATCCTCGGCGAGCCGCTCAAGGTCCCGGGCCCAGTCCAGGTCAAGGTCCCGGCCCCGGTCCCAATCCCGGCCCCGATCCCGGTCCCAGTCCAGGTCCAGGTCCCGATTCCGCTCTGAGTGGCCAAAGCTAGGAGAGAAGCAAGGGCAGCGGCAGCCTTCTACCTCGACATCCACGTCGAAGCAGAAGAACCAATCGGGCAATAAGAACCAAGCCAACAACAACAAGGTGAGCCGGAATCAGTCTAGTACCTCCTCCGCTCAATATACCAGTGAAAATAGTAAATGCCCCCCAGAATGTGCGCGCATCAGGGAAGAAAATTAAAAACTCAAGGCTCAGGTTAACGACCTAAACCAACGCATGCAACGCTTAGAAGCGTTGCTAAGCAAAGCAAGCAACAACACACAGGCAGGGCCGCCAAGCGGAACGATAGGCCACCAGCCCGCCATCTCCATTCCTCCCCCCTCAAAAACCACCACGCCCTCATCGCTCCCCGGTGCGGCCTCGGCAGCGGCAGGCCAGTCAAGTGCAGTCACCCTCGATGGCATTTATGCTACGATACAACTGATGCTTTACCAGATGGGCGAATTAGACAATAAAGTCAAGGAGAACACACTAAGCCATGAGGACCTTGAAAGAATAATACGCAAGGCTGAGTTTGGGTCGCGCAAGCGGGTCGACGACGAGAGCAGCAACCCACGCATCAAGGCGTACAAACGCATAAACAACACGGGTGACGTCAGGGACGCCGACAACTGCGACGGCGGTGGCATGAACGTCAGCAATAGCTAACGCCACACGCAGCGCGCCCGAACACCTCGAGATCTGGCAGTGGAATTGTCGCTCTTTCAACAAGAAGGCAAGCTCACTCCACCTCTTCATCCAAAATCACCTATACCCTCCCCCTCCCCCCGACGGCATCTGCCTTCAGGAGGTCGGGAACCAGCCGATCAGGCTACGGGGTTACAACGTAATGAAACACGCGGGATCACCGAAGGTCGCGGTTTTAGTTCACAAAACGGCGACGGCCGTGGGACAACATTATCAACATCATGACATTAATCACGAGCTAGTGGAAGTCCTCCCGCAGAAGAGGGGTAGAGGTAGCACTTTCATCCTGAATTTGTACAGTCCACCGAGGGCTCAGAAAGACGACTTCCGCAACATCATTTACGATAGCGTGAGAGCCGCTGGCTGCAACCAGCTGGTAGTGGTGGGAGACATGAACGCTAGACACACGACTTGGGGCTACCAACAAGACACGAAAATGGGGAGGTCGCTCCTCGATGCGGTTGACCAAATGGGCCTCGAATTGATAACCAACCTCCTCCAACCAACCCGAGTAGGCAACAGTGTAAGTCGAGACACGTTTCCGGACCTGTCATTTGTCATAAACGTAAGGCGCACCTGTCATGGGCGCACCTGGGCGAAACATTGGGCAGCGATCAGTACATCCTCAGCATCTCGGTATCCACGCCGAAACTCAAGAGAACAATTGACGAAATTAGGCTTACGGACTGGGAGGCATTCAGGCAGTACCCCCGCCCGAAAACGGTATAACGGACATAGCGGAATGGATGCAGCACCTCCGGGACGCCCATATCCAAACCACTAAAACCATCCAGCGCACGGTTGAGACGCCCGAAGTCGACCGCCGGCTCTTACACCTGTGGGAAGTCCGTGAGGGCCTCCTCAAACGGTGGAAGCGACAGCGGTTAAACCGGAAACGACGTCTACGAATCGAGAAAATAACAGACGAAGCCAGAAATTACTCAAACGAGCTGACGCAGCAAAATTGGGTACAGTTTGGCACCTCGCTCAAGGATACCCTGAGTACGGCGCAGGCGTGGGCCATCCTACGTTGCCTGATCGAGCCCGACAAGGCGAAATCGATAACCAGTCGGACGCTTCTAGAAATCACTCACAAGTTCCCCGGAAACGACCAGGATCTGATTGACACCCTAAAAACCAGATACCTGGGCAGCGACCACATACAACCCTGCCTCCTAAAATATGAAGGAGAACCAAGACCAGAACTGGACGCTCCCATCACGGAGGAAGAGGTGTACGCCGTGGCACGAGCCTTACAGCGCAACACTGCTCCCGGAACTGACAAAATCACCACTGCCATGATTAGAAAGCGAGCCCGATGCACATCCAGGACTTGACCGAATACCTAAACGAGGAACTCTGGAGCAAGGGCCACGTACCGAACGAGTGGAAACACGCGGAAATCGTGACCATTCCCAAACCCGGCAAGAAGCCCGCGATCGACGCCCTGCGTCCAATCTCGCTGACTTCGTGCCTCGGCAAGCTGTACGAGAGGTTCATCGAAACCCGCCTCCAACATTACATAGAGGACGGTGACCTCTTCCAGTACACCATGCTTGGCTTCAGGCCGGGACTTTCTGCGCAAGATGCGTTCCTAATCCTAAGGGAAGAAGTTCTCAAGGGCATCCCGAAGGGATGAGAACACCTCCTGCTCACACTCGACCTAAAAGGGGCCTTCGATAACATCTTTCACGAGGCCATTCTCAAGGGACTGAACGACACCAGCTGCGGGGAGCATATCTTTAATTACGTTAAATCGTTCTTGACGGGCCGGAAGGCAACCATCGGAATAGGTCAGACTCGATGGGATACGATCGACGTGCCGAACAAAGGAACAGCGCAAGGGGCGATAATCTCCCCGATTCTCTTCAACGTCGCGATGCTAGCGCTGACCAAAGAGCTGTGGAAGATCCCCGACCTAGGTTAAGTTCTGTACGCAGACGACATCACGCTCTGGGCCAGCAAGTGCTCCCTAGCGCGAAAAGAGGCGACCCTTCAAGAGGCCGCGACGGCCGTGGAGAGATTTGCGGCAGCGAGCGGGATGCGTTGCGTGCCCGAGAAGTCCGAGATGATCCGGGTGCACGGAGGAGGAATCTGCAAGTCCCCCGGCCCTATCGACCTCTATCTTGAGGGCCAGAAGATCACGGAGGGCAATAAGACTAGGATTCTGGGTTTTTCGATCCAGAGCTACCTGAAAGCCTCCCACACCATCCAAACTCTAAGGTCTGCCACCAACCAGATCTCGCGGATTATAAAACGAATTACAAAAAGCCGCAAGGGCATGCGAGAAGAGGACACGCTTCGCCTCGTCCAGGCTCTGGTGATCAGCAGAATAACGTATAGCATGCCGTATCACTACCACTCGCTAAACAAACGCGACCAAGAACAAGTCGATGCCATCATCAGAGGCGCGTACAAAACGGCCCTGGGTCTCCCTGTCACCACCTCAAACGAGAAGTTAGCGGCCCTCGGGATCCACAACACCTTCGCTGAGCTGTCGGACGCGGTCGGACGCAAAAGGCCAGACTACAGAACACGGCGGCGGGCAGAGCCATCCTCCACCGGACCGGAACGGCAACGGAGCTCCGTGCCCTCGATGGGCAACGATCACTCCCGCCTGAGGTCAGATGCAAGATCAAGGCGAACCCGATACCGAAGCACACGAGTCATGAACTCCATGAAGGACGACGCAAGACTCGCGTCGACAGACAGCGCCGACAATTCAAGTGTGACCCGTACGTAACGTACGTGGACGTGGCGGCGTACCCTGTAGGGGGCCTCTTCGCGGTAGCCGCCGTGAACGGGAGAGACAACTCCTTGACCCTCGCGGCCTCAGTAAGGGCAGAGACCCCAGCTGCGGCTGAGACCATAGCCGCGGCGCTGGTAATAAAGCATGAAGACATGGTAGGCACGGAAGTCCATGTCGTTACCGACTCGCAGCAGGTCTGCCGTAACTTTACCAACGGACGAACACCGCTGCTGGCGGCTCAGATTCTAGGCCCGAGCCTGCAAGAATACCATCAAATCACGTGGACGCCGGGCCACGCGGGTCTGGAGGGGAACGAAAGGGCGAACGCCCCAGCTCGAGCGCTCATCAACCGATCGGGGCAAGACCAATCGTCTCATCAATCCCCACCCATTACCTTCATGCCCCTGCCGTACAATTACTGCGACCTACTCGAGATCCAGCGACTCAACCGCAGGATTTATCCTCCGCCTCACAGAAAGCTCAGCACTGAAGGTGCCGTAGCTCTCCTACTTATTCAGACCAACACATTTCCAAACCTACACAGATACAGTAAAATACTCCCACATACATATCGCGGCATCTGCCCCTGGTGCGGCGACACACGCCCTACACTCTTTCACATCTCGTGGGGGTGCGGGGGCAAACCTCAACACTTAAAGACGCCTAGCACGTCATTTGAGCGGTGGGAGGTACAGCTGACCGGCGATAACCTGGCGGGACAAGAAGCTGTCGTCCAGCAAGTACGTCGAGCAGCCATGGCCAGTGGAGTCCTGGAATGAGACACCACCCACTCGACCTCAAGAGCAACCACCTCGATGGTCCGAATAAATGTTTTCTCTCTCTCTCTCTCGTCGGGATCGACCCCTGTTACCATGTAGCCATAAATTCCCGTGCCAGAGAGCAGGTATGCTTGAACGCGCAAGACGCGTCCGTTGGGAAGGGCGATTGCTGCCAATGTGCACAGGGCATGCACTTCACTAAGAACGGCACCCACAGGAATAACATGATGGAGGCCTGGTGATATGTGCAGCCTCAGAAGCCCGTCCCGGTTACGTAAGAGGCGAGCGTCTCTGAAGAGTCTTTATAGGGATACCGTGTATGTTGTAGTCTTTCTTTGGGCGGATGGCAACATTATATGATCCAAGAGGGCTATTAGATGGGTGTAGCGGGAGAGCGTCCGGATTAACAGACACGATCGCTTTTTGGCAGGAACATCTGACGATGCAAGCGCGGGAGACGCGCACGGTAGGCATATTTTCATAATCACCAATTCCTCAGCTTCCATCCGTAGTCTGCGGCGTGTTCTGAATTCTGACGTTTTGGCACAGGAGATTCCGGACACACTTGAGCAATTCTCTGTTACTGTACGTGTACAATGCATACGTCGCAATGCACATCCCACACAAGCCTTGGTGGATGAAGCGAGTCACAATAAAACTCCTCGTCCCCTTCATTTGGCCCCCACCTCTCCAGAAACCAAGGCTACTCAAGGAAAAAGAAAACCTTCAGCGCACCACGCGAGCACTTCTCCCACCGTGTGGCACCGACCTCCCTGGCGGCCTAGCACGCTGGAAAGAGGTCTTGCTACGAAGGTTACGCGCCCGTGTCGCCCTTACGCCTACGGTAACCTGGTCGTGGTCGACATGATAGCGCGCCTCCAACAGCGATTCCGGCCTCTTCTGTCCCGCTACTGCCTGCGAGGTGGACACTGGGCACCTACTCTGGACTTATTCTCCTCTACACGCCCTCCGGCAGAAACACCTGCTTCGATGTTGACCACCCTAGGTCGGCCGCCGGAAGTGGATAGTTGGACCGGACTCTGCCGGGAATCCACTATACTTGTAAATAATGCTTCATGTCAAAAGGCATGCTATCGTAATAAAAAAAGTACGACGCATGTTTCGGGGCGCAAGCTCGCTTTGATAACTTCTCAACCTGGGTTCATCTTGGTTAACCATTACCTGCGGCAAAAACAATACGTGAAGCTCACAATTAAATACTAAAAATTAAATTATGGGGTTTTACGTGCCAAAACCACTTTCTGATTATGAGGCACGCCGTAGTGGGGGACTCCGCAAATTTCGACCACCTGGGGTTCTTTAACGTGCAACTAAATCTAAGTACACGGGTGTTTTCGCATTTCGCCCCCATCGAAATGCGGCCGCCGTGGCCGGGATTCGATCCCGCGACCTCGTGCTCAGCAGCCTAACACCATAGCCACTGAGCAACCACGGCGGGTCAATTAAATACTAGCATATCAACACATGAAGTTACTCATGCGTCGATGACACTTAGAAACTATATTTAGTTTTCTGTATTATTTAGCTATAACTATGATGACCCTCTATATTCTATTACGCTGTAAAAGCAGAAGAGTGTTCTAAGCTCCTTCATGCGGAAATAACTACTTGCCCATACTTAAATCCCTTTTAGAGAGCCCTCGTGCACCTAGATAGAGTTCGTTTTCAATGCTTCTGCCCAATTAGAGTGAACGCCTTTCATTTGGCAGAAGGAAAGGTCTCGAAAATTGGTTTATATGAAAGAGAGAGAGAGAAATGATGCATAGAAAGGTATGGAGGTCAACCAGGGGTAGTTCCGGTTGGCTACCCTGCACAAGGGGAAGGAGTAGGGGTATAAAAAGAGATAGAGAACGGCAGGGGAGAGCGAGAGAAATAAAGAGAGACGAGCAAAAACAGACTTCGTACACTATAGAGAGGTAGGGAGTGGCGTTCGTAAAGTCTATCGTAAAGACTCGTAGACTGCAGGAATCTTAGAAGCGCGAATAAAGCCTTCTGCGCGGAGGTTCTTTGGGAGCGCTGGCTTAGAGCTTTTAGTTCTGATAGCGGACGATTGTCCAATTGGTCCAGCACTCCGCACATCACTTGCCTATCGCCACTATAGCGCGGGCAGACGCAAATTATGTGTGGGGAGCGTCTCATCACAGCTGCATGTGTCGCACGTGGTACTGTTGGCCATTCCAATGGCGAAGGCATAAGCGTTTGTATATGCGACGCCTAGTTACAGACGGTACAGCATGGTCGGTTCACGTCGTGGTAACCCAGGTGGTATATATGTATCTGTATATCCAGAGACAACAAACGGAAACCATGCAGCTATTTCCGCGAAGGGAGCTTCCCAACGCTGCCGTTGTTCTTAAAGTGTCACACCATCATCTTCTTCTTTATCAGGCTATTTAAGTCCACTGTAGGACGAAGGAATTTCGCACCGATCTCCCATCTCAGTTCTCTTTATATCTTGCGCCACCTAACGCCATCCTCCTATGTCTGCAAATTTTCTATTTTCATCACACTATACAAACTGCCCCCTTATCTAGTTACCTGCTCCTAAATTGCGCTTCTCTTCCCCTAAAACCCATTCGGTAACTCTAATAGACCATCGGTTAACTGCCCTGCACATTTCATGGCCTGCCCAACTCTACTGATTGACCCTAATCTCAGCTGGAAAATCGGCTGCCCCCGTTTTCTCTCTAATCCACGCCGCTGTTTTCCTATCTTTTAAGGTTACACCTATCACTCTTTGCTTCATCGTTCGTTGCGCAGAACCTTAAGTTTCTGCCCCTGTGTGTAAAAACACCTTAACCTTCCTATCCTTATCTGCTACACCCTACGAAATAGTGAGATAGCAACTGGTTGAAAAATTGCTGCTCCGGAACCAGGATGGTTGTAGATGAATCAGGAAGCAGAAATTTCAACGCCTACGTGGCGTGTCCGCAGCTATCGATCTTTGGTATAGCATTCGGCACAGGTCGATGTATAGCAAGACTCACGTACTCGTCGTCCGATCGCTTTCCCGCGCGTTACGTGCTCCCGGGTGGCACACATACCTTCTTTCGATCGTTGTTCGCCCATTGGAGTCCGTGTAGAATATGCCGTCGTTTAGGAGGTTTGTTGAGTAACGCGAAATGATCTCACGGCTGACCACCCTGCTTCGGCGGCTCCTGCATGAAGAGCGATGAGTCTTCAACGCTAAGTGAAGATGGCAAACTTTTTTAGTTGTCGAGGTATTCGTGTGGGGACGTGTATGGGGGCAGTTTCCTCTCCACCCGAACATGCTCTTTAACGAACCCTTAAACAGGCTTGGACCAGGTGCACTCGACAGGCGAGCGTCCTGACAAGCAACTTGACGTTGCTTAAGATTAAGGTTGCCTAAAATTAAGACCTAGTTGGTTAAGATTAAAGAATTTTTTCCTACAAGGTCACTATTGTGCTGAGACCCGCTGAGGCAATTTTTTTTTCCTTCCCTCAGCGTCACTCGTCACCTGCGCCATAAGAGGTAAGGGGAATTTGTATAAATGTTTTCACTTATGAAATTTACTAAATTAGTGAATAGCCCTTGCAGTTTGTATCAGAATATTCATCCGTATGGCGATAACAGGAAACAGGCGCCGACCAAGGTGAATTTTTTTCCGTAGTGCGATAACATCGCAGCCGCGCACCGTATGCTGTAGGCGCGAGCGAAAGCTTGCGAGGGGGAGCCAGAAAGGGTGGTGGCTTGATGCGGCGGTGTCTTCTCGCGCTTGCGAGGGAGGAAGACGGGGAGGTCAAATGCGTGGCAGTTTGGGCGAGTTGGTATGTCATAACTGTTTAAGGCTATTAGCGCAGCTCAGGACGAGCAAAAAAGGACAGAGGTAGGGGTAATCAAAGGGAGCGGAAAACAGGGTGAGAACCCTGTTTTCCGCTCCCTTTGATTACCCCTACCTCTTTCCTTTTTTGCTCGTCCTGAGCTGCGCTAATCGCCTTAAACAGTGAAGACGGGGAGGGTGCGCGCCGTCTTGTTACGCGCGCAGGTGATGGGTGGCAGCGGGCGAGGAGATGTGAGCGCGCTAGGGGGGGCAGGTTAGGTTTCTGCTCCCATAGAGTTCCATACAATCACTCTGGGGAACTGTGGCGCTAGTGCCTACAGAAGCTGCGAGCAGGGCAGTTCAGCGAGCATGGGAATGATGGGCAATACATGGATATGCCTAAACTTCATCCTTCTGGCTCTAAATGGCTTAGTGACTTTGCAGAGTGATCATTCTTAAGCAAGTATTGCGTTATAAGTAATGAAAGAAACGTTAATAAAAGTGTCCGACGACAGGATTCGAGCACAGGACCTTCAGCACAGAAGCCAGATACTGAAAACCTTAGGCCACGGACGCATAGACAAGCGTAACCATTGCAATTAGCAGCGATTATGCGTGCCTGATTGCAGAATCTTAGTACCTTCTACATTAAAAACGTATAAATTGCTTTGAAATTTAGTCCAATTTAGGCCCTGATAAAGCGTAATAAACGAAGCCACAAGAACGTCTGAAGCCCCTAGCACGAAGATCACACATATCCATGTCGACTCCATCTGCGGCGGCTGAGACCGGCTGAGCGCGTCCCATCTTGGAGGCAATCTTCGCTGGGTTCGAAGGCTAGCCGACCAGAGATAGCTGATGGCTTCGTGTGCGCTGTTCTCACGCGCCTAGTTCATGTTGAAAAGAAAGGCAGCAGCAAAGTGAATTCGCTCGCCGCTGCTGCCGCTGTTCCATCACGCCAGCGTTCTGGCAGCGAGTGTCCACGGCCATCGAGTGAGATGTGTTCGTGTTTGCCTGTGCGCGCGTGACATCGTGCTTGTTAATTTAGCTATTAAGCGAATGTTTACAGCAGCTCATGCAGCTGATAAAACGACTAACCTTACTTCGTATAACTTTCTAATAATTTGCTATCCCAACGAATACATTGCATTTCCGACGGAACTAGGACTTTCTTTTTTACGATAACCACCAAGACCAATATAATTTGCACAGAAGACTTAGTACAATAGACTTCGTATGGTAGGATTTTTGCCGTAGAGCAAGCAACTTCAGCCAGAGGAAATAAGGCCCCTTGGCACGTTTAAACACCGAGGAAGCAGACTGGCAACATTATCAGTTACTGGTATCCAATAAAGTAACAACTAAATGACGACCTACTACGAGCGACTGTTCTATCTGCAACAATGAACTATAAACCCCTGCTAAAACACGTCCCAAGGGTCACAAGCGGAGGCGCGTACTTCTATAAAAGAAAATACTTTCCATAATTTCATCAAACGTATAATGTCACTCTTAAAGTGAAGGTGTTATTATGCGGCAGCGGTGCTCGAGGGAAACCAGATTACGGACGGCTGCTTACGTGACGGCCGTTCTCTGCTAGTGTATCATTACACGAATGGTGCTGCACACACTTGTCTTCTAAGTGCCCGCACGAAAGCATTGCGCTCTTGCTGTAGCAACGCTTATCTTCCGTTCCTTATTGACATAAGGAGCACCAGACCGGCAGGGCCACTCAGTGCAGTCTACTCAAAGAGTTGCATCTCAAGCCTGGGGGGCACCTCGCTCCATATACAGGGACCTCACTCGACCGGGATGGGTCCCACCATCCACTCGAACTCGATGAGGTCCAGGCCCTTGTAGAGCCGGATAACTTGAGTAATCCAGGAGTCGAACACCTGCTGGATCTCCTGTACCACGTTTCCCTGCAAGAACGAACAAGACGTCAGGCTTTTTGCCAAATTATTAATGACATGCGCCTAAAACATTACGAATATGGGCAGCCTATTACTCTCAAAAATGCTGATCACTGAGAGCACTGACAAGGTAGCAACACAAATAACGAGTAATTAACTAAAAATGTGAAACTGAATTTTGTGTTGAGCAAGTTGGACGTTCATGTCAAAGCGGAACGAGCGGCGCGAAGCGACCAGTACATGAACCGAGGGGTGTTCCTGTCCTCGTCGCTTTGTGCCGTTGGCTCATCTTCGATATGCGAGGCTGGTACCAACAGCAACAAAAGGATAGTCTGTCCTGTAGCATACAGCACCCCAACATAACCATCCAGCTTTTCTACGCTATACGAAGTACATATGTGCACAGGAAGCCACACAGGAGAATCACAGGAGAATACGCGTCTCTCAGAAAGAAAGCTTCACAGTTTAAGAAAAATTCTGCATAAATGCTGCTGTAAAATGATTGACCATATTTTTCAAGAACATTCCTCCACCTCGCGGGCTTCTGTGGAGCTGATTTGCCCTATTCACTGCCCCTGTGCTTCGCCTTGTGGATCAATCAACCTCGCCCGGTAATTTGCTGGCCTCCTGGTTAGCTCAGATGGTGTAGCGATCGCCCTAGAGAGGCGTTGGTTTCGGTTGTATCCACGGGTAAGGACGATTTTTTCTTGAACTGCGAAGCTTTCTGTCTGAGAAATCCGTATGGGTTTCCTTTCTAGCTTTGCGCTACACTAGGTCGGATGACAATTTTTCCTTCGATAAATGTGGCGATTGTTCGCGACTGACTAGTGACGACTCACATTGTTGCGGAAGCGCTCAAAGTACTCACCAGGCACCTTGCCCTCGCCTCTTCCCACCATCTCGTCTCGCTGCTAGAACACCGACCTTCTCCCTCTTTCTGTCAGGCGATATCCACAAATTATCGCGACAGCCACTACGGATTAGACGCTTGGGGATAGATTCCGTTGGCTCGGTATACTTGTGCTAGCTTTGCTCACGAATATGGGTCGAAATCATTTGGTCACGAATATAAGTCGACAGCTTATTTTGGGTGACATTCTTGAGAAAAAAGGTTGACGTATATTGGACAATCATTGTACTCTACCGGTGCTGGCACATGAGGTAGAAACTTGGACGTTAGCAAAGAAGCTCAAGAACAAGTTAATAATAATAATAATAATATATGGGGTTTTACGTGCCAAAACCACTTTCTGATTATGAGGCACGCCGTAGTGGGGGACTCCGGAAATTTTGACCACCTGGGGTTCTTTAACGTGCACCTAAATCTAAGTACACGGGCGTTTTCGCATTTCGACCCATCGAAATGCGGCCGCCGTGGCCGGGATTCGATCCCGCGACCTCGTGCTCAGCAGCCTAACACCATAGCCACTGAGCAACCACGGCGGGTAAGAACAAGTTAAGGACCACGCAAAAAGCGATGGAACGAAAAAATGTTAGGCATAACGTTAAGAAGCGGGAGGATAGCGGTGTGGATCAGAGAGCAGACGGGGATAGCCGATAGTCTAGCTGATATTAAGAAAAACAAAGTGTAGCTGGGTAGACCATGTAATTCGTATTGTAGATAACCGGTGGATCATTAGTGTTACAGAATGGGTGTCAAGAGAAGACAAGTGCAGTCGAGGACTAAAGAAAACTAGGTGGGATGGTGAAATTAGGACATCTGCAGGCGCGTTGGAATCAGCTAGCGCAAGACAGGGTTACTTGGAGATCGCATGGAGAGGCATTCGTCCTTCAGTGGACGTAAAAATAGGCTGATCATGATCATGATACTCGAATAAATGCGATAGGTATCTTTACAAAGACCATATTCACATTGACACTGACCGTTCGACCACAGTAGGTGGGTCTGTGAGATATCTCTCCGGCAAAAAATTTAGGGCTCCTCAATGGAAAGCGTCGACTGCGGCGGAACTTGCTTTCTTTCGTAGCGCATTTGGTGTGATTCGCCAAAAAGGGCCTCTAACATGGAGCGCATTCAGTGATTCTAAGGCAACACTACTGTGTATGATATCCATTTTACAGCGTGAACCACACGAATGAGTAATGCTTGAAATTTGAGAGATTTTTCATCATTTCATCGATCAAGGATAACGCCGGCGATGTTGCTCGGTGTACTCATGGTTATGGCGTGCAGGAACCCATCCCGTTATCAAGAACAGATGCAGCAACTAATCTTCGCATGCTCGCGCCTGATGCCGCACGCTCCATGTGGAACAGGCCAAGTTTCCAGCACATAGAATACCCGCCTGCATCGCCTGGACTTTTCTACACGACCCCGCCTCCCAACAGGGCTATCACGGTATGAGACAAGTGTTCTTTGCCGATTGCTTGGTGTAGCAATTGCGAAATTATTTGCTTAGTGCATCGGAATAGCCGACAGGGCTGCCTGTGACTAATGTGGTAACAATAAAACCACCGAACACATTCTTTACCATTGACCCTGCTGAATGATCAGATGAAATTAGTAATTGCAGTAGATAATATTTTGTCCTCGGCCAGTTCATGCATGCTATGAGTTCAGTTAAAGTTCTCACGCGTTATTAATACAAACGGGTGCCAGTTCTGGGCTAAACGTGTGCCGCTCTTGTGCTATAAGCCCCATACTCTTTACAAAAACCATCTGTTGGCTGCATTCTCTGGTACCACCACACGAGAACATCGCCTCTCCGCGGCGCCAACATCACGCTTATACGGGGTCGTGGTATTTTGGTTCTATAATGAAGCGCGTCGCTGTCTTTTCCAACCGTACTATGTTAATTAATTAATTAATTAATTAATTAATTAATTAATTAATTAATTAATTAATTAATTAATTAATTGATTGATTGATCTTACGCTCAAGAAACACATTTTATATGCTGATAAGTAAGTGCATTCGACTTGTGTTTGGAAAAGCAAGTTTCGATTCGCATCTGCAGATTCTAGAGAAGAGTTTAACAGGCGCAGCTCTACTTTCCTGGTGTACGCACTTCAGCTTCTCCGCCTGTGTGATGATCACATATTTAAGGTTGCCTACTAGTACTCACTCGAAGTCAACTATCTAATGGTGCCACCAGCAGTCGAACACAACTTACTGCACCTACCAACCTACGAAGCGATCGTGAATGTAAAGCACTCATTTAGTACCCAAACAAGCGATGAATTCTACTGGTCGACAAGTATCAGCTTTTTGTGGGTTGACTCGTTAGCAGGCGAGTTCTCTTTGCAATTTCGGTGAGAGGTGGCACGTCTGCTTGGTTGGTATGAAGCAAATCACTTCAAATTAATCAACCTCCGAGATATGCGATCTCATGCTGAGACGGCCGAGTCAACATAAGGAGCACGCGTTCTCTATAAACGTGGAGTACTGAATCGGAAAGCGAAACTGAATACGAAAGGTTGCATTCTGGGATTTTTCATGGCAGAACGACGATCTAATAATGAGTCACGCTGTAGTGAGGGACTCCGGATTAATTTATACCACAGGCTGTTCTTTAACGTGCACCTAAATCTAAGTGCATGGGCATTTTGTGTTTCCTCTCCGTGACAATGAGCGGCCGGTGTTTGAACCAGTGATTCCGAGCTCAGCTGGGCGATGCCACTGGGCTGCCGCGGCGGCTAACCGGATAAACGCGAGATGTCTTCCAGTCTTTGATAATTTTATAGACGGAGCCATTGTCTCATGGGAACCTCAGAGATTATTGATGCGAAAGCGTTGAATGGCCTATTGAGCGAAAAAGCCGGCGTCTGTCGTCTATAGCAGTGAAACGGCACCTAAGTTCGCATTGTCATTGGCTGCGACGCCACGTCACGAGCTCGCCTCGACGAAGCAGAGTGGGAAAGAGGGAACAGCTGCTGCTGCCTTAACGCGCCAGGTGTTGCGTGAGGGGACAGGGCATCGCCGCAACGCCCCGTCACCCTCGCTCTCGGAAGCAGGCGCGAAATCCGTATCTCTCTCTCTTACCCCCACTGGGCTTCGTTGCCGCGCGCGCCAGCCGGCCTTGGTAACAGCTGCTGCTTCCTCGCAGGACCTCGGTGGCATGCGGCGTTGGCACCGGAGGCTGCTGCTGCTGCTTGCTGGCTCGGGCAGCACCGTACCGCTCTGGTACATTACTCGCAACGTAAAACTCGAAGGACCGCTCAGCGGCGTTCAGTTGGACAGTAATACATTCCCATTCACAACTCATAAGAAATGCTTAGATGTGCTCAGATTTTTCTATCATAGATGATATGTTCGATACATGCGATGAAACACGCTGCGTTTGGCAGAGTATTTGGCCCTGAATTGGCCCTGAAACGCAGGGCCAACTGAACGCAACGTAAAACATACCTTGATGATTCTGTACGTAACGTGTGTGCCCAGGTCGTACGGCTCGTCGTCGGCTGGACTGAAGATATAGGCGCCCGACGTGGACGAGGCTCCGACGCTCGCTTTGCCGCCAGTGTTCTGCGCCTCGTAGCAAAAGAACGACTGGCGCAGCACCAACGTCTCGCCCCTCTCCAGAATGATGACCTCCTTCAGCAGGCCGGTGGTCACATCCACGATCAAGCGGTACTTCTGTGTGGCACAAACATTTCAGCGTGTACATCTCGTGTACTGAGCAGCGACCACATTCATTAATTACCCGCAGCCGTGTCGCAACCACAACTGTGCGCGATCGGAGTCTCAGCGTGCGTGAAATCTGCTGGCAAAGGCCTCTTTGCTACCGCTAACAGGTGCCCAAATTCCGATAACCGAGAAAGCTACGAAGAGCAACCATTGCAGAATGTTATTCAAGTACATGCTCTGAGTAACATTTTCATTGGAGGCGCTCTTGTGAATCACTGTACACGTGCGTATTTGGTTCTCTATCCTCGTCTTTCATGTTGGGCTCGTTTTTCCTTGAATCACCAACTCGCCTAAGTCTAAGCGACAAGCAGACCCTTGTCACTGCCTGGTTTCGACACGTATGATGAAACCCTCTGTGCTGAGAACCAGAGGGCCACTTTCCTGATCGTCACCATTTTATTGCACGGATCGCACATTTAAGGTTGCCTACTAGTACTCACTCGAGGTCAACTATCTAATGGTGCCACCAGCAGACGAACACAACTTACTGCACCTACCAACCTCCCACACGAAGTGATCGCGAATGTCAAGCACTCACGCCATTCACCAAACAACAAGCTATAGAAATTGGTAGAGCTTTTCAGTCAGGTAAACAGTTTTCATGACCCCCACATGATAAACTCTCTGCTAAGGTCGAAACACCAGCTCCCTCCGCCAGCTACATCGCCCATTGTCTCTCGGAGCATGACCGATATCTCTCACCCCGAGAGTTTCACGTCGATACCACCCACTATTACCGTCGAGTGGGTCGTTAAAAAGAATCGCAATAGAGCTTAAGAGGTTGCAAAACATTTTAACGCCTCAAAAGGTAGCCACCGTTCGTGTCCATGCGATCCTATCAAGACCAGATAATACCTTAATGCGGAGGACAGGCGAGCTTTCAGACTCTTTAGGCAAACACTCCTCCGTTTCTTGTCCGAACGCATTTAAACCCCTTCGTGATGACTAGAGTGCCTTGAGTCACTCAAACATAAAGCTGTTCTCGCTTGATGAGTAAGACTGAGAATAACCTCCCCATTCTTAAACAATCCTCCGCTCCACAATGTATCTCGACAGCGAGGAAGACATCGACGCACTGAGGCGGTTTTTAAGGTATCGAGACAGTTATGAAGAAAGACTCAGGAACGAGAGAGAGAGAGAGAGAGAGAGAGAGAGAGAGAGAGAGAGAGAGAGAGAGAGAGGTCAACCAGACGAGCGTCTGGTTTGCTACCCTACATTGGGGTGACGGAAAGGGGGAATAGAAGGAATAAAAGAAGAAGGATGTGATGACTGTGTGTGCAGTGAAGCACGGTGACACCAAAGTGGAGTTCCATAGCTGGTGATTTGCGTTGATGACATCTGGGACGACCAAAGAGCCAGTGGTAACGTGGATGAAAATAAATGGGCGGCTAAAGTGCACAAGTATGTGTACATGAAAAGCGTGGACACAGAATGGGGGAAGAGGTCAATAAAATTGGCAACCAAGTACACGGTAATCGAAAGTGTGAATATACAACAAAGAGTCATCAAAATGAAAGTGAAAGAAATATATACAGTGAATTGGATGCAAACAACGGGAACAAAAGTTGAGTCACTTTAGCATAGGCTAAAGAGGATGTAGGCGAAAGCCTGCGCGCTCACGAAACATTAGTTATATTACTTGACGTTCTCATTCGAATGTGTCGTTACTTCCTATCACTTGTTTTCTAAAATTGAAGATCGTGGGTAAGAGTCTTAATTAACTGTGCTTTTATTAACTTCGCATTAATGAACACCAAAGGTCGTGGGTTAGACTCCCACCAAGGTCGTGGTTTCAAGTGCCTTAATTAACTCTACATTAATTAAGTTCGCCTTAATTAACACCAAAGGTCGTGGGTCAAGGAAGTTGGCAATCAAGTACAGGGTAATTTAAACTGTACATAGACAACCGGGAGTCATCACAAAGAAAGTGAGAGTAATTTAATTGGATGTAAAGAATGGAAACAAAAAGGACCACGGAGATTTAAAAGAATGGGAAGAAAGAAATTAGAAGGAAAAATTTGTACCGTAACGCAAAGGGCAGCGCCTTGCTATTTTAGGCTCGAGCTGGTTGTCTAAGGACAAAAGCTTACAGGAAGAAATATTCACAATAAGATGAGGCATGCGTCTGCTGTAGCAAAAAATCTGGAGGCCACTTAGCGCATCCTATTGTATTGCGAAGACATACACTCAGTAAGACCTGTAGATAACGTACACCTTCCAGAAGTACTTGCATTTAAAGTGGACGCCAGCATCAACCGTTCAACAGTCGAGATAAGCAAGAAAAGTTTACTGTATTGGTGGGAAAAAAGCAGGGAAGAGACTGATACGACCGCACCCGTTACATGCATAGGTACACGGTAGCTAGAGAAGTTTTGAGGAAGAGAAAAAAGGTTAAGAAAATGTATATAATAACGCCAGAATGAAAAACATGTACGGCATACATAATTAACAAAAGCAGGCTTAGTGACTATTTGCCACCACCCTGTTTCAAATGGGATGCCAATAACTCATCATCACCATCGTGTTAAAGCCCTATCATCAACACGACATGCAAGGGGAAACGCCGGAAACGTCACCGAGTCGCTCAAATCTCGGTGTAGTCAAGAAACTGCTTAGATTCGGAGGCCAATTTGTTAATTCAGGGCACAGACTTGCTAACCCGACTACTCTGGTTAACCTCCCTGCCTTTGCCATCCCGTTTAACTCTCTCTCTCTCTCTCTCTCTCTCTCTCTACTTTGTCATAACTTCCTCGAGTGGTGGTTTGACGGGGTACTCTCGCACATTAAAGCCTCATTTGATTGATTGATTGATTGATTGATTGATTGATTGATTGATTGATTGATTGATTGATTGATTGATTGATTGATTGATTGATTGATTGATTGATTGATTGATTGATTGATATTGCAAATTTTTAAAAACATTTGGCGTTCCAAAGGGTGTCGACAAGAGCCCATAGCGAAGCGTCTGCACCCGATAGGTTTTAAAATTTTGTCAACGCGGCTGCCGAATGAAAATATTAAAATGCTCTTAATTTTACCCATAGCCTTTCCATCGCAGTATTGGTTCTAAATATTCACCAACAATAAATGCGAAATAGTTTACTTTGAATATTATTTGCAAGTTCTATTCCTCAACCCGCAATGTGCTCTTTATTAATCGATATCGCTGCGTAATAATCATTGTCTGCCATGGCGACTATAGTCACGACCAGTGCGCGCCACCAAAATAAGCTTTCAGAACATTTAACTTGAATTATTATATTGTGACACTAATGCTATACCTCGTTTTCGATCGACGATTCCTCCAGGTCAATCTTGAATATGTCGTAGTTTTCGTTTGCCGGCTTCGCGACTGGAAAAAAAAACAGAAAATTAAAACGCACTGTCGTAGCTGCCCGGCGCCGAGAAAAAAAAACAGCACTACAACGCCGCATCATGCGTTGAGGCGCCACCTCTGTATACCTCCATTACACTTGCGGCACCATTTTGTCCTGCGCACTCGTTAACATTGCGACCTTGCTTGCTGTTCAGCCAAGCTCCATTTTCTTAATCGGATACCTACCCACTGGGAGAAACCCTCAAACGCAAGCCTGGCCATTCCCTGTTTCATTCTGGAAGAAGAATTTTGTCGAATTTACTGTTAAGGACTACCATTGTCTGAAGCTTGTTCTTCTTTCATCGGTAACTTTCTTTGCTTGTTCTATACCGCAGGAAGAGAACAAAACATCATCGAGTCCCCCTTCTTACACGCACATCCTTTCACCACCTCCTCTGGGCAGCGCAAGCAGACGGATGTAGGTCGGATATAGAGGGCTCGGCTTATTTGTGGCCACGTGTTGTGCTGGGCATCCGCTTTCGTATCTTCAGGTCGATCTTAAAACGACTTTTCATCTTTATCATGTGCGCACCCTACTCTCTAAGTATTTGTTGGTCAGGAACATGAATCACAAAATGTAGTTTCTGTGAAAAACTCTGTAGCCGTGCCACTCATGCTCGGCGCACAAAGCAACTGTATAGCTCTAAGCGCAAACCTGTTTCCACAGGTGCGCCTTGATGTGGGAAACTATCTCAGCTTCCACGAAGCTTCTATTTTCGCCCAGTAAGTGCGTTGCACACACGACCTACGGTGGGTTTCTTCAACTTTAAATCTTCACTGTATTCTTTATCTAAAATTTTACCAGCACATCTGGCACGTATAATAGGGCACATATGTTGTACCTGGTATTCTTGATACGTGGTAGGCGGTGGCTCCCAGTGGCGGCAACTCCACTTGAAACACGAGCTCGTTCATCGCAATGTGTTTCTTGAGCGGAAGATCCATAACTGTATTAGCCATGGGAACAACCTGCGGGAAAACCACAGAGAATAACTTAAACCTATTGGTACGTCGCATTAAGTGATTTGCCACGAAAAGAAGCGAGTATAGTGAATAGTTGTCATTTAAGTCACAGTAACAGAAAAACGAGCTGCCGCAGTTACTTTCGAGAAAATCGAATTTCATACAACAGCCTTCTTACACAGTTAAAAAAAATCAACAACCGACCTCATACTCTACACAGCTACATAATGCGCCATTTCTACAACACTTACAAAGGCTTTACTGACTAAGTATAATAAATAATTGCCCTACTTATTAAAGTGTTGGGCACGATACACCAATAGCTACACTTTCCAGAGGCATATTGTAAAGTTCACATTACCGTCCCCAGAAAGTGTCAGTGATCTCAAGCCACTGTTAACTTTATGCCGATAGCTATGAAATAACTGATCTAGTGGCCACTGACAATGTAGCCTTCCCTTGGCGCTTCAAGCTCAAGCCTGAAAAAATAGGCTGAAAAGAATATGCTATGAAAGAACTGATCTAGTGACCGCTGACAACGTAGCCCTCCCTTGGCGCTTCAAGCTCAAGCCTGAAGCGCCAAGGGAAGGCTACGTTGTCAGTGGTCACTAGATCAGTTCTTTCATAGCATATTCTTTTCTTTCGATACTCAAGAAGCATAAAAAACTAGTTTTCTCTCTCGGTATAAAGTTAACAGTGGCTTGAGATCACTGACACTTTCTGGGGAACGTAATGTGCACATTACGATATGCCTCTGGAAAGTGTAGACGTTGGTGTACCGTCCCCAACACTTTAATAAGCAGGGCGATTATTTATTATGCTTAGTCAGTAAAGCCTTTGTAATTGTTCTAGAAATTGTGCGTTAGGTTTGAAGCTACAGGCCAGCTTCCTGGCTTTTTCTTGTAAAAGAAGAAATTCTATTTCTAAGTCATCTAATAGCCTCTTGAGGCCTCCCCGTTCACCAGAAGATTATCCATAACGCCTGCGGTATATAGCAATATGGAGTCGCTCGCTCATCGACAGTTCGGCGCCATGCATACTTTCACTCTGAATGTATTTGCTAGCGGGCGGCGGACCTTCGACGGTTGCTGGCATGCAGCATTAAAAATTACGCTCGCTTTTACAGTAAATAAATATTTACAGCGGGTAGCTGCCTGTATTTTGTCATGCTCAGTGCCGATCCTGTCCACTTTCTTTCCGGGCACCGAAGCCCCTCTCTACGCCTCGCACTTCGCCCTTTTTAGTGAAGCGCAGTGCAGTCTTCACCCATTGCGTGAATGTCGCGGAAGGTAGCGGAACTCGATTGCAACGGCGTAGAACTCCGCCAGGGCAAAGTCAGTTATTGGGAAACGTTCATAATAAAAAGTTGCATACGGTCGAGTCAAAGCGTCGGTGTAAAGGCTCATACGTGCGGTAAGGGTGCCTATATGCTATGTCACGGGTAGCAGTGTACGCGTGTCATCTGTGATCGCTGTGGATACACGTGGTGAGGAAGCGGGGCCGACCGTGAGAAGCGCCTGCATAGTGGTAGGAAGCGAAGTAGAAACAGGGACAGAGGCGTCAGGGACATGAAAGCTGAGATGAAAAAGAATGAAGCGACCCTGCGAGGTCAGAGTGAGACAGAGTTCCTGATTCCGTTTGTGAATGTTGATGATTTCTTCTGTGGTGCCGTGTACGTGTAGTAGCATTAAGAGATTTGTACTAGTGCTGACAGGAACGCCAAGTGCCAGCTTCGTCACCTTACGAAGGAAAGCATCGAGCTTGATGAGATCTTTTTGCCGAAATCTTAACGTATGGGAGCTAATGAAAGCGAGAGACTACGAGAGCGTCGTCAAAGCGGAGCATGTCAGTTTTCCGCAGTCCGCGATAGCGGGGACATACGGCGCCTCATGTGCAGTACCTGCTCGATTTGGCGAAAGATTTCCTGAACGGCCGCCGCATTGCGATAACACCGCGATCACCCTGGCACAAGTATACACAGAAGTTTTATTGAGTTTCTAAAAACAGTTTAATGAAAGCTATTCAAACTCAGTGGGAATTTTTTATAATGTGAACAAGTACGTCTGTTAGGGCAATGTGGAGAACAAGGATCCCGATGTGACGCGGCTGCGTTACAGCAATCCCAGCGCAGGTAACTTGGATGGGAGCGTGGTGTCAACGGATGAGATGGACAAGGAGGAGTTCAGATTTCTCGAGGGACCACGCAAACTCAATAGACTGGGCAGATTTGGAAGAGAGGTCGAGGGAACATTGCAAAGTGTCTTGCAGATGACCCGGGGAGGCAGCGGGCATCCATATATTTATGTCGTCTGCGTAGATTGTAAAGCGAAGGTCCTTTGAGAGTGGCAAGTGCACAATGTATTTTGCACACGGCCAAGTTGAAGAGAACAGGAGAAAGAACCGAGGCTTTGCAGTGTAACACATTGAAGATTAGCTAGGACAGAATCAGCAAAGCGAATAGAGCAGGTTCAGCTAGGGAGAAAGGTGAGCATGTAGTTGTAAAGACTAGAGCCACAGCATGAGCGAGCCAACTCGTCGAGCAAGGCATCGTGGGCCACGTGATTGAAGGCCTTTTTTAGAGTGAGGGCCAGAATATCTCAAAGTTAGACTGCATTGGACATGGCGAAGATATCGTCATGAAGCTTGGAGAAGTTTGACCAGAGAGGAAATATTAGAACTAGTCGGTAAATGTATAAAGATATTCAATAGAATCTATGTACAATTTGAATCGAGAGAGCATTATGTTTTCCATAAGTTTGCCTACAGATATGGTGAGGGAGAACGTGTGGAAGGAGCTAAGAGTACAGGGTTATCCATTCTTGGCCAACGCACACACAAACAAACAAGAGAAAGAAGACCGTTTGTGCGTACGCTGCCCAAGAATGGATAGGTACCAACTCGCCCCCTTTTCAATCCTTCAGTAGGTGGTTGGTCGGCTTTCAATATAAATGTTACATACGAAGCTTCCATTCCGCATCAAGAGTGTCTGTGGCCCATGCGTAATTCATATGCTTTATTCGCAGCCCACTTTAGGAAGGTTAGATTTGTCTGTCATGCAATCGCATCCCGAATTGGTGTTGCTAAGGAGCACGTGCTAGTCATAATACTTGACTATCGCAAAGCGTACGTTGCACATCCTATCCCATGGGAACTTCTGCGTCCGATACCTTCAAAACACTGTAGCGCTGCCATACCTGAGACTGCACGGTCTCTTTATCTCGTGTCTCAACCACATAGCCATCCTTGAAGGGAACCGGGAGCCGAACATAGTGCTTCACCCTCTGACCCATGGGGTTGTAAGCGATCACCAGAAACTGAAAGAACAAACAGGGTATATGAAAGTTCGAATGCAGGACTTTTGGTAGCCTCTCTCGCATGTATGTTGTATGTGTGTATGTATGACCAGTTAATGATGTGATTGCTCTAGTAGTCTGTATGTAGTCTGTAGTCGTCTGTCCAAAGACGCTTATAATCTCTTCGGGTTTGTCAAATTTTAGCCAATGTGTGTTGGACCGGCTTCGGTATCAAATTATACCTTCTTCTCATTTTCGGTGATGTAGCAGATAGTCTCGTTCAGCCTGTGGCAAAACTGTAGTGGCTCGTCGTAGCTGTCCGGGTTTCGCCACAGGAGGCTCACGATCCCGTCGCTGATCACCTTCTGCAGCAATCAGTCGCATCATCGTTTCATCAACGAACCGCACTGACTCCGACAGATGACTGGTCTACGAATAAGACACATCTGCGAGTACGTTCTACAGTACAGCAAAAATAAATCCGACACCTCATTTCAGAGTATTGAAAATCACGGCCAAAGCCACAGAAGCTCTTGTACCTCCGCATATGATTTCGTTTTGTCATTGTTCGGCCCACGGCAAAATTATATGTAATCTTCGTAAAAGCTCACGAGAACCCCATTTCGTGCGTAAGCATAACGAAAAGATTCGTCGTATTCTCAGGCGTGTTGTACGCCTGCTAATTAGCCTAATTGAGCGCAGTAGTCGAATTTCTATTGACTATTTGTGGTATTACGAATTACTTTAGTGCTGCATAGGTGTTTTCTCAGGAGACCTAGCACGCCACGGCAGGCTATGAAGACTGATCATAACCATTTACGCTATATTGAAGGCCGAGACTTCGTTTACGCCAACGTTTGCGCAACACGCTAATGTATACTGACAGAGTTTCATACCAAAATTACTATCCAGCGAGAAATCTGGCGCTAGTGTCTACGTGAGTCGTGGGTACAGCGCTTCATCCAGCGTGGGAGTGATGTGTATAGTATATGAATTTGTCCAAACTTCGTTCCTCTCTCTTCGAAGAATATTTTTACTTATTTTAACCTAATATCGTCTGTATGACAATAATTAACCTCATTTATTCTCTAATTTCTGCCATCGCGCTGCTTTCAAAATCTTACAAATAAACCCTTCAAGATATCACAGAATATTCACCCACCAGTGATTGTCTCAGCACAGAAGTCAGCAGAATTTAGGGACACGCATGCTCACAATTGTCGAGGCAAGTATTTTTGCAGTCGTAATGGTATAACAGGATGAAGCAGCTCTCAACGTAAGGTGCTCCACCGAGCTAAAAAAAACTACTGTGTGATTAACACGCGTTACAGCAGAAGTACAAATAAGTTGCAGTTTGCTTTCGCCACGAAGTCATGCCGAAGCGTAGAAAAATCCACCCACTACCCATCAGGCCCATGACGACTTAATGAGTGCAGCGCTACATTTCCCACTAGTAACTCTGGAAGGAAACTCGATGTCCATTCTTGTCAGTTAGCGATGTTACCTCGCACTGGAACATGCTGTCTCCAATGAGCTTCGAATAACCCTGGGCCGCCTTTTCCGAGCAGGTTCCACTGCGAGCAGAAACACTTTCGTCGCAGGCCAACTGCTCCAAACACACGTGCAGCGCATTTACACTGCCACAACTCACGTGATTGCGTCGTGGTGCTGCAATGTAGCAACGGCCCTCTCTGCGTCAGAGGAGATGAACATACGATAAGTTAGGAGAGAAGGGCACTCCACGCACTCATTTGCTTTAAATCAAAGCACCATGCAGATGATCAATCAATAAACAGATAATTGCACAAATAAATAAACACTTATTTCTGCTCCAGTGAATAGAGAGCAATAGGCGAAACAGCCGTACATTGATGAGCTCCTGAATTCTACGCAATTCAAGTGGTGCGATCAAGACAAGGACGCGAAAATCGATTGCAATCGAAATTACATACAGCCTTGCAATAAAATCCTTGCAAAATCCCTAAGCAGAAAGACAACTTGTCTTATCTAACTGTGAAGAAATAAAAACGTACAGAAAAAAGTGCACTGTGTGGCAGATACATAATATCACACAAATGCTTTATTTCTGAGAAAGTCCAACAAATGCTTCAGTATACTGACCACAATATTCGCAAAATAATAATCAAAAATCGTTTATAGCAACTCTGCTAATTATCATTGTTTTTGTCTTCCATATATCACACTTCGAGGTATACACCGACAACATGGCCTTGTCGCAGGCCTCAGTGCAGCTCTTACGATGTAATTCACCTAGAATGGCGCTGCAACACCTCCCTTCACATTCTTCTGTCCATCAGTCTATTCTGCTAATTTGTCGCCCCCGTGGCATCACGATGCGCTTCATAGATTCATTGAACATGAAATACACTGATTTACTAATTGATTAAAACGTGACGCTGATCAATTAAAGCAAGAATAAGGGACGATGCAGGGTTGCTCGTGACTGACAGAGAATCACAAGCGCGCCGCATGTGCTGCAGCAGTCCTGAACGAGCGCGTTTACAATGTTGAAACGAGGGGGATAGAGGTGGAGGGAAACCGCTAAGTCGACGTCAGATATTCCAAAGCCCCATTATGGTGCCCCGCACTTATAATGGTCCTGAATACGCACCGTTCCACCACCCCCCAGTTCTACCCCCCCCCGCCAGTTCCACCCCCCTCCCCAGTTTCTTTTCCATTACCGCCACCCTGGAGATTGTCTCAACCTCTCTGACTTTGAGATTAACGTTCTTTGTTGCGATGTTGCTTACTATACCAGTCGCATGCTTGCTGGTATAAGCTTCCTAGTTCTTTTCCTTCACTGTGAGTGAATACATGAACACTCTCCCAACCCATTTACTTTCCTCTATATTCCTCAGTCGTTCTTCAAAGTCAATTTTACTCTGAGCTTCCCTAACTTGCATTTTCCCTAACAAAACTTGTCCAGCCCATATCATCCTGTGCGGCTACATATGTAGATTTCCCGAGAGCCCAATGCGAGGCGTCCCACTGGCCTGTGGTTGAAATCGGGTCCTGATTTTGCCTCTGACTTCAAGCAAACAACCACATTTCCAAATCTAGGTACTGAAGCCACGACACATTTCCACGTACTACAAATCACCTTGTACTTATTGTATCTCCAAGCGCTCTGTGTTTCATTATGACCGTATTTCTGTTCCCATTTGCTATGGTTGTTTTTTCCAGTGTTTCCATATATACATTGCCCTCATTTATTCATATACCAAGGTATTTGTATTTTATCCGAGGTATTTCCTGGTCCTGTATTCACACTGTCTGTTCACTTTTTTCGTTGCATATCATAAGACATGCCTTTTTAACGCTAAGTTGCAATCCGAAATTCTCACCTTTGTGTCCACTGATATTAGCCAGACGTGGCACATCAGTTTGTCTGTTACAAGCAACACAATGCCGTCCGCATAAATCAAACCTGGGAGCTGCTGCTCTATTACCGTGCCCGCCTGTTTGTATGAGAGATTGAACAAGCTTTGCCTTTTTTTCTCCTTCATCTAATACCACGTGAGCTGCGTGTTGTCCAAGTGCAAGCTGAACGAAAATTTGGTGGATAGTTCAGAGCCCTTACGCCCAACGCTTTTATTCAAGAAGACATTTTTGCGTGGTAACGTGTTGTTTTCCACAAACGAAGGACCACAGTTCTACGCGCTTTCCGTTGAAGAAATCAGGGACTCATATGGCGCGCGGCCTTCTAAAACGCTTGCGTCGAGTTGCTGACGTATTCAGCTCACGGTGAAAGACACGTAATTAAAATCGTGATCCATTGGCATTTTTGCTCTGTACGCTGATATTCCTTTTGCCGGTAAATGTGCTTAGACATTTAGCAGAATGGTCGACCTTTCAGATAGTTGGCGACTGCTCATCTTCAAACAACAACAAAGAAGCACAGCAACCGCACGGTACACATACAAAAAGAAGAAATTTGGCAGACTTCATTGATGATGATAAATACTTCATTAAATATTGTTAAAGGATCCTGACTGAAAAATTTTTGTTTTTGAGTTTTATGTTTTAATGCATTGGTCTGTGTTTGGCAATCACGAAACGAAATCGCAAAGACTTCAAAGTAATCATCATCATCAGCCGGGTTACGCCCACTGCAGAGCAAAGGCCTCTCCCATACTTCTCCAACTACCCCGGTCATGTACTAATTGTGACCGTGTTGTCCCTGCAAACTTCTTAATCTCATCCGCCCACCTAACTTTCTGCCGCCCTCTGCTACGCTTCCCTTCCCTTGGAATCCAGTCCGCAACCATTAATTAACATCGGTTATCTTCGCTCCTCAATACATGTCCGGCCCATGCCCCCCCCCCCCATTTCTTTTTCTTGATTTCAACTAAGATGTCATTAACTCGCGTTTGTTCCCTGAGCCAATCTGCTCTTTTCTTATCCCTTAACGTTACACCTATCATTCTTCTTTCCACAGCTCGTTGCGTCGTCCTCGATTTAAGTAGAACCCTTTTCATAAGCCTCCAAGTTTCTGCCCCCTACGTGAGTACTGGTAAGACACAGCTATTATAAGGGATAATGGCAACCTGCTGTTCATGATCTGAGAATGTCTGCCAAATGCACCCCAGCCCATTCTTATTCTTCTGATCATTTCCGTCTCATGATTCGGATCCGCGGTCACTACCTGCCCTAAATAGATGTATTCCCTTACCACTTCCAGTGCCTCGCTACCTATCGTAAACGGCTGTTCTCTTCCGAGACTGTTAAACATTACTTTAGTTTTCTGTAGATTAATTTTTAGACCCACTCTTCTGCTTTGCCTCTCCAGGTCAGTGAGCATGCATTGCAATTGGTCCCCTGAGTTACTAAGCAAGGCAATATCATCAGCGAATCGCAAGTTACTAAGGTATTCTCCATTAACTCTTATCCCAAATTCTTCCCAATCCAGGTCTCTGAATACCTCCTGTAAACACGCTGTGAATAGCATTGGAGAGATCGTATCTCCCTGTCTGACGCCTTTCTCAATTGGGATTTCGTTGCTTTCTTTATAGAGGACTACGGTGGCTGTGGAGCCGCTGTAGATATCTTTCAGTATTTTTACATACGGCTCGTCTACACCCTGATTCCGTAATGCCTCCATGACTGCTGAGGTTTCTAATGAATCAAACGCTTTCTCGTAATCAATGAAAGCTATATATAAGGGTTGGTTATATTCCGCACATTTCTCTATCACCTTATTGATAGTGTGAATAAGGTCTATTCCTGAGTAGAATTTACGGAATCCTGCCTGGTCCTTTGGTTGATGGAAGTCTAAGGTGTTCCTGATTCTATTTGGAATTACCTTAGTAAATACTTTGTAGGCAATGGACAGTAAGCTGATCGGTCTATAATTTTTCAAGTCTTTGGCGTCCCCTTTCTTATGGATTAGGACTATGTTAGCGTTTTTCCACGATTCCGGTACGCTCGAAGTCATGAGGCATTGCGTATACAGGGTGGCCAGTTTCTCTAGAACTATCTGCCCACCATCCTTGAACAAATCTGCTGTTACCTGATCCTCCCCAGCTGCCTTCCCCCTTTGCATAGCTCCCAAGGCTTTCTTTACTTCTTCCGGTGTTACCTGTGGGATTTCAAATTCCTCTAGACTATTCTCTCTTCCATTATCGTCGTGGGTGCCACTGGTACTGTATAAATCTCTATAGAACTCCTCAGCCACTTGAATGATCTCATCCATATTAGTAATGATATTGCCGGCTTTGTCTCTGAACGCATACATCTGATTCTTGCCTATTCCTAATTTCTTCTTCACTGCTTTTAGGCTTCCTCCGTTCCTGAAAGCATGTTCAATTCTATCCATATTATACTTCCTTATGTCAGCTGTCTTACGCTTGTTGATTAACTTGGAAAGTTCTCCCAGTTCTATTCTAGCTGTAGGATTAGAGGCTTTCATACATTGGCGTTTCTTGATCAGATCTTTCGTCTCCTGCGATAGCTTACTGGTATCCTGTCTAACGGAGTTACCACCGACTTCTATTGCACATTCCTTAATGATGCCCATATGATTGTCGTTCATATCTTCAGCACTAAGGTCCTCTTCCTGAGTTAAGGCCGAATACCTGTTCTGTAGCTTGATCCGGAATTCCTCTATTTTCCCTCTTACTGCTAACTCATTGATGGGCTTCTTATGTACCAGTTTCTTCCGTTCCCTCCTCAAGTCTAGGCTAATTCGAGTTCTTACCATCCTATGGTCACTGCAGCCCACCTTGCCAAGCACGTCCACATCTTGTATGATGCCAGGGTTAGCGCAGAGTATAAAGTCTATTTCATTTCTAGTCTCGCCATTCGGGCTCCTTCACGTCCACTTTCGGCTATCCCGCTTGCGGAAGAAGGTATTCATTATCCGCATATTATTCTGTTCTGCAAACTCTACTAATAACTCTCCTCTGCTATTCCTAGAGCCTATGATATATTCCCCCACTGACTTGTCTCCAGCCTGCTTCTTGCCTACCCTGGCATTGAAGTCGCCCATCAGTATAGTGTATTTTGTTTTGACTTTACCCATTGCCGATTCCACGTCTTCATAGAAGCTTTCGACTTCCTGGACATCATGACTGGATGTAGGGGCGTACACCTGTACGACCTTCAATTTGTACCTCTGATTAAGTTTCACAACAAGACCTGCCACCCTCTCCTTAATGCTATAGAATTCCTGTATGTTACCAGCTATATCCTTATTAATCAGGAATCCGACTCCTAGTTCTCGTCTCTCCGCTAAGCCCCGGTAGCACAGGACGTGCCAGCTTTTCAGCACTGTATATGCGTCTTTCGTCCTCCTAACTTCACTGAGCCCTATTATACCCCATTTACTGCCCTCTAATTCCTCCAATAGCACTGCTAGACTCGCCTCACTAGATAACGTTCTAGCGTTAAACATTGCCAGGTTCAGATTCCAATGGCGGCCTGTCCACCATTGATGAATAGTAATTATTATTCGTCACTTGTCAATTATGATAAATTATAAGGTCACATCAAAACGCGCGCCCGGCGGTCGCAAGTGACCGGACACGTGATCTCGTGGGCTTAAAAACTGGTGCCATGCGGTGCCGTTGAGGAGTGCGCTAGATGAATGGCCATTTGCAGAATTCCTCTGCTAGTCGCAAGCGTGTTACACCATGTTGTCGATGCCAGAATCGCGGTCGTCTGCATCGTTAAGTGAGGCCGACGACTTAATTTGTGCTAGTCGGAATCACTGCCATATAGTGGATGTAGCGAACCATTTTTAGTTTGGCCTCAGCATACAGAATGGGTCGGAACTTGACAACACTGTAAGCATGCGATAAAGATAAAACGCGTGCATTGGCCACCGCAAAATGGAGCTGGCGAATTCGGCTGCTCTTCCTTGGCGGCCAAATATTCCGATCGTTGTTAACAGCAAGCGAAGTTGACCCACTGTTGTCGGTATCCCGCGTGGAGAAACAAATGATACGGCTGCTTCGGTGCCACATCTTTGCTACGCTGGAGACTGCGGCAACCTCGCAACGATGCCCTGTCATGTCGATGTGTTCAGAAAATACGGCTACACACGGTACCATTTCGCGGGCCGCCCTACGTACGGCACGTGTCCATCCGACTTGCCGCATAGGACGATTCGGTGTAGTATACACATGGGACGGGCGTGCCAGCGAACGAACGTCACCCATGCTCTGACCAGATCCGGCGTCCCTGCATGTTTTACGTTCGGAAAACTTTGTATCGTCGTCAGAAGGTGCAAAACAAGCGTCTTTACACGACAGTCCTATGTTTTGCACGAACATCGTCAATAAAAGCACGTCACCGCGAACGACAATCAATTCACAATGGCGGGCCGTCCGCTGAAGTATATACACGGCCTCGACGACAGCTTTCTTCAGTGCTGCCCCGATGAATTCCGACGCTGAACTCTTTTAAACTAGGACAGCAGACACGCTTACGCCTTCCTCCAGCCCTCACAACTATGGGCAAAACTGATGAAATTCTGTGCAAACTCCCCAAACTGTGCACAACGATGACAAAGCGGCGACGCAGTGACAACGACGCCGGCGTGATTGCACGACACGACGCACGACGCGGCGTAACTGAACGGAACGTACGGAAGGACGTAGAAAAAAAAAATTTGAGCTTTTCACTGCTGTGGAAGTAAAAGGTTGCACATATGGTGTCTGCACCCCAGGCTAAATGAACGATGCATGCAACACGCAAGAAGACAGACACCGCGACGCAACGAAATGGCCGGAGAGAGCAAACACCATGCCGAGCTCTTAACTGCTCTCTCAGTAAAATACAGCGCAATGCTCCGTTGCACAGACGTGTTACTGCGTGAAGCCTATAATGTCAATATTCCATGCGCGAGAACCCCGTTGGAGCAGTAAATCTCGCAGAATAGGCTGGCATCTTCTGGCGAAGCTGTTATATACGACTTGATGCATGCGGTGGAGAACCTCCTATCCAAATTTTGACGAGATTTTACTGTGCTCGACGCTAGTCAGTGAAATTTGTAGGTAAAGTTGAGCATGTCAAGAGTGATGCGTTGGTAAAGTTAGAATTGTGCGGGATAAATAGGCGCATTGTTAGAAATTACCAAGGTTCTATTAATTGCGCGTTGGGCGCTCTCTGGTTTAGTACACAGTGTACCGTCTCAGAAATCAGGTTTATCAGAAAGAGTGCCTTGGGAATAAAATGGAGGAGAAATTTCCCTTAAAGGTACCATTAGAGCGCAGTAAGGAGTTACCAAATTCGTGTTAATCGAGGCTGTCGATGACTGCCGGGGCACTATAACGTTTCGCGCTTACGAACTATACTGGAGGCATATCACGACAAAACTTCGCAGAAATAAAGTGTGCCTGCCTAGAAAGCACATTCTGAAGATAATGTTGCAAACAGGTTGAAGGGTGATGTAAAGAATCTCCAAACTGCCGCAGGAGGTTTTAAGGAGCCCTTCGAGCAAAGAGTTAGATTTTAGAATTGTTATAAGCAAACGGCCGAACATTTCTGCTTGAAACGTTATGCACGTTTGAGACGCTCTACACTTACGAGTAGATTCTTTTGTTGAATATACCTTGGCTGGCTCAGAAGCGTCAGTTTAGGCAGTGCTAACTATGTGGTTTCGCGCTAAAGACCATCAGCGCAACAGCTGTGAAACGGCGCGAGGTGACCGTAAGGAGGTTAGGAAGGTACACGAAGGGCTGCAGAAAAGTTCCGCAGAAAACCGAAATGCTTCTCTGTCGGGAAATGCGCTTTGACGGTGCAAGAAGCGCGTCGGGCGCCCGCGGTCCCTACATATGCCTCGCAGGAATATGTGTTCTGATTCTGCAAGGTCGCACAAACCTGCCGGCTTTATTACCGCATAAGCGGTTTTTGTCGAGGTCTCCTGCAGACTTGCGCTGCATGGATGCAACGTAAATGACGTTATCGCCTGACACAGCGGCACCTGGTCTGCCTGGGCCTGCCTGCTTCAGGCCGAACGGGCTCTACGTAGGGTTGCCAACTTTAGAGTCGGGACGGGGGGAGAGGGTTGGCGACGACTGACCTTGTCAGTGCCAGGAACCGCCGGTTTGTAAGTGCAACAATGCTGAACTGTTTTTTCGCCCTGCCGTGTCACTATTTACTAAAAGAAAGGCGCAGTATAGCTGCCCGACTAGCATGGCTACTAACACAAATAGAGGAACTGTGAACGGTTACGGCCTGCAACAGATCTCGAACCACGACAAAAACGAAATTACCCTTGTTTTACGATGCAACAGGTCCACAAAAAAAAGAACGTGCAAACGAGCTATCCGGCATTATAAAAAGAAAAATGGTCTATTCATTGTTATCTACTAGAATAAACACAGAATTCGGGACATTTCGCCGTCCCGATTGGGTCAAGTCGGGACATGGGACATTTACTCAAAAGTCGCGATTGTCCCACTAAATTCGGGATGGTTGGCAATCCTTATTATACCCCGCTTGCTCACTTCACAGGAAGTGAATGGTGTTGTAGACTTTCGCTACGCTTTATCTTACCTCAGCAGCAAAGCTCGGGCGTTATCTTCCGTTCCGCTGCAAAGATCATGTTCAGGGATCGACATGTGAAGAGATTATCATGTTGCATTGCAGAGAAATCGGCAGCTTTTGAGCAGTGTCACCGCAGACAACACGCACTTGTCATTGCCTCGACTTAGAGCAAATAAAAACTGCATTGTTTATTTGTATTGTTATTATTATTAGGCGGTGCCAGGATGAAGCCGCATGACTGTTATTTTGACGTTTCAGAGTCAAGTCTGAATTGAGAGGCCTGCATTACCACAGCCAAAGCTCACTGAAATAAACCCAACATGATCATTTACATTTTGTGCACGCGAACTTTGAAATGAGGACACCATTTTTTTTCGACTCGTTGCGTTTGTTATGACCATGATTTTGAGAACAGTTATATTGCTTGAGAAGAAGAGTAGCTGGTGCCACTCATAGGGACAAACATCTCCTTGAATATAGTTAATAAAAAAACAGGACGTTGTTTCATAATGTCACAGTGATACAAAACTCTGCTCGTATCTGAGATATCCTAGTGGTTTCACCCCATATTGTTCACGTCTATTGGATCGAGTACAGGCATGTAGCATTGCGAATCACTTACTGAATCTGTGTATTGATGCTCGAAGTCCTGCTGTAACTGCCACTTGCTTGCAAACCTGTTAAAAGAAGAAGACGCACACATTGTGGGTAGAGGACGGTAGCACAATATTTTACGCACGGTATTTGTCAGCCGCCGTATTTTTTTTTCTTTTTTGCTCCCTAGTTCTCGTGATACAATGGCCGCATCCATGACTATTGCCGCCCCGGAGACAAAAAAACAAATGGCAGCGAAAGGTGCTGTGTAACGATAGCAAATGCGTTTTCTGATAAAGTTATCGCGGAAAACAAACTTTATTATTTTTTACTCATTGTTCGGGGATCAAAATCACTACCGAACCCTCATACATATTGTTTTATGTCCTACTCCGCTGATATTTTGTACCGGCTCCTTGTCTGTTGTCAGCTCCACGAGATTGAGCTATATGGCGAACTCGTTCATCGCCGCCACGTTGCAAGCATCTGAAGACATGAGCTCGTGTAACAAGACTGGCGGGAGCGGGAGGGAGAGCAGAATCATTTCACGCTCATCGAAAAAAAATTGAAAAGTAAGGTCCATGCCGTCAAGCAAGACTATAGTTCGTGTAAATTGCGGCCATTTCTGAAAGCCACACGGCTTTCAGAAAAATACCCCGTCACACCCAGTTGTTTGAGCTAGTAACCGATTTAAAATATCAATGGGTCGTTTTTCATCGATTCAATATTTATTGACTTCTCGAAAGTGTTCGATCGCGTCCCTCACCAAAGTTAGTTACAAAACTACGTAGCCTATAGCTAGATGATAAAACATTTATGTGTTTGCATCGTAACCTTGCACCCGTAGTACTTTTCCACTATGCAGGTAACTTGAATCTACCAGCTTGGCACAGATTACAGATTACTTCATCTTCTATTCGAAGGCTCATACCGTACCTGTCAGAAATTGGTCTTATAGGAAAGCTTTAAAAATGGCACACTTCATATACAAAAGCCTAAATTTACCCGCCAGGTCACCTGTAAATATTAGTATCAGGTCCAGTCGGACAGTTCATATTTATTTTTATCCTCTTTTTCTCCCACTCTCTTCTGGAATCTCTTAATCCCATTCCCCATCCCTATACAAAGTAGCATGCCAGCGGTTATATACGCGCCGGCAAAATTCTCTGTTTTCTAATAAAGAGCCCTTTCTCTCATTTATGTGTATGAAGGGCTTTCTGAGTGACAGACTTCAGAGTGTTAAAATCAATCAGTACGGACCCCACCACACGCATGTCAAGCCGGGAGTGCCACAAGGATCAGTTTGGCACCGCTGTTATTTTTCATCTACATAAACGATATATAGAATAACAGAGTCTCTTTGCAGATGACTGCGTAGTATATAAAGAAATAACCAGCCAGAACGATACTTCAACGCTGCAATCTGACTTAACGACTCTTTCAGAATGGTGCAGCAAATGGCAAATGAAAATTAACATTGAGAAAGCTAAAGACATTAAATTTGGTCCCAGTCTCAATTTATTGCCTAAGGAATATCCAATTAACAATTCTGCAGTTGAAACAGTTTCGTCAATTAAATACTTAGAAGTTCTATTCAATTACAATCTAAAATAGAATGATCATGCAGAATTAATGAGTAGCAAAGCATTTAGAAAGCATGGCGTTCTAAAACCTCGCCTACGCCTTGTTAATTCAGTCACTAAACTTCAGGCATTTAATTCGCTAATTAAACCGTCATTAGAGTACGCTTCTAACATATGGCATCCCTATAAAGCTTGCCTTACTGGCATGCTGGAACCAATTCAAAGTAAAGCCGCTAGATTAATCTCGTCCTCGTATTCTCGTATCACAGTGTGTCATCCATAAAAACACTTGGCATTTTACCTCTCATAATACGCAGAAAATATTTGCGATTATCGTTTTTTTCCCGTTGTTTATTTCCGTGACAGTGCCTTTTCACGCAAATTCATTCATCCAGTAGCCCACATCATCGCCCGTATTGGCCACGAACACAAGGTATACCTACCTTTCGCTCGGACTAAAAGATATTTACACTTACCTTTACTCTTATCAATAAATGAGTGGAACGCTCTTCCCGCAATCCATTGCCAACATTAAAGAATTATCTTCTTTCTTATCGGCTCTACTAACCTACCTTAATGAGCAAACTATAGCACACCAGCTGATCTTTTCATGTTATCATGTTAGCCATGTTATCCTGTTTGCGCGCCTTACTACCTTTGAACGCTGTCATGCATTTGTTGTATTATTCTAATAGTGTTGTAGCTCTAAACTTGTATTATTGCATTATATAATCATTACTTCATACTACTTCTAGATGCACTGTATCTCCTTAATGCTGAAAATACTCGTGTTGTTTTTTTGTGTGTATTTTTGTTCTTCATTCTTATGACCCCCTTTTGAAGTTTCTTGTTGTTATCCCCCCCCCCCCCTATATATATATAATGCCCGACCCTGGGCCCTTAGTGTAAATAAATGAAATGAAAAAATAAGTGGTATACCAGGCAAAATGATAGCTGTAATATACAGGAGTTATATTTTCTTATGGGTAAAACGAAGGCTAGCAGACGGCGATAAGGGCATGCAAAAGAGCAAGATTCCTACGGAAAATAATACCTTGTCCAGATAGCCTATGGCTGACGAACTGCAGCGAACAGCTGATGGCTGGCCTGCTCACCGATAAAAACCGTGAACCTTTTCTTTACATCACAAAACAACATCGCTACCTTCGTGTGAGGTTTCTCACCGCAACAATAAAAAACCAGCGATATTGCACGGGGTGAACTAAACGCGCTGTGTATAAGTGAGTGTAATCACGTATACTATATGCGTCTCATTATAGTGGGGAAGAAATGAAGTAGATGTCTTAAAATGATTTCACTCGGTTGTTAGAATTACGTTACTGCACCACACGAACGCTTCAATAAAGAATTCGAAGGTGCGCTCACTTCATCACTCCGCGCCACGTACCACCTGCACTCAATGGCAGTGACGGTAAAGCAGATTCTTGATTGATGAATGAATGTTTTATGTTTAATGGCGTAAGGGCCAACTATGGCCAAAGGGCGCCATGTCCGTGGTCTCCTTGATTCATGGCCGGCCTACTCAGTCGAGAGCTCTTCTGACGGACGGACGGACGGACGGATGGATGGATGGATGGATGGATGGATGGATGGATGGATGGATGGATGGATGGATGGATGGATGGATGGATGGATGGATGGATGCTATGAGCGTCCTCTTTGAAACGGGGTGGTGGGTTGCGCCACCAAGCTCTTGTTCTTATTTAATATCCTACCTATATTAAAGAAGAACGCACACACAAAGAATTCCCTGCATCAAACTTTCTGAATAACTATTGGGAACTTTGTTTTTTACGCCTCAGTTGTTTGTGGTCTCCATGTTTTTCGATCACCAAACTTCCAATCGCTTTTTACTTATCTCTTCTGCGGGCACGTTTACTTGCATCTACTATGACTAACTACCCTAACTCAAAGGCTTCACGAAGACCACAGGAGCCTAAACCGACCACTGGGCAGATATCTTCACATTATAATAAAACAAGTTCCATCGTTTCCCTAGCTTTACCGCGACAAGCTCGTGCTTCTTCCTCGGTGTACCTCGCTTTATAACTATGCGTTCTAAGGCATCTTGATCTCGCTTCGAAAAGTAAAGAGCTTCCCTTTCAGTTATGATAAACTATTTATTCCCTGATTTCGTTCTTTCCTCTTAGGTGGTTACTCATAGAAGGTTCCTCTTCCAGCATGCGCGCGCGCAGCGCCCCTATTTCCCGATCGCTTCACTATCTCTTTCTATCCCATCATCCCCGTTGCCGAGTGCAGGGTAGCAAAGCGGACATCCTTGACCTCTTTGCACTTTCTGATCATTATCGCTCTCTCTAGTGCGTTAGTTAAATTTACTACGAAAGCGTGTATTTTAATTTTTAATGGCACGCGATTGACATAAACGGATCACTGAAACCCGAGATATTATCAACGGTCTATGTAGATATGTCAAAAGGTCGGCCGAGAAACGAGGATATGAAAGGGTCCTTCACCTCGAACGTCGAAGGATTCGACTAGAGATCAGTAAGCAGCACTGAGTTCGATAATGTCTAGCATTGCCGGTTATACCGTGCATTCAGGCAAGAAAGATACTTTTGTGGCGAACAATTGCGCGACCGCGAGTCTTGTCCACCGCCCTGCAGCAGTACGCAGCGTAATGCGCCAGACAGCGTGACACGACCGGCGGGAGTGACCTGCAGGAATCCGTTGGCCTGCCGGGCGTAGCGCTTGAGGCCGGGCCGGCTGGCGTAGAAGCCCGTCCAGTAGACGTGCGGCCGGTCAGCGTACGGCAGGAAGTCGCGCGTGTGCGCGGGCCACGACCGGTTGGCCGCGTGCAGTGCCCTCAGGTAGCACGAAGGACTCGAGTAGAACACCTGCAGCCTTACGCCCGAACTTGAGGCCTGCGATTGATTGATTGATTGATTGATTGATTGATTGATTGATTGATTGATTGATTGATTGATTGATTGATTGATTGATTGATTGATTGATTGATTGATTGATTGATTGATAACTGTGTCCCAAAACACTATTCGGTATCAGAAGTGCCTCCGCATCCGAACGTACTGAATTCATTGTTTGTGCTGATAAAACTTTCTACGGAAACACACACTTTGCACTGAGACACAAGACCCTCGACGGCTCTCACTTTTATGTGAAACTTAACACGTACTTAGTTTATTCCGGGACGGCTATCCCGTCAGCTCATAAGCTAACCTTTTTATTTATGAAATTTGCTGTACAGAACAAACATTTGAGCACGCCTCACGTCACCAGCATAGAAAGCTGCGTAGGGACAATTTTAGCACAAATGTTCTTGATAATCGGCCGCATGCCCAACAGTGCCGAAATGCACTTCTTGGTGTTTGGCTACTGTAGGGTTATCACTACGCCTACTCGAGTCACCTCTACTCTAAGAAGCAAAGCGTCAATGAAAATTTTTCTCACCATGAATTTCCTGAATGTTTTATCTTGAATAAACGCCTTTTGTAAAATTTCGGTGTCGCTCAATATTACGTCGCGTTTTTATGTGTGATTGCGCAATTTCTCTATTGTATCTTATTGTATATGCTCCCAGAGCCCTTACAGCTTTTGTATTTTTGTATTTTGGTCCGTTCTCGCTTCCTTCAAATAAAGCTGTCTGTGACAGCTTTATTCATCTAGGTGTTTTCGAACATCTTGCATATTTATTTATTTATTTATTTATTTATTTATTTATTTATTTTTGAGGCGGTGTCGTCGGTCGACATCGACGCCTTCGCATCAGAACAGCGCAAGGATCGCTGGGTAGTCCCTCTTTTGGCTCGACTGCTCGACTTTCTAGCTCGACTGCATCTCCCGTAGTTCCATGCGTCGCCAAGCTGCCCATTTCGCCGTCCGGGACAACCCCTTGTATCGACGCAACTACCAGCCCGACGGTCGCAAGTGGCTCCTTGTTATCCCGAATACCTTGCATTCCGATATGCGCGCGTCTTTCCACACCGACCCACAATGTGCACGTGAACGCGTCTTCGAAGCGTACGAGCGCCTGCGGCACCGTTACCACTATTTATTTATTTATTTATTTATTTATTTATTTATTTATTTATTTATTTATTTATTTATTTATTACATCAGGTGTTTACGCGTTGTTGTATGGTACGTGCATGTTCGATTGGCGATGGTCTGCAGTCTGACTTCTACCGTTTTCCATGACATAGCGTTCGCCATTCCACAACTCAAGTAAGCTACCTTCTGCGTACTCTTAAGAAAGCGTAGGCTTCAGGATCCAAACCAGCCAATCTGAACGAAGGCATCCTCGATTGCAACCATTGCAACCAAATGAATATTTTACAATCCCAATATAGTGAGTGGCTTTCTGAGCTCGACAAATCAGTTGTTTGTATGAAAGGACAATTTATCAGAGTAATATTAGAAGCCTAATACTCCAGGTGTTTCTAACAGGACCCGTAGTATGAGGCAAGGGCTGTTGTCGAGCGCTCGACCACTGGAAGTTGCTACGAAAAAGGAAAGCTTCGTGGCGTGTCCCACATGACCACATTTTCAACTCAGAATGCGACGATACTATTCATTTGCTTAAGACATCCTGCTGCTTTCCAGTAGCTTTGTATGCTCCTGACGGGCCCTGCCACATATCTCATTTCTTCGCAATGACCGTCGCTTCGTTGCGATGAAGTAACTTCTGTTGCGTCGTTGATTATAATATCACCACAGGCGTGTTTTTCTGTAGCACTAAATGAATACTAATTTCAAGTGCACTGGCGGGGAAAAAATATCAAAAGAAAGGATCGCACTTTCGCGCAAAGTGCGAAACAGTGGCATTAACAGTGTGCTTACGTGCGTCGCCATCTATTAGCAACAGAAAAGTACGCACAGTACTGAGTCAGACGGGGCATGCCATGGAACAGGGCGCACAAAAGCGCTGCCACCAGAGTTATTCAACGGAGGCAGACGAAGGTGAAGCCGGACACTTATTGTCTTCATCAATAAGTAGCATTATTATTAGAATCTTCAATATTAAAAGTCCCAACAGCATGATTCAAAACATCGCATCTCTTCGTTATGGTAATTTATTATTGTTCTATTATTAGCTCATTAAAATGTTCTCTTTTATTTTACATAAATTATTTTTCATTTCTTTCCTACTACCGCCCGATTCTTGGCCAATCTCTCGTAGTGGATTGAGCCTCCATATCGTTTAAGGCCAAACGAAACCAAACTGACGGAGCACCTCATGTGAACAGCCTCAGCCAAGCCATGCCTCAGCCTTCATGAATACCGTCGCTTCCTTTTGCTAATCATCTGCGCTGTTTTATCTATATGGTCTAGTCTATACACACCTAGCGACCAATGTAAGATGTTCCTGCTTCTTAGGACCACACCGCATTGTTCACTTGGTCTCCAGACTTCGGAACAAGTTCCGCGTTTCCCAGCCGGAAGCGCGACAAGTTCTTGCCGCTTATTTATTGAAGACCGTTCTTATTTGTCCTCGCGCTGCTCTTCTTCAGGCCACTTACGGTGTTTTGACTAAGGAGCGAGGATAAACACCAGCCCGGCGCGGTCGCAGGAACTGTCCGCTCACCTCTCTGTTGACGGCCGAAATAAGGCGGTCGATGTTGTCGAACCAGGACTCCGCTTTAGTGTACGCCAGATCACCTCCCATGGTCACCATCACGTTGCGTGTTTCGTAATGCTTGGCCTGCGCAGACAAAAGGGTGGCTCCGCAGGGTTTCCCACCTTTCGCTGCGGGGAGATCTCGGAGAGAGAGAGAAACAGCTCTCTGATGAAATGCGGAGAATTTTACTGGTGTATGTGTAGGCATCGACATGCTACCTTGCACAGATAAGGACATCGCGGAAGCAGGAAGGCCCTGGGGAAAAGAGGACGGCAAGAGCAGCGTGCACCTTCATTTGAATCTAATCCGCGCTTTCTTATGTTCCCTGATTTTAGTGCAGTTAAGTGAGCGGAATTTGTGTTTACTTTAGTGCACCTATGTGACTGGACTTTCTGTTGCTGTGTTTCTGAGTTGACTTTCAGTTTTAGTGCGGCATTAGTGTACTTGTGTGACTGGACTTTCTGTTTTTATGATTTGGTGTTGACTTTCAGTTTGTAGCGTGGAATTAGTGTACTTATGAGACTGAATCTTGTGTTATTATGCTTTGGAGTTGGCTTGTAGTTTTAATGCATTAATTATTATTTTTTAAATCTCTGTGTGAAAAGGAGTAGCCGGCGCCTACTAAAGGCGCCACCAAGATCTATGTACCATATAATAAAGAAAGAAATAAAGGACGAGAATGTATATATATATATATATATATATATATATATATATATATATATATATATATATATATATATATATATATATATATATATATATATATATATATATATATATATATATCAGGGGCGTGGCCAGGGGGGGGGGGGGGGGGGGGCTTACGAAGCTTCAGCCCCCTCCTCCCCGAAATTTTTTCGTGCTGTCCATGTACCACCGACCAAAAACAACCCCCCGGCGCCGGAAACCATTCCGGATTTTGTCTAGAATGTCATTTTTCAGCGCGTACATTTCAGCGCGTACATTGCGAACTCGGGCTGGATTTCGCGGCAACGCCCATGCAACGGCAGTCACATAACTCAAGGAGCCCCATCCTGAGCACAGTTTCAAGCGTTGGTTTCAAGGGCGTCTTGATGGCGAGTGGGCTCGTCGCGACATCTCGCGGAGGCCGCGGAATCAACGGAGCGCATGGATTTCAATTCCGATATTTTATGGGTATAAAGTTCTCGAACTTTCGATGCGAAATGTGCGTTGACATTTCCAAAGTCGTGCTTTAGATTTTCAATTCCGGAACTTCGTGGATTTAATGTTGTTAGAAACATTTGACGCCAAAGGTGCATTGCCTTTTCTAAAGTCGTACATCAGACCATACAACCTCTGTGATACAACGAGACAAGCCAAATCAACACACTATCAGACAAGTTGACAAAGCACGCAGCTAGGTCCGATGAGGCGAAGTGTTGTGGTGGTCCATTTGTGCCGTCATGTCACAGAAAAAAATATAAAAATTTCTTTCGCCTGCGCCAAAGCATCCATGCTTAGACACTGAAGCCATCAAAGGTAACTACGCCCTTATTTTTTTCTCTACTTTCACTTCAATTCGCGAGCACACATTGAGCCTCTTCAATGTTCTTGTTCTCGCTACCCGCGGGCTGTCAGAGCCAGCCAGAGCGTATGCGTCCTTCTCGTGTTGCCCCGACCACCGCGCGGCGAACTTGGGCGCGCGTTCGTTTTTGTCTGGCCGAGTGGATTTTCGCCTGGCAGAGTCATGGACGCCTTCTGGCTAGCAGGCGAGAAAAAGAAACAATAGTCACTAGCCGCCATCACGTCGCGGGAGTCAACGTATTCTAACGCGTTCGCTTGAGTGCAACCTCTCCGGAAAGTCTTGTCTCGCCGGTGTAGGATAGCGAGCAGTGTGCGTATGGGTTCTCTGTGGACCAAGCGTTTCACGTTTTCTTGATATTCCTTCGGTAGCCACATTAGGTGCCCAAAGTAGGCATTCGATTGTGGCCAACATGCTTTCCTTTGCTTTTCTTCATTTCGGTGCCCCGCCCCACAAAAAAAAAAAAGACATTGTCGCGGCGTAGCGACTTGTCGCATGGTGAAAGTTCGATTTTGTAACTTTTGCGGAAAGTAATGGGCCACGGGACGCTTCAGTTGCCGGATACTCTTATTATATTATTGCGATAGCAATTATCTGGACACTCGGGGCGCATTCCTGCCGTCGCCATCATGTTCCGTATACAGTCCAATGGCGATAACATCGTGACCGCGCGCCGCACGCTGTATGTGCAAGCGAGAGCGGGGGTGGGGGGGGGGGGGCGACTTAGGTGAGCCGACGATGGTGGCTCATGTGTCCGCACGGGAGAAAAGCGGGGAGGAAGTGCGCCGCCTTCCGTCGCGCGAGATACATCGGGGGGAGTGGAGGGAGGCGGGGGGCGAATCTATGAATCTGTGTTTGCGCAACATGTTCATGTTTGACGCATTATATAGAGTGACTTTTTCTTAGATACGTAGATTTATTGGACACATATACGTATCTTAACCCGCCGTGGTTGCTCAGTGGCTATGGTGTTGGGCTGCTGAGCACGAGGTCGGGGGATCGAATCCCGGCCACGGCGGCGCAATTTCGATGGGGGCGAGAACACCCGTGTGCTTAGATTTAGGTGCACGTTAAAGAACCCCAGGTGGTCGAAATTTCCGGAGTCCTCCACTACGGCGTGCCTCATTATCAGAAAGTGGTTTTGACATGTAAAACCCCATAATTTTTTTACGTATCTTTAAATAACTCATTGCGAGGTTTTGTGTATATACGTGCAGTGAACTTTGTTTCCAGTGGCACTTTTTTTGCCCTTTATCAAGCTGTATCTTCGCGTTTATAATGTACGAAGGCGAGTCAAATGAAAGTGAGCCAACCAACCCCGCGCAATAATGGTTCTGTTCGTTATCGGCGAGGCATGCACGTAGCACATGGGCATCTCTCATTCACAAAAGTGACATGCAGGTGTGAGGATAAATGTTCTTTAATGCTCTCATGCGCTGGATTGAACATAGTTGCGTAACATAATGGGCACTCCAAAAGTTAAACAGCGTGGTGTCGTGAGGTTTTTGACAGTTCAAGGTGTTTCCCAAAAAGAAATTAGTCACCGTGTAGCTGCCGTGTAGGTTGAACATTGCATTTCATTGGCCACTGTGATGCATTGGAGGAAACGTTTCAAAGAATGACGCGAAAGTTGCAAAGACGATCCACGACCGGGCCAAAGCCACCGTGTAATCACCCCCAACGCAGCTGCAAAGGTTGCTGAGCTGATTCGACAAGAACGGAGGATAAGCGCCGATGAACTGGCACGGCGTGTGAACATCAGTGACGGTTTAGTTCCCACCATAATTCCTTAACATCTCGGTTATTGGCTCTTGTGTGCGCAATGGATCGATGCCCAAGGTTTTGAACCACCGCCAGAAAACGGAGAAGTTCGGCGCTGCCTTGACTCACCTGATCCGGTATCACAATGAGGGTGACGACTTGTTGTCGGCAATTGTAACCGGGAACGAATCATGGTGCTACTACTACGAGCCTGAAACACGACGGCAAAGCTTACAGTGGAAACATTTGAATTCACCACCCCCAAAAAAAGCAAAGGCCGTCATTTCCGCCGGAAAGGTAGTGTTGACTTTTCTTTTCCATCGTCAGGGACCATTACTGATAGAATTTGCTAAACCTGGAGAGACTGTCAATCGTTTCCGGTATTGTGAAACGTAGGATCGGCTGCGTGTCGCAATCAAGAACAAACGACATGAAAAATTGACGAATGGGGTCATCATGTTCCACGACCACGCCCGTCGCCACGTCGTTGATGTGGTTAACACTAAACTGGCGAAGTTGAAGTGGGAAACGCTGCAACATCCGCCATACAGCCCAGACATGTCGCCTTGCGACTTGCACATTTTGGGGCATTTGAAAAAACACCTGAAGAGAACCAGATTCGTGGGACGATGACGTGAAAGAGTCAGTTACAGACTTTTTGAAGCAGCTACCAAAGGAGTTTTATGAGACGGAAATCACGCGACTTGTTAGTCAGTGGGACAAATGTCTAAATGCTCATGGAGACTACTTTTAAATAATGTACCCCGTTTGTCATATATTCGCTTTGGCTCACTTTCATTTGACTCGCACTCGCACGTTTTCAGAACTCCTGCTTTTTATATGTGGTCTCCGTTGCGACTATTATTTCGTTGCAGTTAATCACGATACACGACCTGTGACAGGTGCTCCTGCGCAATACATTGGAACAAATGGCAGCGTCATTGAGGTATTTCCCTGGCAGTTGCATGTGTACAAAAATGCAAACAAGGTTCTTGACTGACAAAGTTTCAGAAATACATTTGTCCTCAACTTGTTCATTTCACGGCTTTACATTTTTCATATCGGTGGCATGCGCTGCTTTGCTGGCTTCGAACTGATATACATAGTCCTAAAGTTCATGGTATATTTTCTTACTTATTAAATAGACAAAAACGTCGAAACATTGATAGCAGTTATTTCTGGCACAGTTTTTGGGACATACCAGTGTATTCTTTTATGAAAAAATACATATTTTACTTCTCTTGACAGTGCGTAGCGTCCAAGAATTCGTTTGCAGCATCTTTGGCAATTGCAATGCAGTTATTATTTATGTATTTGATCCCTCGACAAATTCTGTAAGGAGGAAGACGAGGAAACCGAGCGCCCCCCCCCCCCGAACAAAATTTTTGGCTACTGCACCCACATATATATATATATATATATATATATATATATATATATATATATATATATATATATATATATATATATATATATATATATATATATATATATATATATATATATATATATATATACATACAGGTGAGACGAAGGTGATGGTATTGTGGTATAGGCCAAAACTTGTTAATTAAGCCACTGTCCTGAACGAAGGAAAAACTATAATTCAAAGCTTGGCGTTGCTTTGAATAGGAAGGCGTAGGACCTAGTATATGCTCGCTTGATCTAGTGATTCTTGGGAAACAGACACCATTCCGCGAAAATAACACGTCCTTTCCTGTGTGTAATGTGGACAGAAAAGTTCGATGTACATTCAGCGTAAGTGTCTTCAATATTGTGTTCATAGAAGTGGAACGAAGGCGCACAGTTATTGTGCGTGATTCTATAGGAGCAAGATTATTATATTCGTGGATACGTTTGTAAACACCGATCTTCTTTTTCATTTCGCCTTTTAATCGAATACGACTTGCGCGCACCGTCGAAGTGATCAAAAACGGCCGGCGAAGCGTGAGCTACGTAAGTCGAGAAAAAGATGGTGCTTCGCTTTTGGGGCACGAGTGGGACTCGATCCTTACCACACCGCCCATTTAATCATCGTGCATAAGGAAAAGGGAGGGCGGAAGAACTGCAGATAAACAAGGAGCGAGGACGCGCAGTTATTGCTTTTTTTTTTTCTTTCTTTCTCTCTGTGTGTGCGTGTGCCGTTGCAGCAAAAAAAGAAAAGACGAAAAATAATAATTTCGGAAACACGCATAAATCATATAGATGGCGCAAAGCTGGCTGCGTTGTTTGGGAAAAAGATTTTCACAAGCATTTCCTGATCCATTTGGAATAATGAAACTGCCACGTTCATACGATATTTCAGAACGCTCGGTTTTTCCAGATTTCAAGATGTTCAGTGTTAAAGGAGACCACTAAATATTTTCTACAACAAAACACTGCGACAAAACAGTTTGTTTTTAGCGAGAAAATGTGGCAGGAAAGGGCGGAACGGCTTTAAACTCAGCGAGGCACTTTTGTAATACTCACGTATTCCTTGACGGCGTCAATGAACTGTCGAGCCCGCGTCCTTGCATTGTAGGCCTGAAAAAAAAAAGCCAGAGGATGACTGTGCCACAATAACTGCCACGGCTTTAGAGGTGAGGCCGCATGCACGAATGCGAACGCATAGAACACTGATGACACTCACATTATGCATTCTTTAAAAAGAAAGGAAAATGCTCTTTAATTGAAGATGCATGATCTTGTGGTTCAGAGTGCATCATGCACCAAGAAGGAGGCGCAAACAGCGTCTCACATTGGCATTTGTTGGGCGTGTTGGTAAACTGAAAGCATATTTAGCGCTAGCAAACAAGGACGGAAGGGAAACGACACCACAGTGCGCTACAATGAGCGTCTCAATGCAATGAGCGTCTGCAATGCAACACCCTGCAGTGCAACACCACAATGAGCGTCTCACAGTTTCAGGAATATATAAATAACGCCCACATGCCCACATTTTTATGACGCAGTGGTGTCAGGTATATTTATTATTGTTTTTTATCTCTGCTTACCAGCACTCAGACCTCGATGTTAGTCCTCGGTACGTTACATATTCGATTGATTGAATGGGTAAATAAGTAATTAATCAATTAATTAACTTATTAACTATTTATGCTTACGAAATTCAAGTAGGTGCAATTAATTAATTAATTAATCATGTCATTAAATTAAATGATAGATTATTTATTTCGATAATTAGTAGATGTATTGATTGATTGATTCGTTGATTTCAGCGTTTTGAACCTGTACAGGAAATTATGAGTGACGCGATAGCGGAGCGCTCCAGATTTATTTTTACCAGCGGGTTTTCCTGAAAGTAACATAAATCGAAGTACGCGAAATTTTTTTGCATCTCAGCCCCATCAAAATCCTCCGGCCGCAGTTAGGAATCGAACCCGCGGCCTTGTTCTCGTGAGAACGCCGCCACTGAGCCACCGCATGCGGTGTGTGGGAGAATGTGGACTAGGCCTTCAGGCGTTTTATTTGAACTGTATATGTCACTCAAATGTGCGAACAGAAGTAAAACAAGATTTGGGGCACTGACGCTGTTATGTCAGTGTGATTACCGCCATATCACTTAAACCAGGTTGCTTTGAAATTCGATTTAACTTCCTGCATTTATCATGCCGCTGCCCACTTCTAACGTCCTCATATCTGCTTATTCACCGGTTGGTCACTCATATCTGGGCCCGTATTCACAAAACGTTCGCACGCTAAAAGCGACCATGCCAGTCAATAGCGATGTAAGACATATTATCAGCGAAGGCGATCAGCCAATGAAAAACAGCACGTATGAACAAAAAGCTCTGTGAATTCGGCCCCAAGTTATCTGGCATTGAGAACATAACTCGATACAATACACCGAAACGTCATGTTCTAATCGGAGAGATACCTATTTCGTAATAAAAAAGAAAAGAACAGGTTACGTAGCATATTGGATCCTTCTTAAGGGTCATTTCATGCCAAACGCACCAGACATACACCTCGGTCATCTCTGACGTTATCGAGAGACATCAATAAATTCAGGCGTGTTATCCCCGTTTATACGCATTCTCAACATATCTTGCGTGACAAAAGATTCATGGCATGAGCACCTAAAAAAAGACATTTTAGTGTATAATACAAAAGCTTTTCTGCTTAAAGAAGGAGTCAATTTTGACAATCCTTGTGTCTGTTTGCGTTATTTTTTATTTGCTTCTATATAGTCAGATGAAAAGCAATTGCCCATTCACAGAAGAAAAAGTTCTAGGACACTGGTCCAGACGGGTTTCGGCACTCAAGGCCTTAAGGGCTCGGCTGAAGTTTTCAAGGACCTGTGAATTGTGCGACCGTCTTTGAATGTTGTAGCGCGTAGCATCGCGTTACTGTGTGATTTTTTTTCGATCCTTTTTTCTCTTCTTTCGTCTTTTATTCCCTTTACTCCTTTCCCCAGCACAGGGTAGCCAGCCGGTACTTACACTGGCTAACCTCCCTATCTCTCCTTCCCTTTTGTCTCTCTACCACATGGGCCAGAGTTTATTATCTCAACAACTGTTTTATGGCCTTCACACGTTAGGGTTGAATGGAGTCAATATGAAGAGATTAGAACCAGTATGTTTCCAGCTACACTTTTTCACTAATGAGGTAAATGGTAATATAAACAAAAACACAGCACCAACGGAAAACATATCTTCTACTTTGTTGCATCGTAGGCAGAACGGCAGGGACACAGAAAGGCACAATAGACAAACAGCTGTGTGTTTCTGTGACCCTGTCGTTCTGCCTGGACTATACAACAAAGTAGAAACTGGCATGCCAACAAGGCTCATGCAGCTACGCCTCATTGGGAAGCAGTGTTCTTTTTAGTTTTTGTTTTTTTACTTCGAAGACTTAAAAAAGAAAGAAGTCCGCAGTAGTTATTCTAATCACGCCACTGTACATTAATTACGCGTCCAGGCGGACATCATTTGCCAGAAAAAAATAAAGCAATCCATTCACAAATTAAACTAATTACATTGACTAACTTCCTAGTTACCAACTTTGAGGCACTTGTTTTGATTGGAAAGTTGAAGGGAATCGCCATAAAGGCCCGTGCTTAACCATTCGAAAACGGTCATGTAAACCGAGGTTTAATCGGCCTTAAATTCTCTGTTGAACGTACCTGATTACGCGCGCAGCACTGCGAAGCGCAGCTTGCTATGCAGCCCTGCTGTGGCGTAGCTGGGCGGCGTAAAAAGAAGCTGCCGTCCCACTTCCCTCTTCCCGCGACCTTATTCCGGTTGACGATGTGCGCAACTCCCGGCTGGATGCATGTTCGGCCGCAGAGGCGAGACGGACCCGCTCTATCGAGACGTATGGCCCTGCTTAATCTTTTTCGCAACCCTGCCACGTGACAGGAGGTTTGCACCGCGAGCCGCATGTTCGCAGTGTTACGTGCGTAATGGGGTCAATTCAGCTACTAGTTGGAGGCCATCTATGCCGGTTAACATAGCCGTTTTAACACGTTGGAACACGAAACTAGACTTTTGTGACAATTTCCTTCAACTTTACGATAGAAACATGCGCCGTAATGTTTCTAACTAAGAAGTAATTATCGTAGTTAGTGTAATTACTGAACTGATTGCTTCGGTTTTCCTAGCAAATGATGCCCGCCAGGTACATATTAATGTGTAGTGACGAGATTCGAGCAACCTTTGAGGCCTCTTTTTCTTTTCTTTTTCAGTGCTCGAAATAAACGAAACGCTATGTTATGCGGATCAAATTATTTCGACACGCAGCAAAAGTGGAACTCACGCGAAAAACTACTTTGACGCGCGAACGAAAATTATGACTTGCGTTCAGTCATTAATTGCATATACCACTTTGAGATGTGTTATAATTTGGATTGCGGCTTATTTTACGTTTGCTGAATAATTTCGGCGGTCCAGCCGACCAATTCAAACTGTCGAAGCATAGCTACTTCGAAGGAAGTGTGCGCGCATCTAACTCGGTTTCCTGTATAACGTATAAGGACACACCCGTTTCAACTAGAGTTCCACACGTCTCCCGCGCGTTTATACCCGCATGCATGCAAATTAGGCACGTTGAGCGAGCGGCACGTGGACATTATGAGAGACGAGATGTTAGGTAGTTCACTTACCAGTACGTCCGGGTCGGTGTTGCAGCTGTACTTGTCGAAGCAGAAGCCCCTGGGTGGCATGTAGACATTGGGCAGGATGGACGCGAACAGGTCGGCGCTGCTCCCTGCGTATAGCGCGCTTGGTATCGCCTGTTTCACATATACTCCGTATAGAGCGTTTAGCACACAAGAATACCGCTAACGTAGCAGAAACTCGTTGTAATTGCTCACGACAACCGAACCCGCAAAAATGGGTGGGGGTGAAAAAAAAATCAAGCGTGTCGTGCGGCATGCTAACTGTATGTATGCGCTAACACTGCAAAGCTACAGCGGCTTCACTGGCGCTGATTTTCGTGCTCCTCTTCGCAGCTTCTGCACGGTTTGTGATGTGCAGCGATTTGCATGCTTATGCTTATTGTAACACAGAAAGGAAGAATCACAGCGTCTGCGTGACATCGCATGATCCTATAGCCAGCAGTTCGCAAGCAGTTCGTGCGCTTTCGGGGTAAACACCGCTAAACGTAATCCTTCGTGAAGTGGCCTTCACTAGAGTGGTTTAGTTGAGCGTGTTTACGCTCCGCTCAGCAGCTGAGCGGAGAGGAAGCGCGAATGCGCATGCGCCGTCCGCTTAGCCGTAAGCGGGCTAGCAGAGCGAGTAACACGGTCAGCTTAGAAGCTGCCTGAGCGGAGCGTGCTGCTGCGCAGCGCTTTGGCTAGTCTTGGCGTCAGAAAGGATTGGAATGGATGCAGAAAGCAAGCTCGCTGGCTATCACGCGGCGTTCCCCAAGACGGCGCTTTATTTTCCATTGGATAAAATGGACCGATAACGCATTACGAGCGCACGTGTAGACACTTCATGGACATATATATACACACGTTTTACTGTATAAAAGTGATCAATAGCTGTTTTTATTTTCTTTCATTACCCTGAATTTGGCCAAAGGGCGCTGCAACTACATGAGGTCCGCTCCGCTACGCTGAACAAACGTGAAAATCGCCTGCCGCACCGCTTTGGCATAGCAGGGCCACTCGGAGCGGAGCGTACCGTAATGACGCTCAACTAAAACACTCTATTTAGTCGCGACATTAAAAGGAAACAATAAAATTTGTTAGTCTGATACAGCACTTTCAGTGATGTCTCTATGAGTTCTGCGAAAAGGAGAGAGAGAGAGAAAGAGAGAGAGAGAGATGACTTTCCAGAAGAGGAAGTGAAAATCAAATTTCTCTTTCTGAGCATTTACCAAACCTCCCGGTACCAATAACGTCAGCATTCCACCATTGATATCGGTTTAATCTGAGATTTTTTGGTCTTTATTTAGGTGTTACAGCTTACTTGTCAGAAGACGAACTTATGCAGCTGCATTCGCATCGCTCACTAAGCCATAAGCCAAAACACAGCCAGTGCTCCCACTTCCCATCGGTGTCACACTGGTTGAAGAGCCTATCAAGAAACCACACAAGCACTATCACCCCCTTATTTATTTATTTATTTATTTATTTATTTATTTATTTATTTATCTATCTTTAAAAGAATGGTCAAAATTGTCGTGCACGCTAGTTTGGGCTTTAATGCCGCAAAGGATGCTCAGGCCATGCTGCACGCTAGAGCTGGCATCAAGTTTTCACCAAATTTTCACTCTACAGAATTCGCTGGTACCTCGGCTGTCGCGCTGTTGGTCGTTCTTATTGAGCCAAATAGGGTCGATGTGTGTTTCAGCATAAAAATCATAATACTAATTTGATTCCGCGTTGACTGACACCAGCTTTATGAACGGCATTGACATCCGTGGCACACCAACGGTGGATTCCCCTCCCCCTACTGCTTCCGCTATATATTTACAAGGAGGTCAGCCTGCAGCTAGCAATACCCCTCTTCTTCCCTCCGCGTCATCCTTACTGCTTACATATTAGCGCTGTCTTCGTCTGTCCGTGACACTCTATGTACTTCTGGTCCGAACCAATGCTCAACCCGCAGAGAATGCAAGTTCTGCAAAGTTCGCGTCGGCGTTTTAGTTAAGATCGTCCTGAACTGCTAGAGGAAGTCTTTCGGGAAAATATTAACTGCAATGCCAACGTATTTCGCTGTACATTTTAAGGATGGATATCAAGAAAGTCATGTTAGTTTTAAGATATATAGACATTACTTCTCTGCCTTTCCGCTTGTCTTCACTCTCGATATTGCAACATTTGCCCTACAATGAAGAATTAGAAAATGTATTAGTGAATATTTTAATTACCTAACTTGACACTGCAATTTTTCGCTCAAATAATGCCCACCTCTTCAGTTAATTTAACAGCACAGGCCGAATTGCGCTGTATGAGTCCGTTCCTTTTTTTTTCTTTTCTTTCCTTTTGTGGTGGAATGAAAAAAAAAGAATGCATGTCTTGTCTTCGCGTCCGTCAGCTTCATTACATACAGTAGTGAACAGTTTCAATGCCTAGTATGAGGAGGAGGAGGAGGAGGAGGAGGAGATTTTAATGAAGAGAAAGGAGGAGAGGTCGGTCTGGAGAGCGTGCCTCTAGCCTGCTGCTCCTCACTAGGGAAAGGGGAAGTGGGAAATACAACGAAAGGTAGGTGGCGGGTGATTATGTTATGGTAGGCCTGAGCTAAAGGAATCATCCGCGTTACAACTTAAAAAGCATGTGTCCACTTCACTCAGAGATCTCCATTCAGTCTTAGACAGTGAAAATAAAATGCGGAGCATGCAAGCCCTGACGCTATGACTTCCTGTTTATCGTTCGAATGGTGCAAGAAAGACTGTTTAAACGACATAATTTGCATCCCCCCTGCACAGGTTACGTCTCCGGCAATAATTATTCCCCGTTTTTGGCTCCTGAAACCAATTAACAGCCACTCAGAGCCGCGATGTACCAATAACGAGCATTCGTGTCCTGTGGAATGTTTGCAAAGCACGCGTGGGCTGGTGCCGACCAGGACGGCGAAGCTTGCGGGTGAACGCACCGATGCTCCTGTCGGTGTTCCAGACGAACTCCAGCGAGCGTTGCCTGCGGCGGTACTCCTTGTCGGCCACGTGCACGCGACCCAAGAAGATTGCGTCGAAGCCCATCTGCGGGAAGACGCGCACTTATAGCGCTGTACAAGAGTACCTAGAGTCCTTCAAGGCTTTACTTGTTTTAAATAGTACCAAAGGAGGCCTCTGGTCATACGCTACCAATGTGAGCTCTTAGTTCCCCCCAGGTCCCAGAACCTGAAAATTCCGCCCTATATATATATATATATATATATATATATATATATATATATATATATATATATATATATATATATATATATATATATATATATATATATATATATATATATATGGCAACATTGTGTACGATGCGTTCGCGACGTTTCCTCGCTTCCAGATTTGAGTAAATTCATGCAGCTTATGGTATTCGTGACAGTCTAGCCGTTACAAGCGATTTGACAGCTTGAGCAGTGTATGTTGCCGCGTTGTGTGTCTGTTGTTATACGGACTGCGAATGACAACGCCACGCAGAGCTCTACGCCAGCGGCGGATACGTTTAGCATCTCATTAATATACTAAAGGTTTGTGCCAGTAGCAGAGGCAGTTCGTAACGGAGGTCGACTGAAGCAGCCCTGGATGACTAAGCGTAATAAACTTGAAGGTATGATTATGGCGCTCAGTAGAATCAACGCACGTTTGCAACTTAAGAAGGCCTTCGCGGCAGCTCTCATCGTCATCATCATGAGCCTGGTTACGCCCACTGCAGGGCAAAGGCCTCTCCCTTACTTCTCCAACTACCCCGGTCATGTACTAATTGTAGCCATGTGGTCCCTGCAAACTTCTTAATCTCATCCGCCCACCTAACTTTCTGCCGCCCCCTGCTACGCTTCCCTTCCCTTGGAATCCAGTCCGCAACCCTTAATGACCATCGGTTATCTTCCCTCCTCATTACATGTCCTGCCCATGCCCATTTCTTTTCCTTGATTTCAACTAAGATGTCATTAACTCGCGTTTGTTCCCTCACCCAATCTGCTCTTTTTTTACCCTTAACGTTACTCCCATCATTCTTCTTTCCATAGCTCGTTGCGTCGTCCTCCATTTGAGTAGAACCCTTTTCGTAAGCCTCCAGGTTTCTGCCCCGTACGTGAGTACTACGTGAGTAAGTGAGTGGCAGCTCTATTTCATCCCAAGTCGCACCCCCTCAGAGACAGCGCAAAACAAAACAACGTGTGCTTACTCGAAGCGGCTCCGCGCAGGACACCTTTCGAGCGGTTTCAGCACGCCTAAACGCAAGTGAGTAGTTGTAAAAGTTGAACGGCACAGCCGAAGGCCAAACGTAATGCGACGTGGCGCCGCAGAGATTCGACCACGGCAAACACATGTTTTTGTTTCCCACTACCGATTGAGCGCTCCTCCCGCCTTCGTCGCCCATTTTAATCTATTTGTCGCCAGCAGGCGCCTTGTGCGCAGACTACCTAGTCGCGCTCTACGGCTCTGGTAGAAGTGTCGGTCCTGTAAATTTTAATGTTCACTGATGCATACTTATCACTGCGGCAGCGCCTACGAAGCGCTCCACGGTCTGCTTTATGAATACGAGCCGTTACATTTAATGTCTGCGATCTTTTGATACCCTTTCAGATATCATCTGAAAGGTGAGTAGGTGAGTATAATACTGAAATGGTGTGCGAAAAAAATGTGTGAATGCTGATGCGCCCAGTTGAAAAATAAAACATCCGCATAGAAAAGAACGCCTTGCGTATAGCAATGCCATCTAACCTAATTTCATTTGTATACCTTTTTCGAGAGTGCTGCACGCAATACGGGCTTGCGGAAGAAGGAGAAAAAATTGCAAAAAATATAGTGCCTGGCGCAAGAAATCCCCATGAGTAGAGCCTCTGTTCGGATAGCACTACGAACACCGTATGATCGAGTACTCCGGACTCATTTCGAACGCCAACGGTTCCTTGAGCTGCACCGGAACGTCTGCACATGAATGTTTCTGCAGTCCGTCCGTGGTCATCTATCACGTCATCCTGAATACACCGGTTCTCTTCAGATCACCGAAAACTGAGCAGCATTGTGCTTGGTCCTTCCTTGGGAGGGAGACAGCCTGGGAGTGCTCTCGAGACTTCCTTTCTACCGCATAACTGTGAAGTGTCCACCTTGAGCGATACCGTAGGCGGCCCTTATTCGCCTACATCTATAGGGTCGACTTGCACTCAAACCGCACGCCGCACCGCACACCTTCCGCATGCGTGCGGTCGTGTGGAATAATGGACATGTCGTACACAAGTGCACAAATTTCAGCTGGCCGGCACTGCTTGTGTGGACCCAATGTGGGCCGAAATTGTGTGCGACATGTGCAGATTTAAGCACGACCGCACGCGTGCGGTCTGTGCGTAAGTCGGCCATGAGAAAGCATTGTTCTTCTGCTGCATTCATAGGCAGCCGTGGCGGCTGCATAGGCATAGGAATGCAGCCACCGTGACCGGGAATCAAACCGACGCCCTCGAGCTGGAGAACAGCGCCCCTATTCACAAGAAATATTTTACGCTGGAACTGCGTGTAAGAGCACCTGCCAGCCAACCGCGGTGTTGGACGTACTATTAGTAAAGATGGACCGGACAATTCCAAAGAGCACTTGCGAACTAAATGCATGTGAATCCGGCCCCGCAACGGGGTATGGCAGATTTACTTTTAGCCTGATGACTGTTCGGTTACGAAATTTAACCTCGAACTTAAACGACAGTCGGTGTGCTCTATAGAGCCCTCTGAACAAGGCTTTCCACTGACCGCAAAAGGCGTGACCTATTGGGCTGAACTGTCGTACAGAGCGAACCAAACTCAACGTGGCGGCGGCCCCCAGCAGCTTGAACTACGTATCACGTGCACACCTGTGCGAAGAGAGCGGCGTTCTCGCGCGAGTGTCCGTATGGGTCGACCTGCCAGGCGACGCGGGGCCGGCCGCACTCGCCGAAGGTGTCGTTGAGCCAGCGCAGCCCCGTCGTCATCTGATCGACGATCGCCGAGTAGTGAGTGGTCGCCTCGTCGCTCTGCACCCAGCCGCCACCTGCCATCTCCAGCTGCCCTGCATGCAGCACACGCAGCCCGTCACGAGCACTGCTGCGGCGCAGAAGACTGCATGCGACAGGCCGCACCTCCAAAGAGCGTTTGCAGGTTGACAGCCGAATAGTGGTGCACTGCGAACGCGAAACATCGACTCGAAACGTGCCAAGGTGAAGCAGCTCCGAAGGGCTGCGTAACACGAAAGTAAAAAATTAAGCGGCGCACAGCTGAACGAGAGCTGTCCAATATGTGTGGCATTATATGGCGGTGTGTGTGTGTGTGTGTGTGTGTGTGTGTGTGTGTGTGTGTGTGTGTGTGTGTGTGTGTGTGTGTGTGTGTGTGTGTGTGTGTGTGTGTGTGTGTGTGTGTGTGTGTGTGTGTGTTGTGTGTGTGTGTGTGTGTGTGTGTGTGTGTGTGTGTGTGTGTGTGTGTGTGTGTGTGTGTGTGTGTGTGTGTGTGTGTGTGTGTGTGTGTGTGTGTGTGTGTGTGTGTGTGTGTGTGTGTGTGTGTGTGTGTGTTTTAGGGGGTGGGGTGGACTATGATAACGCAGTGTGCGTTATTTATTTATATATGCGTGCGGAGTGTACGAACAGAGAGAGGCACATATTTACATTGCCGGACATATACATTCCGCACCACGCCGACTGCCATATTATCCTACGCATATCTTCAACAGTTCCCGTTCAGGGAAGTTCCGCTTAATTTGTTTGCGCGCTACCCGGCGCGGCATAACCAACGCGTTAATGCCGTCATAGGCAGCGGAGAGGGTCGGCGGTGCGTACATGTGTAATTAATGCACGAGGGGCGCATCCTATCGTTTTTGCTCCCCTTTAGTCACATTCCATCCTCACTGGCTGGGTGTTTACTATAGGACGTCCCATACTGGTTGCTATCCCCCTTTTAGTGTACATTATATATATAGGCAGGGTACTTGAATACCGTTATCTGGTCACGGAACCAGCACGTAACGCTATAGGAAAGCTTCATCGCCCGCAATGGACTAGAGAGCAGGCGCCGAACGGACGCCACGGGCGTTCAGCGCGTACGCTCGTTATTGTGCAAGGGTCGGCTGCCTGTATCGGCGTGTGAATATTGGGCAATAAAACGTGCAAATCGCCGCCCTGCTTCTGCACAGTGTTCAGAAACTTAAACGCGAACAACTTCGAAACAACCAACACCTTGTTTCATTTCCAGGTTCAACTGCGTTTGCAACAGCTGCGGCTTAATTCTAATTCAAATTGTACACTTGGGGCGCTATAACGTAAAACTATTCCAGACTTTTCTATTCCAATTCTGCAATCAGCCCTACGCGATTGGTTAAAAACTTTTTTGGACCACCCCCAGTTCGCCTGGCTGTCACGGGACGTCACGAAAACCGCGATACCTCCCCATCTGATATGACACGTGCACATTGATTATACATGATCTGACCGAACAAAAACAAATAGTTCTTTATGATTCGATGTCTTTTCGTCACTAGCACTCGGCTATTGGTCAAAAGCTTTCGGGCTGCAACCACTTCACCTGCCTGTCACTCGACGTCACAAAACTGCAAAAACTCACCGCGTCAAAGTGACGTGTATGCGTTAAAGATACATTAAAATGCCGAACAAGTTTTCTTCTAAATAGCCACAGGCTGTCCCGTTCCGAAAGGAATAAAAGATGGCTACCGCCGATCGCCCAGGCACTCGCACCTGCCGGAAAGCATGGCTTTATTTGCTTTAATAAAACTTTTTGCGCGGCCGCGTAACATTTCGAGCACTTTCGACACGTTTACGACCTCGTTCTGCCAACTCTGCTGAGGATACATTTTAGCCTTATTCTTAAGCTTCCGTTGCATGCCCCCGTGATTTTCGACCAGCCACCGCGAGTTAAATAAGGGAAAGCGGGCCAATCGTAGACGGCGGCACCACCCTCTTCGTCCGGTTATCGACTTTCAGTGCAGTGCCCCATCACATCCCTCTCCACTTGAGCGTGCTCCTCACCTCTTGTCAGTGAATTAGATAAGAGAAGCCGCTGAGCATAGGCAATGTTATTCGTTTTTCAAGCAAACAAAAGTGACATCCCTATGAACAAGGAGAGCGTTTGATTGGTCTGTTCAAACAACCCTGCGGGTGACCGACCGATGCTTGCGTCGGCGGTTACGCAAATTAGACATCAGGAGATTGAAATAAAAACATTTTGGAATAGCTTCACGTTATAGGGCCCTTGGATTACTCAATCGTTAGAAATCGACTACACAGCAAGTTCACACCACACTTTTATGTAATTTCGCGTAAAAAAACCTGCGTTTCAAACTAACAAAGTTAGCGAACGGATTAACTAAGCAAATAGGTAATTAATAAACAAAGCTTACAACTGATTATTAACCTAACTACTAATTAATACTAAATTACTAAACTATCACTACATTATTACTGATTACCGCTGAACTAATTACTAAACTGATTCCCAACTAATTACCAGTTACTAAATTAACAAAGCTAACCAAATATGCAATTACTAAACTAATTATCAATCGAACAACTAACTAACCTAACTTACTAATCTAACAACTACATTAACTACATTGACTAAACTCAATAGTAAATACCGTAGCAAATTACAGTAACAAAACCAACTCAACCAATAAGCTAATTACATAATAATAACTAAGTAATACACTAGCTAAACTAACTAAATAACTAAGCTAACTAACGACACTAATTAAATAATTAAACTAACACAACTAACCAATTGATTAACTAATTTATCTAACTGATATAGCAAAATTATCCACTAATAACCTACCTAAGTATAATAAGTAAGGAAATATAATTAACTTACTAACTATTCAATCAATAACTAACACACTGAACTAGCTAACCAAATATAACTGACTTATACAACTAACTAGACAAAGTGCAAATAGACAAATAGAGACAGCCGAACGAAACAGTTTGTGCAAGGAAGGCTACTAGGGGGGAGGGGACGACGTCAATCATAAAACGGTGCCGTGTATAATTTAAACACAAACGCATCGCTCATTAAATTATTTTGCCAAAAGTTCCCGTTCCATGTTCACTGTACAAACATGCTGAAATAAATGTGGGAGAGGCGCCATTCCTCGTGAAAGATTTGCATGATCGCGCAGCCCGGCCATCTGGCACAGCAGCTTGTTGTTCACCTTCTACTTACGCCAGCGCCTCTGGTATCACCTTCTCTCCCTATATGAAACCTTCGGGGAAATTTCACGATCAGACGAAAAGTATTGGAGGACCTGGACGGGGGGGGGGGGGGGGGCGTAATTGGAATGACGAGAAGGACGGGCCCGTAGACTGTATTAATTGCGCCGGCGCGCCGATACTTATCGTGGACAACGGGTCGTTTGTCAATGTACTCTGGACGGCAGCTACCAACCGGGCACACAATGGGCTTGAACTGCGCATTCTCACTCTGTACGTATTGGGAAAGAGGTTTTCTGGCTTCACCTGTAAGTCTTCGACCGACTAACCATATAATGCTACGCATGAAAATAAAAACGAAGGGAGGGGGGGGGGGATTTTAAACACTTACTTTGCAGTCACATGTGCAACCGGATGGCGAAGGCGTGCATAATGCGGCAGTTGTGACCTCACGTCAGAACGTCGACCAGCTAAATGAAACCAAACTGGGAAATTGCACACCCGCACACATCGTAATGTTGCTAACTCTAAATGACATGGGGCGAAAACAAAAAATAACACAGTGGTCAAAGGAATGTTCATAATACAAATCCTTCTGGACAAAACATTTTGTGGTTCTCCACCTCTGTCACTGCGCGATTTTGCTTTATCACCCTGACCAAGCCCCGTTATCATCCAAAGTTTTAAGAAAATGCCTGTTTAAAAAATATAATCGACCAAGGCATTACAACTGCAGCCGAACTTTATGTATATTTGGTAGCACATTTTCATTATTATTCCCTTCAATGTGGCATATTTAGCAGGAAACATGCTTTTTTTTTTCACTGCTCGCAGCTCATGGAAACATTAGCCGCGCTTACGCGGATGCGACAGTCGCATTTTTTTAGCGCAACACGGTAATTACCACATGACAGCGCATGCTTACACGCGGCGCATTTCCGTTTGTCCGAAACAAGCTGGAACCCGTTTCCTGTGATTAGGTTTCCGCCGGTCGCACCAATGCGATTCGCTTTCGTAGCGCATTACCGACGTTTACGTGGACACAATGCGCAAGAAATGCGACGCGTCACTTGTCGCATTCGGGTAAGCGCCGCATGGGGCTAACCTTGTTGGATGAGCTTGCGGACGCTGTTTCGTCGTGGCGGCAGCTGGTCTTGCCACCATCGCTCGAAGAACGCCGTCTCGGCCGACACGTACTTCCGGTCGCGGCTCTTGTGCAGTGCCGCCGTCACCGAGCTGTAGATATCCTGCACGTCTGTCGCAAAAATGACCCAAGCGCTCTGTCGTTGCAGCACACTGCCACAGTCGCAAGCGTGCAGGCAGTCAACCAGCCTCCTTCTAGCTATTCGATAGCTATTCAGGTTCGCTGTTTACCACTTCGGTGAGAAATAAAAAAACCTACTGACCCTTTTCGAGGCGATCCCGTGGGCGCTGCCATGTTTGATCACGTGGTGACGCGTCCATTGCTTTTCTCAACTGCCTCCGTTGCCTCCGCGTTTACAATGGGTGTGTATGACGCCGGTGCGGCTTAGCAAACCTCTGTTTCGGGAGATACCGCAGACGGTGACTGGGTGGACAACATGAAGCTTTGGGCACAGCTTCAGAGAACATGCAAAAGCGCTTTGGAGACCGATTATGCTATGTGCAAACGGAGTGAGCAGCGTATGTGGTGCTCGTTTTAAAAGCGAGGTTAAATATGTATTCCAAGCCATCCAAACCTTCCGCTCATGAATTGAATCATGATTAGTGTGTTTTGCTATTCGTTCTTTATTTGGCAAATATTTTGAAGCAGCGGCTTGCGAAATTTCCGACTCAGCAAATTTCCTTGGTGGGGTCACTATCTGATTATTCCTGCCTAATTGCTCGCGGATGTGCTCAGTTCCGATAGATTTGTTCTTGTTGCGCGCAAGGCATGAAACGTAGCCGTTTTTCACATTGTAATACCTTGTAGCGAATATGTATTATCGCTAGTAACTCGCTTACTCTTGTGGACCGTCACGAAACGTTCAGCTTCAACCATTCGTGCGCTATGGGTGTAGTCCGTCATTTATTGTGCATATATGGTGCGCATATATTCAAGTGTGCGCCCATTCACTTATAGACACATTGGCGTTAGAGTGGGCGTAATATTCCGTGCCAGTTGGGGTAGATGTGTGTAGATACTGCGAGGTCTATCTAGATAGGTCGCGAAGCTTGGAACGAAAAGCATGCCAAAACCTATCGCCAGAGGTATCAGTTAATGGTGCGCGATTGAAGCGCGACTAGGTGAGGGGGACACAAACACTGAAACTATAGAAAACCTGTTTCGAAGAAATGTTCGAAAATTTTAAATCAGAATACTGTCATACCAGCAAATATTGTCTTTCAAATATTTTTGGTGCACTAAAACAAGAAGCGTTAATTTTATTCTAATTATCAATTTATTAGTTCGTTCTTTGTGACCCATACCAACCAGTGATTCTGGCGCAAGGCTTGGCAAGACTGTGCAAGCCAGCTATAATGTCGTGAGGAACGGCGTTGCTCACTTGAATGCAGCGGTCCGAGTTTTTTTTTTTTTTTCCTTGCGTGTTTGTTCAAAGTGTGGCTAGCGCTTCACTTCAAATTTTTCGTGACCTAGCGCGCGGCTTTCATGGGCGAAAGGTGTGAGTCCAGGTATTTTGTTATCGTGCAAGTTCACGCTGCGGCATCCGCCGCGCTGTCTCTCGTCGTGACGATACGTGCGGGAACGCTTCGCGAAGAAACGTCGCGTTATGTTCGTTCACTCGCCGTAACACAGGCTCTGAGTGTCCGACGGGCAGCACAAATTGGTAAGTGGAATGTTTTCTGGGGCAATGTTCTCTCGTCTGATAACTGTTCGATCTGAATACACGGTGTCGCACGGAATTGCGAATTATTCTGTAAGAACGTTTCGCATATTTGCTGTACATTATATATATACGACTGCGTGCAATAGTCGGATACAACTTAAGGGAAGCCCCGCCCATGCCCTCATAACCGCCAGCCACTGTTGCTCCGCGAGTCTGCAAATAGTTCGTACTTCAAACTTTTACTGTTACCTAAATAAGGTGGTAACCACAAAAGTAAAGTTATAAGCGCGTAATTTTATGCGTCTTCACTCGTCTATTATAGTGGAATGGCGAAAGCCTAATTCTTTGTTGAACTGAAATACAATGCTTTGCGTTGCTGCAACTATTTGCTGTCAAGTTTCACTTCAATTGGTAGTGAAGTTTCACAAGTAAAACGGGCTCAGCAATGAAATGAACTGTACTGAGGACTTTTGAAAAGTGAAATGCTCAGACTTCATACACTTTGTCCATGTCTGTTGCACACCTTATCGCTTCCGCCAAGGAAAAGACTCTTCAAGGACAGCAAACGCTCCGGAGGTATCAAGCTCTACGCCATTTTGAAAACGTCGCATGACGACGAATTAGCTTCGGTAATTGGCTATCGGAGTAACACAACGCCGTGCAATCCGTGTGCCTTGGTTGCGAACTGCTGTTTTCTTTAAGTTGTATCCTACTATAGCCATAGTATTTTTCATCCATTGAAACATGTTTGTTTAGTCAATTATATTGCTTGCATTACTCTAGACGAGTAAAAGCGAAGTTGCTTTTGAAACCTCTGTGGCACTGTTATTTAGTTTCGTCCGATTCGCTCACCTTCCTAAGGAAACTACTGGAGCAATTGCCATCAATAAGAGCCTAATTATGTTCACATTAAGACGTGCGCCACTCAAAGTTTAATGACACGCTGGCGCTTCAGCTGAAGGGAGTCGCTGAATCGCCTAAACCTCAAAAGAACAATAACTGCTGGCGTAGCGGTCAAAATGCCAGACGCTAAAGAAAGTCGAACATTCGCGCCAAGCACATAAGATTTTGACGTCACTGCAATTTCCGGTTGTGAAGTCACTTTTTATTTTATTTTTATTTTTTTGCTTCCTGTTAGTTGTCCCCCCCCCCCCCCCAATACGTAGATGGCGACGGTTGAAACAAGCTGCCATTTTCTTGAGATGTGGGCTTGTATGGGAGCTTCGCTGCCAGTTTACATATACCTTGGATACTGTGCGCGAAACGTATTATGACAGGAAGCAGCGCTACTCCCTTTGTCATTGTCTAACGAGTGCTACTCACTCTTGCTGACGTTCAGGGGCTGAAGCGCTTTCTTTGAACGTTAGCGATACAACGCTGGTGGATGAGCAAATTTATCTATCCTCGAAGAAAGCTTTACATCTCGAAGTGCCGGTAACACGTACGGAGAGTTGCAGCAACGGTTCGCGAACTTGGCTACACAGATTCATTACATTCCTTAATATGCCAGTCACTGTTTTCGCAGCCAACTACAGCACACCTCTTCAATCCACATGATTCAATCCGGCATGATTGGAGCACACTGCGTTAGCGAAAACTCAGTTGCATTTCCGACAGCTGATCGCACAGAAGCAAGGTGGAAGCTGTAATGGTTTTGTATTCTTGCGCTGTTGCTGAGGTGACGTGCGGCGCGCCGCCGAAAGCGCCATCTCGTTTCTCTAGAACAAACTGCTCCGCGAAAAGGGTCAATAATATGGCGCGCATGCTACGGCGCCTAGAGTCGGCGTATATATAGCGAATGGTGTACAAATTTACCAGCCTCTTCACCTTAAAAGAGCAAACGTTGAGCTTTCGTGGTTGTTAGATGAGAATTCAAAATTCCACTATGAATCTCTGAACGAACAAAAGACTCTGGTAATTGTGTCGTACGATGTCAGCACATTGTCGCAACTGGTGGTAATATTCCTTCCATGTAGACCCTCGTTTCCAACTTTGTTTTACTTCGCTGCGTAAAAATAGTTCAGGACATTCTTTTTCTATTTCCGAAGTTTCCGGAAAAAAATCTAGTTTCCTGGTTTCATTGCCCTTTATAGTTTTCAGAAATTTTACCGTTCTAGGTATACATGCCCGAATATTTTTCTTCCTTTTTTTCACTTTTTTTTCTTTTTTATCGTCCATGCTACATCACTGCGACGTTGGTCAGTGGACCGCAACACTGGAAGATAGCTCACGAAAGTCTAGAGTTGCAGCTCTTTGGAAACTCGATGTTTTTTTCTTTAATAAAACTGAAGTCCAATGCTCACAGTACGAAAATAGGTTTTAGGATGATCATGTGAAGCAACTGAAGAAATGCGAGGCAAACGCCACCCTCCAATGGGACGCCTTAACTTTTGTTGTCGCTCCCTCTTTCTCCCTCTCTTTCATTGCGCCACAAGTCCGGCTGTATATGCTCACCGGGGAAATGTAGCGCAGCATTCGCACAACCGGCGAGTTTACTCTTTCTCAAAGGTGCGCAGTCCACTAGCTAGTGCATGACTCGAGCAGTGGCTCATCATCAGTTACACCCTTATATATATATATATATATATATATATATATATATATATATATATATATATATATATATATATATATATATATATACACACACACTCTAAGAACAGTTTACACCCTTTGGCGTGCCCATTCTGCCACACAACAATAATCGTCATCTGCCTTGATCTTGATGCGTTTCCTTTCTTTAACGCTGCGAGCCCGGAACTTTCCAGTAACGAACGGCACGCGCCTTATCAGAAGGGGCACTCCAAACGGTGTAAACTGTTCTATGCTGACTTCCGCTGACGGCGTCGCGAGCGAGCTGTTGTGATTGTCTCGTTTCGCGCAGCGCATGATTTTGCGCTCCCTTCACGAGGACACCTGACTATCGCTATAATTCAGTGCTACGCGAGTACTGAGGCAGACACAAGCGGATCACGGAGCATGATCCCGCGCTGGAACACGGTAGAAAATGACATAGTTTCGATGTCTGCGAGCGCGACTGCACGATGTGGGAACATGCAGACAAAACGGAAGTACACCTCTCTTGCTGCGGTTCGAAGTAAAACAAAAACATGCAGACATTCGGTTTGTGTGTTTGATTATTCCTCTAAGCTTTAATTCCTCTATTCAAGCAACATATTACACAAATAACAGATATTGCCTTGAATAATTCTCGAAGTCACGTGCCACTAAGAGCGACGTCACAGTGCAAACACGTGTACGTAGACGCACTAGCACGTGTACGTCATCCTCTGGATTAAAGCGTGGCGGCCACGAGCAGAAGGGAAAACGGCCTTCAGTTTGAAACTTCAGATGTTTCCGTGGCGCGCAGCGATGTAATACTTTGCAGACATGATCGTTATCGCACAATGCATGCTCTGCGCTTATCAGCTCGAAATGGCTAGATTTGGTGAGGGACCCTTTAACAAAACATCATTTTATTCATTGAAGCACAAAAGTAACGGGAACGCCAATCCATTTCTTTGCAAGGTTAGGGAATTAATATCTCAAAACTGGCGTCGTACTCAGAATTCGTTCCAAGTGAATCCGCCTTGCGCACTCCCCTTCTAGAATTTCTCATTGTAATTGTAATTTGCTATAACGTAATTAGCTAAAATCTTAATTAGTATTTTTTTGTTATTCAGAAGATTATGCGTCTAATTTTTTCGTGTGTGTTCAAGTAATGTCCGCCTCTTTGGCAGACCATCTTAGAAATTTTAGAAAAATGTTTTGTGTTCGCCGAGACGCCCGGCATGATGTGTGTTGAGTGAGCTCCTGAACAGCACTTTTAAATGTGGTGAACGCGGTTTAAATCATGGATGCGGGACCTCAAAGAGGTGCGACGTAATAGTTACGCATTTCTCTCGCATTTCCCGCTAAATCGCCGCTGAATTATTTTTTTTGTTGACGCGTGCCGCTGACAGCGCGCGAACCGCTTTTCTCACATTCGTTGTAGATGACGTCCGGCGTCTCGGTCCAGCCGACGTCGTTGTGGCTATGGCACACTATGTGGACGTTCAGCATATCCGGTCGTCCCACGAAGCAGCTCTGCGTGCGGCAAAGTGAGGCGCAAACGAGCCCGTCAAGGCCATAAATTGTGGCTCCCATGCACATACATGAGAAAAAAAAACGAGCTGGCTTCTTATGTTCCTCCAGGCAGCGCTGGAATTCCGCTCGTTTTAGCCTGTGCTTTCTGTTTGTTTTGCTTATTTTTTGCAGAACACGTGTATCTTACGTGAATAATACGCTTTGTTGAGGAAGCTGGCGCTTAATTAATGCCTAAAACTAAAGCAAAAGTAACACGAATGAAGACAGGACAAGCGCTGTGCCAACATATATTATGCCAACGTTGAAATAGTAGACAAATAAGGAAGTTACATCGTTACAGCATAACTATACTGATAAGTGAGAAGAGTTCTAAATGGCAGGGGTTTTTATGTCGCCCCGAAATCTAATACAAAAGCAAACAGTGACCACTAAACGTTAAAAATGAAGATCATGAGCCTGCATGATTATTTGCAGCTCGCACTGGAGAGGGAACAGGGCTGAAGAAGGTACATATGAATAAAACAACAAATAATTTTCACATGGGCAAGCCTGCGTACATGCTCTTGGAACTCAAGGACGTACTCCTTGTGTTTTCCAAGCCCCCGAGTTTCATTGTGGCGTTTTAAAAGGAAGGCCTGGGCAGGCCATGTAATGCATAGGATGGCTAATCGGTGGAACATTAGAGTTGCAGAATGGGTGCCAAGAGAAGAGAAGCGCAGTCGAAGATGGCAGCAAACTAGGTGGGGGATGAAATTAGGAAATTTCCAGGCGCTAGTTGGAATCAGTTGGCGCAGGACAGGGGTAATTGGAGATCGCAGGAAGAGGCCTTCGTCCTGCAGTAGACATCGAAAAATAGGCTGGTGATGAAAAGGGTGGTACGGTAAATTAACAACATATTAATTTTTGCACCTGAGTGGCACAAAATTACACCTAGCCTGAGGAGCAAGGCATTGCAACGGCGAGCATGGACGACTGCTTCAAACTATATAAAAAATGCGCCTAGGGCAGCGTCCCCTAAAAAGACGTGCGTTGCGTTTGCACGCCGCCTTAGCTGTTTTACTCGATGTATTTGTTTGCTGAGGTAAATAAAGGGACTTTATATGCAAAATTCAGTCGATATATCACGTGTTCGATCGCTGTCGCTGCAAGTTTTCCCAGTAAGGGAGCTGCTGTAGCGTACTGTGTCAGCGTGGCTGTACTCTGAATGTGCGTCCAAATTCACCCGTGTGTGTGTGTGGGCAGGGGGGGGGGCGGTCATCATTGTCCCCGAATACGAAGTGAACAGCGATGAAAACGCAGCAGGAAGGCCTCTTTTGATCGCAGTTGGCATCAGACCAGACACCTTCAGTGAGATCGCTCTCACTGGCCTTGCCTGCCTTGATAAGCAGCGGGTTGAGGGTACGCTCAGCAGCTACACAGATTGAATAAGAACGAAGGCAAGAAATGGCATGTAATATGCTGGAACCTTCCTAACCCTTGTGGTAAATGCAGACATATATAAAACTATTTTTCTTTCTCGAAATGACATTTTTAATATTTTTATCTATTCTTGTTATAAAACTGTTATTCAGACTATGGTGAAATTTTTACAACTTGTACATTATATTGCGTAAAGTCTGAACCTAAAGTGCAAAAATATTCTTTATCATATTGGGAAAAAAATGTATTCTGCAAGTTCCCTCTTATAGGTCACAAGTGAGAGCAATATTGTTTTTCGTGCCTGATGTTACAGTAGAAACCTAATTTTCTCAAGTTTCGTTTGAAAACAGTTGTGTGCGGTACACACCTGCCAATTTAACTGGTTTGCATACCTTTGGTTCTTGAGAAAATGTAGGTTTAAACCTGTAACTCTGGCCAAAATGCGGTTCATAATTGCGGAAACTGGTGGTGCTGCCGTAAAAGAGCTGTAGAGAATTAAGCTAAAGGTCGTTACTATTCAGCATGCAAAATTTCGCATAACATATACACTGTTGCTTAATATAGAAAGCGGCAACCTTAATTAAGGAGATATCGGGCCTTGAACTTAGGAGTTAAATTCTTCCCCTTCGTTGCATCCTTCCTCGAGAGCAGGACCGCGGCCATAAAGTTGAGGCAATCAGTCTCGGAGTCTTTCAGACTCGAAAGAAGGGGTACTCCCCAAGGGGCAGTTATCTCACCCTTTCTGTTCAATATAGCAATGCGCAAGTTGTTGGAAAGCCTTGCAGCAATTCCTTATGTAGGTCATGCATTATATGCTCACGACATTACAATCTGGTCTCCCGGAGGATCGGAGGCGATGGTCGAACAAGCTCTACAGGAGGCTTTGGATGTTTGACTCTTTCCTGGAAGGTACGGGACTGGCACTCTCGCCTGGAAAGTCGGAACTCCTGCTGTACAGGCAGGCTAGACGAGGTGCTAGGGGACTCACCCCACTCGATCAGGTGTCCATTAGCGTTCGTACTAGGGATGGGCACACCATCCCGAGAGTAGATTCTATCAAAATCCTAGGACTTTCATTAGACTCAAAGGGTTGCATGCAACGCTGAAACTATAGCCCATCTCACCACTAAAACGGAGAACATTCTCAGATTAATTATGAGAGTGTCCAACAACAAAGGCCGCATAGGCGAGCTTTGCGAGGAATATATCCTCGCATAGGCGAGTATATATTCCTGAGGGCTCATCATGCTTTCCTCATGAGCCATGTATATATCATTTACATAGTCGCGGTCCTCAATTGGACCAAAACGGAAAGAGATAAATCGGACACGCTCATCCGTGTCAAAAGGGTGATTGGCGTTCTAATCACGGCTAGCACAGATCAACTCATGAGATTGGGAATACACAACACAACTTCGGAGTTAATAGAAACACAAAAATCAGCACAAATTATTAGAGTATCAAACTCCAAAGCAGGTAGAAGACTGCTGGATGCGGCAGGCCTCCGTGCTAGCTTCAATCAGGGATAGACCACATAACTTGGTAATCAAACAATCAACTCCTTTATTGTAGACCCTTTTCCAAGACTCGTCCACCCCCAATACAATAAAGGTCGAACGTTAGCGAGGGCTAGGACTTTCTTAAACAACATATCCGGAACGGAGGCCTTTGTTGACGCGGCGCGACACGCGTGCCAACAAGTTTTCCGTAGCGGTAGTCAATGACAGGGGACAACTCCTTTCGGCAGCTTCGCTGAAGACCTCCGTGGTCGATGGGGCGGAACAGGCTGCTATAGCTCTCGCATTACTTGACACAAAGCGCACTGCGGTGTACACGGACTCCGGAGCGGCCGTTAGAGCGTTCGCATATGGCCAAGGAGGCAGTCAGGATTCTCAACAGCAAACCGCCCTCTGACATTATTCGTTACATAGTCTGGTTCCCAGCTCACATGGGACCGGGTCACCTGAACCCCAATGAAATAGCCACGACCATGCGCGAGGTTTCATATGCCGCGACGGGACGGTGTCTTGGGTGACTTCCGGAGAGCTCGCCCAGTGATCCTCTTGTTGCTTTTCACGAAATCACATCACATTACAGAGGAAATAGGCAGAGTTTTTCCTTCCCCCTTCATAAGCTCAACAGATCACAAGCTAGCACGCTCCGCATGCTCCAGACGGGGTCCTACCCCTCTAGGGGCTTTCTGAACATGCTCCGCCCGGACATTGATCCACGCTGCCCAGATTTTGGCACTGAATATTGCTCATTAAGTCACATGCTCTGGCAGTGCCCTGTGTTACAGGATTTTAACCAAGAAGAAGACTGGACGAAGGCCATCACAGACCCGAAACAAGACGTCCAGCTCCTGGCTGTCCAAAGGGCCCGTGAACGAGCGGAGAGGCATGGCCTCTGTTCCGACACGAGACTAGCCAACGGCTGGGCAGGGACCTACCTATAGCAGGCCCCCTGCCTAGCTCCTCAGGACCTCAATAAAGTTGTTTACTACTACTACCAAAGTAACGCGTTTATTTCTTCCTAAAAAGTTTATTTCAAGCCAAAAATTCAGCAGCACGTTACACTGCTGTAACACGTGAAGGCAAAAGCCTGCCACACACTTGGTAATTCCGTCTCGCATCGTCGCGTTGCTGCTTTCGCAGTTCCGCTTCTTCGGATCGTTTTCGACGCTTAGCTGCGGCTTCGAACGCTCGTATAGCGAGGTCAGACTCGCGCCAACGACGTTTCTCTTCGACTTTAGGTTGCATCCTCTCAGCCGGGAATTGAAACATACGTTGTTCTGTGTGTTGTATAGGTAATTTCAATGAATATATGCACTGTTCGATTCACGTTGCTGGGCGCTTTTCTTCCATGGCATTTATTACAGTAGCATTCAACCCGACATTCACCAGTTCTGCATAGTCAGAGAATGGAGGACACAATGAAAGTCACACACAGAAAGGGCAGCGTTCATGCCGTGACTAGAAACGTTGGTTTCACTTTAGAAGGGTGGTAAGGATAAGCATCTCACCAAAATAGGGTACCAGTCCGGTTGCATATCGAGTCCATCATAAACATGTTTTAGGTGTAGTGTCATTTGGATAAAATGTACTCTTGTAAGTACCACCGTTTCGGCGTTTCGGTCCATCATTCGCGTTTTCCACAAACTGTGCATTCTCATGAGAAAAAACGTATCGAAAGGTGCACTATTATCAGTGGTTGGCAGCAGGTATCGCACAGTATGAGCGTTAATCTCAGTCTTTTTTTAAATTCCGTTGGAGAACATCCCAAAACAGGATGGCGTCGGTGCAGCTAATAAAGCAATTTTCAATTGTCTCTGGTACACCACAAAGGCGACAGTTAACAGAAGATACAAAGATACCCTTTTTCTTTTTTGTAGCCATATTTTTACCGGTATGGTTTCACTATGAAGTTTATAAAATAATGTTTTGCAGAAAGGAGATAAATACATATTGAGAACTCGCCTTAGTACATCGTGGCCTGGCCATTTAATGTATAGTGATCGGTAAAATGGAGGCTGAAATAGCATGGACAGTCAATCTTTGTATATCGTTTTCCGCGACACAAAGTACAAGTATTCAGTGGAAAACCGAACTGTCAGGAAACGAACCGCTAAGTAAACTTCTTTCATGAACCCCCACAAGCATAAATGGGAAGAAAAATTTGAGGAAACAACTAAATTAGGTAACGCATTAACAAGTGCGACTTGGATGTATGACCGAATTATAGGATGTAAAGTATCGCGAAAAAAGAAGAAACGAGACACTATTTGCCGCACATAGAGATGTGCTAAGCCCAGCCCTCGTTCACTAACAGGCCTAAAAATATTGTCTCGTCTCACGGGCTCAAAAGATGAAAACCATACGAAGGTTGCAAAGATTCGGTGAAAGCGTTGGATGTATACCCTAGCACAAGGAATAACTTGCAATGCATAGTAAATGTTTGTTGCCAAGAGCTTATTGCAGGCTTCGGCTTTCCCAAAAATAGAAAGACATTGTGGAACGAATATCTGGGCGTAACTTTGCAGGGCCGAAACCCGTTCTTTCCAATAGTGTGCGCTTAATTTATACGTGTCTAGCGGCACGCCAAGATACTTTGGCGGGACATCAGTCCGCTCAACGCCTGCAAACTGTTCTGGTGTATAGCGCCATGAGCCAAACCATAAGCCTAAACTTTTCGACGAGTTCTTTCGTGCTCCTGATACACTGCCGAATCCTTCTATTGTCGATACTACCTTTCCAACCCTGGACTTATCCGTGCAGAAGAACGCTAGATCTACGTAAGCTAAGACCTTTACTTCATTACCCAGTGTATTGAAGCCATGGATGTAACTCGACTGAATTACGCTTAAGCAAAGCGGTTCCAGGTAAAGCGCGAATAGTAGCGGGGACATCGAGAATCCTTGTTTTACTGATGAGCAAATGGAAACGGGTTCGGAGAGTTGGCCATTAATAATTAAACGAGTAGTACAACTGGTGTAGCAAAGCCTAACGCCTTTAAGCACAATGAAGCCAACATTGGCATGCTCCAGAAGAGAAAATAAATAGGAGTGACTAACACGATAGAAAGCTTTAGCAAGGTCTACCTGGAGCATTGCAAGCTGCTCAGTGGAACCATAACAGTATTGAAGTATATGGCCGATATGTATGTTGCTTTGAATGGATCGGCCCCTAATTCTACACGTCAGAACCAATTAGAATTGGCATCGCAAATTGCAGTCTATTAGATAAAACGTTTGCAAAAATTTTGTAATCCACGTTTGACAATGTGATTGGTCGGTAGCTTTCAGCAGAACGCAGTTTCTCTTTATCTGAACTTTTGGGAATTAAAACTGTGCGGGTTTTGCAAAAAGATTGCGGAAGGGCGTCCACCTCTAAACTCGTAATGAAAATGTCCAATAATATGGGACTGATAATTGATTTGAAAGCTTTGTAAAATTCACTGGAAAGTCCATCGGGGCCGGTTGTTTTTGACAAAGGCAGCTGATCAATAGCTAGCTCAATTTCTTGGATCGTAAGGCTACCACTGATGACTGCACAGTCATCATCCTGTAACGGTTTTACAAGAGATACAAAACTCTGAAACTTTTGCATCGTGATCGTTCGGAGGGGCACTAAACAACACAGTGCAGTAAGTTTCGAACTGAGAAATTATGTAATTCGTATTTGTTAGAAGACTACCTTCGAAGTATATTTCCGGAATTACTTTGGAAGTAGTGTGACGTCGCTCGTCAAGTAAAGCTTGACGTGTTATTGGCTGCTCAAACTGCAGAACACGCCCATTTCGAGATCGAATTCCCGCACCTCTGCAACCTAGTATATCATACTTTTGTAACTCACATTTAAGATTTTCTATGTCAACAATGTAAGTGCCTGGCATTTTGCATTCCATCTCATAAGGGCTACATGGGCTCTTAAGAAGCATTTTTTCTTCATTCTTTTTATAGAATTATTTCACCGATCCAATTTCTACAGCTACTGTACGAACCTCTTGTTTAAAATGTTCCCAAGCAGCAAATAACGGCAAGTCAGTAGAAAGAGAATTTGTTAGGGCCATGCGCACGCGATTAATAACTTCCTGATCATTTAAGAGCTCAGCGTTAAGCTTCCAGAGTGCCCACTGTGATCGGAAATTAGTTACAGATTTTTCACCAATCTTTGCGATAACCATACAATCATCGGAGAACGAAACTGGGATAGTAACACGGGACAGTTTTACAGTCCTCGGGAGAGCAGTGATGAAGAAACATAAATCCGATCAAGGCGGGCGTAGGAGCGACCTTGAATTCGTGTATAAGAGCGAGCTCCCTGTCCTGACAATCCTATATCAAGGAGCCCTGCATTTTCTATTATGTTGTAGCGTCAGCCTCACGGGGGTATGAGCCATTTTTGCAGGGGTATGAGCCATTGGGAAGGTCACGTGGCTTTTAAGGCGACGGCCTTAAGTGGCTCATAGCCCTGATGGTCTGGAAAAGGCGACGTTGCTGTACAGAAAGTCATGCGAGCTCGCCTCTTGCAGACACGCGCCCGTGCCACTGCTCGGGCGTTCGTCTTCTTCCACAGCTGGCTCCGACTCCGCTCCTCATGCCAAAGAAAAGCCAAGGTTAATTAAGATAGAGTTATTTCAGGCACTCGAACTCACGACCGTTGGTGGGATCGCACCCACGACCTTTGGTGGGAGTAGAACCCACAGCCTTTGGTGTTAACTAGGGCGAAGTTAATTAAGGTAGCGTCAATTAAGGCACTCGAATCCACGACACGACGTGAGAGAAAACAATAAGACGTAACAACGTATATTGTTCGAATGAAAATGTCAAGTAACTTTATGAATATTTCTTGAGCCGCGCAGGCTTTCGCCTTCGCCCTCTATAGCATATTATAAAGTGACTGTCAATTTTTTTTTGTACCACTCGACTAGACGCTGTATTTGTGTACCTTGTATGCGATTCCAATGAATGCATGTACTGCACGCTTAACTTTGATGAGAACTTGTAACCTCTGCATTACGAGAGGAATGAGCCATGGAATTTCTGCTTGCTTACAGGAAGGGGGGGGGGGGGTGAAGGGGTATGAGCCATTGCTGATGGTGATAGATTTTGTGCCACTGGACCGGACGACACGTGTTTCTTTTTTTTTTTCAAGGCCATCGGGGGCGGGGGGGGGGGGGGGGTATGAGCCATTTAAGGCTCATACCTTTAAACGGCGCCTAAATTCCCATTGGGTGTGACGCCACGTCATGAGCGCGCCTCGATGGAGCAGAGTGGGCGAAAGGGAACACCTGCTGCGGCGACAGCATGCCAGGAGTTGCGTGAAGCAAGATGGCATCGCCGCGACGGCATGTCGCCCTCGCCCTTGCTCTCGGAAGCCTGTGCTATCTCCGCGTTTCTTGTCCGCGCAAGCTCTCGCCTGCGTTCTAGCTGCGCCTCGGTAAGGCCAAATCAATACGAGCCAGACCAATGTGTTCTAGATAGCAGGCCTGTGCACTCTGCTTTATGGCACCAGATTACTTGGACAGAAATATCCATTGCCAAGCCCGGCGTGACGAAAGCGGTCACGTCAAAATCACCGCGGCTTACTGGGGAGCGTCCCCATTAGATTCTATGGCAGTCGGGCAAGGTAGCATGATGTCACGGATCGAAGTGCACCGGCCTTGTGCTATTTAGGAAGCATTGGCCAAGCGTCTCAACGCACACGCTTGGCCGCGAGGAGTTCATAATTCGAAGAACCGCTCAGCGGAGTTCAATTGGACATGAATGCTTCCGCATTCATAACTCGTAAGAAGCGCTTAAGCGTCCTCGGATTTATTTATTTAGTTATTTGCTTTTTGTTTGTTTGTTTGTTGCAGAAATGTATATACAATTGAATGCATAGATGCTGCAAGGATGCTCCATCTATTTGCACGCGAATGCGCCACATCAGAGTGGAATACACATTTTATGCATGCCCGATTATACACCATGGGTCTAACCTTAGCCTTCGGCTTGCACCAAGACTTCCCCGAAGAGCCGCGACCCTTTTTTGTAGACTATGGTTTGCCGTCGCCTTCACTACGCGTTCCGCATAGAAATGGCTGACGATGCCGCATGTGGCCATTGCGGCGATGAGGAAACAATTATGTATGTTCTTTGTGTGTCCGCAGTAAAGCGTGCAGAGGCATTGGCTTTCCGTCGTGCTGAACCAGTTGGACGACCATCCTCTTTCGGAAGAAAGACCTTCGCAACATCGACGCGACTTATCATCGCATTAGAAGGCAGGCGCTATATACAGCGCTTTTTGATATCGACCGGCCTGTGTGAACGCCTGTAATTAAAATGTATTTTCTGTTACCTGTTCTTGGGGGCCCTTTCCTGTCTGTCTGTCTGTCTGTCTGTCTGTCCGTCCGTCCGTCCGTCCGTCCGTCCGTCCGTCCGTCTGTCTGTCTGTCTGTCTGTCTGTCTGTCCGTCCGTCCGTCCGTCCGTCCGTCCGTCCGTCCGTCCGTCCGTCCGTCTGTCTGTCTGTCTGTCTGTCTGTCTGTCCGTCCGTCCGTCCGTCCGTCCGTCCGTCCGTCCGTCCGTCCGTCTGTCTGTCTGTCTGTCTGTCTGTCTGTCTGTCCGTCCGTCCGTCCGTCCGTCCGTCCGTCCGTCCGTCCGTCCGTCTGTCCGTCTGTCTGTCTGTCCGTCCGTCCGTCCGTCCGTCCGTCCGTCCGTCCGTCTGTCTGTCTGTCTGTCTGTCTGTCTGTCTGTCTGTCTGTCCGTCCGTCCGTCCGTCCGTCCGTCCGTCCGTCTGTCTGTCTGTCTGTCTGTCTGTCTGTCCGTCCGTCCGTCCGTCCGTCCGTCCGTCCGTCCGTCCGTCCGTCCGTCTGTCTGTCTGTCTGTCTGTCCGTCCGTCCGTCCGTCCGTCCGTCCGTCCGTCCGTCCGTCCGTCTGTCTGTCTGTCTGTCTGTCTGTCTGTCCGTCCGTCCGTCCGTCCGTCCGTCCGTCCGTCCGTCCGTCCGTCCGTCTGTCTGTCTGTCTGTCTGTCTGTCTGTCTGTCTGTCTGTCTGTCTGTCCGTCCGTCCGTCCGTCCGTCCGTCCGTCCGTCCGTCTGTCTGTCCGTCTGTCTGTCTGTCTGTCTGTCTGTCCGTCCGTCCGTCCGTCCGTCCGTCCGTCCGTCCGTCCGTCTGTCTGTCTGTCTGTCTGTCTGTCTGTCTGTCTGTCTGTCCGTCCGTCCGTCCGTCCGTCCGTCCGTCCGTCCGTCCGTCTGTCTGTCTGTCTGTCTGTCTGTCTGTCTGTCTGTCCGTCCGTCCGTCCGTCCGTCCGTCCGTCCGTCCGTCCGTCCGTCTGTCCGTCTGTCTGTCTGTCTGTCTGTCTGTCTGTCCGTCCGTCCGTCCGTCCGTCCGTCCGTCCGTCCGTCCGTCCGTCTGTCTGTCTGTCTGTCCGTCCGTCCGTCCGTCCGTCCGTCCGTCCGTCCGTCCGTCTGTCTGTCTGTCTGTCTGTCTGTCTGTCCGTCCGTCCGTCCGTCCGTCCGTCCGTCCGTCCGTCTGTCTGTCTGTCTGTCTGTCTGTCTGTCTGTCCGTCCGTCCGTCCGTCCGTCCGTCCGTCCGTCCGTCCGTCCGTCCGTCTGTCTGTCTGTCTGTCTGTCTGTCTGTCTGTCCGTCCGTCCGTCCGTCCGTCCGTCCGTCCGTCCGTCCGTCCGTCCGTCCGTCCGTCTGTCTGTCTGTCTGTCTGTCTGTCTGTCTGTCTGTCTGTCCGTCCGTCCGTCCGTCCGTCCGTCCGTCCGTCCGTCTGTCTGTCTGTCTGTCTGTCTGTCTGTCTGTCTGTCTGTCTGTCTGTCTGTCTGTCTGTCTGTCTGTCTGTCTAATGCCACTTGGATATATCACATGGCTGAGGACATGGTGAAAAAAGCCGCTGTTATGCAGGCTTGACATTGCTCCCATCCTCTAAAATAAATCGACAGTGGCGAAAGAATCACAATATAACTAACTGAAGAGAGCGAGATTCATTATCCAAAAGAATGATTACAAATGCACACAAGTCCTACGATTAAAAGAAAGTATAATAAAACAAGTGTCTTAACAACAAGAAAAGCACAACACTGGGCAGAAAACATTAGTACAAGGCAAATGTGTCCGAGAAACATTTTCTTATAGTCCCTATATGAAATCATTTTTAGTGGTAATTCAGTTAAATTAAACCTGCTTAGAGTTGGAGGCAACACGTAATTTAGTGCTTGGTGAGTAATTAATCCGCGGACGTGGAACATGCCAATATTCATGATGTCGCGTTTCGTAATGTATAGAATTTACTTCAAGGGTTCACGTTTTCGAATAATAATTCAATTCTGTGATGAATTTACATATTATGAAACTGAAGAAGACGGATTTCATAATAGCACTTAATTTTTATGACACTGACGCTTTTGAATTGTGATTCAGAGGGTGACAAAAACGGTATATTAGCTATTGCTCCGAGCGCACGTTTTGTATAGTATTGCTAGTTTATCAGCATTTGTGAGAGCAGTATTTACCCGAACTAAATGACAGTAGTTTATGTTTGATTCAAAAAGACTCTGATATATTAATAGCTTAGTTTGTTTGGGCGATATATACTGAAATTTGCTCAAGATCGGTACCTACATCTCAAGCGAGCTGGGTTTCTAGATCCTCAATGCGCATGGTACATAGCACGAATTCGTTAAAGATCTCCAGCGTTTTTACGTCCTTAACTAGTTCTCGCTGTCAATAGTACCGTTTGCCTTGCGTCATGGCTCTCATGAACAGATGGAATATGAAATCAGGCATACTCACCATCAAGCATTCAAAGACGGCCATTGCCGGCAACGACAGTACAGAAGAAACAGCGCGCATAACTCACCAGCAAGATCAGCGCGTACACCAATACCACTGCTGAGAAGTGATGCAGCGCGGCGGCATCTTTACTCACTTGCAAGGAGCATTACTTTTCGACATTGAAACTCGCCGGATTTTACCAACTCGCGATTATGTTCATTAAATATTGACATGCGGCTTCGCCTGCCACCCAGGTCGTCGTGGAGCAACTTTAGTGTGCCGAAGCAGGGTTTGCGTAAGCGCTGTGTAGTTGGTATCCCGTTGCAAACTTGACTACAGCGCGTACATAGACAAAATGACCGAAAGAGCGACGACGACAATCGCTGTCGTCTGAAGTGTGCCGCCTGGGGTTGGCCGTGGAATTCACGAAAGCTTATTCGTTCCTCATCGGGGTGGCCAACAGCGCAGTATGCATCTCTTGCGGATGTGATGAGACTATGGAACACATCCTGTGCCACTATCCAACCTACTACTGTCGACGTCATGCTCTGCGTATGAGTCTTAGCCGCTTAGACGACGCATCGTTCTCGGAAGCTAAGATCCTGGGACTCTGGCCGCAGACCGCGGTATGCACAAGGCCACCAAAGCGTTAATACGCTTTTTTTTTTTCACAGACAAAGCGGATTTGACGAGCGCTTGCGTGCGAACATTCAGCGTGTACCCGCCGTGGTTACTTAGTCGCTTTGATATTGCACTGCCAAGCACGAGACCGCGGGATTAAATCCAGGCTGCGACGGCCGCATTTCGACGGGGGCGAAATGCAAAAAAGGACCGTTTACCGTGCATTGGGTGCACGTTAAAGAACTCCAGGTGGTCTTAATTAATCCGAAGTCCCCCACTATGGCGTGCCTCATAATGAGATCGTGGTTATGACACGTAAAACCCAAGATTTTTTTTTTTTTTACGTTCAACGTGAGCGAACATTCATCTGCGTATGCGCGAACCAATGATTTCCTTCTACTCTTTCCTACCACTTCCCCACATGTAGGGTAGTCAAATGGGCGAGACCTTGATTCACCTCCCCCGCCTTTCCTTCTTTATATACATGCAGGTTATCGCAACTATCATGCACCAAGATTTAAAAATATGCTAATGCCACCTAGCTGGACAGAACCGAAGTAATGTTGTTTGCCGTTGCTTGGAGATACTCAAATTATATTTTCCTTACGCCTAATTACATGATTTGTATTAATTAGTAGTTCAGCTTCTTAAATATTATAGTTAGATGAAAATTGTCTCTGAGAAAATTGTACAGCAACATGAAAAACTTCCGCTATAGCTTTCTGTTGTTCAATACGTGCTACACAAAGAAATGTTTCTTTGAGCGTGAAAGAAGCCCGCGAATACACACAAAATTTCCGCGCGATGGGCCGCTCGGGGCCCTTTGCCAGTATTCGCGGAAGTAAGAAAATAACGAAGGGAAATGAAAGCGGACGGTTCCTCTTCTCTCGTTTATTCATTGCGAGGGTCTCGAACCTGGCAGCCTTGATGTCATTAGGTAGGATGCGAGGGTTTATTAGCCACGTGCCTCCTAAGATGACGTGCTATGTGACACCATTGGGCAAAAAAAGGATGTTCCACATCCGCCCAACATGGCTCTGAGTGGCGCTGGCTAACACTCCTAGGGCTAGGTCTAGTAAACATAAATACCCAAGTTAGCGGGCGAGTCGATAGCCGTCGCCGTAACACAATTGGTAGTGCAAAGCACGCGTAATGCGGAGGTTGTGAGTTCGGCTCCCACTGGCGACAAGCTATCTTTCACTTTCATCTCCGTTTTCTTGATTATTTTCTGCATTCAAATTTCAACCACGGTTAATTTCCCCGATGCTTTCCTTGGCGCCATTGTTGTCATTATGTGGCCATGACTAACAAAGTCGAGACTCTAGGTTCCCCTTCTTCTCTCGTCTATATATATATATATATATATTATAATTCCCTGGGGCAGATCATTTTGTAGTGCCGATATATGCAAACTGAGCATGATCGCGTGAAAGCTTCTGAATGAGTGTAATATGATTGATTCTATCGAACGCCTTCGAGAAATCTATGTACGACTGCATTTCCAGTGATCTTTCCTTTTTTTTCTTTTTTTCAATGTCACCACTGATTAATTATTTTTGTGGTAGAAGAGCAAGTTCTGTAAACGATTTTTTGCCTGAAGCCAAACTCTTTGCTTATAATTAATTATATTTATCGAAAAATCCTACCAGTCGTCATGAAATTACTCGTTCCAATCCCTTAAACAAAATTGACAAGATGGATACTGGTCGATAGGCACTGAGGACATCTAAAGAGCCGGATTTTTCCAGGACAACAAGTCCTACGTAACTCGTGCCGAATTTTTCAAATAAGTGCCACGTACGTAGCTCTTCAAAACCAAGGCAATGTTGTTTGCCGTCGATTGGTGCAAGTCAGATATATTTCTTTATTTAGCCTAATTATTTAATTGGTTATTATTAATTAATCAACTTCTCAAATATTATATTCAGAGCAAAAGTGGCAATGAGAACATTGTAGACCACGTGACTAGTCGCGCGGCACTTTTTCGTGTTTTGCGGGCTTTCTTTCAGGCTTGGAAAAAACGTTTATGTAGCACGTAATGAGCAACAGAAAGCTGAATCGGAAATTCACGCCAACGTTTCAACTTTAGTATCAGCGGGGGACGCCACAGGAGTCAAAAGCAATTTACGCGGTTTAAAAAAAAACACACAGTTTCACCCGAAAGGCGAACCATTGATTGCGATACCAAATTGTTTGACAGCTATATGCAGTAAGGTCAGTAGTTTTATCATCAGTTGGCATAGAGTGCTGTAAACATTCGCTTACTGACTTAATTAACAAGCACGGTGTCGTGCGTGCACAGGCAAACAAGAACATATGTAACTCTATGACCGCGGACACGTGCTGTCGGAACGCTGGCGTCATTAAGACCGGCAACAGCGGCGAGCGAATTTCCCTTCATGATGCCTCTCGCTTCAATGCGATGTAGGTATACGTGAAAACACAGCGCACGCGAAGCCATCAGGTGTCAGCCATCAGCTTAACTTTAAAGTTTATTCAAAAAGTCAGATTTGTCTAAAAAGTTCACAACTACCGCCAGGCACAAGTGGCCGGGTGATCTCCTAAAATTAAAGTGAGGTATAAAGGATGCGTAGTTTGTGTAATTTGTGATAATATTTCCACGTTTTCCGTCTTTTCTTCCAGTACAATGGAGTAGCCGCCAGTAATTCTTTCGTTCCTGAAATTTATTTCGACTATTGCAATTAATTATCTAATTCGAGAAGTACTGTCCCAATTATCAAAGTCTCAATGTGGCATTTGTAGGCACCCCCAAGCGCCCGCAAATGACATCTAACTGCTGTGCGTTCAGCGACGTACTAATTGCGTGCAATTTTTTCCGACTGACAAGCAAACCTCACGAATAAATACCACGTGACTGCGCTCTCACCCGCATCATAAATCAGCACCCTCAAATAAGCCGGCTGAAAGCAGCTGCACTGCTTGTCGCAAACCCCAAGAGACAGCGCATCCCCTTGATAATGGTACGGAAGGAGCACCAACAGCAGGTATCGCGGTTTTGCAGCTCGGTATTCCTTTCTCTCTACGTCAGTCTTATTATCCGTCTGTCAAGGCCGACTGATCACATTGATAACAAAAGCCCCTTGATAATTAACAAGGCGGAAGCGCCGCTCTGACCACGCACGAAACGCGAAAAGCAATGTAATAGGCATAGCATGTTTCAAATCCCGGCTTTGCTCGCACCGCATCGACAGAGTGCGCGCGCAGCTATGTTTCGCGCCAGAAACTTGATTCGGACTAAAGCTAAATGAAAGTGACGGTTTTAGTTTTCATGAGAGTGTATAAGTTCTGCAAGAACAGGCTCACGGCACAAAATAAAAGCAAATAAACACACCGGGAAGCGACCCACGTGTTGAGAAAAGGCAAAACCGATGCGTTCAAGAAAGTAAATAAGCACTTCTATATAGATGAGCCGTATTGGCAATCAGGACGACTGCACAAAAGCGAAAAATACATGAGATTTCAGTGTGCCCTTATTATCTATAAATTTGTAAGCGCCGTTGAACACTAGTTGCTGCCTAGAGGACGTGTTCGACTATAGCTCTCCTTCTGCAACTATATACGCATGTACTGAGTCCGCTTTATCACATCTTCAGTGGCTTTCTTGATGACCGATGCTAAAATCCTACGGCAGACATCCGTTATTCTTGTCTTGAGCTAATCTGACATCCGTCTCGATCATGTAGGCGCGATTTTTCACATATACTCCAAAGAAAGAAATCGAGTGGAGAGAGGTCAGGTGACTTTGCCGGCCAATTTACAGGTCCGTTCCTTCCAATCTATTGCGCATGAAAAGTCGCATCTAGCCAGTTTCGTGCTCGGCTGCTGCTATGTGCTGGTGCTCCATCTTGCTGATACCACAGAAGTGGAACTACGTTGAGAAACTCATCCACCACACCTTCAAGAATTTCGCCCACGTAACGCTGTCCAGTCTGTGTTTGGTCGAAGAAGATGGGCCTGAATATAGCAGCGGCTTAAATTCCGTACCCCACATTGAACGACCAGTGGTACTAGTGCCGAGTGCGCTTTACCAAGTGTCCATTGTAATCACTCTAATAGCGCGCATTATGCAAATTTACCTGGGCGTTTCTGTGAAAATTGGCTTCATCTGTGCACATGATGTTGCGCAAGAAGTCCAGTGATTCATTGGCTTTTGTCAGGACCCAATTCGTCAAATCTAGACGATTCTATAGTTCCTTATCTTCCTAGCATTGGTGCTGGTTAAAGTAATAATAATATTTGGGGTTTTACGTGCCAAAACCACTTTCTGATTATGAGGCACGCCGTAGTGGAGGACTCCGGAAATTTTGACCACCTGGGGTTCTTTAACGTGCACCTAAATCTAAGCACACGGGTGTTTTCGCATTTCGCCCCCATCGAAATGCGGCCGCCGTGGCCGGGATTCGATCCCGCGACCTCGTGCTCAGCAGCCCAACACCATAGCCCCTGAGCAACCACGGCGGGTATGCTGGTTAAAGTAGTACGGGTGAAAGGCCGTCGTTTAGAATCTTCCAAACTGATGACTTGGAAATTGGCACCTGGGCGGCCGCGTCCGCGCTAGCATGAAGGTTTCAGGCCATAAATGCTAGAACGTGGGCTAGGACTCAACGATGGAGTCCTATGACGCTGTTTCTTGAAGGTGCCGGTTCGTCTCAGGTTTTCATCATTTCTGATGGCAGTCGACGCGTTTGGTCTATACCGCCCCACTTCCATGAATGCTATATATTTGCGCACTTCCTCTTGTCATTTGCAGCTCCCGAGGAAAGGATCATTTTTACCTTCAGCTCGTTAGACAAAGACATGGTGACTGGGACGAAGCAAAACGCACTTTTGAACATTTGCACTGACGTTGACAATTCGTTTTTGTGGTGATAGGTTTTGTGGCAAAAGAAAAGGAACCATCCGTGCAATTTATCTAGGCTAAGACAACAGCTATCACAGCTTGTTTCCAACTAACACCACCCGCGACGTGTTACTTTGGCCGAGGCGCGGCAGATAAGGCAGTAGCTCGATTACGCTGTTTTACAGCGAAGCTGTCTATGGCTAGCCAATTCGTCTGTCCGTCAGCCTGTCGCCTGTACGCCGAAAACTCCTCCGGCGCAACCTCATGTGAATGCACGGGAATAAAAAGCGAAAGAGAGGCGCTCGATTGGCTGCGCCAGTAGTGACGTCGTTGCTCTTCGCCGCAGCCCAGCGGGTGCGCAGCAGTTTCTGTCCGGCTCCGAAATGGGCAGATCACGCATCATGCGTACTCTTGAGGAGCAGACAGCGTTCGATAAGCAACGCTGCGAGCAGAACCGGGAACGAGCTCGTCTACGCCGTGCCGATGCTGCAGGCCGGGCACAAGAACAGGCTCGTGCAGCCGAGCGCAACCAGCAACTGCGTACCGAAGATCCGACAGCCTACCAAGCCATCGTTTAATGAACCGTCGGGATCAACCCAGTGATAAAAACCGGGGCCGCACATTTCAGCTTTGCTGGTTAACCATCGGTACGAAGTGCTTGGGCGGTGATTCTTTTCTTCATTTCCTTCATTTCGTCCTTGCTAACTCAAAATGAGCCTGTGCGAAGATGCGGGTGGGAGCGAAGTCATCAAAATGGCCATATTTCGCAGGGTTTATTCATGAGTCGAAAAAAAGTTAGTACACAAATAGTACGTCACTGAAAATACCGCAGTTAGATGTCCCTTCCCTGTTTCTTCAAATGCCTCATTGACATTTTGATAATTATGATAGTACGTCTCGAGTTAGGTAATTAGTTAGAATTACCTAATGTAATCTCAGTAACAAAAAAATTACTGGCAGCTACTTCACTGTACTGGTAACAATATACACTAGGTTTTCTTCGAGTAACGCATTGCTTTTTTTTTTTAATCTTGGCGCATGATAGTTAATTTGGACACCCTGAATATATTTATAACCTCTGCATGCAAGTGACGATGTTTCCATCCCTAATAAGTATTGCAAATTATTAGACGTGTTTTTTAATGGGTCGTTAGCTTTGCTTACTGGAAAGAGAAGCGATACTAAGATATATATCATTCATGTGCATTTCACACGCCGTTGACAAAAGACTCTGCCGGAGGGGTCACTAAAGTCTACAGGTTTTTTTTTTTTTTCAAGGTCAAAAAAGCACGCAAAACATTTTGAAGCGAGGTGAACATACAGCAACATATTCATTATTTAGGCATAAGCTATCTATACCTTTAGAAATAATTGTTAATTGGCTACCTCCTTCTCTTTAAAATATCATAAACTTTGTTCTGTGCAAATATGTAAATATATTGTATATGTGCATGGTATTTACAGTGGAAATTTAAAACAATGTTGAAGTGAGAAAATACGGATGAGGCAGCCGCCGCTGGTACTTCTAATGCGCTTGTTCTCCTATTGTCAGGATTTGCAGAAATAAAGCAAAGTGTGAATTAAAATACATGCACAATCCGCGCAACAATGATGCAGTGCGCTATTAACCACAATAAAATTGTGATTGAAAAGGTGGTCGACGCAAGTCAAAAGAAACCTCAAATGATGTGGGTGACAAAAGTCTGGCAATGACAAGTTAGATGGGGGGGGGGGGATGTAGGCTTCGGCATCGTGGGGGGGGCTCAGTGCCGCCCCTCCGGCAATCCCGGAAATCTCCGGAGGGACTCGGACCCCGGACTTGATCACTACCGCCAACGTTTTTGTTTTCGAATTTATTTTGTTTTCTTATACATAAATTTCTTTATCGCGATTACCAAGGCAAAGTTAGAACGCAGGCGAGAGCTTGCGTGGACAAGGAACGTCCAGATAACACGGACTTCTGAGAGCGAGGGTGATGTGGTGTCGCGTCGATGCCCCCTCCCCTCGCGCAACACCTGGCGCGCCAGCAAGGTAGCAGGTGTTCCCTTTCGCCCGCATCTGCTCCGTCGAGGCGAGCACGTGAGGTGGCGTCGCAGCCAATGGGAATTTAAGTGCAATCTCGCTGCTGCAGATGCCGGCTTTTTCGCTCAACGGGCCATTTGATGCTTTCGCATCAAAATCGAGCGGAAGGGATCGCTAAATTATACCGGTTCTGGTTTCCACGCCGATACAGGACCTCATTTCCTAAAAGTACTGAAAGATATCTATAGCGGCTCCACAGCCACCGTAGTCCTCCATAAAGAAAGAAACAAAATCCCAATAAAGAAAGGCGTCAGGCAGGGATATACGATCTCTCCAATGCTATTCACAGCGTGTTTACAGGAGGTATTCAGAGACCTGGATTGGGAAGAATTGGGGATAAAAGTTAATGCAGAATACCTTAGTAACTTGCGATTCGATGATGATATTGCCTTGCTTAGTAACTCAGGGGAACAATTGCAATGCATGCTCACCGACCTGGACAGGCAAAGCAGAAGGGTGGGTCTAAAAATTAATCTGCAGAAAACTAAAGTAATGTTTAACAGTCTCCGAAGAGAACAGCAGTTTACGATAGTTAACGAGGCACTGGAAGTGGTAAGGGGCAGGTACTTATGGCAGGTAGTGACCGCGGATCCGGATCATGAGACTGAAATAATCAGAAGAATAAGAATGGGTTGGTGTGCGTTTGGCAGGCATTCTCAGATCATGAACAGCAGGTTGCCATTATCCCTCAAGAGAAAAGTGTATAACAGCTATGTCTTACCAGTACTCACCTACGGGGCAGAAATCTGGAGGCGTACGAAAAAGGGTTCTACTTAAATTGAGGACGACGCAACGATCTATGCAAAGAAGAATGATGGGTTTAACGATAAGGGATAAGAAGAGAGCAGATTGGGTGAGGGAACAAACACGAGTTAATGACATCTTAGTTGAAATCAAGAAAAATAAATGGGCATGGGCAGAGCATGAGCAGGGCATGTAATGAGGAGGGAAAATAACCGATGGTCATTAAGGGTTACGGACTGGGTTTCAAGAGAAGGGAAGCGTAGCAGGGGGCGGCAGAAAGTTAGGTGGGCGGATGAGATTAAGAAATTTGCAGGGACAACATGGCCACAATTAGCAGATGACCGGGGTAGTTGGAGATGCATGGGAGAGGTCTTTGCCCTGCAGTGGGCGTAGCCAAGATTATGATGATGATGATGATCCTTATATTCGCAAAGCCTACACATCCAGTACCAATGTAGAACAATGACGCAATGCTATATAGGAAGAAAAGCCAGACTCGCCGAAATTCTCGTAATGGCGTGCAACATGCGATAGACTGTTAACGCTCCAATGAGAATAGCTCCGATGACAGTTACTTTGTCTATACAGCATATCAACCCCATGCGCACATTTTGTAGAGTGCGCACGCTAAACAAAAGAATGTCACGCCAAGCCACTTGACGTTACTACTTGCAGAATAATTTTGGGGGAAAATTTCCAGAAAAACAATAAAGATATATTTACGTATATTCCTTTAGAGGAAACACCGGCAAATATACCTTACACACATTAAGGGGCAGACCGTTGGCATGCCAACCTTCTAGGACAAACGGGTAAAAATTGCGGTGTGTATTAAGTAGTACAAGGTGTGAATATCACATGCCAATGAGGTAAGCGCTATATCATCCGCATCAACCTAAGTGTGCACATCTTATGGCATGCCGTGGAGCTCAGTGGAGAAAGGACTGCCTTTTGAAGAACGCCTTGGCTGTGTCTGCATTTCTCCGCAAAGTTCGGGAATTAATATTTCGAAAATGGTGTCATCCTCAGAATTCGTTTCAAATGGATCCGCCTTGCGAAATCCACGGCTAGAATTTGTAAAGCGCAATATGTGCCATAAGGTAATCAGTTACAAGCTTAATTAGTATTTTTTGTTAATTATAGTCGATTACGTATATCGATTCTTTGTGCAAGTAATGTCCACCACTTCGAGTAGACCAGCTCATGAACTAGAATTGTACTATCTGCCACTGGCAACCTTAAAAAAAATTTTGAAAGTGTTCGCTGAAGCACCCTTTATATACTCGAAAAGCCGCATTGACAGCTATAAGATTGTCCGCTTCTTGAATATTCTGAAATTCATGCTAGAAGGTAAATGGGGAAGTTAAGAACTCGCCGCCAATTGATTAATATATCGCGTATTTAACGCTATAGTAAGTTTTTGAAATGTAGATTACGACCAGCGTGGCACGCTGCACTTGGAGCCGCGACAGCTGTATACGACTTTCGCGGTTATATGAGCTTGTCTTATTGAAGACCAAAACCGATTTAACTGGGGCTCGGCGATGCACCATCATCAGCCTGTTTTATGTTCACTGCAGAACGAAGGCCTCTCCCTGCGACCTCCAATTACCCCTGTCCTGTGCCAACCGATTCGAACTAGCACCCGCAAATTTCCTAATTTCGTCGCACCACCTAGTCTTCTGCCGTCCTCTATTACACTTCCCTTCTCTTGGTACCCATTGTGTCGCCCTAATGGTCCAATGGTTATCTAACCGGCGTATTACATGACCTGGCCGAGCTCCATTTTTTTTCTCTTGATGTCAGTTAGAACATCGTCTATACCCGATTGCTCTCTGATTCAAACCGCTCTCTTTCTGTCTCTCAACGTTATGCCTAGCCATCTTCGTTCCATTGCCCTTTGCGCGGTCCTCAACTTGTTCTCAAGCTTCTTTGTCAGTTTAAGTCTCTTCCCCTTATGTTAGCACTGGTAAAATGCACTGATTGTACACCCTCCTTTTCAATGATAATGGTAAGCTTCCAGTCAGGAGCTGACAATGCCTGCCGTATGCGATCCAACCCATTTTTATTCTTCTATGAACTTCCTTCTCATGATCAGGGATCCCTGTGATTAATTGACCTAGGTAAACGTATTCCTTCACAGACTCTAGAGGCTGACTATCGATCCTGAACTCTTGTTCGTTTGCCCGGCTATTCATCATTATCTTTGCCTTCTGCATATTAATCTTCAACTCTGCTCTTACACACACTCTCTGTTAAAGAAACACTAAAGAGAAAAAAATGATTTCTTCTGCATCAGTAAGTTACCTTTCTACGACACCAAAAACACCACTCTACAACAATAATGCTCTTGGTAAGCAATAAAAAGCCCAAGAAGGAAAGCCGGGTGGCGACGCCTCCTTGAACTTCCCGCACAGTCGCTGTGGCGTCATGGATTTTCATGGCATCTTCTAGAGCCTATTTATTTATATAGCGGTACATATCGACTACATCGTGTTCTAAATGAACCAACTATTAAACATGGCAAGTTTCGGGAACATTTACTCAGCCAACGCGGCCCAAATGCGAAAACATACTTTAGAATCTGAATCTCTGACGTCGCACTGACGTTCCGGCGTCGGGGTTTCGGCGCCAAATTCAAATACTGATACTTCGACCTGCATTTTCTCACCTAACAATCAAACTATTATTTTGAAATGACTGCCTGCAGGGTTCTCAAACAATGGTTTATTAGTCTAAACTGATTTATTGCTTCGCTTTAGTATCCCTTTAAGGTCCTCAATCATTTGTTGTAACTCGTCTGCATTGTTTCTGAATAGAACAATGTCATCGGCAAACCGAAGGTTGCTGAGATATTCGCCGTCGATCCTTACCCCTAAGCCTTCCCAGTTTAATACTTCTTCTAAATACGCAGTGAATAACATTGGAGAGATTGTGTCTCCTTGTCTGACCCCTTTCTTTATAGGTATCTTCCTACTTTTCTTGTATAGAATTAAGGTGGCTGTGGGATCTCTGCAGATACTTTCTAGTGTATTTACGTAAGCGGTCTGTACTCCTTGATTATGCAATGCCTCTATGACTGCTGGTATCTCTACTGAATCAAATGCTTTTTCGTAATCTATGAAAGCCATATAGAGAGGTTTATTGTAATCTGCAGATTTCTCGATAACCTGGTTAATGATATGGATGTGATCCATTGTAGAGTAACCTTTCCTGAAGCCAGCCTGCTCCCTTGATTGACTAAATTCCAGTGTTGTCCTTATTCTATTGGAGATTATTTTGGTAAATATTTTATAAAATACTGGGAGTAAGCTAATGGGTCTACAATTTTTCAATTTTGGAATGTCTCCCTTTTTGTAGATTAGCATAATGTTGGCGTTCTTTCAGTTCTATGGGACCCTGGAAGTCGTGAGACATTTCGTATGAAGGGCCGCAAGCTTATGAAACATGATGTCTCCTCCATCTTTGATTAAATCGACTGTTATTCCATCTTCTCCTGCCGCTCTTCCTCGTTTCATGTCTTGCAAGGCCCTTCTGACCTCATCGCTAGTTATAGGAGGAGTTTCTGTATCCTGTTCATTACTGTTTCTAATGGAGGTATCCTGACTCCTCTGGGGGCTGTACAAGTCACTATAGAATTATTTCGCTTCTTTTACTATATCTTCGAGATTGCTGATGATATTACCCTGCTTATCTTTCAGTGCATATATCTTGGTTTTTCCTATGCCAAGTTTCTTTCTCACTGATTTCAGGCTGCGTCCATCTTATACGGCTTCTTCAGTCTTTCTCACGTTATAGTTTCGAATACCACTTATTTTCGTCTTGTTGACCAGCTTTGACAGTTCCGCGAATTCTATCTTATCTCTTGAGTTTGACACTTTCATTCTTTGTCGTGTCCTTATTAGGTCCTTTGTTATTTGGGAGAGCTTGCCTACTGGTTGCCTTGGTGCCTTGCCTCCCACTTCAATTGCTGCCTCTGAAGCCGGCCTAGTTACGGTTTCATTCATTACCTATTGTCATGATTTCTCTGTTCTAAGGCTGCATATTTGTTTGCAAGTATCAGCCTGAATTTATCTGCTTTTGCCCTTACTGTCTCTAGGTTGGCCTGTTTGTTCTTGACCAATTTTAGTATATCTCTCTTCAAATTGACGTGAATCCTAGCCCTCACTAACCTATGATCACTGCACTTTACCCTACCTAACACTTCTACCTCCTCCACTATGCTGGGATCGGCAGAAGGTATGAAATCAATTTCATTTCTTGTTTCACCATTACCGCTTTTCCAGGACCACTTTTTGTTGCGGCGCTTCCTGAAAAAGGTGTTCATTATTCGCAGTTTATTCCTTTCGGCGAATTCTACCAGCATCTCTCCTCTAGCGTTCCTAGAATCGACGTCGTACTCGCCAATTGCTTGTTCACCAGTCTGCTTTTTCCCCACTTTTGCAATGAAGTCGCCCATTACTACAGTATACTGAGTTTGCGCTTTTCTCATCGCTAATTCAACATCTTCATAAAACTGATCTACTTCCTCATCATCGTAGCCAGGGGGAGGTATCCAGGGGGAGGGCTTATGGGGCTTCAGCCCCCCCCCCTCCCGAAATTTTTTCGCGCTGTCGATGCACCGTCGACCAAAGCAACCCCCGGCGCCAGAAATCATTCTGGAGTTTGTCTAGAACGTGTTTTTCACGCTCGTAAAGACATTCGCCACGAACATTGCTAACTCGGGCTGGATTTCGCGGCAACGCACATGTACCGGGAGTCACATAACACAAGCAGCCCCATCCGAGCACAAAGTTTCAAGGTCATTTGGATGGCGAATGGGCTCACCGAGGAATCGCGCGGAGGCCGCGGAATCTACGGAGCGCATGGAGGTCAATTCCGAAACTTTATGGGTATAAAGTTCTCATAAACTTTTGATGTGAAAGGTGCATTGACATTTCCAAAGTTGTGCTTTAGATTTTAAATTGAGGAACTTTGTGGGTTTAATGTTGTTATAAACATTTGACGCCAAAGGTGCATTGACTTTCCTAAAGTAATAATAATACGTGCCAAAACCACTTTCTGATTATGAGGCACGCCGTAGTGGAGGACTCCGGAAATTTTGACCACCTGGGGTTCTTTAACGTGCACCTAAATCTAAGCACACGGGTGTTTTCGCATTTCGCCCCCATCGAAATGCGGCCGCCGTGGCCGGGATTCGATCCCGCGACCTCGTGCTCAGCAGCCCAACACCATAGCCACTGAGCAACCACGGCGGGTATTTTTTCCTAAAGTCGTACATCGGAACATACAACGAGACAAGCCAAATCGACACACTATTAGACAAGTTGACAAAGCACGCAGCGTGGTCTGATGAGACGAAGCTTTATGATGGTTCATTTGTGCCGTCATGTCACAGAAAAAAATATCAACATTCTTTTCACCTCCGCCAAAGCATCCGTGTCAAGACACTAAAGCCAACCAGGGTAACTACGTTCTTATTTGTTTTTTTCTACATTAGGGGGGGGGGGGGCTTTTATTCGCGAGGACACATTGAGCCTCTTCAATTTTTTTATTCTCGCTACCCTACCCGCGGGCTTCCTGAACCAGCCAGAGCGCATGCGTTTTTTTGGTGTTGCCTCGACCAACGCGCGGCGCACTTCGGTGCGCCTTCGGTTTGCTCTGGCCGAGTGGATTTTCGCCTGGCAGAGTTTAGGACGCTTTCTGGATAGCAGACGAGAAAAAGAAACAATGGTCGCCCACCGCCATCACTTTGAAGACTCGGCGGATTGCACCGCGTTCGCTTGAGCGCAACCTCTCTGGAAAGTCTTGTCTCGCTAGTGTAGGATACCGAGCAATATATGCGTATGGTTCTCGGTGGACCAAACGTCTCACGTTTTCTTCGATATTCATTCGGTAGCCACATTAAGTGGCCAAAGTAGGCATTTAATTGTGGCCAACATACTCTCCTTTCCGTTTCTTTTTCATTTCGGTGCCCCCGCCTCACAAAAGAAAAAATATATACATTGTTGCGGCGCAGCGAATTGTCGAATGGTGACAGCTTGTTACTTCTTTTGCGGAAAGTAATCAACCATGGCACGCTTCGGTTGCCGGATACTATTATTATATTATTGCGATAGTAATTATATGAACACTCCAGGCGCATTCCTGCTGTCAGCGTCGCCCTCATGTTTCGTATGAAGTCTAAGGGCGATAACGTCGTGACCGCGCGCCGCATGCTGTGTGTGCGAGTGAAAGAGCAGGGGGGGCGGGGGGGTGTAGGAATGGGTGAGCCGACGATGGTGGCTCAGTCTTGTGTGCGCAAAGGAGAAAAGCGGGGAGCAAGTGTGCCGCCTTCCGTCGCGCGCGATACATCGAGGGGAGTGGATGGAATGGGAGCAGGATCTAGTATTTTGTGAACCTGTGATTGGGCAACATGTTTATTTGCCTTGTTTGACGCATTATATACAGTTACTTTTTCTTAGATACATAGATTTATTGGAGACTTATACGTATATTTAAAAATCTTATTGCGAGGTTTTGTGTATACGTGCAGTGAACTTTGTTTCCAGCGACACTTTATGCCTTTTATTAAGCCGTATCTTCGCATTTGTACATTCCATTGTATCTTCGCATTTCTAATGTACGAGGGCGAGTCATATCAAAGTGAGACAACCAACCCCGCACAATAATTGTTCTGCTCATTATCTGCGAGTCATGCGCGTAGCAGAGCGGCATCTCTCATTTACAAAAGTGGCACGCAGGTGTGAGGATAAATGTTCTTTAATGCTCTCATACACTGGGTTGAACATAGTTGCGTGACATAATGGACGCTTCAGAAGTTGAGCAGCGTGGTGCCCTGAGGTTTTTGACAGCTGAAGGTGTTTCCCAAAAAGAAATTAGTCGCCGTATGGCGGCCGTGTATGTTGAACATCGCATTTCATTGGGCCACTGTGAAGCGTTGGAGTAAACGGTTGAAAGAAGGACGTGAAAGTTGCAAAGACGATCCAAGACCGGGACAAAGCCATCGTGCAATCACCCCCAACATAATTGGATATGTTGATGAGCTGAGGAGACAAGAACGGAGGATAAGGATCGATGAACTAGCAGAGTGCGTGAACATTAGTCACGGTTCGTTTCACGCCATAATTCATGAACATCTCGGTTATCGGCTCTTGTGTGCGCAATGGATGCCCAAAAATTTGAACCACCGCCGTAAGACAGAGCGGTTCTGCGCTGCCTTGACTCATCTGATCGGGTATCACCATGAGTGTGACGACTTCTTGTCTGCAATTGTGATCGTGGACGAATCGTGGTACCACTACTACGAGCCTGAAACACGAGGGCAAAGTTTACAGTGTAACCAATCGAATTCACCTCCCACAAAGAAAGTAAAGACCATCATTTCCGGCGGAAAGGTGTTGTTGACGTTTTTTTTTTTTTTTTCGATCGTCAGGGGTCATTACTGGTAGAATTTGCTAAACCCGGAGAGACTATCAATCGTTTCCGATATTGCGAAATGCCGGATCGGCTGCATGTAGCAATCAAGAACAAATGACGTGGAAAATTGACGAATGGGGTCATCTTGTTGCACGACCTGGATATGGTGTTGGGCTGCTGAGCACGAGGTCGCGGGATCGTATCCCGGCCACGGCGGCCGCATATCGATGGAGGCGAAATGCGAGAACACCTGTGTACTCCCATTTAGGTGCCCGTTAAAGAACCCCAGGTGGTCGAAATTTCCGGAGTCCTCCACTACGGCGTGCCTCATAATCAGAAGGGGTTTTGGCACGTAAAACCCCATAATTTAATTTTTAATTGTTCCACGACAATGCCGGTCATCCCGTCACTGATGTGGTTAATACAAAACTGGAAAAGTTCAAATGGGAAGCGCTGCAACACCCGCTATACAGCTGAGACCTGTCGCCTTGCGACTTCCACATTTTGGAACAAATGAAGAAAAACAGCTCAACGGAAACAGGTTCGTGCCGGACGATGACGTGAAAGAGTCAGTTGCAGACTTTTTGAAGCAGAAACCCAAGGAGTTTTATGAGACGGGAATCACGCGACTCGTAAGTCAATGGGACAAATCTCTAAATGCTTATGGAGACTACTTTTAAACATAGTGCCCCGTTTGTCATATATTCGCATTGGCTCACTTTGGTTTGACTCGCCCTCGTATATATTGCACAACGGCTTTGTATACGTGATAACTGTTGGGACAATAATTTAGGTGCCATTACTCACGATACACGACCGGTGACAGCTGCTCATGCGTAATACATTGGAATAAATGACAGCTGCATTGAGATTTTTCACTGGCCGTTGCATATGAACAAAAATGTAAAAAAAGGTTCTTGAATGACAAAGTCTCATTAGCATATTTATTCTCAACTTGTTCATTTCATGGCCTTTACATTTTTCATATCAGTGGCATGTACTGCTTTGCTGGTTTTAAACTGATATAGTTCTAAAGTTCGTGTGATGTTTTCTTTACTTATTAAATAGACAAAAACATGGAAGCATTGATATCAGTTATTTTGGTCACAATGTTGGCACATAGGAGTATATCTTTTATGAAAAAATACATATTTTACTTGTTTTGACAGTGCATAGCGTTCAAGAATTCGTTTGCAGCATCTTTGGCAATGGCAATGCAGTTATTATTCATGTATTTGATCCCTCGACAAATTGTTTGAGAGGAAGCTTTAGCTCGGACACAACTCCGACGCGACTATTCAAATACATGTAAAATGCAGAAACGCTTTTCTGAGATAACCCCTGGATTTCTTTTAATGAAATTTGTTGCATTTGAGAGCTAAAGTTAAATTCTAGTATATGTTGGAAGCGGAATTTCAATTTAGGGCCAGGAGTTTGTTTAAAATATATTAAAAAATTCGAAAGTGAAAAAAAAAAGCACGACGTTTACAAACTAATAGCTCTGCATCAAGAACACATATCACGGTTCTGTAAACGGTATCTATTATAAGAGTCAAAGCGGACAAATTTGGTATGTCAGTTTGTATCTTACGTGAATTGGTTACGTGGTGTACAAGGGTTCTGAAAAAACCGTATTTCCATAATACAAAATTTTTTCAGATTCATGTGTAATGTATCAATTTTGTCCGCTGTAGATATGCTATTATGTGCGATTCACAGAATTGGGATATTATTTTTCATTGTTGAGTTAGAGTTTTAAACATGATGGTTTCGTTTTCTAGGAATGTGCGATTTCTGCCAATTTTTAATAAAGAATTGACAATCTAAATGAAAAATTCGAAACCAGAAGTCAGTAGAATTCAAGTTTTTCTTTTAAGTTCAATAAATCTCATCAAATTTGGTGTAGTGGTTGCCGAGAAAAACAAATGCACCTTCTACATTGTATTTAGTTAGGAGCCCCCGAGCTAAAGCTTCCCCTTAAGGAGGAGGCCAATATATATATATATATATATATATATATGAAGTGGCGTTTACATCAGGTGGTAAGATGTCGCGGGAGGAACGTATATGAGCTATTTTTGAGCCCTGTAGTTATGAGAGGGCCGATATGACAGAATGAACTGAACTCGCCTCGTAAGTGCACGATGACGCCGTGTCTTCTTCGACGGCTTTTTCTGTGACAGCCATTTGCCTCAAAGTGAGTAACACAAAAACGATACTCCACAACTTGAATCTAGAAAATAACATTAAGTTCTCTAACATAGTTTTGCACCTTATCATGGCGAACAAACAAAGTGGCAGTCACTGCGCACAGCAATACCGTTCTGCAAAGACGATGACGGTGCCAGCTTCGGCGCGATTTCCTGTAGGTGGTTTCATATTGCTCACATCGTTGCCAAGGGCTTATACAGCTACCCATGATGTAAAGGTGAAGTGCAAACGTAAGCAGTCGTTAGCAATAACTCAGAGCAAAATGCACTTTGCAAAGTAGAAAATATCTGTGTCTTTAACTTGGTAGATTTCTTCGCACACATCGAAGAGAAAAAGGCTGTTACAATGAAACCTGTAGCACATAAAAAATAAATATATGCCATAGAAGTGGCTCTCTTTCTGTTTATATAAAGTTATCGTAGCCTTTTTGTACATATACTAAATGTAATGTCCACAGGCTACGAAAAATATTTTAAACAGGAAGATTCGCGCATTAGCCGCGCACAGAGAAAAAAAACTGAAAGCATTTTTTGTCGCCAGGGGGCGAGCATGTTTTCACCGGAAGTTCTCGACTTGATGCTAGATCCGCACTGATCCAGCCTTTTCCTACTCTTCTAGCTGCCACGAGCGGGGAGTGTGCTAGGCGAGTGATATATTTTTTACACTAATAGAGAGTTCTGCTTAAATTTAATTGCAAATTGGATTAAGTTGGCTTTTATGAATATGTTATGAGTTGTTCAGCATTGGAACTTTGAGATGTTATGGGTTTTTGGCGTTTCTGAATGTGCACGACCGGTTTCCCGAGCTGCTTAAGCCTAACAGTGTCTTGGTTCGTAAACGTGTTCAGCCAGGTTGTATTCGAGTACTCGAATATACGATCGTCGCTTCGCTCCATGTACTTGCTGTTGTTGCATTTTCTCCTAGCATTTTTGCGGTTATTTAGCAAGAGAACTGTAGCTACTTTTTAAGTTTGAGGTAATTGTGCTTGGTGACTGGCACCTGCCATTGATTGGCATGTGGGCGACCACGTTGTCCGTGCCGGCGTCTGTGTTACATTAAGCTTTCTTTTACAGCTCAAAATGACGGACTGCTGGGACGATCCTGCGCCTACTACGGTAACAGTTGTTCCTACGGAGCAACTAGAAACAAAACTTTTTGGACGTTGGAGCTCAAGTGATGTGCAAGTCAGCGATATCGGCCTCACTGTAAGTTCTTCTGTGTATGCTCACATCTTCTACTGTGTGCATAGGCTGTAAGTTGTGCTGTATTTTGTTAACGAGGCCTTGTGCAAAGGCGAACTGTTTCACGTTGTGATCACCCGCTGTAGTCAACATTTTCTACAGAATGTGTATGCTTTTATTAAGCGCTGTTTGATGTGTGCTTCCGGCTTGCTCGCGAATTTCTGTTCAAATTCCTGAAATGCTTAATGGAAAATCCCGATGTTATTATATGTTCGCTAGAATGCGGCATAGGACAGCAAACTCGTTCGCACTGACCCGCGAGCTCGAGTGGTTACTAGGGCTGCGAGTCTTGAGTGAGCCCGGCTGATACTGAGTGAGCTCTAAGCAAAAAGTATATTTTGTGAGTTTCATTTTGCCGACCCATGCAATGCGGTGCCCTGTGCTTGCGTCCCCTACTAACCACACTCGCTCCCCAGCTACCGTAAGCAGTTGTAATATGCAACTTGTGCTTTGTAACTAGTTAAAGTAGGCCTGCTGACACTGGAGTCCTACATTAAAAGTGGCGCTGGTCGGCATAATTGTACTCTCTACGCGCTGTCTTTGGTGAGTGAGTGGACATAACAGCACATGTTAAGCAAGCTAGAGCTTGTTGAATGAAACAGGACAAGACGAGAGTGATAAATACGAGAAATGTCCGTCATTCTTGCAGTCGTTTGCATTTCATCTGCTGGTTGTACACTGCATTGCTGACTAGCTCAAGACGAGCCTGCAAAATTGTTCAGTTGTTAGCCTTTGAATTAAGCATTGAGGCCTGGTAGGGCTCATATTCTCTGCATTCCGCTTAGTAAAGTGAAACAGATGACAGCTTCTGAATTTATGCTGTTTTTGTGCAGGATTACATTGCAGTGAAGGAGAAACATGCCAAGTACTTGCCCCACTCCTCCGGACGTTATGCATCCAAGAGGTTCCGCAAGGCCCAGTGCCCCATTGTGGAGCGTCTGACCAACTCCATGATGATGCACGGCCGCAACAATGGCAAGAAGCTGCTTGCAGTGAAGATAGTCAAGCACTCTTTCGAGATCATACACCTTCTTACTGGAGAGGTCTGGTACCACTTCCCCTATTGCCACTTCCTAACCAAATGTCATATTTGTAACAAATAATGGCTTTGAAGGCCATGGGGATACCAGAAAGGGTCACATGGTCTAACTTTTGAGGCCTGTTGACAAACTGCACGAGCAGCTAATGAGCCAAATTTTCTATTTGCTGGCAATGAAATCTTGTCACTGATTGCCTGTTCCTTTTCAGCGACAAAATTCCATTGCTAATTTAGCCATCTGTGACCTATTGCCTTTCAATAAAACACATAAGTGCAGCTTCTCTGCTATGCGTCACTTTTGAGTTGCGTCTGCCTCATTAGAAATCGCAGCAGAGAGGCTTTACTGATGCCATTTGTACTTGGGCTAGACTTAATAAATATGGTTAAGGGAACTACCTGTGTATCCATTTGTGCATGTTTTTACATGTAGTGTTCTTGGCTATTCAAGTCAGGTTAAATATAACTAGACTGCATATTTATTAAAATGTGTTGTACGAGTAGCATCAGAGTTCATGCTGGATAAGGATATGATGAAACTACTCTGATGTTGGTTATGCTTCTTGTTGCTTGCAAGCTTGATGTGTCCTCAAAGTGGCACATGAAGGAATAGAAGGCACTTCATTGAATTGAGTGATGCTGATTGAATGAGTGAAGTGTCAAGCTGTAAGGGGGGAGGCCTTATGACAGTGTGTGGACAAGTGGGTAATGGGTGATTGTGTGTTTGTTGGTACAGAACCCTTTGCAGGTGCTGGTGAACGCTATCATCAACAGTGGACCACGTGAAGACTCTACGCGCATTGGGCGTGCTGGCACAGTGCGTCGTCAGGCCGTGGATGTGTCGCCGCTGCGCCGGGTGAACCAGGCCATCTGGCTGCTGTGCACAGGCGCCCGTGAAAGTGCCTTCCGCAACATCAAAACCATTGCCGAGTGCTTGGCTGATGAGCTCATCAATGCAGCCAAGGTCAGTCACCTAACGCTGAATTATATACATATACCACATGGGTGCAGAATTGCCATTGGGTGCCTGAATTTCTTGATTCTAATTGCCATTAAAATACGGTTGGCAAAGCTTTCGAAGGTGTTGTACAGGAAGTGGGAGAAATCTCGGCTGCTTTGTTTTTTTTTCTTTTTTTCTTTTTTTCTTTTCTTTTTTTTTTTTTTTTTTTTCCTTCCACAGTACCTGCTTCCCCTGCGAGCTATCTTCACATTCGCTCGTGCGTATGACCATGGCATGCACATTGCTAAATTAGAGCACCTCTCCCATTTGTGTCAGAGGCATCTGTTAGGAATGTGTTTGTTGATTTAAAGACTTTGTATTCTGTAAGTGCATCATCACGACAGCATTTAATTGCTTGAAAGTGATATGTAGCACCAGCACACATGCTTTTTAAGAGGCCCTGAGCCACCTCCAACTTTTTACATGTAAATAAATTTGCACATCCAGTACCGTGTAAAAGGATCATCATCATTCGTGAGGATGGCCAGTACCATGTGGCACGGGGAAGCCGCAACTTCAGAAGAACAATTCCATGCTCTTCTGCGGGCTTTTCTGGTCCTTGCTTTAGCGCAACTCAGTTTGAGCATAAAGGAAAAAGGACAGACATGTGACATGTCCTTTCTTCATATTCAAACTGAGTTCCGTTAAAACAAGACAAGAATATGATGCACCAACTCACCCATTCATCAATACCGTATTTACTCGCATAACGATCGCGCCCCTAAATTTTGTCGTCAAAATTTGTTTTTTTTTTTTAAATTTCCAGTGTAATGATCGCACCCCGAACTTGCCACAGCGATATGTCGTGTGCCAAGTCTAGCTAATAATGATCACGCTTACCATCTGTCGAATGCTATGCGAACAACTCAAGAACAAACCAAGCGTTCTGCACGCACCAAACATACTTAAACGGAAGCTGAAGAATCTGTTGAATTCAATAAGACGCTCATATACGGATGCGGGAACCTTATAAAGCATGAAGGTAAAATTTTGGGGGGGATTTTTCACTTAGGAGCGACGCAGTCATCGGTTAAAATTGCGCTGTAGCCCCCCCCCCACCTGTCAAGCGCGGCGTGCTGCTGCTGACAATGCGAGTGGAGACCAGAAACCGCGGCTTAGTGACATCAACACTGGTGTTCCGCTCCTTCGCAGTCTCCGCGACCGTGCCTGACCGGGCTTATTTCTGCGTGCGTGCCGTCATAATCTGCTTTGCTCGACCCTACATTCCTTTGTGTGTAATAGGAGTGGTAGTTGACGTGCGCAGCATCAACTGAACTTGTAGGCCGATCATTTCGCCGTTCTGTGCAGCCTAGGCTTGCACGAACACCAGTGGCCGAGACGATGTTCCGATGTTCCATTAGTTCCTGCAAGACAGGAAGCTTTCAGCTAAGTGGGAGGCTGCTGTGAAGCGAAACAACTTCAAAGGCTCAAGAACAACAGTGTTGTGCTCTAGCCACTTCTGTGACGATTACTACCGGAGTTTATCAATAATGCGTGCTTTGGGTTCTCCAAAAAAAAAAATAGTTAGCACGCTGAACGGAAGGTGCATGTTTATTGCCCACCCTTGACGCAGGTTTCATCGCCAAGCGCCGCGAATTTTCTATTCGCACGTGTGTTGTGAAACAGCCTGCATGCAGCTACCATAACGCAGCGCAATCGTAAAGTTTGCGTGTGTTGGAAAGCCTGCTCACGCCAAGACGCTGCGCTCCCCCTTCTCTCGCACACATAAGGAACCGACCATCTCACGTAGCCGATGGAATTCGCCGGTTACGAGTAGCGTGCAGATGACACGCTGATGAAGGTTCTATACTACACGTGCTACAACAGCCGGTAAATTTTTCCGCGTTTAAACCGTCTGTGTAGATTGCCGACAGCTTTGGGGCAGCGCACAAATGTTGAAGATCGCATCACCGCTTACGTTCTATGAGGAGGCATGCAGAAACATAACACTACAGTTGTTTGCCCGGAAACGTACTCACTGGAACGCTGAATGCAGCTTAGCAAAAAACATACTCGCCAAAGAACATTTCCAACACAAGGAGATGCTAACACTTCGCCTTCGTTCGCGTGGAAAGCAGTGCTTGCACCAGCATTTTTTGCTTCTTGGGGAGGCCGGCTCTTCGAAATCGGCTCGTACATGTAGTATGTACAAGTACATAGGTACGTGTAGTATGTACAAGTATAAACCCCTTACAAGTGATCTTGCACGCGACAGCGCTACAAGCAAGGCGATGGCTGTCGCATTCACTCGTCGTCTGCAAGCCGAACTCCACGCGAGCGACGGCTTTGAGCGACGACTTCCCGGTATGAGGGCAGCAATATACGCGCCGAAACTAGCGTGACGCATGCTTTATCAATTTAAGTTGATGTATTTTACTGAAGGAGCACAAAATATTTCTGAAGGTCTTGTACTAACTAGGTTCTTATTCTTGCACGTGTAAAATTGAATAGTTTGCTCGTTCCGTGCGACAAACAGTAGTATTTGAGTTATGTACATCCAGTTTCGGCTTCGCACAATTGGTTAGTCACTCATAGCATTTCCGAGCGACGAGTTCTAGATTTCTAGAAACGAGCGATCGAGCAACAACACCGAGCGATTTCTTCAAGCGACAGCCTGTTTTGTCGCTTGAAGCCGTAGCCCCTCACCGTCGCACGCAAAATCGCTCTCATAGAGTTTGGACTTAACGCCGAACTCCTCAGAGAAACGCAAGCTCTCGAAAATTTCCATGACCGTCTCAGCAAAACACCACCAAACTACTTTGCACCGTGCTTCGTGTGTAGCGGCAGCAGTCGGTCCGGACGAACGCCATTGTTGACGTCACGAGGCGCGCGAGTTGGGCGTGTCTGCTGCTGCACTTTTCGTCGAAATAAAATGTTTGCGCCTTCTTTCGCTCAATTTCGATGCGATATTCGAATTCAGAGGGTTGAAAACCACGGCATACTGCTCTTCACTCATTTTTTCTGGAAAAGCTTTCAGCTTCCCTTTAAGCAGATGCCCCATTTCATTCCTTTCATCACTTTCCGCACTTCCATGACAAAAAAAAAAAAAGCCACAACCAAACTTGCCTTGGCTTTATTATTTGCAAACATTATAATGGTTGTGGTCAACAACAAAAAAGGTGCCTTTTGTTTCCTCTCGTCTGCACTCGTGGGCACGCAACAAATCGCGAGCGGCGACAATAGCAGCCACGTTTACACTGATGCGGTTGAAGTGTACCCTATTCATATGCCGACGCTTGTAACACAGCTAAGATATTCGCCCACCCTTAGGGGAAACGTGCCATATTGGGATAGTAGTGAAGACAGATGCTGCAGCTTCCACAGCATGCCCACCATGTGTTCCTATGTCACTAGCAGCTAAGTGCGCCCATCTGTTTCTGTCCCCTCAAAGTGAACGTGGCTACATTATTGCCGCAAACTTGCCTATATTGGAGTGTTTTAGTTGAGCGTGTTTACGCTCCGCTAAGCAGCTAAGCGGAGCGGAAGCGCGAATGCGCATGCGCCGTCCGCTTAGCCGTAAGCGGGCTAGCGGAGCGAAGAACACGGTCCGCTAAGAAGCTGCCTGAGCGGAGCGTGCCGGGCAGCACTTTGGCTAGCGTTGGCGTCAGAACAGATTGGATTGGATGCAGAAAGCAAGCACGCTGGCTAACACGTGGCGTTCCCCAAGACTGCGCTTTCTTTTCCATTGGATAAAATGGACCGTTAACGCATTACAAGCGCACGTCTAGGTACTTCATGGAGAAATAAGTTATATATATACATATATACGTTTTACTGTATAAGAGTGATCATAAAGTGTTTTTATTTTCTTTCATTACCTTGAATTTAGCCAGGGGGCGCTGCAACTACGAAAGGTTCGCTCCGCTACGCTAAACGTATAACTAAAACGTGAAAATCGCCCGCCGCTCCGCTGTGGCTTAGCGGGGCAGCTCGGAGCGGAGCGTACCGTAAAGACGCTTAACTAAAACACTCTATTAACGTTATTATTCATTACTGGTCCGGAAGAAACTTTCAATGCACGTGCTGTACTCACGAGAAGAAAAAGACGTGTTTGGCTTGCTCTGCCGGCCGCTATTTTTGTTTTGGTGTCCCGCAGCAAATGTGAGACGAAAAAATTTTTTGTTCTTTTCGCGGAAAATTTAACCCGCTTAATGATCGCACCCCTTAATTTCGCCTTTTCTTTTTTTTTTTTTTTTCGGTCAGAAAAGTGGGATCATTATGCGAGAACCTTTCTTGTCCCTTTGCATGTCATGGCACATTGGCAGAGGTGTTCAGTGCTGCCTGGCCACGACGGCTGCATTTCGATGGAAGTGAAATGAGGAAAAACACCTGTATGCCTAGATTTAGGTGCACTTCAAGGAACCCCAGCTGGTCAAAATTAATCTGGAGTTCCCTACTACGGCGGGCCTCATAATCAGATCATGCTTTTGGCACATCAAACCCCGTAATTTAATTTTAAATTTTTTTTTTCAGTTCCGCCAGAAAATGTTTTGTGCGCCATGGCTAATTGGCACAGCAGTCTTATTTTGTAGCATTTCTAATGTAATTTTCCGTTCTTATTGCTCGTCATTGGCTCGAATGACACCATGCAGCCATTATCACTGGGTGGGATTGGCTTCTTGGTGCTGTGTGTAAGAAAAGAATGTAAAGTTAATTAACTGGAACATTACAGAATACAGACCCTGCTTGAACAAATTGTATTTCATTTATGACAGGCATGAAAATGCACTGCTAAGTGCAGCATTGCATTCACTGGAGTAGTGGTTTAGGGAGTGTCAGTAGCCAATGTGTGTATGTACAGATTTAATTAGAAATAAAGGTTGCACACGTCACCATAGATTGTATTACATAATGGCGGCTCACCATTCATGGGTTTTGCATTTTTGTGAAATGAGGATGTGTGTGTCGTGTCCCACTTTTCCATATTTTTCTGCTAACGTCAGCATATCAAGTTATGCTACACTCAAACCTTGTTATAATGAAGTTGAAGGGGCGGCAAAAATTATTTCGTTATATCTGTTACTTCGTTAAGTTAATTATTACCGCCTATAGCAATATATGCCCTATGGGGAGCGCGATTGTAAAATGGAAATAAGAAGACTGTCTTGAAGCCCTCGGAACTGGTATGTGGCCACGCAAGCAATGAAAAAAGAACCAAAGAATCTTCGGCGTATGCAACACTCGACTTAGCATTGGATGCGTCAGCCTTTAGATAGCTGGCTTCTGTTTCATTATAATGGTCTTTTGTGTCCACTTTCCACTTGTCTCGTCGCGGTCGAAGAACACATGGCACACTCGGCACAGCACTCCATTGTGGGATCGAGGAGGCAAGCAAACTCCGCCACGCCAGCTCGTGGCCTCCGAGATTGCACCAATGCCAGTGCTATCTTCAAGGCCATGCCCAGCTGTTAGACCACATGGCACATTGCACGGAGAGCGAGAAAATAATGCACGCCCTGGACGTCGCCCCCAAGATTGCGCCCGGAGGCCCCTGAGGCCAGGTCCAGCTGTGGCTGCGTGCACAGCCGCGCAACATGGTGCAAGTTGAGTGTTACCCCCATGATTGTGCTAGTGAGATCTCGGAGGTCACGCCCCACCTCGCCTGTTTGTGTGGCGCGCAGAAGTGAATGCACTCCATCTTTCGCAGCGTGGCGTGGCTCGTGCAGTCAGGAACATGTAAGAGAGGTCAGTGGAGACGTGCAATAGACAAGAGCGTGAGAGCGCCGCATGCGGGGTAAAATTCCAGCTAGCAGGTGTACATCTCGTTCACGCCGCCTTGATTGCCTCTTGCACTGCGCGTGTTTGGGCACGTTTCGTACCGTGCGCGCGTGTGTGGACGTTTTATTCGCAGGACTATGTACACGCTTCTATTTGCCTTGGGGGGGGGGGGGCGACCTGGGGCCTCGAGCAATACCATTATTGATATTGCTACTATAGGAATGAAATTTGTAGGTAATACGTAATTTGATGTGCTTGATGCAAATATGTAATTAGTTTTTCTGTACATAACGAGAAAAATATTTTATAAAATCTTTCATGTTCCCAATTTTGGGATGACTGGCAAAAAATTTTTTTGCAATAAGAAATGTAAAAATATTCCTGAATGTTCAGGGAGTGCAGTAAGCATGTCTCATGTTTCTACCTCTGTTCTATCCAAAGTTAAAAAAGTTCAGAGTTGTAACTTGACATGGGCGATATATATATATATTTTTACTTTCCTCAAAATGTCACTATGTTTCAAGGTGCAGAAATGGTATTATAGACTTACTGCCCTGCCTGGGAGCCTAGCTATCAGATAGAGCAAAAATTATTCAAATTGGATTATTAGGCAAGTAATTATGCCTCCTGGAAAATTGCTGATTACTAAAATAAAGAGTGTTGAGAAAAAAGGAAAAAACTAGCCACCATGTGAAAAAAGCATTTTATTCTCCTGGATGCATGAAATTGTCATAGCCAATGGCTCAAAAGGCTCTAGGGGAATAATCTGAATGGGATTTTCCTCAATGCCTTCGCTTTGCAGCTGCTTAAAAAGCTGCCAAGGACATTCGCTTTTTCTACACTAACAACACGACAGTCCTTTTCAGGGGAGACACTACTATTGATATAATATTCATTTTTTTTATCAATACTAATAAAACCTTCCAACATTATAAAGATTTCTGTGCTGATTTCAAATACGTAATTCTTTTCCTATAGGCCATTTACTTCTGAAGATAAATGGAATTCATTGTTCATCATTTGCAGAAACGAGAAAAATATCCACGCTACAAAAATTAATATTGTCACATGCATAGTACTAGAAAACATGAAGAACACAATGGTAGGAATACCTTTTTGATATAACTAATATTGGTAGCTCTATAGCAATTCAATATTTACTGTTCCAAATGTGAGTTCCCTACTGTCCGATCTACAGCAGAATTGAAAAATTTTAAAGCATAAATTCCAGAATTTGTTCCTACCACTGTGTACTTTGCACACTCAGCTACAAGCCACAACAAAAGTTATGGCTCTACCTGCCTTGAAGGCAGAGATATCGCTGCTGCAAACCAGCTAGCAGTAAAAAAATTGGTGTTTTGAGAAAACGAGAAAAAAAGAAATATATACGCTTTTAATCAAAGGTGCAGAAAAAATTTTGCAATATTTTGCAGTCAGTGGCCAACAGCCACCAAGAATGTAGTCGCTCTGACCACGGCCACCCAAATGTGGCGAAAACATTGTTTAGTGCTGTTCGCCGATTCCCTGTGGCTTGCAACGCGCTCGTGGCAAGGTTGCTGTTCACGCGGGTCGAGCTCCACGCCAACGCGATATCGCCGCAGCACGCGCACATAATAACGGTCTTTATGGCGAGGCCATATTCCCGTTCGCTTTTGCCTACTGCGACGCTACCGCCGCACACCTTGCACTTAACAAACGACATCAGTGCGTTCAGAGTCCTACTGACAATAGCGAAGCCTGCCTCGGCGTCAACTGGTGCGGCTGCAACGCCATCGGCGTAAGTGAGCAATTCCAACTTCTGCTTTTTGCTGGCGTTGAAGCAAGAACTTGAAGGTGTTTTTTCATCCATCTCTCTGCAGCAAATCTGCATGCTGCAACATTGCAGTGTCACGCCGAACTCGGCCGCTGTCCAGAACACTCGCGCGTTGGTGAGCTGGCTAGGCCTACTTCGGCATCACTTGCGGTTGGCGGTGGACAATTATTGTTCTCCGAAGGAATGGAACACTTCTTTTTGCCGAAGTTGTGCCTCATGGTGAACTTCCCCTGTGGATCGGTCATCGTTGCGCATTTGTCACAAACCTACCAGACATGCCGTCAAGTCGCTGGCAGAATGGAGCAGACAGGAACCTAACACAGCCAACCGCAGCACGCGTTTCTGGTCACGCGCGCTAGTCGACGAATGGGATCGCGCATTTGGAATTTTTGTCCTCCTGGATTTTAACGTCACCGGCGAGCCGGTGGAATCACTTTTGGCGGGAAATTGAAGAAGAAAGGCTCCTCTTTCTAATGAGACCAAGATGGCTGCGATCGCGCGCGTAGGAAAAGAGCTATGCACCGCGATAGAGAGGTTGTTTTTGCGCGGAATTCAGCTTACAGTGATGCTATAAATTGATATTGCGGGCAAAATACTCTTCCACGATATGTGAAACTTGGTGATTTAAAGGAATATTAGCTGTAGGTATAGAAAATGTTATTCTAAAAAAAAAAATCATTTATTTTCGCAATTTTTTCACCGCAAGACTCGTGTCCCCCCTTAAAGATCAGTGCACTAGACAATTATTTTCATGGCTGCAATGCAGCGAAAGGGCAGTCTGCTTAGCCATGTAAGTGACGCTGAGCAGGTAATTGGAAACGACGTATGTGCCGCCTGAAAAATCGTTGGCACATTCGATGCGTGTTAGCTAAGTTATTTTTGCAGTTTCTCACAAAATGTTTTCTACAAATCAGTGTTGTCTCTGTTGGCGGCAACGGACTTCCATTGACACTGCAGAAATAAACAAAATATATCGCCGCATAGTGCAAATATGACATGCGCACACAACTTTAACTAGTACGTCCCCTACATTATAGAATAGAGGCAGCAGCGTAAGTAGCTTGGCCACTTTTCAACAGTGGTCAAGAGTCTGAAGTTGCATTTTTGCTTCGGCAATGCTGGCGCGACCAAGAAGCGGGCATGTATCGTCCAGTAACTCGATCGAACGGTGCATTGGTAATGCAGGAATGAACTCCAGTCATGTTCAATGCATCGTGCGCACATTCAATTTCTCGGCACGCGTGAACTGCGGCCATTGCTAGCACATGCAATAGAAGTGGTTTTCATTCTGAGGCAGCGCACACACAAATGAAACACAAGAAAGAAGACAGTACAAGCGCTGGTCTAACAGAAAATTTGCATTAAAAGATTATATGCCCAGTAATCATGAAATTCATGTAGATTACATGTAAAAACCGTCATACACTCATGAGTGATCAATGAACGAGATCGCTTCATTTGCCAGTTGTTTATTTACTTTGTTCGGCGCGCCTCAGTAATCCATGTCTGTCATCTGCTTTTTTCGTACCGTTTTCTTGTGAATTGACAATTTCACTGGCAGCATCAACCCTTTCGTGTTTACATTGCTGTTGTGACAGTTAACACAATAATTTCCAGTCATCCGAAGAGGTGCCCTCCCGTTGCAAACATGAGATGTTTCGCCCGCAGCGCGAGGGGTAGTTTTTGGTTTCAGAGACGAATCTAGTTGATTATATCCATTGGCGGGACAATTTCACTTCGTTAAAATAAGGTTTTAAATACACATATCTCTATGGGGATTTCAAGTGAAATTTTATTGACTTTGTTGCATCTGTTTTCTGGTATAATGAGGTTCGAGTGTAGTGATTTCATTGCAAGAAAATTGCAAAAGCAAGTTTTTTGCTCTTCACATCTTTATTTTTTATAGATGCTTTTGAAAACTTGTTACGAGATATTCCTCTGCGATGTCAAGGTGTTCAACTTCGTAAAAATGTTGTATTGGCTTGTTGCCAATTAAAGGGACACATGAAGAGATACAGCAAATCGGTTTAAAGGAGTGCAGTATGTTGAAGCTCGTTTTCATTCTTTTGGCGCAATCGTGTTCAGTACTAGAGAAAAAAACAATCGATCTTTCCTTTTTTGAATGCTGCACCCTCACAGCAGCGCCGGTACATCATGTGACAACACAAAGTTAAGGATTTTCTTGTATTGGGCAAACTTTAGCACTGAAAAAGTTCTAAGATATTCCTAGATTTTCATGCCATTGCATATGTTATTCTTAGCTGAGTACTTCGTTTATTTAGATCACTGTAATCTTTATTGGTGAACAATTACCTAAACTGAAAGGAATGCTAGGTATCTAAGTCTTGACATCATGAGAAGCTGGTATGGGAACTTCAACAAGGTGGTCCCCACTCATATTTTCATTTTTGTATTTTCTGACGCACCAAATCCCTTGTCTTATTGCAATAAAGCTTTTTGGCATCCTGGAAATGGGATTTGATCATACAGGTAATTTGTACTTCTCTTCCATGTTCCCTTTAAGGTAAATGTCAACAGCACATGGCGTTGTCATGTTCATATTTGACATGTTTACATTATGTGGTGCTTGTTCTCCTTTGTGTTGCTGTAGAGGGTCTGTGAAAAATTGTACTGTTCCGTAGCCTGGCTGCCTCCAACAAAACCCTGAGTGTATGTCAGCAATGGCTTGCTCAAGCACTCTTTTGGTTGTGGTGCTGTCTAAGACGGCAACACATCTATGGGCAAGGTGGTTTGCACTGCAAGGATACTTATGCATAAATTTTTCATTCCTTTCACACTTGCAGCTAGTTGTTGAGCCTGGAAATGAGTGTGCTTGCTCACCTGAGATTTATTTTGCAGGGTTCATCGAACAGCTATGCGATCAAGAAGAAGGACGAGCTCGAGCGTGTGGCCAAGTCCAACCGTTAAAGGCAGCATGGCATTATCCTGTGGGGAATAAACAATGCAGTTGCTGCTCCTGGCATTCATCTTTCGCCTCACTACTTCTACGTGCATTTGCAACTGGCTTTGCTTTGGTGGTCTCGTGTGCCACCATGCCTTTGCTAGCTTGAGCTTAGTGCATTGTCTTGCACTATGCTCAAGCCTGGTTGCATTATGCAGTCGACATCTGTTAACCCTTTATTGTGCCATATATCAGAGCATAATAGAAAAGTATTGATGGCTAACTGCGCTTGCTCTAAAGCACTTGCAAACCATTGTGCAAGAACGAATTCATTTATTCCAGAACTAAATGAGAAATTGGTACATTACCATTTGGTAACATTGTGCCATAATATAGTGCAAATTTATACTTGTCACTGTTACCAAGTGTGCACTGTGAATGCGTGCTCGTGGCCGTTTGTAACAAACTCCAGCATTCGACTAAAAGTATTGATGAACCAATCCATGCTGCTATCGAACAATGCATTTAGCATGTTTTTGGAGGCTCTTATTTCTGGCACTATGTGTAATGAATGATGCTACAAGTTTTATAGGTAGAGTAGCATGGTTGAATTATTCGTTTAGTTTGTAGACTGCATTGAATTGGTCCTTGAGGAAGTGGCATTCAAATTAGTACTGGTCTGTGTTAAACGCTCTGTTATACTGCACTAGCTTTGGGGTTGGCACGAAATCTGAGTAAGTTCCCAGAGAATGCTCAACGCATTGAAGAAGCATTGGACTCCATTGATTAAGAGGAAGTCAAGTTTGGACATTCTTGCTTGTATTTCTGATTGCTGCCTTCACATATAACTTTTCAGAATGCATATGACTAAGAGACAGCTTGAAACAAATACGTTTGACCTCTGGCAAAAGAAAGCCAAATTTTACACACTATCTCACCATGTTATATGTGTCATGAATTCAAATGCGTCACGTGTATAAGGAATGCCAAGACTTTCAAATGATGACCATGGATCACTGTTTTATTGCACCTTTTGTACATAATTTTACTGTTCATGCAACTAAGACAGGCATAAAAAGCATGTGCTACTGCCTTAATGGAAAATTCGCAGGCACTGTCCCCTGGAGGGGAAACCCTGAACTACCAATATTGAAAATGGCTGCTTTACCAAACGGCCCCTCTACACATTAGTAAAACTGCCAGCCTGTGTGTCTCGAAGGCTGGGTAGAATGCAGTATGTTACCAAACGATAATGCCAGCATATAGAGAGTTAATTGAACCCTTGCAGGACAGGCAGAAGCGATTGAATTATAACAAGATTCTGAAAGTACACCAAAGCTCACCGCTGCTTCATTTTCTTGATTCTAACGTGCACCTGCTTTCTATGTGTTCACAGTAGAAAACTAACGTAAACATGACATTAAAGCTAAACAATGTACAAATCTAATGCACACCCAATTTTTAGCAAGAAAAATAGGCAAAGGTCTAATGTGTGTTGCACTGTGGCAACCGGGTTTTAAAGTCGGCTTTGCCGCAGTACAGCTATGCAGTCAAGCATGCAAATGTGGTTTTGGTATTGTATTAGATTGCACAGCACAGGAAATTTGTTGACCACTTTTCGTTGGGAAAAAAAAACAAAGGCGCCATTGGAGTCTGGCACATGCATGCAGACAGGTCAAGTTTGAATTATGTGGCAAAGACCAATTTTAGAATCGAAATAAAAGTTTGGACATATAGAAATGCATGTGTGCCAGCCAGGTGTTTTTTGGTCGAGACTGAATTAGGCAGATTCAAATTCACAGAAGTCTCCACACTTATGGTTGTTTCTTTCACATATGCCAAAAATTCCATAGGTATGATATTTGCGAAATCAGGTTTGTGAAAGAAAAAGACCTATTTTAAAGGGACATAAAGTAAAATATTAAGTTGAGCCAGATTGAAAGATGACAAATTGTAACAAATTTGTAAGCGGGAAAATGGTAAATTGGAGTGATGCCACCTGTTGGGTGGGCTGTAGTACTGCTACCCGATTCGCCGAGTGACTGCTATATCCTGCCACTGCCACCTGCATCATTTTCTCTATACATCCACTGAGGTGGGAACCACGAGACTCAAGTGACTATCTGGAATCCTGAACCCAAGCAGAGCCCCAGAGCAACTCGCCTACAGTAAAAAGTGATATATTGGTACACACAAAACTTCTAGATGAACACTCGTCAATCTAGCAAGATTTAATATTTTCCTTTAGTGTCCTTTTAAAAATTACAAAGGCAAAACAAGGTGTGCCTTAACAGTCATGACATAGCAGCATCTGGGCAAGCTTTTTGGTATAGAGAAAACGAATGCCATCTGTCATTTCATAATTCAATTCTATTTCCAAAGCAAGCCTTAGCTTATGGAAAGCTACTGCACTATTCTTATTTTGAACCTGCACAGTCACTTAAAACTTGGCTGTCCCCCTAAGGTTGCACAACCTAGAAATAATCGAAGTTTGTAATTTGGTGCATGCCCCTTTAAATGAAAATCATAGACTATGATTGTCCATGTAAGGGAATAGCAAAATACTTCTATAAGCCTCTGCTTTTTTAAAGGAATGATATGCTTGAGGGTGTATATTGGTGCAATGAGGATATTTAGGTAGCATTTGTTATTCTGTTATGTAATTTCGAAGGGAATGGAGCCGTTAAACAGCACAACTGTAGTGGCAGTATGGGTTGCTATACATACAAGCTGATTCATCATGTGTGTGCAGTGTTGGCAATAATGTATTATAAGTAACAACTTTACCGTTGATGCATTACTTGTTTTTGATAGCTTAGTGATGTAGTCGTTACTTTTTCTATCTGTAAAGGGTAACATACTTGCATCAACATTTTTTGGTAATGAAGCACCATCTTGCTAGTTGCTTTTCATTCCAGTACTTTCTCCCACCCACCCTCAAGAAGCATAGAAAATATGAACTAAAGTGGCATCGCAAATAAAATGTATAGACACTCGCAGCAGCCATGCTCTTGGCTCTTGTGTGTGCCACAAAGTGCGTGCCTTTGACGATGCAGGCAGCAGACCTAACTAAAAAAAAGTACTTTTTTTTAGTTAGGTCTGCTGCCTGCATTCTATCCAGTGGATCCGTTGAGTGTCTATTGCACATCGCTGCAGTCGTATTTACCAAAGCTGTTTATAGCTGTCCGATGCCGCCTATGAAATGAAACTATTGCATAAGTTCAACAGCGCACAGTAAATACTAGAAAGTTGTTTGTCTCATAATTTAGGCGCTATTAATTAATTTTGCTTTCAACTTAAATTTTGTTTTATTCTGTGTGCGACCATTTCTGGTTAATCCCGAACGAGTGAGGCTGACTATGAACACTTTCACATAAGCACTTGCAATTTTTCTGGTAAATAATTTCTGCTAGGATCCACTGTCTAAAATTTCTGAACATGGACTAACAAGAAAGTAAATGCCATTACTTTTACCTTAATTTGCAAGTAACTTAGGGTGGTGAGACATTGCTTTTATTTGAACATAACATATTTTTTCACTTTTTTTTTGGTAACGCCTACAACACTGTGGATTGTCTCCAGCAGGAAGAGCGCTGGCGTGGAAAGTGACTGCCATCCTCTCCTGCCACCGAGGGAGAGGGCAGTGGGAGAAGGGAAGGGCTGTCCTTTCTGAGTGCTCCACCACAGCTTCTAAATCTTTAGGCACCACAAAGCTTCTGTGTGATAGCATGTGCATATCAAAGAGCTATAATAGCTGGCAATTTGTGATGAGCGTGACCCGCAACTGCCAAGGTAACGTCCCAATTTGCAACAATCAACTGATTGCAAGTCAAACTTGTGAACATTAGCTTGATGCAAATTGGGAGGTTCCCCTCCGTGATGACCTGTGGTATTCACTATAACCAAGCTCGCATGTGGAGAGTCGTGAAACATGCTGTATCAGTAAGTCTAGCTCCAAGTCCACTCTCTTGATCTTGAAAGAAAACATAAGATGTCTGCTTTTTTTGAGGTAGTTGTAATGACCGACCAACAGTACAGTAATAAAAATCAAATATCATTTGAGACTTCTTTTTAATCTATAATCTGGTTGCTTAGTGCGTGCATCAAGCAGCAGCCATCACAAGACATGACGCAGCTGTGACATGAGAGTGCACATGAGACACATAATGTTTGCAGCTTTTTCAGGACCTCCCCAACCACTCCGTTTTCATGCTTTAACGCTTCATTTCATTTGCATCATGCTAAGGCATACATGAAGCAAGCAGAGTACATAATTTCTGAAGAAAAGTGTATTTTTATGGTGGATTCTTTGGTTGATAGAACATTTTCATTGTCTCAGAGCAACACAGAGGCTATGAGAGATTCAGCATTTGGTGGTTCTCAATTACTATTTACTATCTGCCGATCATGTGCACCTATGTATTAGTACAGGAGTGTCTTTTCATTTGCCTACATTGGCATACAGCTACTGAGGCGGGGAATTCAACACGCCAGTTCGTGATCAGCAGGAGAATGTCATATGTACCGGCTGAGCCACCACAAGTATAGCTAGTCATGTTTTTTTTTCTTTTCTTATAAAAGAGCATCAGTGTTTCTCCTTCAGCACTGCAGGTTGCTTCTTGGTTCATGGAAAAAAATGGAAGCCATAATTAAGCCTGACGCTTTTGCAGCGCAATGGTTAGAGAGCGTGTGAGATGCCAAGCACAGCAGCTTAAACATAGGGTCCTTCGTTATTTGGTTTCATGTATTTTGAAATTCGGGGAGTGAAAATTGTGTTCTTTTCAAAGATTAAAATTGAGGAGAAATCGGGGGTATTGTTTGGCTGCCCAAAGTTCGGGATAGTTCTTGTAACATTGACAAATTATTAATACATGCAATGCTCTCCTTTTTTACACAGTCATTCTATTTAAACAAGCGAAATCAGTCGCATGAACGCCTAAAGGCAAAAAGAGCTGCTCGCAAATCATGTGACAAACTGATCTCCATAAATCCTTGTCAGGCATTACTAACACATCTAAAATAAACCAAATTACCAGAAACAACAAATATAGATGGGTTTGGTGATCCTTTCTTCACTTTGTTCTCTGCACTTTATAAGCAAATGAAAAAAAGTACAAGAATTGCGACACACACACATGCCTCACAGGAAGTGTGATGCTTTTCCTTATCTTACAAGCCCTCGGTGACGTACATTATCAAATGCGTTGGTAGAATTTTTCTGCCTATCCTAAACCTGTTGGGCCTTTCGTCCTTGTCTGTATATGCTCTTTCCCTAAAATTAGTGGAAAGACCAATTAAACAAATCACCTACGCTTTGAATGTGACGTAGTTTGGTAAACATTGATCCTCTCAACGTCAGCGCTGTGTGAATTCGCTCGCTAGTGCATTACTGCAGTTTACATTTATGACATGCAGGAAATGCAATGCAATGCATATTCTGGTATCCATGTAAACACGGGTACTCAAACAGAATCATGTTTTCATTCACTCAGCAGCCACAGGCGCTGAATATGTTATATCTTTATACATGCTGGTCTTCGTTTTAGTATTAAGCGAAAAACAAGGCATATACCGAATTCATAATATTAGTATTATGTTGTGTAATGATATGTCTTGGTCACTTGCTCAGGAAATATTGGCAGTGCTGATTGGTTTTGTAGTACCTGCATTTATTTTTATCCTTTACAAAAGGGAAAACTTGCGGGACAGATTTCGTTTAACCCAATTTTCATAAATTTTGTTTGGGGTGCAAAAACTGGGAATTGTCAGGTTTTACCCAAAAAATAGGACCCTACTCATGCATAACTTTTCATTGCTCTCTTTTGTACTGTGAACAAAATAATCCAACATGTTCTTGCGTAAATTAAATAACTGATGACAGATTATCCTGGGGGTTACCCTGATAAGAGCACATGGCCAAAAGAACTCTCGAATTGTAGGCATGCATACAGAATCATCTCACGCTGAATAATGCAACAATGTAGCTTTCGAGCAATCCACTTGTTTTGTGTAATACACTTTGCAACAGCTGTACACCTCTATGAGGAAATTTGCACTGCAGAGCAGATACTTACTAAATGAGCATACTTGCAATATACAGGGTGTTACTAATTATTCTGTTGAAGATGGCCAGAGCACAATTCTCCATTTTCATGGGGGTGCAGCAGGGCACTTGATCAGTGATAGTAGGAAGGGGGTGATGGGGGCAGAAGCAAATATTGGGGGTTTGATGCCCTGGGCTCCCTTGTACCCCCTTAGGTCCACCTTCCTCAAAATAAATCTTGCCAGAGGCAGTGCTATAGAGCTTCGTTAATACTCTCAACAACACCACCACCGCACATGCAAAAATGCCAAGATTCCATTGTGCAGATGTGGTACACATCACACACAGGCAAGCACTGCTGCAGCTGGCCACAGAGTCCAGTACCTCGGCAAAGTCTAGCCAGATACGATACATGGCACCATTTTCCTATGATGGTAGTGCCCTCATGAAAAAGTCTGGATGTTTGAAAGGCACTGAGGTACAGCTTGTTTATTAGTATTATTAAAGCAAAGCTTTCTTTGCCTCTTTTCCCGGCTTTCTGGGCGCTGCTACTGCTGCTGTGGTCTTGCAACACCACCAGGTGGCACTCGCCTCCGCTCATCTATAGTAGCATGTGGGCTAAATGACGTCCTAAACAGGAAAGGGCCAGGACTAGCCCAGCGCTTGGCGAAGGGGGTGGACGACTTGCGTGAGCTATCCCCTCAGGTGCAGATCGTGGTGTGCACGGTGCCGGAGGTGTCTGTGCGTGACAGTCATGTACAAAGAGCCGTAGTGGCTGCTAATGAGGCAATATGGAAAATGAGCCGAGAGAAAGGCTTCGAGGTTGTCGAAGTAAACAGGGAAGTGAGAAGTTGTGGTGGTTTTAAACGAGATGGGATCCACTTCAATTACAGGTTAGCACGAGAAGTGGGCTGGCGACTTGGTGGTCGCGCTGTTGCATTTTTAGGGGGCCCGCGGGCGCTCAGGAGGTCAGAGTAGATAGTAATGAAGAAGGTCCCCTAGGGGAACATCAGAAGAGCATCGCCGTCGATAATAGAAAAAGGAAGAAAACAAGAAAAAGAGCTCGCCATGCAATAGGCTACATAAACATGCAGGGCGGCAGAAGAAAGGAAAAGTGGGCAGAGATTGAGGAGCAGTTACACAGAGAACAAATAGGGGTGTATGCGGTTACAGAAACGCACCTTAGAGACTCAGAAGAGCCGCCAGTTATTGAGAATTATATTTGGGAAGGGTGCAACAGAACTAAGTCGGAAAGAAAGGGAGGTGAAGTCTGAACGCTCATCCATCAGGGAGCCAAATGGAAAAGAGTAAATTCACAATGTCAAGAGCATCTTTGGTTATCAGGTACAATGAGTGGGAAAGAAACTTGGCTGGGCGTTACGTATTTGTGGCCCGGAAAAAATTGCACAGAGAAGAATAAAGAGTTAGTGGAATGATAAAGCGCTGATATTAAGGGTTTCGGGAGTGGTGCTGAAATTGTCCTATTAGGTGACATAAATGCCCACATACAGGATTTAGATGGCTATACCGACAATAACGGGAAGTCAATGCTGGACCTTTATGAGCAACATAACCTCGTGATCGTGAATACAGGGCCTAAGTGTGAAGGGCAGATCACGTGGGAAGTGCGAAACTGGCAATCGACCATTGGTTACTGTCTGATGACAGAAGGAATTCATGATAAGTTGAGAGAAATGGTCATCGATGAGGAAGGGTTTAACAGCATAGGGAGTGACCATAAACGCATCATATTGAAAATGGGATATGTAGTTGGGAAAGAGAGCAAGGAGAGCAAAATGGCCAGTCCAAATTTGAACACTGAACAAATAGCAAATACAGTCACTAGAGTTGAGGAAGAACTTGGCAAATGGCCAAGAGTGGGAATATGGTGAGCTTCTAAGTGTAATAACGACAGAAATACGGAAAGAGAAACAACATGTTTGTTGGAAAGGAAAAAAGAAACCGAAAAGCTTGTGGAACAAGGAGATACGAGAAGCGATCGCCAAACGACAGAAAGCATCTCGAGAGCACAGGCAGGCAAAGAAGGCACAGTTGCCACAGGATGAAGTAACTAATAAATGGGTAATATACCGGGAGAAAAAGTCTATGGTTCAAATACTGGTGCAAGCAAAATTAAAAGGTGAAAGTGAACGTTGGTTGTCAGAAATACGTGAGAAAAAGGAGGCCGCACCTAGAATATTTTGGAACCACATAAAATTATTAGGCAGGAAGTCAACAACAATACAACAACATATCCTGGACGAAGATGAAAACAGACTGGAAGGAGAAGCGGCAATAAATTACATCCGAAAAGCAACAGCCGAATCTTTCCAAGGCAATGACGAGGTTATACTTGATGAAAAAATGAGAATGAAAGAGACCCAAGGGGAAAAGCAGCTGGTGCTGACAAATTTAAACTGGAAGAAAGCGGAAGAGACAATTCCTAAGCGCACAGCCACAGGGCTAGACGAGGTTCCCGTTAGGCTGATAAATGAACTAGGACCAAAAAGTAAGGAAGCTCTGGTGAAAGCAGTGTAAAAAACTTTAAAAGATATACGAATACCAGACAGTTGGCGACAAAGTAGAATGAATTTAATTTATAAAGGTAAGGGGGAGAAAGACAGAATTCACTTGTATAGACCGTTGACCATTACATCGGTAATATACAGGCTAGCAATGCAGGCAATCAAATTAAAGCTTCAAGCATGGACAGAGAATAATGGCATTTTGGGAGAGCTTCAGGATGGCTTCAGAATAGGTAGGCGTTTCGATGATAACTTGTTTGTTCTTACTCAATGTATTGAAATATCAAAAGCAGAAAGCAGACCGTTGTATGTGGCCTTTTTAGACATTACAGGAGCCTACGACAATGTAGACCGCAACATTTTGTGGGATATTCTGGAAGGGCAAGGCATAGGTAACGATTGTACATAGCTTTTAAGAGAGATTTACCTAGAAAATACCGTTTGCGTTGAATGGGAAGGGATGAGGAGCGAGGAGAAAGTTCATATCAACAAGGGACTGAGGCAGGGGTGCCCTTTATCCCCGCTGCTGTTTATGATGTACATGGTGAGGATGGAGAGGGCACTAGAAGGAAGTAATATCGGGTTTAATCTCTCATACAAACAGGCGGGTACAGTAATAGAGCAGCAACTCCCAGGTTTATTTTATGTGGACGACATTGTGTTGCTAGCTAACAAGCAAAGTGATTTGCAACGTCTTGCTAATATCTATGGACAGGAAGGCAAATATTTAGGTTTGAAATTTAGTGTTAGAAAATCAGGTGTTATGGTATTCAATGAAAACAGTGAACAGACAGTGGAGATACAGGGCCAAGAAATACCTCGGGTAACAGAATATAAATACCTTGGTATATGGATAAACGAAGGCAATGGATATATGGAAACACAGGAAAAAACCATAACAGTAAAGGGGAAGAGAAATGCAGCCATAATGAAGCACAGAGCGCTATGGGGATACAATAGGTACGAGGTCCTCCGAGGTATGTGGAAAGGTGTAATGGTTCCAGGACTTACTTTTGGAAATGCGGTTGTTTTCTATAAATCAGGGGTACAATCAGGACTCGACGGGAACCAAAGGTCAGTGGGTCGCCTTGCATTGGGCGCTCACGGGAAGACTACAAATGAAGCTGTACAGGGTGATATGGGCTGGACTAGCTTTGAAGTGAGGGAAGCTCGCAGTAAAATTGAGTATGAAGAACGGCTGAGGAATATGGAAGAAAGTAAATGGTCTGGGATAGTGTTCAGGTATCTGTACAGGCAAAACATGGATTCACAGTGGAGGAAAAGAACTAGGAAGCTTACCAACAAGTATGCGGCCTGTGGGGTGGGCAACACAGCAACAAAGAAGGTCAAGCGGAAAGTCAGAGAGGCTGAATTAATCTCATGGGTGGTGGCAACGGAAAAGAAACCTGCCATGAGTAACTACTTAAGAGGAAAAAACGAAATCAGGAAAGAAACCATTTATAATAACTCAAAGGGAAGCTCATTACTTTTCGAAGCGAGATTGGGATGCCTTAGAACACGCACCTATAAAGCGAGATATAAGTAGGAAGAAGAAGCGTGTGCTTGCTGTGGTAAAGCTAGGGAAACTGCGGAGCATGTTTTATTTGAATGTGAAGACGTCTACCCAGCAGTCGATTTAGGCACCACTGGCCTCCTTGAAGCCCTTGGGTTCAGAGGGAGCAGTGGTATAGCAAACATGTCCACAATAGACATTGGTAAGAGACGACTGGAGGATTGGTGGAAGAAAAGTAGGGAAATTAAGCGATGAAAGATGGAGGTGTACGAAAGCACAGTTCGCAATAGGGGATCAGAAAATTTGGGCGTGGCAGTTCATAGTGTTTTTTTTTTTTTTCCATTGTTTAACCTAGGTAGGATATTAGGCAGTATAGTAGCAAGAGCTTGGTGGCACAACCCACCGCCGCGTTCCAAAGGGGACGCTCATAATATCCATCCATCCATCCCAGCCGGCGTCACTGTGGCAGCGTTTCACAGTTTGTGCGTATGGCATGTGCTGCACCTTCCTATGCGACAAAACTGCTGGTGCTGGGCTGTGACAGTGTAAACATTACAATCATCCGTAACCTGAAGAGAGTGCTTGGAGCTGGCGTCTTAACAGCGTGCTGGCTATGTATGCAAAAGGAGCACGTAAACTCACACCAGCAAAATGGATCCAAAGTGTACACTCAGCGTTGAGGATACCCAGGCCCGAAAGAAGCGTCGAGCGGAACAGGAGCATCTTTGCTATGCAGCGAAACATGGTACAGATGCCGAATGTATGTATACAATGTATACATACAATTATAAGGTGAATTCAATTATCTACAGCCCTATAATTCAATTAAAGTTTAACGTGAATGCAGCTTTTCGCGCACAAGACGAGGATGAAGAAGAGACTGAGACACACGAGCGCAGACTTACAACATTGTTTGTCAGTCTGCACTGTTGTAAACAATGTTGTAAGTCTGTGCTCGTGTGTCTCAGCCTCTTCTTCGTGCTCGTCTTCTGCGCATGAAGCTGCATTCATGTCCTACCAACATGCCCAAATAGTCACCTTAGTAATGTTTAACACTTCTGTCACGTCAATCAAAGCAAACAGTGTACAAATATTTGCTTACATCAATTCCCACAGTGCGTGGGATCCGCCAATTTTTTATTATTCCATTCTTTCTTTCTTTCATCCCCTCCCGCTTAAGCCATGGGATGTAGGAGAAGGTGTAACATAGGTGGATGGTGGGTTGGGTACAGAAAGGGTGGCAGAATGAAGAACACATCACTCCATAAACTAAGCCTCAATAGGCACTTAATCTATTGAACTACAGACTCAAAGATGTCGCCGTTAAGAGATTCATTGATCATAAAACAATAAAATCTGCTTGAAGAAGCATTCTATGCCAGGTCTTCCAAAATAAAATCAAAATAATTCTTTGGCAAAAACCACAATTATTCTAGCTTCTGCATTCCACTCAAGGTTTATTTTAGTCAAGTGTAAATAAACAAGTACTCACTCAAGTACGCACCGGAAAAAAAGCAAGAGTTCTGTGTACATAGCTGATGACATTATATTGTACCCTTTCCCCCAAAAAAATTTAAAAGCAGTTTGTATGCTGTAATCATGCCTGAATGCCTGTGACACTTTGCAGATACACTTTAATATTATAGATCCAGGAGGGCATATGAAGTGGAGAGAGGATTTAAGTGCAGGTGTGGCTTATATTGCAAAAAAGCTGCATACCTGTGCAACGTCCTCTCAGCTGGGCCGCATAATATCTTGGAAGACTGTAGCCATGGTACAGCTGAGCAACACTGAGTGCTTTAGAATGAAACAAGAGGAGACGAAAGACAGGCGCTGAATAGCAATCGTAATCCTTTATTAATGAGTGTTGCCTAAAGGCAACTACCAGAAAAAATGTATTGCGGAGTTTCAGTATTGAGTACGAAGTTTCTAGCTAAATGTCTTCAGCTTGCCGCAAGCCTCATTTGTTGGCTTAGCGCAGGAAGACTAGACGAGGAAGAAGTTTGGCACACGACTCACTGTCTTTTGAAAGCAAGGTCAGAGGAGACAGGCTGATACAAGATATCCAGCTGCAGGGTTGTCACACATGTGACATAAAGCAAATGAAATGTACACCTATGGCTCACATATTATGAGTGCTGTTTTTACAAATTGAAAACGAAGCCTTAGGTGGCTTGGAGTGAAGCACACTTCCAATTTGCTGCCTGGGGTTTTCCCCTCATTGATGAAAAGATTTCTGCAAACTTCATTTTTGTTGATTATGCTTATTGTTGATGTGTTTTCCACATTTAGATAGAAAATAAACATTCTTTCTGGGTATTTATATGTCTCGTCCTTAAAGGGTTAATGTTTATTTGTATTATAGCGAAAGACTTACTACTACTTGTTACTGGGCTAGCTGGTTCATACTTCTTGCAGTGCAAAAGACATGAAAACAAGCAAGGAAACGACTGGACAAGAAAGAATACTCTGTCTGACCGTTTTCTTACGTGTTCTTGTGTCTTTTCCACTGTAAGTGAAAGCTACTCATAGCTTGCTGTCATCACCGAGTGCACAAGAGCATGTGTTTACAATTCATAATCAAGGTATGACAAACCTTTCCTGAGCAAACATACAGAGGGTTCAATGATGCAGATATCGCCAAACTTGTGGATAGCAAATGCCTCAAGAATCTCACATGTTCTTTGTTCCCGTTCCCAATATCTTTTCTCAAGATAATGCAACTGTCGAAATATAGAAAGCATTTACATACATGCACGTGGCTAAACAAGTGGCTACATGCCGTGTCCTTTAGCGAGTTTGCATGTTCCTGTAGCCTATCATCCAACTGCTTCCCACAGCACCCGTAGTAATACTGCACTAAAACCGGTCAGTTGACTTCATGATTATTTTGGTTGTCATTGAAAAAAAAAAAGAGGAAAATTTAGCTATGTAGAATATGTAGACCATTGTCCCACGTTTGCAAACCAAGAAAACAGGGAACAATAAAATAAAAAGAATAATCAATAAGGATGACTTCTTGCAAAAGATCAAAGCTAAATATTTCATGAGTGACCACATTTAGAGCCATGCCATCTCACAAGCTTTTAGAGAAAAAAATGTATATGTATGGTTTAAAATAATCAGGCTTAAACAGACTTCTTGCAGTGTGCTTTGGAAGACCTCATTTAGGTTCAGATCTTGTTTGAATACCAGCAACAAGAATGCTCTTGTTGCTGGTATTCCCCCATGAATTTATGTATAAATGTAGCAATATGAAAAAAAATTTGCTAGACGGTGCTTTGAAATGAGTTTTGTAACTTGCTCTAAAATTTGTGTCTCAATTAATTTGCAAACAGAAGAGTTAGCTAATTTGTATTGGCAGCTTAGTATGCATCTAATACATTTTCTGAAAGACCTGCATGGTGTATAGTGCTTATAAGAACTGGCGACGTGTTGCTAATACCCAGGTACATCTCAACACGTGGCAGTTCCTTTCAAAAGAAATTGTTTAGCTGTGTTGCTGTACATCTTTGAGAACTTCTCGTTTTCAGCTCTCTTCATGACTGCTTTTATAGATCTTGGATTACATTGGGACCTCATTTACTCTCATTACACTCATGCTTCATTTACTGATATTGTGACATTTCTTTCAATATTTTTTCCTCACTATCGCAAGGAGCAGTCATCATCATTGTGTGGCGACTAGGACTCCGTTTCAATGAAAGAAAAGAAGAAAAGCATGGCCAGAAGAGTGATGTACGTAGCATATGGTGCCTCAAGTCAACCATCTGCAAGCAGCCATCTAATCATAGATGGCCTGTACATGAGATCATGCACTGCATAGCACACAAGGTGGGATATGGGATTGCACACATGGTATCTTATTCTTTGTTACTGATGAGAGGTAAAGCCATCAAGGTTCATGCCTTTGCTTCTGTGGCCACACAGCATGCAGCAAGAACAAAAAGTAGCCGAAGCACAATGGACGAGTTGCAAAACTCAGAGCAGAAGGGGTGAGTAAACGAGGGATGAGGAAAGAGTCCAGATATCTAATGTGCCCTAAACAAGGCACGAGAAGAAAGAGGGTTAACCGAGGGGCCCGATTATTAGTAATCGTAGCATGGGAAGCCAACAAACAAAGACACCAAGGACAACATAGGGGAGATTAGTTGTATTTACTAATTGAATTAAAGAACTTAATTCAATTAGTAAGTACAAGTAATTTCCCCTATGTTGTCCTTGGTGTCTTTGTTGGCTTCCCATGATACGACTATATAAACAATTAGGACACGTGCTTTATGCTTTGAACATAGGTATACAGTTGAATTCAATCTTGACGGGACGGACGAAATTGGTTGAATTACCCGGTGGGTCGAATTAAACTATAGGGAAAAAACAAAAAAAAACGCCGAAACACGCCGTTAATTCACTTGGCAGTATTTGATGTAAAGTTAGCTTCGCTGCAATACAGGAATGTTATGCAGTGAAGCATATTAGGCAGAACCAGATGCCATATGTTATGGGACTTAGTACGCATTCCTTAATTTACACACATGCGCCGTCTCCGGTCACAGTACGAGCACCAAGACGCCTAATAAGTTTAATGGCAAGTCTTCAGAGTTTTAGATAGACCCCCGCTTTTTTGTTGGCTTTAAACTTCTCGTCGGCTTGTTTTAATCGTAACACCTTCCTTCCTTTTCGCTAGCTTTCCCAAAACACAGATGGTTTTTCTCCACTTCTTGGTGCGCGCGCGTATAATTAAGGAACGCGTACTAGGCCCCGTTAACACTCGCATGGCGGGCGGAATGAGGGCTCAAATCGCCACAACAACGTCAGAAACGGCTCTGAATTGCTGCAGTATGCTTATTAGTCGCCTACGTGCTCTAACTGTGACTGGAGACTGTGTGTGCGCACCTGTATAATTAAGAAACGCGTATTACGTGCCGTAACAGGGCCCCTTTGCATTCTTAATATGCTTCACCGCGTGGCACCGCTGTATTGCGGCGAAGGTCAATTTTGAGATCGAAATAACGAAAGTTTTCACCCATAGAAATGTATGGGCGCCGGCCGGGTCCTTTGGCTGGGATTAAACTAACCGGAAAAATAGAATTAACCAGCGTAAAATTAACCGAAGTCTACTGTACTTGGCATTGAAATAGGCCACTGGTTTATGGAAAGAAAGAGTAAACTTTGTTTCAGTAACCCCATTTCATGTTCACCTGCTTTGTTCTACTTGTCCTCCACCAAATCGAAGTGTGCAATCAGCTTGTTCATGGCTTGCATGTAGTTGGGGGCGGAGTTAAATTGCCAGCCACTCCTCATGTGTTGCCGGCCTGTCCATTGGTATGAGTTTGGCAAGGCTCACTTGGATAACAGAACAGCACCCCAGACAGTCCCACAGAATGTGAAAATTGTCTGGGAAGCCACCACATGTCATGCAAACAGGTTTGCCAGACAAATTCTGTATGTAGTGTTTGAAGTGTGGAAACAGAAGGGAATGCGTTGCACACACCTCCATGGTATCGCCCCTCCTCACTGTACGTATCTGAGTGTGAATACTTCATGCATTTGGTGAGTAATGTATGTAGTTTTTATTACTTTCCACCCACATGAGGGCATTCAGGTTCAATGGGTCCAGCCACCACAGGGGAGGCCTGAGAGGTTAGCACAGGACGTGGCATGTGCCATTTCATTCCCTCTGATCCGCATGCGGCTCAAATTACACTAAATCCATACTCTAATATTAGGGTGTGCATTGAGGCGTGTTGTTAGTGCTGTGAGGACATTTCCGGCTGTGAGTGCCCCGCAGGCAGCCTGGCTATCTGGTTGAGTGAGCAGATTTCATTTGTGTGGGTTTGGCACGGTGGTGGCCTCCATTACAGCTGTAAGTTTTGCTTGATGTTGTGATGTGATGTTGCAGTGTAGGTTCCATGATATTGGCATACAGTCAGTTGTCACCCTTGTACAGAAGCCATAATTAGTTGGAGAGGCAGCCGTGTATAGCATCCAGTCCTTGATATTGTCCCTGATGTGTTGAGCTCTATTTTGCCATCTTGACAGTTGCGTGTCTGCCTACATGTTTCTATGTATTGGATCAACAGTAACCTTGTCTAACTTGTCCCATGGGGGCTTTTGTTATTCTGTGTCTGGACATTGTGTGATAATGTAGCTTTGATCACACAGAAATGCCTGCCTTTGTCTGGATAGCTTTCGGTGGCTAAATTTTGCCTCTTGTTGGAGTTGTTTCAATTCGTCCAGCATAGGCAGTACGGCCTTGTCGTCCACTCAGTCAGATTGAGAGTATGTAGGGGTATGTTGTTCAAGCCAACATTTTGACAAGGGTATTTGTCTTCATCAGGACATTATTATTTCTTATATCATCTTTGCAAAATAAGCAGAGCAATGAGTTGTACAAGCAAGACAAGGCAAGACAATTAAGTGCAGAATGTGCATGTATGTGTGGTATTTCAGAGTTGGTGGATGAAATTATGAACACCATTCATTGTTCAATGGCAAATCTGGTGTTCAATGGACAGTCGGCCACTACTTCCCTAGCCTATCCTTGATGTGTTTTACAAAGGAAGACATGGGTTTATGGCAGCAAGGGAGTGACTCAAGGCCTTTGGCAGTTTATAGTTGGAAGATGATATTTATTTTATGTTTGGCAGTGTAAAGGTTACCTTTGGGCAATTCCATAATTAATTTTTATCATTTTAATATGAACTGTAGGCTACAGTTGAAGTGTTCTGTGCAAAGTGTAGAGATATATATATATGCAGCGGAAAAATGTTGTTCTCCGAGTTTAGAGGAGATACATCTTGCCTAATAAATAATTTCGTACTACTAAAATCACAGGCTCATGTTAGCAAGGCAAGAGGTCTATTAATTATGGCAGGAGGTGGCTGAAATGCACCTGCTCTTTAAAGAAAAAGACCATGTAATATATCTACAAGTTTTTTTTTTAATACAGGGTCAAACGCCTCATGGTTGAGGTGCCATCAGTCCAGTTAGTCTTCCCTCTTGACATGCTCCTGAAGTAACCCATGGCTGAAAATAGACACCATTACATTTTCTTTATGCACAGTGTCAATTTTACCTACAGCTCGCATAGTTGATTCTATGTGGAATTCCAAGCAGACTGTAAAATAGCTAAACAAGCCAATAATAAACATGCAGCAGAAGTCCTCTAACACATACTTCATGGGACCGCAGAAATAGAACTTATTAACCTGAAAATCTATAGCTAATATATGAACACACTGCTGAAATCATGCAGTGACACTGTAGTCTGGAAAATGAGCAAGCGGATTTCTGCTGCATAACAATTTTATGCAAACTGTGAACTTAGCTCATCTCTAATAATATCCTATAATCACAGTAGATCACTTTTTAAATTTTAACCAAGACCCACAAGCATTGAATGAGAGCTGTGTGCAGCATATATGCATGAACCTGCTGCTCTGCTCGAAGTGTGCGTCATATACTGATGTATATATTTAATTGCGGTGCATGATATGACATACAGTACAACCTCGTGGATACGTTCCCATTACGTACATTTTCCCGGCGCCAACGTTCGCAATCGAGAGCACAAAAAATGACGAGCGTAACAAATGCTCATCTTTTACCGGTTCATACGTTCCCGGAATACACAATTTTTTGGCAACAATTAACGTTCAGTACGTCGCCAAAATGCGATCGTATGACACGTTTTTCTGCCGCTAGATCCCACGTAATCAGGGAAAATGCGCGAGGCACGCGCGATCGAGAACAGTATAGGGGGGGGGGGGCGAGCTCTACCACTGGAAAAGCTAGCACCACTGTCTGCGTGACGTGGCACGAGGGATCACGCGTGGACACAGTCCCACCTGCGCCGCGGTTCTGATTAAGTGGTGAGGCATTACCGCCTTAGGTGTCTGCTTGACAACATTTGAAAGTATTATTATAAGTATTGGCGGCCTTTGGAGGCGTGCGGCATGGTAGGCTACTGCTCGGTGCAGCAGTGCCTGACGCACGCGGCGGAGCCTGGTGTCAGCCTTATTCACACGCAGCCGCAGGGCAAGAAGCTGCGTGAAGCTTGGCTAGCGAAACTTAGAACCGGCAGACAGCCATCGGCTACAACTCGAGTGTGCAGCAAGCACAGACGCGAGGAACATTTCTGATACGGCGCCGGGACTGCGCGATGTTCGGTGATGAGCAGCAGAAAACATGCACTGAGACGCTCGCCCGCGCCCGGCTACCCGGCTAATGTCATGACGCTTTATTAGGTCTATGAACTTGTTGATACCATAGATTCTGGGAAGTTCATTGGAATGGAAAGGGAGCGGTAAAAAGCCCATTAAAAGAAGACATGGCATATGGTCATGTTTGTGTTATAATTGAATTAATGCACTGGATTACGAAAAAGAAGCAGAAGGAAATCACACGCTGAGAAGACCAATAAACATACAGTGCGACACAACTTAGAAATAATATTCAAATGTCTAAGAATTTAGACGACAAAGGAAGACTGAATCGTTTCGACGCCACATCACAGTCGCCGTAGGCGTCGAAATCTCTATAACGAAATTATTTTTGAACAGTACACGCAACAATGGTTGCATGTGCTGACAAATGCTCGTATGCTGCGGCCTAAAGCTCACGGCACGGTGCGAAAACGCGCTCACGGTGAAAGCAAAACATTGTGCGCGGACATGAATGCAGTCGGTCGCGGTCGCTGCGAACCCGTGCGATCGCTGCATTGAAGCTTCATTCTGTTATGATCCATTTGATTATACAGACAGCCCACTATAAGAACATATTTCAAATAGTTTACTCTCAGCGTTTGCCTACCTTTCACGCAAGAAGCCGGTTCGGGAGACTCCATCGCGGCCAACGCGCGCAATGTATGTGACGCGTTCACTGTGCGTATTCGGTAAAGAGACAGCGTCTCTAAACGATTCTGTGCTTTCACTTTGGCCAAGATTATTATATCGACAGTCAAAAACTTCCCTCGTTTTGAGATTACCTACATAAATGTCCAGGAGGGCTGCCGCGTGGTGTTTAAACAATAAAATTTTATTGAGCGCCGTAAGCGAAACCTATGAGGGGCGCGCCGCGTGATCCCTCATACTACGCAAGGGAGGCGCTTCCGACAGATGGCGACTCCGTAAATCCTCGCCCCCAATATAAAGCTGCCCGCCGCGGCAGCTTCACCGCAATACCCGCCCGCCCGTCTCACGTGAAAACGCCGGCGCGCATTCAATTTATCATTTCGGTACCAGCAAATCTTCTCCGGCCTCGTCGCACGCGGCATTCATAGCTATCACCGCCAGTCCTACTGAGATACGCATCTCTGCCTACCAATTTCACAGCGCGTGCACATATGGTGCCGTCTGAAGCGTAGCAGACGGTTTTAATAGGCGATAACCGAAACGCGCCGCCGTTCCATGCTGCAGACTGCGATCGTTTACGTTTTCCGGCCGCTAGATCCGATGGGAAAAAAAAAAAAAGGCATCGAGAGCAGTATATAATCACCCGTCTCACGCTAAAACGACGGCGCGCATGGTTTAATTCCTTATTCCGGTACCAGCATTAATCTACGCCCAGGTCGTCGCATGCCGCATTTACAGCTATCGCTGCCAAACCTATTACAATAAGCATCTTCACCTATCTGTTTTACAGCGCGTGGTTCGTATGGTAGCGTACTGCGCGCTTTTGTAATAGGCGATAATCCAAACGCGCCGCCGTTCCCTGCTGCAGGCGACGTGATGTGGGCATCACGTTTCGCTTCGGCGGCATCCGGCGTCGCCCACCAGCCCGATTTCGTTTCGGTTTGCCGTCGCCCTCTTAAAACACCACACAAGAGGAAAACAAACAACAAAACGCGTCTTGCCGCAACGATCCGCGCGACGCTTAATTCGCATTACGAGATGTCAGTAATAGTTGAGTCTGTCAATTTTTTTCATTAGTTCGGATCGTACGTTTCCCGGTTAGTATGTTTTTCTCGCGTTTTTTTCCGAAACACATGAACGAGGTTCTCCTGTATATGGAAGCGAGTGCAGCATGCTGATGTGCCACCATTGGGGCCTAAGAGCTGCCTTGTGTGAACACCGCAGTGCACGTCAGCAAGAGATCGGGGCAACCCGAGCTCCTTCACGGAAGGACTGTCCGGCATCGCGAGTCCTTGCTTCCTGCGTCCGTTAGCGACTTCTTGTCCCTTCCATGCAGTCTCTTTGCGACATCCGTTGCCCAGGTCACCTATGTGGCATCCCAGGAACTTTTCAGGCGTTTTGTAGTACATGGTATCTCTCAAGGCCAGATATAACAGTGTGGGACCCATCTCGCCTCATCATGATTCCTTCCTTGCTTTCCACTCCCTTCTTTGCTTTCTCCCTTCATGACATCATCACGATCCTCCTCATCTCTGCCCATTCTCACTCTGCCCCCATTCTCAACATCATCTGACCTCGCCTACACGGTGGTTGGTTAGTGGGCGCTCACGCGTAAGGGTTTTTACCTTTTCGATTATCCTGGTATGCCACCGCGTACGCCCACATTTCTTGGTGCAAATAAAATTACAATTACATGTGATGTGCATTGTGCGTACACTAACATTCAGTGGTAGGATGAGTACTAATGAGCGTGACACAAAAATCTGCTGTGAACCTACAGTGGCTACTCATTGCTCACCATTCAAGCATCTAGAAAGCACTAAGCAAAGCAATGTTGGCACGAGAGTACTTTTAAAGTGAAGCTTTCTCTGCTTACCACCCTGTAATTTGGCGCGCATCATCGGTTGGTCGTCACATTCTCGCCTGATAGGCACGTGAGCTAGGTTCCAGCAAACCAGCTTATATAGCTGTGCATGTTGACATACAAAGCTGTGCCATTGAGCACACTTCTGTTCTGCATAATAATAAAAAAAAAATCACGACATAATACCTGTAAGTATAATACCAGCTCATAGTTGTCTCTAAAGCACACAGGCACAGAATGGAATAGTGCATGATATTCAGTGGCTTCCTTGATTTTCTTAGTTTTCTTATATTTGAGCTGCCCTATTCTTGGCCAACTGGGTATGTGCCACTGGATGCCCTGGCATATATAGCATGGAATTTTGACTGACAAAGTGGTGCCCGTGAGCACATCTGAGCAGACCTCTGTTCTGCATAATGAAATAATAAATCACAACATAAAACTTGTACACACAATGTTGGCTCATGGATATCTCTAAAGCACACAGATCTAGCAATGGAACAGTGCATTTCTTATAGTTGCACTAGCGCATTCTTGAGCCCTTGGGTATGTGCCGCTGGGTATGCATCCATTGTTGGACAATCCTCCAGAATGGGTATGTGCCACTGTGACACCTTTAAATATATTTAGCTACGTATCATCTACAAACAACATGCATATATCGCCTTCATCCTTGTAACATCACTGCATCAACATCTAACACTGTGTATCCATATGATTTGGTGCTTGCATTTCAGCATAGATTGTGAATGGTGTAGTGCATAACATAAACATTACACTATGTTAATGTTGTGGCCTGTGCAGTGCACAAACAGTGCATGAGGTTACATGTGGTATAGGATGAATACAATTGTACATGTTACATTTAGGTATATAACATTTTATTAATCAACTCACTAAAGCTTTGCTTCACATAGTAGATTTCAACATGTGCATGGCCTCTGAATACCTTTTTATATGTAAAGATGTCAGCTATACATCTATACATACTTCACATGCTATACATAATACATGCTATACTGTCTTCAAATAGCCATCGTAAAACTAGTCTAAGTAAGCTTGACCATGTTAAACCAGAATATCCTTGCCATATTTAATAAACCATTGCTTTAAAATTCCTGATAATTTTGCTACATTCTGCTTTTCTTCATTCACACAACTTACAAGGTATTATTTTTTTAAGTTACATTAAATAAATACCTATTTCATGGCAACATAACGTAACCTCAGTAATATAATGATGTCTTTTTATTAGAATTTTCTTCAGGATGTCATGCAAAATAAGCACAAGTGTTTTAGACCAAATTATTTGGAGTGCAGGTTCTAGTGGGTTCTCTACTTAGTACGAACGGCAAACAAGGCAAAAGAGTCACAACTGCCATTTTTCTTGCTCCATGCCATGCAAGTTGTGCCCACTGTACACATACTTTGGCACTGGAGATAGAGAGTCGAAAAAATGCAAATAAAAAATATCCCTCCTTTGGGAGGAATGGTGGATGCACAGGACACACATGTCCATAACATGAAGTGCAGCCTGTATGACTGGTATGTGCCTTTATGGCTTTGACTGGTGCTAGTGAGTCTTTAGCTTAGGTTTGACACTTGTGAAGATTGCACAGAAGTATTTTAACAGTACAGTAGAAGATTGCCATTATACCAGGAGTATAGCAAAGCAGCTGGACCAAATTACAATCTGCAGGAGTTCGATTACTCACTGGTGAGTGCAGTGAATTAAGTGATGATGAACAAGCATCACGATATGTGCCCAGACATTAGAGGTAAATTTCACTGGAGCAGATGTATTTTATTCATTGTAAATAACTTACTTGCTATTGGTCAATTCGGAACTAATTTTGTGTTTTCCATTGGTTGTTTCAGCTAAAATCACCATGGCACAATGTCCTCCCTAGCTTTGCCATTGAGGCATAAGTTCAACTGTAACTTTCAGAATGATTAAACTAAATTGGCATTAAATGCTATCTTTGTGTGGAGCATTTTGTCTTCCTTTTGCACATTTGAATTTGTGACATCTGAGCACTCACTGGAGAATTCAAGTAGCTCCTCAAAATGACCAATGGAATTAGCTAAACAAGGTACTTGTAATACAAAGAAGAAACACTCACCACATAGTACTTGTATCCTTTTTCATAACTACACAATAATACATCCATGTTGCCAGTGATGAGGGTATGTTCATCTTAATGTCTGTTTCTATTACTGTGAAACTGTTATATTTCACAAACATTCAATTTTGATGGGTTGACATTCTGCAAAACTTTACTAGACGTAGATAAGTGAATCTCCTACCACTAGAAGAAAGAAAAGATGGCAGAACTTTGCAACCACGAATGACAATGAGCTTATATTGAGAAAAGTTAGGGGTATAAAAATATAGTTTTGCAATTCTCGTATGGTGTCAAGGAACATTCCCCACATCACTCTATATAAAACCAGGTGTTGCATCCTCATACAATTAATTTTAATTACTATATCATTTCAGTGTGTTTTGGCTAACTAAGCGAGCTGAAGGAGATGCAATGAAAGGAATGGCGTGCCTTCAGTCAGAATTATTTTCACGTCACATATTTCCTGAGTGCAGTAAGAGAATTCCCATCACTCCACTGAGACATCACACTGAACACTCTTGCAAATTGAAATGTACTTGAAACATACATAACAAATATACATGACCAAGCTGAATGCTTAATATATTGGGAGCTTTTTTACAAGCAGTGCCACTTTGAAAACTTATGTGAACATGACTGCTTCCAAACTGAAGGAAAAGCTTAACCTATCAATAAAAAACATAAAGACAGAAGCAATAATGAAGTCTCCTGATGTAAATGTCAATCCAAGATCACACATTCAGAGGCCAGCGTTATGACTGCGATCCCGATCCGTGCTCATCAAGTGTGATGTGTTCATGTTTGCTTGTGCGTTTGCACCATACTTAATTCAGTTAGTAAGCGAATGTTTCCAAGTTTATACGGCCAATAATACTACTATCCTTACTTCGTATAGCTGTATACTAATTTGCTATCCCAATTGATGCTTCGCCTCTCTGGTGAAACTGACTTTTTTGGGACTGTAATTGCATAACAATGGTTGCTTTCATTTAGGAAAATGGGTGTACCTGGTTTGACTTTTTCCTACACTGATTATTTCAGCTTGGTAGTTCAGTGGCTAAGACCCTCTACAGATGAGCATGTGGTTGCTGCTTCATCTCCAGCAGCAGCTTCAGCCTAATTTTGGAGACAGAATTCAAAAGTGCTCAAGCCCATGAGCTGTCGGAGCACACTAAAAAGCCCTAGGTGGTCAAAATTAAACTGAAGCCCTTCACTGCAACATTGCTCACAGCCAATGTGTTGCTTTGGGATTTTAATTCAATTAATCCAATCACTTCACCGAGTTGTTTTGACACCAAAAGTTCAAGTGGTACCATTGCTTACATTTAATGTAGTGGAGCAAGAGTTGCTAAAAAGAAAACAATTATGCAGTTAACGTGCCAAAACCACAATACGATTACTAGGCATGACATAGTTAAAAAAATTAAATTATGGGGTTTTACGTGCCAAAACCACTTTCTGATTATGAGGCACGCCGTAGTGGAGGACTCCGGAAATTTCGACCACCTGGGGTTCTTTAACGTGCACCTAAATCTAAGCACACAGGTGTTTTCGCATTTCGCCCCTATCGAAATGCGGCCGCCGTGGCCGGGATTCGATCCCGCGACCTCGTGCTCAGCAGCCCAACACCATAGCCACTGAGCAACCACAGAGGGTCATGACATAGTGGAGGACTTCGGAAATTTTGACCACCTGTGCATCTTTAATGTGCACTCAATGCATGGCACACAGGCATTCTTGCATTTTTCACTCAGTGAAATGCAGCCACCAGGATTTGAGCCTGACTACTGAGTTGCTATAACAGGATTCTAAAACTGCTGTCTTTAAAACACCTCCACACTTATGCAGATACTGCTTAAGACAAGGTTCGAATATTTAGTGTATATACATAATGTGTCTGCATATGTATTGCTCCATAAAGGAGTAGCTGACTCTGACTCACATAATGTGAACATTGGTTTATTCTACAATGAAATAAGTTCCGTGCTCATGTTGCAGTGCCAGTCAGATAGCACATGACTACTTTCGACTTTTGGTTTTGGCCTTGACCTTGGCTTTCTTTTTAACTTGCACTTCATCATCCTCAAATGTGACTGACGGTGCTTCAAATGGGTGCAGCTCTTTGTCGTACATTTCCTCTGGCAAAGGATGCGCGGCATCAGGAAAGTACGTAGGGAATGGTGGCGGGTCATCGGCAGAATGGCCCTTTTTGCCATGCTTCGAGTCGTAGATATTCACGAGCGCCAGCGTATGGCCTGGCACCGCAGGACCGTGCACAAAAAGTACGTTGTGCTGTGTGTTAATGCGCCAGATACGGAGTCCAGCGAGCAGTCGCCTCTCCTGGCCCATGTGTCCCGGCATCCGCTTCCCTTTCTGGATGATGCCACGGGGCCCGCCGATGGCTCCTAATCGCCGGTGTGACTTGGTCGTGCCGTGCGTGGCCGGGCCGCCTTTCATACCCCATCGCTTCATCACACCTTGGAAACCGTGGCCCCGCGTCTTGCCGTACACATTCACGTAGTCGCCCGCCCGAAAATGGGCCGCCGTCAGCGGTGTCCCGGGCGGAAGGGCCGCATCCGGAGTGATCAGGAACCGCGTAAGCTTCTTCTTGGGCATTACACCAGACTTTTCAAAGAGCTTCAGGTAAGGTGCCTTGAAGTTCATGGGATCAATACTGCCAGCACCGACTATCAAGCAGCCGAGGCCCTGCGCCCGGAAACCAAACCGCGTCTTCGCGTATTGCTCTGGAGGCAAGTACTCAATTACATGGTTGTCCAAGACCTGTATCAATGTGGTCATTATCCGCTTGCCCGTGTTTGTCCACATGGGGTAGATGCCTATCTTGCGACCGATCACTCCGGTCCTGCGCGACTCCGGCGTCCAAGTCGCCACAGGCCATGGTTCCTCCCTAAGCGGACTTTCGCCTGGCTGCAGGTATTTCTTCTGTGCGACCTCTTGGAGAAACGTGTAGTTCTCGGGCAGGATGTGGTCCTGGTCCCTCACTTTTCTCCTGCGCGGTGCCCACCAGTGGAAAGGATACGTTTTTCGCCTCTTGACAGTAGTAGACGTTTTGTGGCGGCACTGGATGTTGCATGCGATGGCCACGCATGGTGCAAACGTCTGTGACGATAAAACATTACGGGCGGAGAACCCAGAAAACAACCTAATTTGAGAGAGCGCAGCCACATACCACGCCATTGCCGGCGCACATGGGTCCACGGGCGAAACACGGATGGATCCGGCGCCGCCAAGCAGGTAGTGCAAAACGTACTTTACTAAGACATTTTGCAAGAATTACTGATGCTAGAACTTTTGTTTAATAATGTGTTATTATAATTGCCATAAGAGTTACTATTTGCGTTTTGCAGTGGGATTTACAATATTTTTTACAGCTTTAGCCAATTTTCGGGACAACCAGCCAACATTGACCGGCAGCAGCAGTAGCGAGTTTCCTGCTACCTAAGTCGTCGGGCATGTGTATACTTTCTGTGCATATTTAAAGGTTTTCGTCACTGCGTTTCAGTCTTTTGCTCACTGGCGCTCTCCTGCGTGATATGGCCGTGTGTCTCCGAGCACTCAAGGGTTCTTTGAACAGTGCGTTGGGGACTGTGAAGACTAGCAACATCAGGTCCCATACCGGTCTTCTGACCCTGACTGCTGCAACGCCATGCAATTGCTATGTAACCCTAACCTCTAGCCAAGGCACGAAGGTGATTCTTGCCCTTTTGTTGTGCTTCTTTTTTTATCCTCTTGCGCAGTTTCAAATCTGTCGCCTCTGCTATCGCGTGAGCTTGCGTGTGCATGCTAGCTAGTTGACACCGTCTCCTACGTAACGTGCGATTCATTCGACGTGCGGGAAACAAGTCACTTGCCGCTTGGGAACTCTTGTACATAATGCCGCGTTCTTTAAATAGTGTTACTTTTAACGAACTCATCGGGGTTACTTATATTAATTATTGGTTGGCTGCTGGCAAATTCATTGTGAGCGACGATTCCCAAGTTACCGTAGTTTGAACATTGCAGCAGACGAAAATGACAATTTCATGCATTACCCATAGTTATAAACAATGTGGTGTGGCAGAAACGGGGCGCGAGGTTTCGTTCTGTCATTTGTACCGCTTGCCACGCTCGAAGTCTGTTCAGAGGCTACGCTCCTTGATTCCTTCCCTCCCCCACTTAACCTCCTCCCCGCTTACATAAGGGAAATAAATAACACGCACAAAGTAGAAGAAACGTAAGCACAAACTCGCAACGTAAGGGCCAAATGCATCAGTAACATTCTAAGGTCAATTCTTGGAAGGCCGCTTTATATACTGGAAATTGTAAAGGTGTTAGTTTAAATTGGAGGTTCAGTTAAACGTTAAACCTATTTTTTCACTTTCATCACTGCTAATACGAAACACCTGAATAATGAAGTTGAGAGGAGGTCACTGTCAGTGACCGAAAGTCGAGGTGAGATCTGAAAGCAGCATCTCAATTTCATGGGATGAAGTTAAATGAGGTCATCCAATCTCATTTGGAGGTGAGGTCCAGCCTTGGGAGGTTATTTGTGCCTACCTCTGCTCAGTAGTAGTCGTTATGTATTACGTTTTAGCTCTCTTGAGGACTCTTGCTGGTCAAATCGGTTTGAGAAACAAGTTGTCTTGGTGGAATGTGTAGCCAAGGTTATGGGAACAGACAATGTTCAGTTTTCAGTGTGGAAATCACAAAATATCATATATTAAAAAAAAAAAATGTATTGAGTAGTTTGCATTTAAATGTGGGATTTTCGAGTTCATAACTGCATAATTGAGACTGAGGACCCAGAATAAATATGTGACAATTGGGGAGCTATAGTAAATTTATTATCAGGATTTAACTTTCACCCCTTAGCAATTTTATCAGCATTTCCTGAGCACCATGAGGTGCCATGGCAAAGTACCACGAGGGTTATGTCAGTCTGAGCTGCCATTTTATCAAGTCTCCTGTTGGTCAGTTGTTGCAATGGGTGTTTAGACTCCGCGTGTCTGAATTTTCCCGCAGCATTACCCATGAGAACCAAGCTCAGTTCAGCATTTCCTTTTTGTCCTTGTGTGTACTTGTCATACTTAAAGGGAATGAATTCTTCAAGAAATGTTTATTTAGCTAATGTATGGTGCAAAAATGTGCGTTTACCGTCTGCTTCAAGTTAGGTGAAAGTAAATTTTGTGCCGGAAGACGGCACAATTTGCATCTAATGCAGACTTGACAAACTGCGCTGCGATAAGCGCTCGTGTGTCTCCCTTCACTGTGTCCTTGTCAATTGTGCGCGCTAAATATTTTACTATGAATTCGTACCAGCTCGCCCAACTATCAGTTCTGTTGACAAACTGCTATTACTGTCATGCTTCAGAGTGTTCCATTTGACACGTGCAGGGAGGCACCATCTGCCACTTTTTGAGAGGTCAAAGAAAAAACAACCTAATATGTGTACGATGGCTGTCCCGAAAGTGAATTCCAGTTGATTTTTAAATAAGGCATAAGCATGATAAAAAGCGTTTTTATAATATTGTTGGCTAGCATTATGCATTGGCTGTTTCTGTAGACGTGAACCATCCTTTTGAAGGAATGTGTCATACTAAACTGCTCCCAGTGACTGAAACCTCCTAGGATGTCAACTCTGCCTGAGCTGCAACGTTGCTGAGAAAAAGTTGCTGTACCAAAAATTGTGACAATCTTGGGTGGCAGGGGGTGGCTAATGTATGAAAACTGGGAGAAAAATTAATTGTCAAGCGTCAATTTTTTATTTATTTAATATATATATATTTTTTCAATTGCTTACCGCGCACTTTCCATTAGACCCGCTGTGATGATGGATGGCCGGCCAGATTATGCTAGTAAATTTGCATTTGTCGGGAAACTGTACCGAGGCAGCCATTTTACATAAAAGAAGACTGCTCCTAAAGTGCCAAACTAGCACATGTCACTCTGACAACTAGCACCATCTTTGCTGTCTCTCGAAAACTGTTTCTAAGTGGGGCAACAAGTTGCGATATCCAGGTTTTACTTGCTAGTGGCACATTAGTGTGACACTGCACACAAAACGGTACTGTCTTTCAAAGAATTCCTTCAAAAGAATTGTTTCCGTCCCTAAACATAGACTGTGTATCACCTGTTGGATAATATAAACACTGCTTTTTTCTGCTTTTTATGCCTCATTTTAGAACAATCGGAACTTACTTCATGGATGGTCCTTGTAACTTGTTACTTTCAATGAACAATAGCATTTTTTCAATGCTGCCAGTCTGTGCCTGCACGGCATTCTATAAAAAGTGGGAGACGACTAATCAACACATGCCTTGCCATTTGTCTGCTACGAAAAGCCAGCACAATGGCTACACAGTTGGCACGTCCAAACCACTAAGTACAGGAGAGCTGAGAATTCGGGTAGAATTGGCTACTGAATTACTTACTAGCAACAAAGTTAACAGAAATATAATTTCTAGCGCACTGGGCAAACTATGTTCTGTGGCATATTGCAGTCTTGGCCAACATATGGCTGCTCATGGGGCTGGTTCTTATACATTTCAGTATAGTGTTTACATAGGCCTTACAGAATAAAGCATTATATTGAAGTGAGGAGAGAGAAGAAATGTTGGTTTCATATTGGGATATTCAGTTCATTTATACATTAACTTTTCCACAAATACTTTCTGCAGGTTGGAATGTTGTATGTATGAGATAATACTGTGACAAGACTACATATTTTTCTGTGCTGAGCTGCACCATTTTTCATAAATGTAATGGAGCTAAATTGATATAGCTACTGAGGTTTCCTTCTGTCCTGCATCTTTCCCGGACAGGTCATTGCAAAGCATGCTGCTGTGTTGCCTCAAGTCCTGGGAGGCACTTCCCTCCAGAGCACATGCCGCAGTTCCAGTATGTGCCTCCCTGCTGCACATTCGCTGCCTGAGGTTGTCACAAATGATGTCATTGCTCCAGAACTTGTCAACCGGGAGGAACAGGCCCCTTTCACATTTTTTGAACTCCGAAGTGGGGATGATGAGACAAAATCTTCAGGCGTAGTTTGCAGAGTGCATACAACGGTCTTGTCTGGATATTTAGATGCCTACCCATACAAGGTGAGATTACAGCTTTTGTCTCTTGTATATGTGAGTCAAGACACTCGTGCAGTTTGCCTTATCACTTCCTTCGAGGTTTTACTCATTCTAAAGGTGACATGATGGGTGGAAAAGTGCTGTAAAGTTGACATTTTTTATGCAGCCTAGAAGACTTATAGCTTAGTTTGCCCGCTTCACCTCGTTCCAGGTGCTATGATTGTCGTAGCTACGTAGATAGCTGAGGTACTGTAAAGTTGTTTTCATTCTTTGTTTTTGCTTCTCCATGAGGCAGCAATGTGTAAAACAGTTGCATAAATGGTCATTGTTTACAACTGTGGTGTTTACAACCCTCTGTGTAAGAACCGGTGAGTGTAGTTTTTAATACTAGATGGATCTGTTGTATCATTCTTTAACATTTTATGCATGTTTTTGTTTGTTACTAGCAGCACATCAACATTTGTGGCACGTGAATATGCACCATTGCCGCCGCAAGTTTTTCAGCTTGGTGGATTTTGTCATCTTATTCTTGAGTGGCGTGAAGCACTTAATCAATATTCAGCATTTTTCTGTTGTCTTGCAGATAAAGAAGGTCATAAAGTATGTGTAATGGCAGCAGTAATTATTCCTGGGTGCATATTTTAGATAGAACAATATCTAATAATGAGGATGGGTTGTGGAAAGGAGTGGCTCTAGAGGAGATTGTGAGATCTACCAAAGTGCTTGTTACAGTCCAAGCACCTCTACAGTGATGCCTCTACATTGAAGTGACCTGTATAACAAAGGAATAATTATGTCCCGGTTTTATTATGAGCAGTGCAGTGCACAACATTTTCTTTTTTTTGCAGAAAATTTTGTTAAAAAGCTTTGTTTGCTTTTTTAAAAAGTGTTGCTTGATAGTGGAATCATTGACATGATAAACATAATCAGTTTTTCATGTTCTGCAGTTTCGCCTAATGAACTTTCTGCAATGATAAAAGCATATTTACTAAGAAAATCTGGAAATGGCCATCTTACAATGACCAAGAAAGAGCTAATCGCACCATTACAGGAGCCGTGCCTTGAAGAGTGGCGACACCATTAGTTAAAAGCATTCAAGTCTGCTAATTGTCACACAACTTTTGAGCAGAGAGGTACATTGGGGGGGGGGGGGTTAGGTCATTCTCTGGAACAAATTTTCCTCCAGCATAATATACAAAACAATTCTTATTGATCAAGCTTTGTTGCACCAGTGGGCATCAGAATTTGTATAATAATTGCCAACATGATTATTAATTAGCAATCTGCAACTGTGTTTATCTTAATGATTTAAGGGTCATGTAAATTGCAAAATTGAAGTCCGCTACTACTCATAATTACCTTTTTGCTGGAAATCAGCACCAGTTTCAAGAAATAAGTACTGAAAAACTGGAGTAAAATGCAATGCATTTCACAGTTCACTTTGAGTTCATATTTCTCGAAACAGGCGTTAGGCCCAAAGTTTTTCGATAAAGGTTTTGCTTGAACTACTGGCTGACTTCAATTCCACAATTGCAACATGTCCCCTTATATTTTGCTAATTATAAAGTTCTTTAGTGAAAATTTAGTCAGATGCTCACATCTTTACAAAAACAGTCTCCATTTGCGAATGCATGACTCGTCCGCATCGTATCTTTGGCCAGTGGCTCTGTTTCCCCCCTCTTCAGTGATGCTGATACTCTTCAGCTTTTGCTACGCTGTAAAAGGATGGTCGTTGAGCATGCTCATTGTGATCAGAGTTCTGATTTGCCAGCGCCACATGCACTATTCGCTTGCTACTAAGTGCAAAAATGGCGACCCGTAAAGAGAAGGAGAATGGGCAACCATGAAGTAGTGGAGAAGGGAGCTTCAACACGCAGGGGTGGCGGTAGCATGGGGTTCCCTGGGAGATGATGGTTTGAATGGTGAAGAACCGTGCCTTGTGGTGTGGCTTCACAAAGCAGCTTGAAACCAGATCTTAAGGCAAAATTCGCATATAACCCACAGCCTAGCTTTACTGTCAAATTTTTTTTTGCATTTTTGGTGTGGACACGTAAATACAGTAGTTACCTGCTTAGAGCTATGTAGGAATGGATATAGAGAGCGACACGCTGTTCAACAACTTGTGCCCCTTTTATGGCATGGTAATTCTCTTCTATGACTTGACCCCTGGAAGCCTGCCAGATGTTGCGAGGCTTTGAAATGGTTTTGAGCGTCAGCAGGGAATGGAGAAATTCAATGTTCTGTGCCTTAGGGTGTCAGTTTTGCATTCTGAATGCTGGTTACTGCAGCAAATGTTGCCCATGTGTTTTGTCAACCTCTTTGGGCTGGCACCCTTGGGTTGATAATGTTGTGCTGCTGGTTTGTAGACTCTCATAGATCCTTAGACAAGCCACCTCTGACAGAACAAATATTTGTTTGCACCAGTAGATTGATAATATGGTGCAAAAATGAGTGTAGAGGTCTGGTGGAAAGCGAGTGCTGCCAGCTGTTACAATGACACCTTGCATAATGTTCACCAGTTTAATGGCTAAGGACAAAATGGCAACTTTTTTTTTAACCTTGTTCGAGCGTCTATTTTCAGCCGGAACATGCATTGCACCATCATGCTTGTTTCATATCTGGATAAGCCTATTGATGTGTAACTAGGACACCCATGTATGGTCGCCTATTTGTGGACAAATATTGCATACTCTTCTGTAAGGGCCATACCCCTAATTTTGGGCTTAAGTATATCAGAAAAAAAAATTATTCATGTATGGGCAGCACGCCCTTTTCATGTGCACACCTCATCAGCCATGACCATGTAGCGATATCGACACACTACAGCTTGTTCTTCGTTTTTCTCTTCGGTTGTTTCCATAGTTGGTCAACTAAGCACTGGCAAAATTATGTCCCAGTTCCCTGCTGCTTTTCCTGTAGCTCTGTGCATACGGGTTTGTGCAACATATGTGTGGTGTCGGCCATGGGCTCCACACTTTGTATGTACTGCACACGTTTGTGCAATGAGCTTTCGTTGCTCCCATGTTAGCTTAAACGTATGCAGGCACTATCGACTGTTACACACTGTTAAAATTTTTGTGAAAGCTGTGGTAGTGTTTTAATCACACTACATTACCTGCGGCGCTACATCCAAGCCCATGTCCGCGGATGGGTTCATCTTGTACCAGTGTGCTTCTGGCAAACCAGATTCCAGCTGCTCCATCTCCGCGATTGTGTGCCAATGATGGCAAATGGGGTAGCAAACAAAGCTTAGATGAAGGCTTCCCAAGGTCATTGCACGTGGTGGCAAGCATGTCATTTTTTTGCGAGGAGATGCAAATTTATTTACTTTTTATTCATGTACGGGTCCCTTCCAAGAAAGTTGGACCCAAATTTGCAAAAAAGTTCTGGCCCTTACTTGAGAATATACAGTAAACAGATGCTTTTATAATCGATTTCACACTGGCATATGGCCGTTTGTCACTTATTAGTGTGATGTACCGGGTTATCTATTTTAGTGAAAGCATGTAATGAAGATATTCTGTGGCAGAGTACATCAACTGTCACACCAGTTAGACTACTGGAAGAGGCAGACATACTTCAAAGAAAAATTGCAAGATTGTTGTGAGCTAACTATGTTTCACTGATTAACTTAGTAAGTAATTGCTTAGGAGCACATTTTAGTAATGAAGTAATATTTATTTAGCAGAAATGTTCTTAGCGTCAGTTTCTAGAATTAGACCTTCCAAATATGTGGCATAATGCAGTAATGTTCCAGTTCAGACTTATCATCACTGTAGAAAATGAAGTGTATATATGTGGCTTGCTTCCAGAGAGAACGAGAAGGCAAATGGAGGGGCTTGATTTTCGTTAATCACAACCATATAATATAATGCCGGCAGGAAATGAACCCAATGAAAGCATAGGGGTAATTAGCTGTGGTTGAAATTGAAGTGTAGGAGATAATGAAGAAAAGAAAAATGAAAGTGCACGAAAAGATAACTTGTCACCAGTGGGACCGAACCCACAACCTTCGCATTACGCATGCGATGAACTTCCACTTGTGCTACGACAGCCATCAATCCGTCCGCTAACTTGGGCATTGATGTGTACTACATCTAGCTCCGCGAGTGTTAGCCAGTGCCACTCAGAGGTATGAAAGAAAGAATGGCCATTTTTCTTGAAGACATTGTGGTGACAATGAAAGTCGTCTTTTTTTTTTTTTACATTGCTACCAGCAGCTAACACCTCAGTGGAATTTGTGATAGCCATGGTAACTATCTATTGTATTCACCATATAACTTTTTCATTACCTTAGGGCACACGTCGCAAGTTCTCAGAATTGAAGCTGGTCAGACCTCAAGGCATGTTTCACTTAGTTGAAATCCTTATGCCCATTACCAGATTAACATAATCACTGCATTAGCAGAAAAGGGCATTGGCATTCCACTTCTTATTTTCCAAGAAAGCCTTATGTGCTCCATCTAGAGGGCTGCATGGAATAATCTTTAAAAATGCGCATGCATCCCACAAAAGGTGTGTGATCAGGGCCAACATTGTTTAAAAAGGTGTGGTATGCCCTCCCCTCCTTTGTGATTACAGCATTTTCATTAATTTTAAGTTCACCGATTGGCAGGATGCTAGTACTAGTCTTACAATTGATGATAGGGAAACTTGGCGCCTACAAGACTGTAGCAGAAAACTGTAAAAACCCATATTGCTTGTTTAAGATTTCAGATTTTATTATTAGAATACATGTGATACACCGCATAAAAATACATAAATGTTGAAGGAGGTCTTGAAGTCTCGAGACTGAGAGCCAGACTTCCTGCTAGACTGTACACCCGGCCACAAAGTATTACGGACCATGAAATGTGAGAAAAATCTGAATATATCCGCAACCTCGCAACGCGGCCTGGTATTTGCATTTCAGGCCTCGACTATAATATGCTAATAACATTGTCGTGTACAGTTTTACTGGCTATTTCTACAGGCTGCTTTGGAATTAAACGTTTTCTGAGATCCCTTGGTCCATAAACTTCTGTGGCCGGGTGTGCATAGGTGAATAACATTTCAGAAAGACTTTGCAGTTGTTGAAAGTTTTGACCTAGTCTGGGGTTCAAAAGTGGCACCTCCTTCTTTCTGGGCATTTGCTCTACCAGCTGACCTAACCACAATTTTTAGCAAGTGGATGTGTCTTAACAAATGAATGCCACAATTTGTACCTGTAAGTAATTTGTCATAACCTTTTGTGCACCAGTGACAGGTAGAGAAAAAAGTTCATAGTGTATGACACAGCAAGATATTGTTTATGAAATACTTTTTGAAGCGATGCATTTCCAAAGTATTTTTGGAAAATTTCGCAAACCATAACTTTTTGTGCTGCTTGTGACTGCAGTTGTTTGGAAGCTTCTCAAGCGTGTTGGCTTTGATAAATTTAGGCCATAGATATAGCTGAAGAAATAAATAAAAGCTGTTTTCCAAATACAAGCTTTCGAAAGCTGAGGGCTGAATCTACTTGACTTCTCCTCCCATTTACATATTTGTGTGGTGCAGTCACTTCGGAACTCTGCTATAGAGCTTAGGTATGTGGGTTCATTTCAAGGCCATCTCGCAGCCATAGTTTGGTGAGAAAAAATTGTGTGCAACACCTAGGTATGTGCTGGGACTTCACTGCTTGCTTAATAACCACAGATGGTTGTAGTACACACACTGTCCGCTATGAAATCCTCTGTAGCATTTGGTCTTTCTTGTGCATCTCATCCCATAGCCCTCGTATTGTTCACAGCACAGTGTGACTACCCTAGTGCTTGAAGAGAATCTACAGTCAACTTTTGTAATTCGACCCTGACAGGACCAACGAAATTGATCTAATTATCCACAGTGTCGAATTAAACAGGATGCAGAAAAAAGACAAAAACACTCCAATGATTCATTAGGCAGTACTTGTCTGATTCGAACACGCTTCCGAATCAGACACGCAACCACTTTCTATGTTTCCCAAGTAGAAATCGCATTGAAGCACCTAAACAAAGTAGAAATCTAAGGTGCACTAATTTTTTTTTTTAGTAAGAAAAGTGGGCAAGGGTCTAATATGTGTTAAACAACGACAGCCAGTTTTCTAAAGTTCGCTGCAATACGGTGTTATGCGGCACAGCATACAAACGCCAACCAGCCAATTTTTGGCCCAAATTTATTTTTTTAGAAAGTTTTATAATTGGATAAATGCTGTAATCAGACAGTTTGAGCTATGGTTATTTCTTGAAAATCTTTCTAGGGCAGGCCAGAAATAGCGGCTTTTGACGGGAGATGATGCACGTTCAATACATTGACTTTCCCCCAAGCTCTGCCGATAGACCCTGCCAATAAAGGGGTCACCATAGGGGTCAGGTGCGTGCATGTCGACTGGTAAAGTTCTAATTATCCGGCAAAGTATCTAAATAATGAGTTTTGGTGCACCTAAATGGCATGGACGCCGACCGGGATCAAATTAACCGAAGAATTGAATTAACTGGAGTTAATGGAAGTCTGCTGGTAAAGGTAAAGGTGGTGACACACAGTACCCATTATGAAATGGCATCTTGTTTTGGGTGAAAGGAACAACGAGTGTGGGCATAGAATTCAAATGCCCTGTAGTCTACTTATTTCGATCTTTTATTTATTTTTGCACATTGTTCAGCACACTTATTTCGTGATTAATTTAAGTCAGTAGTACACAAGTAGTGCATGTAGAGGCAGGTTAGTTTTATGTTCTTTTGGCATTTTTCCATATTTATTCATCCCATTTTCACTCATTGAAGCTCCCGTTGATTTGCCTTGTGCTGCATGACTAGATCATGTGAGCTTTATGCTAGAATAAACATATTGACTTGCACATCTGCCATGCATTCGATCACCACGAAGCCTGTGCTTGTGTGAAAAAACAAATGGTGATGCACAGACACTAATTCTGTGCTTGTGAAACAGGTTGTTTGTAGTACCTTCTCGACTAGCTGAGGAAGTATGTTGCATTCTTATTAGCTTTATTATCTTGACTTGCACATCATTATGTGCCTGAAGATGAGCTATGAATATGAGACTATTCATTCTTTTATGATTTTACTGTCGTACCAAATATTCAGTTAGCTAGTGCTGCATGCATTTTGCACTCTGTCCTGGTGCCAAACCCAGCTGCATATTGTTTCATTTATCACTAAATTGCGTGCCTTCACTGTTACTGTGACATTCTATACTGCTGAAGCCCCTGAAACAGCATACATCAAAGACATTGTCATTTGTTCTTTGCAATTTGGAAAAAAACTTTTGTCCAAGCTTTTTGCATCAATGTAGAAAGCGGACAGAGGAGTGTTGGTGGTTATTAACACTTGAATTCTTCTGGGAAAAATGGTGTAGAAAATGCTTTGAATGCTCCCTGGAGAGAAAGCTGGCTAATCGTATTGTTTTTTCCTGTTAAAGATGTCCTGTGTGCACAGCTTTCAGGCTCCCACGATGAATAAAATTTTACTGGTCCAGCCGCTGCTTAACCAGATGCTGTCACAGAAAAACACCAGGCGATCCAAGAGCGGAAGTTGCACATTTTGTGATGCTGGTGGCAGTAATACTTGATAACATGATAAAAACAAAATTGAGAAAGGACACTTAATATATAGGATTTCTCAATTTCATTTGTTATACCAATTAACTCAATTAGTATTTGTTTATATGCAACCATTTATTTAAAAAAAATACTCCACAGCTACTGGGATCATGTCAAGTGGCGACTCTTTTGCTTGTTTCGGGTTTCCGTGGCGAACAGCGTTGTTGCCACTTGCTGAGGCAGTGTTACAGCTTTACAGTTCATGCATGAATATTGAACTTCAGATTTCAGCTATGATTTTCTTCACAAATAATTCTTAATTTTTCCTGAAACAAACCTTGAATGTATAGTAAATTGGGATAATCTGTCTGGCAAGCATGGTTTTATTTGTTCATTTAGTGTCCCCTTAATGGGAAGTTTGAAAATATCCAAATTAAAATTGCTGCATGTTGGTTGGTAGCCCTGTTGAGAGATTTGCAAGTGTAGATAGGACAGGTTGCTCTAGAAGTGTCTCTCTCCTTATTGTTCTTTCTTCTTCTTTCTTTTTATCTTTGCCTAATTATCAGGTGTACTGCTTTGATGTTGACCGGCGGGTGGCAGCAGAGATGGCACTATCTGATTATGAGCGAGAGGTGTTGCAGTTTGCGGGCACATCAGTTGCTCTGAAAGGGGCCCGCAATAATGAGCAGCTACCAGATCCTGGTCGTGCTACTGAAGAACAGCTAAAGCGGATATCACGGGCCCTAGCTGGCCACTTGCCTCGTTTTTTCACTGAGCCACACATCTACAGCTTGTACAACAGGAACATTGTCTTCAGGAACAACATTCGTGGCATCACCACAAGGTTAGAGGCCTGGCAGTCTCTTCTTTTTTGCTGCTCTGCATGCACGTAGTTAAAATGTAATTTGTTAAAAAATTGCAGGTTTTCTCACCTGTTCATGCATCGAAAGTAAAAAAAATGGGTGGTCTATAGCAAGGTGCAAAAGCATGTTTCAAGATAGTTTTTTTATACAGCAGGACAGTGGAATCAACTTCCAGGCTCGTCATATACATGGTGTGGTATCAGAAATTTAATGGCTCTTGATACCTGCGCCTGTTTAAAAGTACTAGTTGCTTAAAGGGCCCCCTCACCAGGCCACACAGCAAACTTCGGTTATACGCTGGAAGTTGTTACGTGTCCTCTAGGGAGCGTTCTGCCATAAGAATTTTTAAAATTGGCTCATTAATAGCCGAGATAGAAATATTTCAGTGTCGCGAACCCATGATTTCAGGAGGCGAGCTCCACTGCCAGGCTAGACACTCTCTCCACTTGCCCTGTCTAGCATTCGCATTCTTCCCTGCGCGCTCCCATCCCGGACCTCAAGGATCGTGTTACACATACATCATGGGCCCCGCCTTAATTTTTTTTTCTCCTCGATTTTTCTTTTTTGTGGCGCAGCGCACTTCCACTGCCGGCGTCGCACACAAGCTGTTGTGATTGTCTTGTTTCGCGCAGGGCACGATCTTGCATGCTGTGCACGAGGACACCTGACTAGCAGTATAAGTCAGTGTTACACGAATACCGAGGCAGACACAAGCAAATCACTGAGCATGATCCCGTGCTGAAACATGGTAGAAAATGACAGTTTCGGTGTCTGCGTGCGCGACTGCACGACGTGGGAACAAGCAGACGAAACAGAAGTACATCTCTCTTGCTGTGGTGCGAAGTAAAATAAAAACTTGCAGACATTCGGTTTGTGTGTTTGATTATTTCTCTAAGCTTTAATTCGTCTATTCAAGCAACATATTACACAAATAACAGATGTTGCCTTGAATAAATCTCGAAATCACATGTCACCACGAGCGATGTCACAGTGCAAACACGTGTATACCATCCTCTGGCTTGGACAGTGGTGGCTGCGAAGAGAAGGGAAAACAGCGTTTAGTTTGAAATTTCAGATCTTTCCGCGGCGTGTAGCGATGTAATACTTGGCAGACACGATCATTATCGCGCAATGTATGCTCTGCGCTTGTCAGCTCAAAATGGTCAAACCTGCTGAGGGGCCCTTTAAGCTAACAGTTTGCCCTATGAAACTGCATGATATGGTTTTGCTGTCAGTTTCGATTAGCTCTGTAACGAGTTAAGTTACACAATGTACCTTTTAACAATGTTGAGGCAGGAATGGAAGGCTTCTAATTTTTTTTCATTTAGGTCACAATTTATTGTGTTAGCACAGCTGAAGCCATAGTGCTAGCATAGGCATATTGGAAACATTGTTTCCATGATTTTGGCTACCTTTGTGCAGTAGCTTTACTGCTTTCCTTCTGATAATTCAGCCTTTTCTCAAAAGAACTTTGTGTTGGTTGATGGCATCTTGAAGAAAACAAAGCTTTGCTGCCATGCAAAATCATAAACTGCTGTGCTAGTTTCCCAGCCATCTGGGCACCTTTTATTCTGTCCATCTAACTTCCTTCATTGCCGCACCGTATGAGAACTATCATAGTAGTGAGCAACATCAGAGTCGCTTGATGTGTGATTGCCGTAGCACAGAAAACACTGCCATCACTGTCAATGCTTTCATGCAGAAGCAAATCATCTTTGGTGCTTGATGATCTAATCGAATGAAAGCTGCACTTTTGTGATGGGTGCGACAACACGTGAATGGCAGCCACCATTTTTTTCATTTCTACCGGGCGATCCTAACAAACTGAGTTTGTAGGCCTCCTAACGGCCGTCGAGCGAACTCACCAGAACGTCAAAATGGATTGGACCAGCCCACCCTGTTGCTGGCACTTAGAGTGTCTGAACACGAGGACGAGCCAGACTCGTCCTCGGCCCTAATTTCAAACAAAATTGTAACTGAGTAAGAGTCGTCGAGAGTACTTAAGGGGTTAACTGTGTCTGCAACGTTGGTGCGTGTGACAATTCCTCTGCCATGAGGCCTCAATTCTCTGGCTTTCTGTACACTATTCACATAATTTACTCGCTGTGCTGACACACTGGCTCTGGTGTTCTGCTGCTGAACGTATGGTTGCAGGCTTGATTCGTGGCCATGACAGCCATATTCCAGTGGGAGTGGAATGTGAAAATGCTTGTTTGCTGTATTTTGGGTGAACATTAAGGAGGTGCAGGTGGTCAGAATATTTGTAGACCTTCACTGCAGCATCTTCTGTAGCCCTTGTGTTGCTTCGGGATGTTCAAACCTGTTAATCAATTTACATAATTTAGTTTGCTCATGTTTAATGCCAGAAGCCGTGAAGCAAGCTTCCACAAATCATGGATGGCTCACAGCTTAGCAGCCTTCACGCAGGTCTACGGGACTCCATGTGTAGGTCAGACCAATGTTTACGTTGGCAGCATGGAGAAGTCTACATGATGGCTGTAAGAGAGGTAACACGTGGGAAACTTGCAAATTTAAGAGTGCCGTGTAGGAGCATATATGAACATGAGATGCACATTCATTGAGATAGGGCTGCAGATATCATTAAAGGGGCCCTGAACCACTTTTTATCAAAATAATACATTTGAAGTTAAATTAGACTATTTCAGAAATACTTTGCCACAAAAAGTACCTCAATCTGTTCAGCAGAAGAGTTATTGGCAATCAAATGTGCCATTCGCGGTGCTTCTGCTTCTTCAATGACTTGCACTGTGAATGCTATGACGGAGCGGGGTGCGCCCACAACGTACCGTCTACTGAATGTCACTGTGGTGCGCAGTTCAAATTTGATTCTCGTTAAAGTGGTGCCTACAACATGCCAGACACAGTTGTCCTCAGTGAACCGCAGTGCGCTCAGCCAGCAGACTTGTTGCGGCACCCCATGGCGGCTGCGGTAGCTATGCTACATAGCAGACCGCAGCTACATGCAACTGCAGTGCATATGTGCAGCACTTGCTGTGTGCACGAGAGGACTTGAGTGCGTGCTCGTGCTCATGTGCTCCTCTGTCTGTGCTATGTGGTGCAGACTGGCTTTGTCCTGCACCAGCTTGAACTACGGATGGTAGCCACATCCAACTTGCGCATTTTGAAGCGCTGCCAATAGCTCAATACAAAGCGAAGTCTGCCAAGGTGTCTAACTAGGAGTGGCAAATTGCGAGTGCACGCTGGCAAGCATGCGTGTGGTCTGACCTTGAGTGTTGTCTGGTTCTAGGCTAGTTGAGTGTTCAAAACTACCTAGTTGGAATTGGCGCGACCCAACACCTATGATACAAATAAGCAGGGTGACCAAAGTTTAATTCCTACACGAGCGGCCGCGGCCCCAGCATGAGCAGATAGTTGGCTTTTTCTGGAAGTACGTAATTATTCTCAAAGTTTAAAACCAGATTTTCGCTTACTTCAGTGTATTTATTAAACTGCGTCAATAAATATTCACAGTAACTGTAGGAAGAAGCGCACTGATCCAAACGCCCTTCTTAATTGATGTCAGCTATTGGCCAATAGCAGCTGGGTATGGGAATCTGCTATATTACGAAATAAAGTGTTCAGAAAAGAGTGATGGGCAAGCTTCTGTTGAAAAGAGAGATTGAGAGAAATGTGACTTCGTGCTTTACTTGCGAGCTCCACGTACCGTGCACGACTGCAAAATTTGAGTGCAATGTTGACAGCAGTGTATGCTATCTGCAGACTGTGTTTTTTTCACAAAGCTCAAGGGGTTGTTTAGGACCCCTTTAAAACCTCGACAGCTGAGCTTTTCTGAGGCCACATCTACCCAGAAAACAGCATGACTATCAGCAAATACAGTCCTTACATTTACTCACATTCAGTAATTGATAAGAACATGTCAATTGTAAGCTGCATTTTGTTTGAGAAAAGGATTCATTGTAGATTCCAAAAGGTCTTGTTTGGTTTTATACAACAACGGTATTCTTGACGACTCTTGACTTAAATGAACTTTTGTCTGACTTTTGGCTGTTCTGGAATTCCATGGATGCTTTCGCCATACAGGGGAATTACAGGCTATGTGCAGCAAATGGCACTGGTTCGCATCCTGGGTCACCTACGGTATGCACATGTGCAACTGGAAGTTCTCAAAATGACAACTCACAAGGAGGACAGCACAGTTCGTATACGCTGGCGCATTGTGGGCGTATCAGGCTTGCGTGCCCTGTTCATGTTCTGGAAGTTCCGAATTTGGGAGTGGCAGAAGATGATCTCTCAGGAGGCTGAGTGAGTACATGGTCTATGCAACTAGTTGCTGATTGTTTTACACTTGGGCTGCTTTTGTAGAGCCATGAAGGTTAATAATTTGTCTTCACTGATGACCTTCCTTTGAGCACCCACTTTCTTCTGCTTGTTAGCTGACCAATTTTCCAAAGGCTCTGTTTAAAACACCATAAACATTTATGCATTTGCAGTAGATTCTTGGTATGTTGCATTGCTTTTTTTGGGGCCAAGATTGAAATTTCATAGTACTTGGCCAAAATAATCAGATTGCCATTCCCTGGGGGCCTCATTATCTGTAATATCAACTCATTAATTTCTTTGTAGGTGTGCACTGACTGCTTCTAATGCTGACTGTTTAGATACCTTTCAATGAACGAGTTCTTTTTAAACAATTGACTTGGGCACTGGCTTAAGGATTTAAAAATTCTAGAATTGTATAAGTACTCTTCTTCCTAAATGGTTGTTGTGTTGCACCTGTACAATCGTGGACAAATGAAACGCGAACAGCGGAGCGCGTGGCCGATAGTACAATTAGTGCAACCTGCTGGCCATGCTCAAGTCAGGCGGTGAGTGCGAGAGTAACCCCCGTATTCAGAAAGGAATCTTAACTTGAAGCCCGCACTTGACTTAATTTAAATGACGCCTGTCATGAACGCACCAACAGAAATGCAATGAGCTTCTTGGACGCGTTCATACGAGGCGTCACTTATATCAAGTCAAGCATGGGCTTCAAGTTAAGATGCATTTCTGAATACCGAGGCAAGTGTCCCACTGCGATATGTTCGCCTGTGTTTCCTGTGTGCTAGTTTTGTTAAACCGCCATGCCACTGGCGTGGCGCGCCGGTGGGGCTTCAGCTGCGCATGCCACGATTTGAAGATCCTGGTCTTCTCTCGTGGCTCGACGCCTGTGTCCACGAGGTAAATTTCCAAGCCGTCCCTCGTCACGCTACGTCTGGAGAATCCAATGAACAGTCGACAACTGGTGGCCTGTAATGCTGGCAATGTCACGTTGCGGCACATTGTACCAGTAAAGAGCAATCATCTGAAGTCTTCTGTCGACACACCAGGCATGGATGAGTTCTAATAGCCTTAGAAACACCGGGTCCTGTAGTTATATACAATAGCGCCGACACGACAACACTACCCCATTAAGGTGTGGCTCTTGTGCAAGCGGCGTTTTTAATGTTACAATTGAGTGGCACGAGCAGTGCTGCCTTCCAGCAGCTAAAGCACTGGTGGTAGCGAGGAGACAATCGTGGCAAAAATAAATACATAAATAAAAAGCAACTATTGATAGTGAGCAAAGCAAACACTCGTCTCGCACGTGCGGACTGCCTTTAGGCAACACCACGTGGCACGAACAGCTGCATTGACGGCAGTGTCAGCAGCGTGCCGGTGCAGTGGTATGATAAAACTAGTACCTACACTGGAAAACAAGACTTTCATTTGAGGGCTCACCACTCATTTGTGTGCAGGCGCGAGTAAGAACGGGTGTGAGAGAGAAAGTCTGGGGCCTTTTGCTTCTTGAATATATGACTCTGCCTAGGCACTACGGAGGAGGTTTCTTAGCACGTGTTGTATGCGTTTTTTCCCTAGACATGCTGGCGTTGTGGAGTGCGGTAGAGTTTGTTCACGCTTTGCCGCTGGTTGCCTGCGTGGTGAGGCAGTGGGCACGGACGCCCCATTTGGTGATCACTGTGTCTGAAAAGGCAATGTTCTGACTGGTATGTGTTGTATAAGTTGCGGGTCGCTTTTTTTGTCGTGACGATAGATAGGACTTTTCACAAGCACTGCTCCAGGAAGGCACATGTAACTGATAACGGAGGCCTCAGGCGCAAGCACCTGAGGTTATAGTAAAGCATGTGGTGCAGGATCTCTAGGGCACCCAAGGGGTAGTGGGGGATCAAAGCTGGAAGCAAGGCGGCCCGTGGGTTGGGGCTGCGGAAGCTGACACGTGCCAGAGGGTGTTCGCATAAAAAATTGGCTGACAGCCGATCTTGTACTCCCCTGTCACACGCAGACCTCGGCGAGCCCCAACCCACGGACAAGTCCAGATTCTAGCATTGGTGTCCCCGTTGCCACTTTGGTTTCCTGGAGGTGCCACCAATAATGCGAAATAATGACATTGTTACAATTAGTAAAAAGGTATGTTTGAAGAAATATAATTGTGTCCAGCCGCCAACTTGTAATGCTAAGTTCAGCACTAGCGCGCCCAGCGACTTCTGCAACACCAGTCAGAACTTTGCGTATGAAGGTACGTCAGAGAGACTTTCTCATGCCTGCGGCGCTATTGCTGGGTCAGTCATCGTCACTGGCAGCCTTTCAGCCACTTTCATTCAACCGCGGCTGCTAAAGCGCTCTGCCTTCCAGACATTTAATATATGTGGTCCGGGCTCTACTATGGTCGCTACTGCTCCCACAGAAACATTTGTGATGTTATTTACAAAGTACATCACCGTAAGGAGCGAGAAAGCTACAATCCGCCACGACTGGCTTAGTCCGCTGCTTCACCTACTTTACCGCGCCGGCAGCCAGCGTCCGAGCGATGCCGGCACGCCAAGGGACAAACGCCTACAACACACAGTACCTAGGCAGAGTCATATATTCAAGGAGCACAAGCCCCCAAAGTTTCTCTTTCACGCCCGCATTTACTCGCGTCTGCACACAAACAACTTGCGATTCCTCAAATGAACGTCTTGTCACAGGAAATGGTGGTCGAAAATATCGCAGTGGGACACTTACTCTCACACTCGGTGCCTGAATTGAGCATGGCCAGCAGGTCGCGCTCATTGTACTATCGGCCACGCGCTCCGCTGTTCGCGTTTCATTTGTCCACGATAGTACATTTGGCATGTATTAGTGTTGCTACATACTCTGAGGAGAAGAGGACTTATGTACAAACAATTCATAGTTTATTTGCTGCATATAGGCTTTGTTACCACTTATCTTTCTTATTGCATTTCTCTTGTCTTCCTTCATAGAGCTGGGGTCAGTATTAGGTATAAAGTTTGTTTCAGTGTAGTAGTAAAATTGTGGTGAAACTTAGCACCTGCCTATACATAGTAGCCATCATAATATTACAGTATAAGGTATCTAGAGCATCTCTGTTATCTTCGTTGAGAGATCTCACTGTAAATTTCACCATGGCATTGCTACCGCAGATGCTGCTGCTAGTTGTAGCTTGTGATAGGCTGAACAGCAATTGTTATTGGAATGTGGAAATATTTTTCCTTTAAAGGGACACTAAACGTAGATATTAAGTCAAGCTAAAGTGATAGATTAATGCTCAAGAACGTTTAAGACGTCAGCATTATCGCAAACGTTTTAGTAATCAAGAAATTGAGGCAAATGCGGGACATGATTTGCACCTCACCCAGGACATTCAAGTACTAGCCCAATGGTGTAGGTATTCGTCATTGTAGTTCTGTCCCTAGTACTCAACCTCTCATCTTAAAAAAGATCATTGCATTGCATGCTACTTGCATTGCGCTGGGATGCAGTATGCAGGAAATGCCACCACACCATTTATTGTGCTGGTAAAGAAATTTCGGAGGCCATGGGGTGCACGGCAGCTCGGAGCACTTGGGAAAACATGAGGGCTGACGATTCCTGCAGCGTAAGGGTGGTTGGGAGGAGTGAACACATGGTAACATGATCAAGCACGGTCTAGAAGGGGCAGGGCAGGAGGCCTACGCATATTTGCCCTTGCCTTGGTGCACGTTGTGTTCCTGCACATCTAGTGTTGGCGGTCGCATAATCTCAAGTTTCTGGCATGATGTGAAGTGTTTGCTCACATTGTGATGGCGAGTGTTCGTAGTCATAGAGTGAGATTTGTACATGTTTGCCTGAGCACGCGTGACAACAATAAAGCTACGAATCTTGCTTTGTATGGTTTCTCTATCTGCTATTACCATCATTGCTCTGCCTTGTGAAACTGTGCCATTTTTTTTTCTCTGGACAAATATGTATCTTTTTTCCATTTGTTTTTAATTTGTGGACATCATTGGATAACGGCTGTGGGCACAAGCGTGATCAGCTATGGCGTCCAAGGTTTATGGTGCATAGATCTCAGCACGATCTGCACAGCTTGCGCTGGTTCTCATACTCGCGCTATTATGGCCCAACCTTCTTGCAGTTTGCTTACGAGTGCTTAATGACAAGATACTACACCAGGATTACTGTGGGAATTTGTGAAATTATTTTTACTGCTGAAACCTTATAACCTTGAATTAACAAAATTTGCAATTTATAAAAGTATTTCACTGCAAGTACCACTTCCTTATATTATCGAGGATTGACTTATAATTGACATTGTCGCTAGACAAACTAGGCTCTGATGAATACTAAATCTGTCAAACTGTGAACTCAAAGGTGTCCTTTTCTGCATATTTATTGGTGAAAACATAAGGAAATCAACCTTGGTAAGAGAGTGTCAAGAACCTACAACATGTATTAAAATGCTGGTTGAACTTGGAATAGCACTTTCAGATATGTGCCATGAGCCATGATAGTCTTTAATATTTACCACAGTCGCTGTTATGAGATTCCCTGCCTGAGAAAAGATGTATGAGATTAGCTGCAGGCTGAAAATAAACTCCCTTCTACCCAAGCACTCACCCAGGATTCAAACCTGGGGCTGCAGAGGGAACAGGGTTGCTCACACAAGTGCACTGCTATGACAGCTGTTCCAAGCATGAAACATGACAATGAATAGGCAGGACAGATGCTGTCTCTACTTTTCCATGTTCCAAGCTTAAGCGCTACAAATATGTCACTTAAAGCAACCAACTAGCCTAGCTTTCTGCATTAATGCGTCAGGTCCCACGCTGCAGTTACATGCCGTTATCATAGAGACTGGATAGGTAAAGATGACACATAAACAAGGATCACATTATAAACTAAAAAAAATAATTCTCTGCTAAATAAGACTCATGATGTATGACATATTTCAAGAAGTGAGAGACCAATAGATAAAAAATGGTCATTGTACTTCCCAAGGTATCAGTTCCACGAGGCAAAACCAGATACATTTAGGTTTTTTGCTAGTTGCTAGAAATATTTTGTCACCGTGGCTAATGAAAAAGTCACATCCTGACACTTTTCAGCTGAAATAATTGTCAGAATTACAATGACTATGAAACAGTGTTCGATTTTGCTGCTAGAGAGACAAATTTCTGACAACTTTTCTATTTACTGGTAACAGCCAGTTGTAGGAACTTTGAAAAGCGCTCTCAGTGATGTTCATAAACCTGTGCCTGTGGCTGTATGCCATATTTATGTGTGTATAACCCGTGCCAAAAACGTGAAAAATCAGTAGTATGGGTGCAAATTATGTTCAAATCTAACCTTGAAATGTGGCTTCACGGCAGCGCTGCGTACGTTGCCGTGAAGCCACACTACAAGGCAAAGTTCACCATTTAAGGTTTCGTTATCTCCAAGGGAACCCCACCCCCGTGAGTTGAAACTCTCTCCCTTCTTTCATGGTCGCCCATTTTTCTCCTCTTTCTGGACTGTGATTTTGTGTTCTCGCTGGGCTAGCAGTTGGAAAATAGTGCATGCGGCGTCGGCGAACCAGAACGTGGATCATGCGAGCCGCGCTCGATGGCAGTCCTTTGCAGCGTAGCAGATGATCATTAGCGTTGCCGAAGAGGTGGGAAATGGAGCTGCTGGCTAAAGATACGATGTGGAAAAGTCGTAAATCCGCGAGGCTGTTTTTATAAAGATTTGAGTGTTGTGTGCAGTTATTTCTGTGAGTAATTCAGCTGACATTAAAAAAAAAAAAATTCCAGGGTGTTTATTGGGGTATGGGTTATACGTGGAAAAATATAGTATTTGCCTGACACCACCGCATGGGGGCGCCTCAAACATATATCAAACAAAGAACCTGCCTGATGCTGCTACTGGTGATTTGAAAGCCACTGCAACAATGTGCAATTGGGAGCCGCACACAATAACCACTGAGCTGTTGCCAATCTTCTGTGCTTCAGTTTGTGTGGGGTTTGTAGACAGGCAACACAGACTCTGAAAGTGCTAGTGTCTGCACGTGTTAGGGCAAGCAGCAGCTGCCAATACATTCATGCAGCATTATTAGTGCATAATGCAGCAGCCATGCAAAAGTTCCTTTTGCAAAAGAAGAGACAAAGGCCAACGGCGTTGTGGTGATTGGGCACAGATGCCAGTGCTGTTTGGGCCACATCTCTATTGCAGTGAAGGCAGGCTGCCCGTACCAGCGAATATAATGCAGTGTTACAAGAAAACAAACACATTGTTATCCCGGCTGTCACCAGTACGTTCGTTTACAAGTAGGGTGAGGAAATGTCCTTTTCTTTAATTCCATCTTAGTTTTGGAGGCCGTTTTCCTGTTTACCTGTGATGTTTGCTAATAAGGTATAATGTGTAATGTTTAGTCTCCAAAAGCTGCTACAATAGTATGTATGTCTAAATAGCCATGTAAGAAAACACACTTAACTATTTTTATTTGGTTTCTGCTAGGTGGACGGATGGTTTTTCGGTGCTTAAAGTAGGATCTGATGGCCTTATATACGAGCACATTTGTGACAAGGTAAGCTTCTTGCCTGTTTTGATGAACTCTGCTGCTATTATTCGGTGTCGAGTGGTAGGAATATATTGCACAGCACATCAATTATCAAGAATTTGTATGTAACCCTGAATTCAGTACAGTAACAAGCTTTTCTTTTTCAGCATTGTGGTACTACATTAATATGCTAGCCATGACATAACTGTAAGCACAACTCCTTTCTGTGCAATGATTTGGTTCATAACAGAAGCACATTTAACATTGGCACCTTCTATGCAGGTGCTGTACAGGCCATTTTTTTTTAAGAACATTGTTATGAACAGCGAAGGGTGAAGCCAAGCTTTGACTGCCATTTTTGCCATTTCTTTGTTGTATTGTGAGGAATATTTTTTTAGCATGAAGTTATTTCTTTAGGAAAGGTTGAAATTTGCATTTTGCACTCGTGGTGCTGTGAACCAGGTTAAGCACATGTACTTGTGTATTTTACTTATGCCACAATAGCATGCACTAGGTCTACAGTATATTTTTGTGATGTTGGATGGAAGCCATGTACATGCATGGCTGTTAAAAATGTACATTTTCATTTTGCTATATTTTCGGGATAGACAGATCAGTTGCAACAGTGACAGATCCATGTGGCCAAGTATCATCTCATTCCTTGCTGTATGCACTGGAGATTGTAACATCTTTTGATTAGTGATATGGCTTCCACATATGAAATAATTAAAAAATACTTTTTGAAGTACTTCTTTTGGAACTGTGTAGTGCGAATCTTTCGTGAGTGTAGCCACTACGTAAATATATACAGTACGACTAGTCTACAATGTCATTGTGTGGTTATTTGAACTGATTGTTAATTTGATTCTCTAGCACTGCTGATGCAACAGATTTATTTCTCATGTTGTAGATGATGCCTGACGAAGAGTTAGAAGAGGCGAAGCCATCTAATGTGGCCATCAAGCTTGCTTTGTTGTTGGGCCTGACACCACAATCGTTCAGCTTTGGATCTCCGACAGTGGTGTCCTCGAGCGAGAACAGCCTGCTTTAGTGCTGAAGCTGACACTCTTGCTTCTCTTCTCCCACACATTTTGTGTGTGCAGTGTACATAGCTTTAGGAACACAAGTCAAGACCTTTATCGGCCTTTACAATTTTGTCTCGCCTTCCTGCCACATTTGTAACAGGGTGCTCCCTGTTACAAAAAAGTGTGGCTTAATGGCTTTTGCAAAGGGAAGGATGAGTAAAGTTATCGTGTGAGAGCAATCCCTGTGAGTAGTAGTGCCTAGAGAAGGATGTTTGCTATTGAACTTGGTTCAACTCCTGTAGATTGCAGCAATGCTTTTGGCATAGCAGCTTGGAATCGCACAGTGTAAAATGATTAAGCAAGAACTTAAAGACCAAATGGAAGTTTTTTTAATATTGTTTTTGACAGCACACAATGTACATGCATGAAAGGATTATTTATCTCATAGCTGTCTGCTTGTGCTCGTCTTTTTGCGCTGTGTAAATTTAAATGTGATGCTTTACAAATGATGTCGATCTGTTTTATCTTCACTCCCGAAGATGCTGTTCACTATGTGATCTTCATATAAATGGCAATTTCTTTGATGGAAGTACAAGTTGCACTGTCTGCTAACTTGAGAAAAGTCATACTGGTTGGGCATGGTTTTAAAGTTGCTTCCACGTTGCAGCTTACTAAGGAAGCTGGTATTCAGTGGTGTGTCCACTAGTTATTTGTGCTGCTCTTTTATTGTTGTTGAGTGTTGTTTATTATCGGTTACAGTAAAGGGCGACATAATTTGAACAGCACTTATTTTTCAGAAATGCAAAGGTTGTGCACTTGCGCTCATCATGCTAAAGTTGGTGCACATAGCCTTTTACAAGGGAGTGCAGTAGTGAGCCATTTGTAGTGTGTTTGCTTCTAGGTTTTTGTTGCCAGTGCCATGTCTGAACAATTGTGTTTTCTGCATAGCTTAATCTGTGTACAGAGCAAGCTTTAAAGTGCTTTTAAGCTACATAGAAGCTGCATCAAGTTCTGGAACTTCTACTTACAAGATGTGGACATACTTATGTGCTAAGCATATGTGCAACTTGGATCACAAAGCAGACTGTGAGGGGTTTACATTATGTTCCAACAGTTGTGATTGTCCAGCAAATGTGAGAGTTGCAACAGTGTATATGAAATCAAGTAAAACGGCTCGTGGGCACAGTCTCGACATTGTCCCTCCCAATTTCAACTTTTACAGGTAATGCAACACAGCTGGCTATACATACTGGTGTGTAGAAGTGGCAACCTGCAATAGCATTATGTAATGTGTAAGGATGTGTCAAGTGTACTCACTGAGATTCACTACCAAAGTGTTGTACCTACCTTGCACATGCTTTGCTGTGAACCACTTGAGCCATCGTAAGCTTTGCCAGGCCAGCTTAGACAAAATGAGCTCTGTTGCAACAGGTCTCCCTTGTTGTTTTCCATCATGAAAAAACATTTTGCTTTAAATTCTAGGTTTTACTGTTAATTTGAACTTCATTGTGAGACACTGGAGCATGTGATGGCTGCACTGAGTTTAAGCGCATAGAGTAGATCTGTGCTTTTTGAGAACAATGTGTAAGCACAGTAGTGGCAAGGTGTTGCAATAGTGTTAGCATGGTGCAACTGTTGTACAGTGCGACCAGAATTGCACTGTAAGCATTGTTGAGAAGGTGCAGCATTGTACAAGCTTTGATGAGCTATGTTTCTGAGCGTTATCTATTCTGTCCATCACATGTGCCGTGGTTTCTATTATGTCCTTGTGGAGAGCTCAAAGCCAATGTTAAAGAGCTTTTGAAAACATTATCTGCACAGTTGCAGCCCTGCGTTTGTATTCAGTAGCTTCTTTTGGAAGGGTTGTTAATGCAAAAGCTCTCATGTTGCAATTTTTGTGGTCACCAGTTTAAGAAAGCAGTTTGCATTAAATTTGAAAGCATGCTTCTAATAGCATGCAGTGCCCTTCCTCCTCCCTTATGCATGTAAAAAAAAAAAAGACATATGAGCTCAACCACTGGGTGTCTGAGCTGTGCATAAAAACTGCAAGTGCATCAGTTTGAAGAGAAAGGTGCATGTCTGCAATTAAGCAGGAGTGCCACGAAGGGTAAAGGGAGTGACAGCACAAAGTAGTCTGCAGTGGCCTGGTCCACCACTGTAATGAGCAGCATCTGCTCCTGATTGTTGAATCAAACACCCTGTTCCACACATCTGGCTCTTCTGGACAATGCTTAGCAGTTCAGCACAGTGTGATAGATGTACTGCAATGTATGTACCCATGGCCCAGCGCAAGTGCTGATGTTGCACAGGCATGAATTGCAGTAGCAAGTTGTGTGTCACAGTATGCTAATACAGTCAATTTGAACCAGTTGCTTGCAGTCGCATTACACATTGTTTTTGTTTTGTCATGCTTTTTAAAAAATTGTCTGAATTGTCATTGGTTGTGTTCAAATTTGCATTACATTTCTAAAAACAGTAAACTTAAGGTGGTCAAACTTGATCAGGAGCCCATAGCTACATCTCCCATATCAGCAGCAGGCTTAAAACTGTGCTTGTATACAAAGCATCCGTATCTACGTGTTCAATTTCACGTAGCGTGACAATAAAAGAGAGATGTAGTCACCTGATAATGGTGATGGCTACTCCTTTTCTCATACCGGAAACAACAATATAAAAAAAAATATCTAAGAAATCACTTCGTACGGTCAGAAATCCGCAGCACACTTTTTATTCCTGTAGTGCCTTTTGGCATCTATTTGTGGCGCAGAAATTTATATGCATAATGATACCTAAAAACATTTCTAGAATAGTGTAATGTTGCAGTGTGCAGTGTCTCCAGTGTATTTCAATGTATATAAAAATTCTGCTGTGTATGTCTGACATCTTTAAACACAGTGTCTCATTGACTTTCTTTTTTGCTTTCTCTCTAAATGCACTGTTAATGGGTAAGTTGCTGCAGTTTATCTTGTAATTTCTCAACAGAACTAAAAGTTTTGCTTCCGAGTTGTAAAAAATGTATCCTTGGTGGATGACTGACTGCTTACGCTACATTGCATGCCCGCCTGAACAGTTGTGTAACCATGGAAAACTTGCAAGCATTATTGGGAGGCTTTAATGTATGGAAATGGCTTTGGCTCACTATTTGCGCAATACTGTCACCTGCACATTCTTTTCTGCTAAATTTGCTTATGATTAAATAAGACATCACTTTGTGACGAGTTGCATACAGCTTATTATATGTAGTGTCGTTCATTTGTATAATTTTGTGAACTTCTTAAAGCGACTTAAATTGTACATACATATGGAGCATTTAGCTGCTATCCTTCACGTAAATGAAGGCACAGTAACTTTTCCTGTTGGGATGACTTACATGAGGTCGCTCAGCAGAAATTGTGTGTGGTACTTGTGAGAAAGGTTGCTGTAATGCTGTCTGAAGTGAAAAATCATTGTCCCATCAGCCCCTCACCCAGAGAATTGCAATATTTACTCTTTACAAATTAGATGCCGCATCCATTCGTGTAATCCTCTCATGACGATTGGGTGGGCTGGAGAAGTGTTTAGTGAAAATGTGCTGCAGTGAGTGAGTGCTAGTCTAAGCTCCAGCCTGTTTATAGCTCACAATTCAGTGCACAGTCTAGTTTGATAATTAGTGGTCCTATAGTGGCACATTGGGGTGGACTTGGCATGAACATGTTCCTTTACTGTGAGTGCATATGTGCATGCTCTTGTTTAGAATATAAAGCGCTGCTTCCTGTTTTAGCCGGTGAAATAAGTTGCCACAGCGGTTATACTTGTTGTGCTTTACTGTCTACACCACTATCAAGTTCCAGAAATAAGTGTCTGCTACAGTACACTTGTCTCTTGCTGTAGGGATTTCAGGAGTGTGTTGTTGCATATTTTTTTTATTCAAACATGATTAAATCTGTAGTACATCCTTTGGTAGTAGTTGTGGAAAGTTCTGTTGCATGAATAAAACTTATTTTTCAGTGCTTCATGTCATGTGTAGTTTAATTATGTACTAAATTCGTTCTGTAATTGTTACTCTTACTCCTCCTAGATTGCGTTTTGTAAGCAGTCTGCTAAAATTTTAACTTTTGTGAACATGTGTCATGCCAGCTGGTGAAAGCTGTTAGCCATTGCAAATTCCTAGCCCGAGCTTTGGGACTGAGCGTCAACAGTTTGGTGATATTGGAAGAACCTTTTTGAGATTATTAATAAATGCACAAGAAGCACTGTCAACACAAAAGCGTCGCTTCATGCCGAATTGTTGACAACTGGCTTTGCAGTCACTAACAAATGGCCTAATACCCTTTGTGTCACTGAACTGTGTTTAGAATTCGTGTTACGGTAAACTCTCTTAATGTACTGTTAAGAATGGCAAGCTTTTGTGCTAGTTTTTATAACTAATTGCTCCAGTTAATAGCTTTTCAAATGTGGAAACAAAATAAGCATGCGTGATTTCATACTTCACATCAGCAGCCATAAATACTTCAAGAGAAAGTTTTGAGTACTCATATAACAAATAGCTTAGTGCCCAGAGTAGCTGCCTTGTATGACACTGGGGAAGTGTGGAAAAAACATTGGCCAAATGAAAGTCAACATGGGGCAGTATGCTTGCTCACTCAGATTCTTGGCGAACGCTATGAATGCTATACTTTATCTCACAAGTTGTTTGCAGCACTGCCAAAGGTACGAGGCGTACACAGCTAACATCCTTGCACAGTGGAATACAGTTCCGTGCATAACTGTCCCAGTATAGGTGAGAGTGGAGAGTTTTAGAGTGCAGCTCTTAGGCGTCTGTACCGGCGGCAAGTGTCGGCGTTGTTCGATGTCTGTATAACCGAGCGAACGAGTGCTGCAAAGAGTGCAGCGGAACCATGAGGCGGAAAGCAGAGGAAGAGCTGAGGGGAGGCGGCCTAGGCATCTGCAGCTGCGTGGGCGATCTGTGCTTCTGGGGTGAAAAGGGGAGGGGGGGGGCTATGTTAGTCCGCGGTGTCAGCTGCTGAGGACAGTATACGGTACCAGCGTGTGTGACGGGGATCACTGCTCTTGCAAAGGGCAATAGTGAGCGGCCACGAGTAAGGCTCGATGTGACACTTCCTTAGGTGTTGTTGCTGCTGACACTGCTGGCACGAATTCCCCGTGACGAAGGGCCACTCTCGTCGTTGGTGGAACGAAAGCATGAGAAGGAAGTGTAGTGCCGCGCAAGACTCACTGTGCGGCAACGATGGCTATGGTATAGCACCAGATAAGCACGCATGAGCTCTATAGACACGAAGCGCTGCATGAGCAGAGGTCTGTCTGCAGTGGCTGCTGTGAATCGCACAACCCACGCACTGCCTCTCACAATCTCTTGATTAGCAAGGCAGACGCACCGCACTTTGCTCTCAGTTTGTAATGTGCTGCATGAGACAGATTGTCCATGCTAGCCAATATATCGCAAAGTGAAAATACATACAGAGCTGCACTCAAATTTTGCATTAGGGAGTATTGTAATCGTCGGTGAATATTTTTGCTTGGTACATGATTAGTTACTGCGATACGTGACATGTTAGGACCTTTGCATATGCACGTCACATACCGCGAATTACTGTGGTGGTGAGTAGATGATGCAGCATGGATGAACACCTCTTGAGTGGCATTTGACCTTCCTATTGGCTAAGGAATCCTGCAGCTTCCACAGTGCTGCAAATGACTTGCGAAATGGAGTATAGGCCCAATATGTTAGGTGGAAAAGTCCTCCTTGAAGATATTGCACTTTTGCTGCATAAAGGATTTGGGTGTGTTTAGAACCTCTTTGACAACCATGTGGACTTTTGGGAGTAAATTCCCATTTTGCTAAGAAAGTGACCCATTAAACAAATTGCTTGCTGGAGGCATAACTGCGCTCTGCAGATGTAGTGACTATCTTTCAGAGACAATTGCTGCTTTTGCATGAACTATGAAGGTAGGTGGTTTTGTGATCTTACCTTGGGATAATTAAGTTTAATGAAAAAAGCCTACATGCAATTATTAAGAATTTTAGTGGCATAAAAGTGAGCTAGTGAAATGTCAAAAGAAAGTAGTGAAACTGTTTTATGAAACTGGAGCTACAAAACTGGCCTAGCAAAAAAAGAAGTCTAAAAGGCCGATCTTGTGCCATGTTTTTCAAGGTAACCTTCCAAAGCAATATACGTAGTATTTGTTAAAAAGATTGTGCATGTGCTAAAATGGCTTTTTCTTTGTCCACAGACTAGTACAATAAAGTATTGTTTCCATTCAATAGCCTTGCCTTTACCACAGCAGAACCCCTGTAGGGATTCAGCAGTGGTAAAGGGTGTTGAAGGGAAACATTAACTTTTAGTGGGGAAAATGGGTGACTATGACTAGTATATGAACAATTCTTGGAAAGTGTTCATGCTCCATGGGAGGACCGTATTTAGAAGGAAGAATGCCCTCTTTAAACGAGTTTTTAGTTTGAAAAGAGCCATACAGGGCAGCTAATTCTGCAAATGGTCTAGTGACGGATACATCTCTTAATATTCTGCAGAGGTAGGCTTTTGTGGTGGCTATGCTTAAAGGAAAAACTGAAAAAAGAATAAAGGAAGCAATGTTGCAATGAATAATTTGTCTGCATATTGTACATGTGCACAAAATGTGTGTTCTAAACTCTATGGTTCTGATGCTTCCATTTCATAAACTGTAGCGGTACCATAATTTAAGCATGCCAGTTTCTTCCATCCTTGTGGCAGCTAGCGCTTCAAGAGACTACATTGCACCACCTTCCCTCAAAGCAACTCTCCTCATAGCAACTAATGCTACTAGATTCCGTGCAACATAGTAAAGTCTTTGGGATTGGCCCAGGTCACAGCAAATAAGCAGGTTGTAATGCTTCTCTGCCATAGTACAGTAAATTGATTGTCATGCTATCATCACCATACGATCATTGTTGCCCTGTAATCATGCTGCTGTCATCGTACACCCAATCCACTTTGCAGAACTCCAAACAATGCTGGAGAGCCAGCTGCAAAACGCTTTGCATAACATTGATCCCCACAGCGCATAGACTCTGCATAACATTTATTTTCATTAGTTCTGATATTTGGGCATTATCAGTGCCTGGAGGGGCTGTATACACAATCATTCTAGCTCAGCAGATGAAAAGGTGGTGTTTGGAACAATATTATGCACAGCACTGGGCGCTAGACATTGGGAATGTATCCACAAGGATGTAGACATTTGGTACTTGATTTTTGAGCTCTTCACAATTGCAAGATACTAGCTGAACCTGTTGCACAAAGCCAGAAAGCAAAATGTAGCTGTTATATCGAGGTTTAACAGTAATGCACATGGCAAGAAGCAGATAAATTATCATTAGCAATATTTTTCGTTTTCAAAATAAATTGGGGCCATCCTGTAAGCACTTATTTCAAAGAGAAAGCACCATCTCACTATATTAACTACAAATCTAAGCATGGCAAGCAGGTCATGTTAAATGGGAAATCGGGCACAGTAGAAATGCTATGAGGTGGCACAACATGCAGCACACTTGAATGAGCCAGTTGAAAATAGAGGAGGTTTTCAACAAACATTATACGCCCTTGTCTTACAACTTATTCTAAGAAATGCATCATGCAGTGGTTCTGCTTTGTCTGCATAACATCACCTTTAAGCATAGTCATTTTAAAATGTGTTAAATGTGTACATGCAGCGGTTGATCAGCTGCTCAATTCACAGCAAACGCACAAATAAATTAGTGCATCAACACAAAATGCAGCTTCATGTGCAGTGAGTGTACATGTTTCAAAGACTTGGTCAGAGCATGGCCTTGAAACTGATTTCTCAAATAAAGTTATCTCCATAAGAAATTCTTATTTTTTGTTGAATGAAACTGTTGAATGAAAAGTAAACCAAATAGTTTTACTCAAGAAAGGTTTTTGCCAAGGATTGTTTTGCCAAAACAGGAAGCAGACATGCTCTAACACTTTTTTCCTTGTTATACAAGTATGATTCACAATATTGGGGGCCTTTACTTCTACTGTGTGTAGCAACACCGGAACAACATGTATATCACCAGCCATGGAGTTTCCTACAATTCATAGAGGGAATCCAGGCGCTGCAATTGTTCAGCCACTATAGGAATTATGGGTAGTACATGGATTTGTCTGATCTTTGTGCTTGTGGCTTCATTTATTACAATTTACCAATTTACAATTTATTCCCATGCTGGCTGAACTGCCCTGCTTGCAGCTCTCGTAGACACTAGTGCCACAATTCCCTATAGTAATTGTATAAAACTCTATGCCACCAACATCCACTGCAGCAGTGGTGGCAGAGTGAAACTTGTGAGATCAGCCCGTTATAAACCTTAAGCCGCAGTTTTTGCACACCACAATATCTTAAACACAGTAAAACAAAAAATGGGAACAACTCCTTCAGAAATACAAGCAGGGTACAACTTTGTAGTCCATTGTTATGGCAGACAGCAACCTTGCATATAGCAAAGTCAATATAAGAACTGTTCGAAGGCCCTTGCCCACATTTACTTTTGAGACAACAAGCTAAGTCACAACATCTCTTTTCGTTGCTTACATTTCACTGTAGCCAGCATATATAGTAAGTGTTACTGGAGGTTGAGAAAATTTTAAAGCGATAGCTTTTTTTTTGCCCTCCCCCCTTGTACCTTATGGTTTGTATGTTTCTGGCCATTTATGTAATCTTGAGGGTGAATTAGCTTGGCATATGTGTCTGTGTGTTTGCGTGCCATATTTGCACCAATATAATGAGAGTCCACTTATCAAAATTTCTGGCCTCGAAACATACCTTGCATATTATATATTTGGGTTTGTGACATCAATATATCATTCATTTTCTATTTTACAAAATTATGCATTTTTAATGCATAATTTAATGCATTTTAATGCAATAATTAATGCATGTTCTATTAAAAAAATAATTTCGCCTGCTCGCCATGCTGCCTTGCCGCAAGAGCAGCGAGTTGGGAGTTGCCACCGAGCAATTTAAACCGTCCTTTTTCTCTTGATTTAGAATGCTGTTAGTTCCACGTCAGTATGGTTACACCGTATTAATCGCAATCCTGAGCAAGACGATAGGCACTGCTGGGCAAGCGCGTCACATACCCAAGAATTTTGGACATTGCCCCTGCTGCCATCTGTTGAGCTGCACTGCAATGCACCAATGTAACGCAATGGGCAACATTTTTAAAAGAGGTTTCAAAAGGCCACCTGTATTTCAACAACTTTCAGTTAGCAATGTCAAGGAGGGTGTGCCCTTCTAATAATGTGCATATTTATGGCACTTATTCATAACATTCCTGCTGAGTTACAGCAGTGTTTTAATCCTGACCAAAATTTGGCTATAACGCAGCAAGAACGCTACAACTAAGTGCCATAAGTATGCTGATGTTGCTAACCGAGTTGAAATTCGGGCGACCTTATGAAACATTTTTTTAAAAATGCTGCCCACTGAGTTACACTGGTGCACTACGGTGAAGTTTCATAGATAGCCAAGGGGCAATGTACAAAATTCATGGACATATGCGAGCAGTCTTCAATGCCACGTGGTGCATCACAGCGTGCAATCTGTAAAAGGCTTTGCCATGTTCGACTGTGTCACAAGAATTTCTGAAGTGCTGTTCATCCAATACAATAAAGCCCTGGTGGGTGTCACGTACCGAGAATGATGACAACCTTGCTGACAGTGACAAAGGTGTAAAGCACTCGTCCTTTAACTTTATTTTGTCACGGCAGTTCGCAGTAATGATAAATAAAGCTCTGTGGGTATGCGCCTTTATGCATTGTTTCCCGTTTCTTCGTGACATCACTTTGCGATAAATGGTAATATTTTTTTATTTTTTTGTGAGGCTGAAAGTTGCCTATCGCATTATATTGTGGGTCGCATTATTTATGTGCAAATACAGTATGTATACATGAAGAAAATACATTTCTGATGATTGGTTTTGAACCCTGTTCCCCTAGCACAGAAGCCCGGTGCTCTAACCACTAAGCCAGGGACACATGCCTAAAAATAAAACACCTTTACGAATTTCCCTTGTACTAGGCAGTGCTTTGAGATACTTGGTGTATTAGGCGCGAGCATCCTCTAGGTGACAATGAAGACAGAAGTTAAGGGACGCCTTCATTGGCAAAATTCTCTCATCGTACTGGGGCATGTTTCTACAAGGTCAAGAATGTCCTGTCTTGTGATGTGAGCCAACACGTTTTAATGCTGAATAAAGTTGCGCTTTCTCTGCAAGGCCCACCATGGTGGCTGAGGGATGTGTTTATCACTGAAATCTGCAGCACGTCTCTTGTCATAATGCATAAGCTATCGCTTACAAAAACATCAACTCAACGTTGGTTCTGCTGGGATGTTTTTTTTTAACTAGCGTTAATATACCTGACTAGCGTCATGTATGTGTTACAGAATGTGTGGGCACTCTCCATATTCTGTGCAGGCAAAAAAATTGCAAGCAATGCTATGGATAGATGTAAACGAGGAAAGGTGAGCCAAAACGACATCCATATACAGATGCAGCAAAAAAATTCTGGTATACTGCATATGATAAGTTAAACGCTGTTTGTGACAAGCTCAGCCTAATTCAAACCATTAGCCATTTTTTTAAGCTAACAAGTTTTAACTTTTCATTCATTCTTTGCTTTTGTATGTACGGTTTGCAGCTTGAGAACTTATCAGTGTCAATTTCATGTTAAAACTGTGAAAAATTAACTGATGAAAGGTATGAACAGAAAAGTTCACTTTTCATTCATGCTCTCCGAGACTTATGTAGTTGCAATATATGAACTAGTTAACTTGTACAAATCATCACACGTCAGAAACAACTGCACTGTGAAACATATGAAGTGACTTTAACGACCGCACTACTTGCATATGCCTTCCGCAGCATTGCCTGCTAAGTATAAGTGAGCACTCCTCAGTCATGAACCACATGTTCACAGTAAGAGCTTTACAAATAGCCTACCCAAGTGTCTTTGCGTATCCAAAGCCCAACGCCCTGCTTTCATTCTTTCGTAGGCCCAGGGGTTTGCGTAACCCCAACTTTGGGCATTCAAAACCTAAGCTCCCTAATGTTTGGAGTGCGAACATGGTGACCCTAGGTAATTCTTTCTAGTATAGCAAGCCGAGCCAAAATTGTACACATTCACAACTGGTCACAAAGCACAAACAGACGAGCATAAAGAGAGATGGGAAAATGGTCACACAAGCCACAGTTCCAATGTTGTCTCAATGTCTTCTCTGCATGCTCATATGTTATGTGCAATGATGAGCATTTCATTTGCACATCATTGTGGGAAAGCCAGCTTCTAGAGCCATACTATACTGCCTGAAGCTTGGGCTTGCTTTGAGTGTGTGCTGTTGTCATTCAAATGTGCTCATGCTGTTTGCTATGCATTCCTATTGTGGAATTACAATGTTGAGCAATTCTTTTATATGAGGGATAATTTATCCGAGTTCAATATTGTAGCATGCTCAATTTTTTAAAAAGACTAATTTAATTATTGCAGTTATAATTACTAGGGCCCGAACTACCCTAAAGAGGTGAACAAATACATTGTCAGTAGAGCATAGATCGATAAGGATCTCAACCAAGTTGCGTGCCTAACTGCACTGTACACGTGTGGCTTTTCTAAAAAGTCTTCTCAAGAAAACATTACTCAAATGGCACACATTCAAAGGTGTTACTCAAGTTTCTGAATCGGCGATTCGGGGCCCTTGTGAAAATGGATGTTAAAAAGAAAGAAAAAATTTATTTGGTGTCCGCATGACAGGACGAAACTGTTCTCTGTCATTTAAGCACATAATTAAGGTTATGAACACCCATGAATAATAGAACTTAAAGAATCGGTAGGCTCGTTGGGGTCAGAGCTGAGAGAGTGGATGACAGAGGAGGGGAAATTGTCAGTGTGATGAAAGCAATTGAGCCGGAAGACACGAAGGAGCGTGAGTGGCGTACCATTGAACTGGCATCGTCAGAATGAGCATGAGCAGAAGCAGAGGAGTGCAGCTTTCAGTTACGCATCAAGGTTGCCGAGATGGAGGCAGCCTGAGGGGACAGAACGAAGGCAGAACCCAATGAAGCAGCACAAGCGGTTTGCTCTCGAACAATAAATCCGTACAAGTTTCTCCCGCAGTTTCAGCATGCTAAAGATCATTTGGATGCCTATCTCAACAGATTTGAATGTGTCACTACCAGCCAAGGCCGGCGCAGATCACAGTGGGCCATTGCATTGAGCATGTGCCTCACAAAAGAAGCTTTGAAAGTATGTGGCAGGCTACCTCTGCAGGAGTGCTTAGACTATGACCAATACAGGCTATCTCTGCTGCAGTGTTGTTCTTCAGCAGATGGGCACAGGGAACATTATGGAGTCTCCAATCTCAAGAACGAAGAAATGGCTATGAAGTACGTGGCTAGTACATGACGAAGCAGTTCTTAGCAAATTGCAATAAAAGACTGGTGACCTTTCTCAGTGAGAGAGAATGCCATGTGCGCAGCTACAAAAGTAGCAAATCAGTTTATGGAAGACCAGCAACAGAAAAACGTGTACCACTTCAGAGAGGAATCAGAAATGAACAATATTCTGAGGCAAATACCTGGATGCGACTAGAGCTGCAATTGCGAAATGCTTCTTGTGTAGTAGAGTGCTCTACACGGCTCCAAATTGTCCAGCCAGAACAAGATCCACATTTTGTCAGACATGCCATCGACGCGGGCGTGAGGTAATACATAGTCCAGAAAAAAGGCTGTCGCATGAACAAGCATCTTGTGCTTTGGATAGCGCCCAGTAAATGTCCGAAGCTATGCTTGAACTGGGAATGTTAATATGTAGCTTCAGATGGGGTGGCAGGGCCCGAAGTCGGTGAAAGCAATCCTCAGGGTGATATCACCAGCCCGATATGCGAAGAACATGAGGAAAGTAACTCTTACAATAATATGCCCATGACGGCGTACATTTTAAATGTATATGACGTTTCCATGCTGCAACATACAGGCAGCAATACCTCTGTAGTGCGCCAAGGCCTCGTTTCCTTAGGGTCTCTTGCCTACAAAGAGCTGTAGCATTGGTTGAGGGAACTACACACGTTCTACCCGAGGCCCAGGTTACCTTGTCGTCACTACTTTACTGGTAAAACGTTGGCAAGATGTACAGGCATCCCTACCTGTGACATAATCCTAGGCAACATTCCAGGTCCCCAGGAACCAGCAGATCAACACTATGATTGGGTACACCCAAATCAAGAGGTTGCACAGGATACGCATAAAGGACAGATTTTATTACTCATGCCCGATGCATATGTACAAGCTCATGCTTATTCTAAAGGCACTAAATAAGGCTAAGGGTATTTCAAATGTGAACATCAGCTGCAGTATGACAGCCCCACGACGGTGCACAAGGAGGATACTCCAAGGTAGCCCGTCGGTTTCGCCACAGTGACAGTGTATAGGGTCTGATAAACAGATATTAGTTATGTCCACAAATCAATCCTTAGAGAAAATGAACAGGCACTTATTTCTTCTATATGATAACATGCAGGTCCCAGAGACATGGCATGATGGTCCCTTAGCTAAGCATTGACAGAACAAACAAATGTCGGATATCCAGGCAGAGGAAAGAGGGTTCCAAGGTACAAGCAGAGAATGGTATAAAGAATATGAAACTGCTCAGGAGGCAGCTACAGCTATCTCTGTGTCTACTACACATAACATATGTTCACCCGTACTACCCATTTGTGCAATCCAAAGTAATTGCAGCAAAAAACAACTCCCAAATCTGATACAGGACCATGATTTTTGTGAATACATAGTAGGAGAAAGGTTAACATGTGAGGCACCAATATTTGCACCTTGCCTTTTTGTGCCTGACACTGCTTTGCCTCTAGGGTGTTAACCGAATGTTAGTAAAATCTTACTATTTTGTTGTCACTTGTCCTTTAGAAGTGTTATTCAGGATACAGTCAACAACTGATTATTCGGACAGCAATAATTTGGACACGCTTGATTACTCGGACAGCCCCGAGGCACCGCCACTATAGCCCCATAGACAATGTATAAGGATGACCGAAATTTCGAACACCTTACAGCGTGTCGTGCGATAATTCATACTCTCACTGCATGGCTGTGTCCTAATATGGCCACTGAGTCAAGGAGAAATAGCAATATTTTCTTTTTGACACGTTGCCAACATGGTCATCAACTATGACGCCGGCACTCCAGGAAACCAAAACTATAGTCGATCTAGCAGTCGCCGATGAGAATTTGGTGCTGTTCTTTGTCTATCTGTAGCGACAGCATGACAATGGTCGAGATACGGGCCGCAATTTTGAAGCAACACCTTCTGCTTGATTCTATGACTCTCATGGCCAGCTGATCCCAGTGATAACATGTGCGAAGAGTTGCTCTGATCACTGATAAAGCGTGGAAAGGAAGGGCATTGTTAGAAAATCACGGCCACACAATGTCTGGGTCAAGGGCAAGTGTATGTCTGCACAGCAACACGCATTGACAAACTTGGGCTGTATTCACGAACTACCCCTTGCGAAAGATACCTTCATTTGTGCATGACTAACACTGGATGTGTTGATGGGCAGTAGCGTTTCCACACAGTGATAAGATAGCGTGCACTGCACTGTGCCAAGAATGCCGTCGATCGCAGATGCCGATGGGCCTTGCGTTATAGTCACGTGAAATTATGTATGTACCTAACCATTTTCCCGCCTACCTCGGTCAATGGGTAGTCCGCGGTCAAATGGGCAGCGTATCGGGCTGCTGTCCTGGGAAAACGAGGTTCGAAACAAATCATTGGACCAACTTGGGTCCCTGGGTATGTGGCAATGTGTATACATGTGCTGCTCTCCAATGAACCTCTTTCAAGCAGACATGGGTCACTGTAGATGCGGGACTGCGTAGGTACCGCTGTTCAATGAACTCTTTGATGCCAACTTGGAGCACTGCGTATGGGCCACTTAGTCTGTGCTGGTCTTTAATGAACCTCTTTGACGCCTGGGTCACTAGGTATGTGCCACTGGGAATGTGCTGCCCTACAATGGCAAAAAAACCCTTAAATTTAACCGATGCTAATTAGATTCGAACCGACGTCGCAAGGGTTCTTCAAGGACAGGAACCCAATACTTACAAATGTGCCACTTTTCAATGAACGCCTTTCGCGCCAACACTTTAGCAAGCTGCACCATGAATGTACCGAGTAGATGTCGCTCTTTAATGAACTCCTCGCCGACTTGTGCCACTGGGTGTGCGGCAAGGTTGACAGCAATTCTCGGCATTCACACACACCGGCGTGCCATGCATTTTCGAGGCCATGCACAGGCTTCGCATCGGCACCGCTACATGACGTTGAATGTTCTTAGAAAATGGCAATGGAAGCGTCCTGCTGCAGCACACACCTTATACATAACTCATTTCAGTGGTGGCAGTGTGCTGTGTCGCTATACTGATTCAATGATAAATGCATTACTGTCGACAGTCATCGAGAGAGGTGTTACAATTAATTTTTTTAGTCGCTTGTGGAATAAAGTCACTTATTTTCGGGTGTATCCAGTATTTAGAACTCCCTAACATGCGGACATTCGGGCGGTTCCCGTTAGGTCCATATTATCTGTCGGTCGGTGACTGAAATATAATGATGTGAATGCACCTCTATGTGAGTAGCTTTTTTTCTTATTAAAGAGAGAGAGAGAGAGAGAGAGGAGAAGAAGAAGAAGAAGAAATTGCAACTGGGGGTTGTGTTTTGAGGTGCACATGCTACCATTGCAAACAAAATTTGGAGGACACTTCAAGCTTCACTTTTAAGAGTGGAACGCAATAGCATTCAAAGATCCCCGACTGCTTTTCACCCTTCCCGGCAACTGCTGCTTATGTAACCATAACGTTTACCGTGAAATGCCGGTGGCAAAGGCTATGCATGAAGACAAGCTTTCCAGCAGAAACGCAGCCTCTTGCATGGGCCAATCTCCTGTTATTGTTTCGCATTTTTATTATTTCAGTCTAGGAAGATCCAACATAAAAGGTGTGCGCTGTTAGTGTTTTGTTTTCATGACATTTGTTTATGGGCTGTCATTCTCAAAATTCCGAGGAATACCTTTGTAAAGAATGAAAGACCAGGTGTGAGCAACTTTGGTGATAGGAGAGCGGTTGGGTATGTATGGTTCGGAATGATTTTTCGCAAAAAGACTGTCGATGCTGGACGCGGGACGCCGATGCCGAGTTTTCTGCGATACAGGTTATCGCTTTCATATGAAGACGACGACAACAACCCAGACATACGAGCGCGACTTTGCAATGACACAGAAAAAATATGTGAATGAAAAAGAAATGCGGGAAAGCTTTGTGGCATGAGCATGAAACAGGCGCCATTGAGAAAGAAGCTGGCAAGAGAAGCAGTCCGTCGGACTAGAGATTTAAGTGGTTGGTTTTCTTGATATTGAAAATATCAAGAAAAAAAGGTGCTTTTTTCGTCTTTTCAACCAGGATAAAATTTAAAGAAAAGAGAAAACCCCAGAGCTTCTCCACAGAAGTCTGTTGCGATGCGACTCCTTTCGACCTATATAAAAGTTGGGTCAAAAGAAGGAGTTTGGGAGCCTGTGAAGCACCAGGATCTATCCACGTGGTGGAAACAACTTCGCTTCACCCAACCCTTGAGCCCCCTTGCCCATCGTGCCCTGCAGATTCCCCCTTCTTTTACGGCATGTGAAAAAAAACTGGTCCGAGTTTGGAAATGTGCACATTAAGCTACGCAACAGGCTCACTGTGAATCGTGAGCAAGAACTTGTGTACATGCACTCGAACCTCAATGCCCAGAAGGCTTCATCCGCTGCACAGCGAAGTGTTGATGCATGAGGCGGAAATGAATTGGACAAAGATTGATACAAATGTCGGTCTTGACGCTTTGTTGTGAAATCAATGCCTTGACGTGAAATCATGCCGAGATTTTGAACCCGGATGCTCTGCTAGGACTTTTGTGATGCAGTAAAGTAACAATTATATTCTTTTTAGTGTTGGAGAAATAAATGTATCAGGTTTTTTATAGCTCTGTGCACAATCGTCTTTCTTTTTTTTTTCAATTTTTCATATTTTTCTCAAAGAAAAACATGAATGCAACCAGTTTTTTTTCAGGCCCCTCAAAATTTCATGAAATTTGACATCTCTACGTCGGACTTAAGGTCCGGGCTCCTCCTGCTCGTCGCTGGTGGTCCTGGGCGTGTGGATCATGTCCCAAGCTGGTGAACATCCTCGGGCATCCAATGGGACACCAAATGTGACCTCTCAGCTCATCGGTCGTTCAAGTGATCTGACCACAACATCTTGCCATTAGCCCCTCCCGCTGCAGGGCCTATGTCACACTGGTTTTGGAACTTGCGTCACAACCTGCACTGGACCACAGTGTCGCATAACCCTTCATGTTGTTTTGCCTGATGTCCGGACTACTTTGAGACCAAGCTTGCATTTTTTCCTGTGTTATGACTTTGAAGTGTGATAAAATCTGTGAGAGTGCAAAAGGGAACACGCTGTGTGTCAATTTCATGTCTGTTTGCAGTGAACAGTCTTAACCCTTTTAATGTCGAGTGCTTTTATTTTTTATCTCAAATATTATAAAGGCGCAAAGCCACCACTGGAAATGCGCCTCACAGAAAATGAGGGAGACAAAGAAGAAAAAAAAAGGGTCCCTTGGCTCTGGTCTAGGAGAAGGCAGGGAAGGAACGTCGCTTGTGGATGCTAGTCAAGGCAAAGGGAGGGAGTGTCTGTGTTTACAGCAACGCTCACCTCCTGGCGGCATGGCAACAGAAAGTTCAATTTCTTCAAACTCCTTTAATAATCAACCAGTTTGAAACATTTTGGTGAAACGCTCCCTGGATGGTGCGTTCAACTTCCAGTGTATAACCAAAATTTGCAATGGGGCCTGGTGAGGGGCTCTAAGAGCCTGCTACGGCAAGCCCGCTTAAACAGTGACGCCTGTGCATGCAGCCTTAGCTTTACGCAGATAAAGTGTACCTGTGTAGTGCAAACAAAAAGAGATGGACTGTAAATATAAAGAATTTAATTGTGCTTTCTGTATTTTATTTATGGCACGAGAGAAAAAGATGAGAAAATAGTTAAAAGTGTCAAGGAGTAATAGGTTGCCGCTTGTCACTTTCACATTGTCATGAAAGTGGTAATCTCTTTAACATTCTCTATAAAATTCTGGCACGACTTTCACATCCTTGTGCAGAGCTCTCAGTTCCACAGTGGCACAGTCGCTACAATCAGCTGCACTCATGCCGGCATTTGTGACTATTCACTGTTAGGCTCTTGGCAACATGGCATTCATGTTGAAAATGCTCGAGACAGAATTGAGAGTACACTGAAGCAGCAAGGAGCAAGCATTTGCCTTTTCCTTGAAAACTTTTACAGAGCATCTACTATCAATAAAACATACGAGAATCTTTCTGCCTTAGCCAGCTTTTTACATTGTTTGTGCATGCAAGTGTTTTCTGACTAGAGAATTCAGTATTCCTTAACAATAATGTAACAAGGAAAAAACTTGTAAAAAATGATGCCCCCTCCCTATAAGAATGAAGCATAGCTGACAAAACCAGAAATATAAAGATAACAGATATACGAGGGAGATTTGATAAATCATGAGCCTTACCATTATCCTCTTGTCTAATAAAAAAATTTCGGTGTTACATTAAAAATATATGATCTTGCATAATATCTTAACATCTTGCACAATATATTATCTTGCATAACTGTATTGCAAATTTTACCCTTCAAGCCAGTTTTTTCTTAACTTTTCACTTCTGAAAAGAAGATGGTGTCAATCACGGTGCATTTTACTATTAAAGAGTGTCAGTGATCAAATTTCTCTAAGCAAGAGGAAATTCTGCAAAGGAGATTTTTGAGACTGAGCAACATATGCTATATGCTATAGTAAAAAAAGATGGGTGGCTATATTTTGTACAGGCCACATCAGCACAGAAGATGAAGAATGTCCTGCGAGACTTGTGGAAGCGACCTCTGGGGCAAATATGGACCCTGTTCATGAAATGGTATTGGAAAACAGAAGGACCTCAGCTAAACACATAGTAGTAGCCTTTAATTTGTCACGACAGTGCATAGGCTAGATATTCACTGATGTGCTGGACATGATGGTTACAACCAAGTGGTCCCTAAATGCCTCAGTGCTGACCAGAAACATATGAACGCATGTCAACTCGGGCCATTCTCCACCATTTTGAAGGTGATAAAGGCAATGTTAATGTAGGCTGCTCATGATGGATCAGACATGGTTATATTTGTACAATTTCAAGACCAAACAGTCGAAAGAGTGCGAACATTTGGGTTCCCCTCGTCCAAAGCATTTCCTAGAGCAAATATTCGCTGAAAAGGTGATGACATCCACGTTTTGGGACAAGGATGGAAATGTTTTCATCGACCATCTGGAAGATAGCACCCAAAGCAGTTCATTATTCATCACTGTTTGACAGAGTAAGGCAGAATCTGACAAGAAGCCTTGAGGACAATTGCCAAGCTAGGCTGTTGCTTCTACATGATGATGCACTGCTGCACGAAGCCACCATCACGAAGCAGAAAACTGGTTGACGTCATCTTTGACTAGGTGCAATATCTCCCTTACTTGCCAGACCCTGTGATTACCATCTTTCTCCTAACCTTTAGGAACACTTCAAAGGCAAATATTTTCCCATCTGTGAACAAGTGATAGATGCTGCAGATAAATGGTTTCATGCCCAACAACAATTGTTTTTCTTAAAGGACAAGAAAAGATGAACATTCATTGTTCGAAGTGCACTGACTTTCGGAGAGAATATTTTGAATAAGTGGAAAATTGCAATGACTTTTCTTTCAGTAAAGCTCAAGACTTATCAGCCCACCCTTGTATTGCACAGTTCACAAAAGCTCAAATCTGTCTCTGAAACAAAGCAACCACATCACTAGATGACATGCAATGATGACATCTTCACATTCAAACCATTGTGATGTGTCAACTCAACAGAAACTTCACAAAGACGTCTTTCCCAATAACTTTTTCCCAAACATCATACAGGTTATATCTACTAATGCATTAGAATTTCCAGAGCATATAGCCAGTATATCAGTTATCACAATGCAAACAAAAACACATATTCTTGTTTATTTTTGTAGTGAAGCAAGGTTACCTGCCATCAAATAAAAAGAAAATCTTGCAGTGCTATATGGAAACTTTTTTTTTTTCACACAGCATGCCAGATAAAGTAGCTCAGTAAGCAGAGCTAGTGCTTGGCCAGAGGTTGTAAGCTACCATAGTTAAAAAGTTAGTTGGAGCAGTACGGGAGAGGCCTTTGCCCTGCAGTGGGCATAACCAGGCTGATGATGATGATAGTTAAAAACACAGCCACACCTTCTGTATGATCTAAGTGGCACTAGTGGCCAGTGCCAACATGACAGGTTATTTAGCTCTTTTAATCAGAGCACAAGATGTGCTAAAACTGATTTAGAGCATGGACATCATTTTAATTTGAGAAACTTGGGGCACTTACACTGAATGATGGGCACTTTATTACGAGTAATCTAGCAACTAAGTTGAATATAAATATTTAAGAACAAATGACTCCGAATACAGAATTGAATTTTAAACATCTATTTGTAAAAAGTTGAGAAATATGGATGGAATGGGCAAAAGGATAAAAGCTCACTTTTTTATCTTCCAAAGCTCGTAAGGTTTTCTACTGCGAAATCTAAACAAAGGTGTATTCAAATGAGTTGCAAATAAATAATGTGAGGAAGGTCATCAATACAATAAAAGAAAAAAAAGCAAATGCCTAGATGCAATGTGGAAAGCTTAACTGGTTATATGACAAAGAAATAATGAAAACAAATAAATTTAAATAATGATGAAGTATTTACAGGTAGAAAAAGGATAGCTCTCAAGTCTAAGCTAGGTGCCCTTATCACTCAGAGATAACATAGACTAAAACTACACACCCTGTAATGCAAACATGGAGGTAACAACCAGAAAGAACATGGCCATTGCTTTGCATAATTCAAGATAATAATCTGTAGGCAGCCTAAAACTGAAACATTCCTTATTAGGTCAGGCCCAATTAATTATACAACCGAATACCAGTTCAGTGATTGCTCCCTGTTTATGGTAATACTATACAATAATGAATCTTCCTGCAATAGGAAATATGGTTGCACTTGGAACACAGGTTCAGGTAATAGACCAGTATTTTGACGATAATGATACACGATAAAGACCCCAGTAATGCAGTACACCTGAAATTACACCTGCTGTGCATGAGAGATGCTGCAGTGTACAGCTCCATATTGATTTTGACAGCCTGAGGTTCCCTAAATGTGTCCCCCAAGCTCTATACATGAGCATTTATTGAAATTCCGCCTGATTTGCAATGCAGCCACTAAAGCAAGGTGCCAAGCCACATGCTTAGCAAAAGAATGTCATAGCCACTAAGCTGCCATGGTGGGTGCCTGCTCATTCAGCCCTTCATGATTATTGAGAATATTGTTTTAATTTTCCAGCTGAGCAGAAATGGAATGAGAAGTGGTCAATTTGTATTAAAAATGAAAATGCTTGCACACATTTGAAAATTTTCTGCCTTGCACACTTTATGTATGTCATTTTGGTTTGCTTTCCACACATTATATAGCTTCTCTGATATTTTGTGCTTATGTTATCAGTTTACTAACAATAAAATGTTGTTTTCTGAACTTTTTTCGCTTGCTCTTGTACCCTCAATATACGCACGTAACAAGCTGCCTTGGCACCTGAATGTGGCCAGCAGCTTAACTTGCAAATGAAACCAGCAAATAAAGTTAATGAATACTTTGTCAAACACCTGTTTAATCTAAGGTTTACACTTTATGTCCCTACCACTAAATTATGTCTTTAACTAGCGCATATTCACATTCTCACTGAGAAATGAACTTATATGGTGGTTATTGAGCACCCTGTTATTTGCAAGATGACGGCTCACCCCGAGTGCACTTCGCAATATTGTAGTTTGCACCCTTGTTCTGCTCTGCTTTCTAGACATAACTTGTTTTGTGCTGAGCATTATTACTGAGTATAAAGAAATGTAATAGTGAATGCAAACATTGTAAAAAGATGCAAAAAATGGAAGAGTGTAAACATTTAATCATCTGTTCAGTTTCACATGACACAGTTTCACCTACAAATTTCCATGAGCAGCAGGTCATTTTTATTTAAAACCTTCATGATGCGAAGCTGCACCAATGGGTTGTCTCTATACACTGCCTTCTTTTTAATGCCACTTAACGCATGGCTTACCAGCTGGTAAAGCAATGTATTAGAGGTTGCAAAGTGCCATGTCATTGGTAGTTTGTGCCCCATGCTGTGCGAGTGCACTTTTGCCATGCAATATGAACAACTGAGCTTACTTCAACAGTCAATGCGTTGCCCAGTGGTATCAGCAAGTGATGAATGTATGCGAGATCAGATGGCTTCCTGCAGTCTTTACAATTGCAATTGTCATGCATCACTTAATCCTGGCGTCGCAGTGGAATTAACCAGTTCTTACAAATACGTGGGCGTAACCTTGTGCAAAGACCTAACCTGGAATGCGCATGTCACAAACATACTACCATCAGCTAACAGAACCCTTGGTTTTTTTAAACCGAACGTAAAGCTTCGGGCATACACGTCCCTGGTACAAACAAAAGTAGAATATGCATCCCCTATCTGGAGCCCTAACCAAATCTGTCTGATAACTTCACAAGAATAACTACAGAATCGAGCCACTAGATTAATTCATTCATGCTATTCATACAGTACCAGCATATCATCTTTAAAAGTGAAATCCGGTTTAGCAAATCTTGTTTGTCGTCATCTAATCGCCAGTATGTGCTTGTTCCATAAGTTTTTTTTTTTCAGCTCACTTCATATTCTGCCCTACATCAGCTCTCTGGTACGAATTTCACTCCGCATTGGTCATCCCCTGCAATTTGCTCGTCCACGTGCTCATACTACAAAGTTTGCTGCCCCATTCCTTTCTTGCTCAGCCATAGACTGGAATGGCCTTCCACACGACGTCACTGCAACCACCTGTCCATCTACGTTTTCTGATTGTGTAGCTGCCATATTTAACCAATGATTTTTTTTGTATATGTGATTACTTATTCCTGTACCCACCCCGTTATGTAATACCCCCATATTGGGGGTCTTTAAAGTAATAAAGTGATGTGTGATGTGATGCGATTACAGCACACCACTTTCCTATGAACTACATGTTCAACTGGTGCAGTTGCATTGTAGGTCATAAAGAGCATGAAAGTATTAGAGCACTGTAGCCTTACACAGTCAAATCGAAACAGTCTTGTACAGTCACTGACACAGTCTTGTACAGTCACTGACACTATTGGAGAGCCATAGGATGTTGCTCTGTTGTCCACAGGCATTGCAACTGCTCACTCTGTGAGGTTATGTCACTATCAGAACAAGGGACTAGATCTGAAGGGCTAAATCTGGACTTGAAGGCGCAAAGAACTGCATTTACAGGCAATGAGAGCACGCACAAAGCATGATAATAAAATAAATAAAAGTACATGTACTCTCTTATATCATTAAACCTCGTTTTTGAGCATGTATTGATCATGATTCCTGCTGCTTGATTAAACACTTCTGCTTTACTGGCACATTCAAAACAGAAAAACTCACGCAAACAACTCTTGAAACTATGTTCACTCCATCACATGCCAGTCAGTAAGTCATTCACTACCCCATTGTTGCTTTGCTGAAAACCTTCATCCGCCTGGCAGTTATCACATGAATCTCAGCATAGGTGGAACATTTGTCACGGAACACTGACCATGCGACAGCCAGTGTGTACTGATATAAGCAATGTCAACACAGGAAATTATTTCTGGCGTTTCCAAGACAGGCTGGAGTTGGGCTTAACATCATCTGTGACTTGAGTCAACAATAAAAAAAAAAAGTGATGGTAATGGAATGTTGACCTTCATTTTTCTGAGCAAAATGCAAAGCCTAGTTATGACCAAAAATGAAAAGAAGAGGATGCTCCACATGCGTGATTTCTGCTAACTTAGCAGCTAGTCAGTCCATAACATTCACCATAGCCTCATACAACAGTATTTCGTGCATTTTTCATTTACAGAAATTGTCAGTTAAAGGTAGAAACCACAAAACAATGTGGTAGAAAAAAAAAGCTTAATAGAAGAACTGTTTACAATGTCCATAGGCCTTCTTTCCTGTGCGAATCCTTGCTGCCGTGTCCTTTCAACAAATTAATGCTTTGGGATGCTGCCTAGTTTGTTCTTGGATGCTCCCCTCCTCTACTATCGTGTTGCTCCTCGTTTGACTCATGTAAGTTAGCGACCAATGCACTTTCAAAGCTGTGCACCTCATGCTGTTCATCTTCGAGTTGACTGCAGGCACAGACTTGCTCACTGCTGTCGCATTCCGGCTGCTTCTCCAACTGACAGCAGGCAGATATGAGCTCCACATTACCACTGTCAGGCTCATCTTGCAGCCTTTTACAGGTGGACGAGGAGTCGTTCTCTCTGTCATCAGGCTCTTCCTCTAGGCGACTGTAAGCGGGCCCACACTCACTTGTGGCAGGCCTGTGTCTGTGCCGCAGGTAGGCTTTGACAGGCTCTGATGCACCAACAGCCCTGTCAACTTTACTTGGCGTGATATGAAAGCCTGGCTGTGCACAAGCTCCACACTCACAATACAGCCCTGTGATGGCAAGAACACAACAGGTAACAGCTTCAACAACAGCTGGGAGACACAATGGGTGTGTTACACCACAAATTTAACTGAACTGAATTAAAGATTTTAAATCTGTTCCTCATTGAGGGCTTCTCCTAAAACATGTGCAAAGCTGCGACTTTACCAGTCTTACATTTATGTCAGTTATTAGACAGTTTTAGAATAGCATTTGTCACCTCACATACGTTAAACGTAAGCATCTTTACAGGACGTTACAGTGCGCGTCTTTTCAAGACCTTTAGTTTACCATATGGGAATGCAAACGTAAGGAAGGTGTTAGAAAATAGGGTGCCATCTAGTGTCTCGTGCCAAACGTATCCAAGCCAAGACAATCCATCAGCAACCATCCTGTTGTTGCCATAGAGTTTCCTACAAAAATTACTAGAACAAACTCTGGCGCTAGTGTCTACGGGAGCTGCAATGGGAGCGGTTGTCCATGCATGGGAATTATGGAAAGTACATGGATTTGCCTAAACTTCGTCCTTTTGGCTTCAAACGGCTTTGTGACTTTGTAAACTCGTCATTTTCAACAGTGTATTGCGTAATAAATAATTAAATAAACATCATTAAAATTGTCCGATGACAGGATTCGAACACAGGAACTCTAGCACAGGAACTCTAGCACAGAAGCCTGATACTGAAGCCATTAAGCCACGGACACATGTATCGACAAGCGTATGAACCGCCCTCATGAATTTATCGCGGGCATGCCAGTGCCGTGAGACGCTTGCCGCATTTCGATTTGGCCACCTGGACAAGCTCAATCGTTGCAATTAATAGCAATTGTACGTGTTCCCGGCGTCTTCTGCACTTCGAAGAATATAGATTGCACTTAAATATACGACAATAAGATTTATATAGCGTAATATACAAAGCCACAAGAACGTCTGAATCCACAAGCACGAAGATCAGACAAATCCATGTATTTCCCATCATTCCCATGTTAGGACAATGACTGCAGCACCAGAGTTCCCTCTAGTAATTTTTGTAGGAAACTCTATGGTTGTTGCCACGCGGACGCGTCTCATTAGGCCTACGGGGGCCGGAATCGCCGAACGAATTCAGAAATTGGATGTGATATGCACTGATAAATAATGTTTAAGGTGAGTTTAGAGAAAGCGATAGCTAATTTCAATATACTGCTGATGAACGTGAGTGAGAGCGTAGCCACCACGAGAATTCACGTTGAAGCGGGAGCCATGGGTGACGCCATGATGTTCGACAATGCTATTTCTTTGCGTCCATAAACATTACACGTTAAACTCTCCAAATAATGTACATTATCATAGCGCATGTAAACCACAGAATCCCAATAATGTTCAGAGCATGCGCAGTGATGACAACGCTATTTCTTTATGTATGTAACATGTTTACATTTGGCTGCAAATACTGAACTAAAACTGTCTATTTCTTGCAATGCTGACTGTTCAAGTGCCGAAGAGCAACATAACTGAATTAAAATTTCTGGCTTCGAGCAGGAACAATGAGGCTGGCACTATGAGCTCATTCACATAACAATATAAACAATACTTGGTAATTAAACATTAAACAAGGTCACAGAAGCATACCTAATTATAAGATGTCTGTCATACTCATATTCACTGAAATGTACACCAACCTTTCCTCCACAGAATGCAATCGTATTTTAAGTGAATACATCATGAAAGCCTACTCTAACTGAAATAACTACTCAAGTGTAGTGTGCACTAAAGAAGAGAGAGAGAAGAAAAAAGAAATTTAAAAAATGCAATTGCAGACCCTCACCTGACCAATTGTAGTTTCCTAGCTTGCCATGACAATTTGGACAGGTTAACTGCATCGTGGGCAGAAGAACACTAAATGATAAGGTGAGCATATCCGAACATGCACTAAGCCAGCAAGCACACTATATAACCACACCTGTCCAAATCACGCGCAGGACAACCACTTATGGCAGCCACTTACAAACGGTTGTAATATGCAAATTACTCTGCAGTGAATGCGATGCGACTAGTTCTTTATTCGGAAAGCACACACGCATATATATAACTTTGCTATTCATACATGTGCAGATGCAATGGTGGATTGTCAGTGCAGGTGGAAATCTGTCTACTAATGCATTGCAAACCACTTTGTTGAATGTGATAAGAAATTCTCAAATCATTGTGTCCCTACTTCATTCATCTGAGTATTTTTGATAGTGTGAAACTGTGGAGTGCAAGAGCACTTAGTGCAGCCCATCGGCAAATGAGCAAATGTCTTATTTATAATTGAGAGGCTGTGCTATCGAGCCCAATCATTTACGCACCATTCTGTTTGCCCAACGTATCTCTTGCCGCATGATAAGGGAAATCCCGTACAGTAAGCCAATGGGGCAAGTTACATAAGACTTCGCATGCTTCTTTTTGCAGGGCACTTTCCTGTTCTTGCCTGAGAAAACGTGTGCACATGTGACAGTTTACAGGGGCCAGTAATGACAGCAGGAATGCCATAATGCTGCACCACCTTTTTAAGACTATGGGAGGCGAGCCTTATGAATGTAAAACACCACTTCCAGTTTTTTCTTTCACTATGTTGGCTCATGCATTGTTTCTTTGTTGCCAGCCTTCTGCTTTTTAAAAATCCATTTCAATGACAGCTACCAACACAGAAGGCAGATACATAGCCTGGTTTGAGGAGCTTTATAACCTGGGCACCAAAGCTCTTCTCTGCTACATGGGCATAAGACATACAAAGGGCTTGCACCATTAGAGTCATGTAAAAGAGTCTTCAATACATGGCAAGAGATACATTGAGAACACTGGACGATGCAGAAATGAGTGGGCTTGTGAACACGACTTAACAAGACCGGCAAGGAGGCTCACTGCTGTCAACAATTATGTGTATCTATTCTGGCAGATCACACAACTGGCACTGTTGATGTTAACAAAAAAAATCCTTCACAGATGCATGCCAATCTGACAACTGTTACATCAAAGACATTGAAGCTGTATAAGTGAGTTTTCCTACCCTTCGAAAAATCATGAACCAACAAAGAGGCTCCTTCAGAGTCTGTTTGTTGGCTCACAACCTTGCTCAAACATGGCTCCCACGTCGGCTGTGCTGCAATGCAATTCCGTCAGCTTTCACTGCTACAGTCGCACAAAGATCTTAAACGTGGAGCCGGAAAACCGTAATGTGAGGAACAATAATTACAGATAACTGGGCCAAAAAAACTGTGCAAATAAGTTGTTGTCTATTCATACATGTTTATATATTATAGCCATATTTTATTTTATTATCATTGATAATTATGCTTTAAAGCAAATTCAAGGCTCCGACATACATTGCGTTGCATTTACATTTGATATCGACAACATTGTCACACACCGGCCTTGACCGCTGCATGAAAGCCGTTGCAGAACTTCCCTTAACAGATTCGCTGTAAAACTTGTCAGCATAGTTGATGCCATTATTATAGGTACCTGGTTTCTGAAAGCCCTGTAGAGTCAAATACAGGGCTGGTATAATGTAAGGATTCTTTTCACTCGATTATATTTCTTTCCTATCATCCATTGTTCACAGTCAGTTGATCCCGCTAATAATGTGGGCAGAGCGCCACTCGGACCACTAACAAATAGGGTCGGCAATATCAATGAATGATTAATCAATTAAATGTATCCCATAACACGATTAATCTCACATGATGTACACCTTTTGTTTAATCGACTTAATTGATTAGACCTGTTTGATTCATCATTTTTGAGAGTTTGAGAGGAGTGGTGCGAAAATATTGATACTGGAATGGCGGCGCACGAGCAGTGACTGTGCTGCTGTGGAGCGCACGAGTGTTGACTGCTTTTCCGAGTTCCGAGTGATGCCACGCTGAGCGCTTCCACTCTCTTCCCCACACCGCACACACCACTACACCACCCGAAGTCCTCGCAATTCAAGGCATACTATAGCAACCCAGTTGTTGATCGCCGTGCCACTCCCAGTCCACTAAAGACGTGGCACAGTATACATGCCGGTTTGTAGCATGTTCATGAGATAGTGATGGAGTTCATGTTGATTCCAGCAAATCTATAGTGTCTTGCAAGCTGGTTGTGTGGCCATTTAAAGAAGGTGTCGGTTTCACCCAAACATCTCAGTTAACTGACATTGCTTCACTATGTAGAGAAGAGCATGTGGTTAAAAATCCAAAACCAGTGATTTTCTTTTACCCTGTGCATATTGGAATTCCATGCATATCTTAGTTGGACTTCACATTTCACGTTTGCCATTTCTCTTATTTCTTGTTTAACTGTACTATACATGGATTCACTAATGCCATGTATCTTATTCAATTCCCTAAGTGACAATTTTTTAACATATGTTTATTTTTTCAAAAGCCGCTAGTGCCAACTGTACTTAGTCTAAGAAATTAAAGATTATGCTTCATTAAACGTTTATACACTCGTGTTTCAAACTTGTTTCAAACCTCTCAAACATTAAAATAGGGTACTACAAAAGTAGATAACTGTGTTTTAACCTTACTAAAGTGCCTGGCAGAAATTTAGATAAATCAATTAATCGATTAAACACCCTGCATTGAAAGTGATTAATCGATTAAAGGCTAAAATGATAATTGATTAATCATTAATCATTAATTGACCAAAATTTGATCGAGCATCTATACTGACAAAGCACAAGAAGGAACAACAATGAAATAAAATCATTGCATTATACAACCCCATATGTCATTAAATAGAACCATAATCACCAACCCACAATGACTGTTATACCATTTTTCATTTACTGTTAGAATAAACTTGTTTACCATTAGAATAAGTAAGTGTCACAACATGCCTAAGTTGACTCATACTCGAGTTGACCCACTTACGCAATTCTGGAAGGTAGGAAAGCAGGAAAGGAGGATTACCGTAATAACGATAAACGAAAATGATAACATCAAGATTATCAATCATAACACTTATAACTTTACTCTTGAAAACAATCATAAAGCAAAAATATTTGTAGATTTAACCTCTATATTAAAATGGCTACCACAACCAGGAACATAAGACCTGTATCACTGGACCTTTGCTACAGTCAGTGTAATACTCTGTCACATGAGCATGCAAAAGCTCTTTTACATAAGTGGTCTTTTACCAAGTTGACAGGCTTTTTAATAAAGAGGTATTGCACAGCAGACACATGGAACCGATGATCTCTTTTTAGTGTTTCCTTCTGGACATGCTACCGAAAGCGTGGTGCTGGCATTTGAAACAAAATCGGCCGAAATAAACTGATGTATCTCGAAATATCAAGTGAAAACTCAGTTTATTACATACTTTTCAAATAAATTTAACAACACCCGATTAAGAAATGTTAACGTCTTGTCCACGCGGCACAGGTCTGTAAGCGTCGTCATGCGAAATCCCTGACCTGTTCGACCTACTTACAAGAGCACAGAAGAAAATGAGCATTACTGGATTTACTACACCTTCGGCGAGACATAACATTATTTTTATTATGAGCCTAGGTAACAGAAAAAGACACATTTGCTTATTTACTTTAATATATGATAACTGCTGGCACCCACTGGTTTCAAGGCTACCCCTTTTCTGACAAAAAGAGATAGACGAACTCGGCTTCCAGAAAAGACCGCTTCTGAAAAAGATTGTTCCCTGTCATGTGTCTGCGGGCGAAACTATTTTTTGAGAGATGTGTTTTTGCTCAAAAGGCTTTCGAGTGCCTGTGTGACAGGGGTATAAGGTAAAACATTTCAGTAAAAGTTTTTAACTAACACAAACCATACAGTGAGCTAGTATTGAAGTGCTTGTTCTGAAAGAAAATGCTATGGCGCCTACCCTTCCTTGGAGTGCCCTTGCTTGGTTGAAGAGCCAGGCTGTTGGCTCAACAAAGATGCTTGTTTGGCAAAGCCTCTCTTCCGGCTCCTTCCAGCGAGTGTCCCACCAGGCAATGCTGTAGCCTGGTGTGTGAGGCACAATCTTCGATGTAAAGCAGAGTGTAAACCTGAAATGATAATAACCACACATGCCAAATTACCTATGCACAGACACAAACACCATTTGGTCTGTGATTAGAAACATCCGAATAAACAGCGCACCACACTACAACATAAGATGTGTAAAAGGCAAAACCAATATGGCCTTAAAATCTTCCACAGCAGAGACTCCCAAAGTTACTGGCCCTTCAGGAATACCACTGACATTCAGGACGTGCTAAGGAACTCATGTCCTGGTATATCCCAGTTCATGTATGTAATACAATATGTTCTAATGCACAGAGTCAGAGCAACGTCCTCACTCGGAAGGTTACATTAACTAGAAAGAGACACGCTTTTTGGGGGTGGATGCCACACCTTCCTGGATGTTTTTTAGAGATAGCTTTTTTTTTTACTCTTCTCCTCAATTGGCCGTTTACACGTTTCTGGTCGTTCACGGGCGGAGAGTCAACTCGGGTCACTAGGTATGTGTTGGCTGCGGCCTTGCCGAGCAGACAACCTGGGCCACAGGGTATGTGTCCAAATAGACAACTTGCTGCCAGCTGCTGTCTGGCCTAGTAGACAACTTGGGTCACTGGGTACGTGCCTGAACAGACAACACTGACACTGTGTACATGATATCGACGGGATATATATACACATATAATCACGACCATATAAAGACAGCAGGCAATGAAGCCAAGAAAAGCATAGGGGTAATTAGCTGTGGTTGAAATTGAAATACAGAAAATAAAGAAGGGGAAATGAGAGTGGACGAGAAGACAGCATAAATACCTAAGTTAGTGAACGGATTAATGGTCATCACTGTAGCACAATTGGTAGTGCATCGCACGCGTAATGACAAGGTTGTAGGTACGGTCCCCAACAGCGACAAGATAGCTTTTCGTCCACCTTCATTTCTAATTTTCTGCATTATTTTCTGCATTTCAGTTTCAACCACGGCTAGTTACCTCTGTGCTTTCCTTGGCTTAATTGCCCACTAGCTTCATAGGGTCGTGGTCAACAAAAATCGAGAGAAACTCCCCATACGATGAAGCTTACACAACGCATAGCGCTCATGCATACCACGCTACATTGGAAAAGCAGGCCCCACTACCACTCTCCCCTCTGCGTCCTTTGTGTCCCCTAACTCTGGCTGTTAGCTATAGTGCAACACTCTCATGCTTCATGTTCCTTGAACTCAGTCACATTACATGAAGGCAATGGTTGCTTGACCCTTGTCTTTCTTTTCTTTTAATTTTCTTCCTTTGGTAATTTTTTCTTTTCTTCCACCTTTTTGGTTACCTTCGTAAGCACTTTCTTCTACCTTTATTTTACGGTCTCAAACCTGACTGATGCTGCATTCTGGTGTTGTCCACAGCTAAAACTGTATAAACAGGACCCTCATGTAACCTCGTATGCCCAATCTTGATAAATTCTGGTCCTCCAGCCATAACGTTGAGTAAAGAAATGTCTCAACAAATCATGCTTTCTTTATATATAATGAAATTCTGATGGTTGCTTTCTGTGGTGAAAAACGACAATGGCAGCTACACATGTGCATGTGTTTGCATCTGTGTAAGAGTGCAGTGGTAATTATATGTAAGTTATATGCCTGTTCTACCCATCCAATTATCGCCTTTGATAATTTCCTCATTGCACTGCAGATCAACAAATGCGATGGTCTACATTATTACTCAACAGTTTCGAACTCGGTTTCCACAGCACATAAGCTCGATGTTCTAACCATTAGGCCGTGAACACATGCCTAAGAAGGTGGAATAAAACATCTTTACTAATTTCCCTCATGCTGATGAGTGCTTTGAGATGCTTGGCATGATAGGTGTGTAGCACCCTTCCTCGGGTGGCGCCGAGAACCCGGATAGAGCACGCCCGCTTGAGAAGAAAATAAAGAAGGTGCCTGGCAGTAGCACGCTAAGCCAAGGCTTGCAGTTCTATTCCGACGTCAATTTGGGTCAGCTGCCTCTTTCCTTCGCGCCTGAGGCATAAGCCTACAGGTGCATTGCATAGCAGCTACTTACTCATAAAAAGTGAGTGCATGCATGTTCTGGTTGACGATGGAGATAGAAGAGGATGTGTTCATAGCCGAAATTCGCTGCATGTTTCTACAAGGTCAAGCCCATTGTGTCTTGCAATTCAACGCGTTTTAATGCTGAATAAAAATTTCCCTTTCTCTGCAAGGTCCCACATGGTGGCTGAGGGACGCGTTCACCACTGAAATCTGCAGTGCATCTCCTTGTCGTAATGCGCACACTATCGCTTACAAAGATATCAACCCCAAGGATGGTTCGACTGCGAATTTTTTTTGATGGGCAGTGCAAATCTAACAAGAAGAAAAGGATTAAAAGTGACCTTCCACTCCTTTTGCAGATATATCTGTGTGATGAGGTTCTTTCAATTAATTAATCATTGCTCCATACCGCAAACCATTCATTAAAGAAAATCCAGCACAAAGAGAAAAAGAAACTCTACAAACTAAACAAACCCACCAAGAAGAATTAAGTCTCCAAAGAAAGGGGTCTACAGTTTCATGGTCTGCAGTGGAGCTGCGAGATGAACTAAAGGTGGCGACGGAGGCAGCGCTCGGACCTTGGAAGCGGTGCTGAAGACAGGCACTGCTGAAGAAAGATTCTGGTCACCCTGAGGCAAACAACCGGGTTCCAGTGATGCAGGAGTAAGTCTGGTTGCGACATTGGGAACATGGGCAAGTGGCCTTGGCACGGTAGAGGTCTCGACGCCGGACACCAAGTCCAATGGCTTCACCTCTGCTCCCGGTGAATGGCCTTCATTTCTCCCATGTCGATCAGCACCTTCCTGCATGTGATCAGGAGAACGCGATGAACACGCCTCTGGAAGGTCACACTGGTCCAGTAGAAGGCACGAAGCATGGGCCCGACGCCTGACGACTTCACTTCCGCGCGTGGAGCACTGGCGAACTCCTTCCTCCACGCAGGCTTGTTGTTCCAAGTCTCCCAGGTTTCTTTTAAAGCGAAGCTTTCTTTGCCTTTTCCTTCGACTTTCCCACTGCTGCTGCTGTCGGCACACCGCGTTGGGGGGTGATTCAGAGCGTGTATACACATGGAAGGAGTGTGGCAGAGAAAAAGAGAGATGCAAGGAACTCGTCTGGATCGCAACAACGCGTCGAATGTGCGCAATGACCTCTGGAGCTCCCGGGTCATCGCCACATTAGCCTCTTGACAGCTGTAATTATCCGTGACCCCCCGCAAGCGCTTACCTTTCTACCAACACTTTTTACCAATGTGCAACTCCAGAGGGAAACTAGATAGAATGGAAGAGAGGAGGGGGGAGAAAAGGCAGAGAATGGGTAGAACCAACACAGTCGCGAAATGAGTGAATGCCACTCGTTTGACACTCTTCGCTCACAGTTCCCATACAAATACAAACAGGGGGGGGGGGGGGAAGGAATAGGGGAAAAGGTGACATGAGAAGGCAAGGAAACACTGGATATACTTAAGTTCAAGGTACGGTACAGTGCACTTCTGCTATTTCTGAGAAATGAAACCATGCAAATATGTCTAACGGACAAATTACGCAGGGTCTAGGCGACAGAAGTGGTCGCACGTCAAATCATCACTTCTGTACCCGCCACGATAGCTTTGCGGCTATGGCATTGCTTGAGGTCGCCGATTTCACCGAGGCAGGCGCATTTTAACAGGGACGAAATAAAAAATGCTCATGCACTTTGATTTAGGGACACATTAAAGAACACCACGGTGCCAAAATTAATCCGGAGTGTGCCACTATGGCCTGCCTCATAATCCGATTGTGGTTTTGGCACGTACAGCCTCATAATCCAATTCAAGTTTAATGCTTCTGCCATGATGCGATGTACCATGTGAGGCAATGACCATGGCCGCTCAATGCAAAGCAAGGTGCGGCCAGCTACGTCGAGCCGCGGATGATAGGCGTGCACATCTCGGCCGAGTTTACAATTGCGACCGCTTTTCTTGGTGAGGGCGCCAATGCTCAGGGATGCTTTCGCGACTTCGCACCGGGGCTAAGCGGGCGTTGGTTCTCGCGTCAGGACGTGTTTGCCTCGTGCTCTATGCATTAATCTAGTGCTTTTTCGCGGCCATATGTGTGAGCAAGTCGGTTCGCGTCAGAACATGTTTGCTTCGTGCGATATGCATTAATCTCGTGCTTTTTCGCGTGCGTGTGTGTGAGCAAATTTGCCTGTGCTTGCTGTGTTTTGTTAAGGCTCTTCGGTGTGCGTGTGTGCCGTAGCCAGCCTCGTTCATGTGGCGCGATGCCGCGCAGCTGTTGTGTGCCACTCTGCAACACAAATGCCAAAAAGGACCCGACTGTGAAATATCACGAGTTCCCCTGCCACTTGGAGTGTCGAGAAGCGTGGCTAAAAAAATATATCTCGCCAAGGAGTGTCGGGAAAAGGAAGCAAGTGGGAACCGAGCGATAGGTCTCTGGTATGTTCCCTGCACTTTATAGAAAGTGACTATAAAATGAACACGAAACTTAGGCTCCTGCTTCCGAATGCGGTACCGACCTGCAAAAAGTACCTGCAAAAAGAGAATGTGCAGCCCAAAAAACGCCATCGAAGAAACTTTACTGATGACACAGTAGTTGAGGCAAGCGATAATTGCGGCAGCTCAGGAGAAAGCCCCAACATCGAAAGTGCCTTGCAGTTTCTCAGCGACGAGGTGGAAGCTCTAGTTCCAGAGACTGCCTTAGAATCATGCTCTGAACGTAGTTTTTTTGTTGACCAGGCCTGCCAAACTACATTAGATATTGTGGACGTCCTAGAACAGTCAAAGCAAGCAGTCAAGAGATTTTTAAAAAAAAGTTGCCCGTCAAAAAGAAGAGTTGAAAAAATTGCAGTCCGAACGGGACGAAATGAAAAACCACCGCTTAGTTTATGAAAACAACAACGAAATTCAGTCCTTTGTTCAGGTATTACAAAGAGCGGAAAAAGGAGACAAAGCTTCTGTTTTTATCAGCAACCAAGTGTCCACTTCAGGGGAAAAAAAACCTGCCTACAATGAAAGAATCCTGCGGGAATGTGTTTTATGGAAAGCGTGCTCAAATAAAGGGTATGAGCATGTTAGAAGCAGATGCCTTTTGAAGCTTCATTAAAAGGAACGCACTCCTTAGATAACCTCTAGCATCACTCAATGTGCTTCGTTTTCATGAGAAACAATCTACTGATGATTATTAGCAATGATAAGCGTTTTTATTTCATATAAGTTAGTTTGAATTACTTGGGAAACTCGTACAAGTTCTCCCTATGTAAAGTTTTTACTTTGCGTACGTGTTCACGAGAAGTGAATAAAAGTACTGATAGATTGCTTCAAGCAGAACCTCTCGATGGAAGTGCACCACCCGGTCGTGCATCGTACGGGCAACCGTCACGGATAGCGTTCAGGCGTATTCTAGAACAGATTTCCACCCCTGTGACAATCTGTTGGCGTTTGTGGCATTATCAGCACTTCCAACGACGACTTAAAAGATTTTGTCTGCAATTTCCAAATATAAAACGCATTATTTACGCCTTGACTGGAGTGGAGATCACGCGTGCCGCCGCAGCTGTGAAGGCGCTCTCTATCAGCAGCCATCCTCGAGCGGTGGCGCCGCAGCGGGAGCATGGAGAACTAGGCCCGAGACACCGTTCAGGCGCGATGCAGCGGGCTGCACCTTGTGCTTTTGGATCGAGCGGCCGTGCAATGACAATGCTCAACCCTCTCAGAGGTTATGAAATATGGCGCACAACGACGCCTCAAACAAAAACCTCCCCCTTTGTGTTCTGTGTACTATGCAGACAAACAGCAGTGGTGCACACAAGGTAAAGTTTAACATCAACTCACCACTCTCATGTTAACAAAACGTTCCAAGAAATTAAACATTCGTCATCAAAATCACCGCTAATTATCATCAATCAAACCAAACAGCACAGAAAGCTTTGCTTACACCGATTCCCACAGTGCCTGGGATCTGCATTTTTTTTTCTTTCCTCTCTCCTGGCTTGTTGTTGTTGCTGTTAAAATTATTTCTTTGGCGCGCTCGTGCAACCACTGCAGCGTGTTGTCGTCGTCTTCGCATAGCTGACCCACTTGTGCACTTGACACATCACATAGCCCCCTTTTAAGAAGGTTTATTTTTTAAAGAAAAAAATAACTGCTGCTAAGTGTGCTACAGACTATCACCACACACTCCATTTGAATAAACATAACCAAGTCTATACGTCACTATGTCTGAGGTCAAAATTCCGACAGAAACCATAAATGAAGCATCATAGCTCCTTTAAATGACCCGTTCCCACATCAATCGAACTAGATATCTATCTTCTTTGTTAGAGTAGACTAGCCAATCTACGATCGTATCGCTCCCGGAAGTCATGCCTCTATATCTGCATAAAATCAGACCTCTAGTGTTGTTGACTGTAAGCTTAACCCAGACATTTTTTGTTAAAGCTAGAGTCATGAAAAGGCATGGCATCAACCAAGTCATTGCCTGCATCCTAATAACCTAAACATTGTGATGTGTAGTTGCAACATCATGCCAATGGTCGAACCCCACATGAGCGCATGAGAACACAAAAGGAGCTCCTGCGTCCTTAAAGCAATGAGTATATTTGGCAGACAGGCATAAACCCTCCCAAGAGCACATAGTGTTACAAACAGTTGCTTTTGTCCGATTCGAGGAATGCAGTCAAGACACCTCAATACTTTTTTTTGGAAACCAAAGACAGTTCCTCAGAAGCCGTGATAACTTCAGGTTCAGTTTGGCCCGGGTGCAAATCTTCCAATGTACTATCTTTAGCTTCGAGGAGATACTCAGTTCTAACTATAGTTTCCTCAACACGGCTGATGCACGGTAGCTCGGACCCATGTACGAACCGGTCATCGTCTACGCTGGGCTGGTTGACATGCAGAGGCAATGTGCTCCTTACTTTGCGAGCAAACATCTTCTTTGGATAAAACAGTACCTTTGCCTACGATGGCTCCATTACAAGTTGTCTTTGCATGAGACATTTTCTGCTTGTCAACGTTTGATGCTATGTCGGAGAGAGCTTTCCAGTCCCATTTGCACTGCTGTATTGCATCCCCAACAATGGAGTTTGTCCCTTCGGAGCAAGCATCCGTGAGTGCTGGATCTATGCATTTGATGCGAAGGCGTACCTTGCGAAGCTCTTCTTCTAGATGTGCTTTTCAGCTGCTTGCTCAGCCAATTGCTTCTTGTGCTCCTTCTCAGCTTTCTCACATATAATCGACCATCACTCTTGAATCCACTTGTCCAAGTCTGCCCCATGCAAACCTAACCGCTGGGCCACGGTGACTAAGTCCATCAAATTCATTTTAGGCTGTCTCTTTTCCAAATATGAGACAACGATCCTCCTGTCGCGGACGCCAAATGTGATGAGGTTCTTTCAATTAATGAATTGTTGTTTAGGCACCACCTCGGTGCACGAAGCGATGAAGTCGTTCATTACCACACCGCAAGCCATTTATTAAAGAAAATCCAGCACAAGTAAAAGAAACTCTACAAACTAATCAAACCCACAAAAAAGAATCAAGTCTCCAAAAAAAAGTATCAATGTCAGAAGGGGCCTACAGTTTCATGGTCTGCAGTGGACCGTGCGTAGAAGTGGTGCTGAAGGCAGGCACTGTTGAAGAAAAATTCTGGCCACCCTGAGGCGGACAACCGGGATCCAGTGATGCAGGAGTAAGTCCAGTTGCGACGATGGGACATGGGCAGGCGGCCTTGGCACAGTAGAGGACTCAACGCCAGATAGCAAGTCCAATGGCGTCACCTCTGCTCTCGGTTTCTCCCACGTCAATCGGCACCTTCCCGAGTGCAATCGGGAGAATGCGGTGACCACGCCTCTGGAAGGTCACATTGGACCTATAGAAGGCACGAAGCACGGGCCTGACGACTTCACTCTTGCGCCTAGAGCACTGCCGAACTCCTTCCTCCACGCAGGCTTGTTCCACGTTTCCCCGGTTTCTTTTCTTTCTTTTCTCTCTCCTGGCTTGCAGCGTCTCGTCGTCCTCTTTGCATGGCTGACCCACTGTGATCACGGCACTCGCGCACTTGACACGTCAAAATCTGCTCCTCATTTTGTCCTGTGTGCTTTCCTTCATTTTCACATCATTGGTTGTTCACTCTGGATTACTTTATTTCACTTCCCATATGTAGCCAATACAATGGAAGACATTACAGTTGCCAAGCACCGCTGCATCCTATCTCATTCTCATCTGTTCACGCTGTATGTACTTGTTATAGACAAATTTTTTAACCAAAACAATCAATCTTCATGTGAGACTCTTAAGCCCACTGTCCGAAGAGTTCATAACCACTTCCAGAGTTTCAAAAGGCTGACATGCTAATTCCTGTGGAGTAATGAATCCTGGTAAATGTTGCCCAGAAGCCTGAAAATGAAGTGCCAATGAGCACAACTATTGTGTCATAGCAGATGCTCATGAGTGACAAGACTGTTTCCTCCTTTCATTAGGTAAGCATGAGCAAGAAGCTTGATCAAGCCATGCTCTATCTCACTTTATGCTTGCCAGACAGTAATGTAGAAACAGTCACGGTCACTCATGAGCATCCGCTGGGGGCATGACAGTTATGTCCTTCAGCATTTCAGTTTTGGTCTTTTGGGTGAAATTCACCGGAATTAGTTACTCCACGGAAATTACAATGTCAGCCTTGTACAATTCTAGAAGTGCTTTGGGGCTTTGCAACTATGGAGACTTGCTTTGAGTCTTGACCTAGGACCGATTGGCTTACACTGTCGATTAAAATGTTATTTTAATATTTCTTTTTATAGTTACTCATCCAATCACTACTTCAAGTCATTTTATTATGTACACTATTGCAGTAAAAGCAATCTAGAGGAAATCACTGATTTTCTCAACTTCACCTTTTTAAAAAAAAAAAGTTAGGTGTTTTCTGAAACACCCAGCATAGCAAGAAAGAAAGATATGTACAGGTACTTCCGATCTTTAGTAACTATGGCAAAAGCCTTTTATAAATCATTCGTGTATCTCAAATTGCATCCAATGCATTTGTTCTGGACAATAAGTCCTACAATAATCATCAGCAGACATGGGAGAGGAAAAGGATGGGGATGGACTTATTTGATTGTTATTGAGTCAACTGCCTTTGTGGTACCAAGAGCTGCATGGTTTTACTTGTCTGATTTATTTCAATAACCAAGTGATACAGCAAGGCTACAAGAGGAGTTTGCAGAGATTGTAGAGAATTAAGCCAGTTCTCTGCACTGGCTTATTCTTGACAGCCTGCACTGTTAATATTAGAAAGATGATACAAACTGCAAATTATTATCACCTACTGCATGTCCACGTGCTTTGGTCATGCATTAGGTAGCACATTGACTGCCAGAACAGGTTCACTTTGTGAAAAACAAATGGATGGAGGAAGCATTGTTCGCAATGTCAAATGACTGATTTAAAACCAACCTAGCACATCACGCACATCTACTGCACATATCCATAGCCACAAAAGAACGTAGAACACTGTACGCAGTACAGCCCTGCTGCTTTGCGGCTGTAGATACTGACCTACATTTCCGGCACCTCAAGCATTCCCCACTAGACTTGTCTTGATCAGTCCAGAAGCTCTTCACCTCACATGGTACGGCATAAAATGAGCCAGCTGCAACAGAGGAGATCCTCAATTAACAAGAGAGACACTATTACGCTGCACATAAAATAAAATTTTATATATGCAAGCAAATCTGTGCATTCGATCAATATTTCCAACAAAAATCAATTCTTTACAGAGATCTCGTCGGCAAATCAATTTGGCAAGTTAGACGTGCAGTGCCATCCTGCCTTAGGAGTAACACCTCCATTAGTGTTCAGACTGATTAAATTTCCTTTCTTCGACTTCATGGAGAAAAAGTGGCCAACATTAAATATTACACACATATTAATTAGACGCTTCCCCTAAGAGCAGAAAACCATGTACACTAGTTAATCAGGAAACTGTAACATGCAGAAACTGCTGTCCGAGTTACTTCATAATGAGACTCAGATAAGGAAAACTTTAATCTGAGCAACTGGAATCATAAAATGCAGAAAATATGAAAACTAAATGAAGCAGTGTCATCACTTTTCCTCAGAACAGTTGTGAAAGCTTCTGCCATATGTGAACAATGTCAGTACAGACATCCAAACAAGACAGAGGTGTCACTGAAAGATGGAGACTTGAGGGGATCACTAATGGCCAAACAAGGGATATCACTATGGAGCCGACGTTTCGACAAAGGGACTTGCCTTCACCTCAATGAAGACAAATCCCCTCGGCAAAACATTGGCTCCAGCCTAAGACTTCCCTTGTTTAACAACTCTTGATCATATCAGTACAGACAGTGCCACAAAAGACTATTTGAAACATTTTGGAACTGGCCATTTTAATACGAATGCTTAGAGTCAACACTAAGCCACCTACCTTTCTTTGCCAAATGAGAAAGCCGCTCCAAGAGAAAGAGCTTGAATTGCAGGTCTGCTTTGTCTACTTTGTACCCCATTTTTTGGAAAAGCTTCAGCTGAGCCACAAAGCCTGCATTTGGTCTACAGAATAAAATGCAAGCAATGCAAGCAATGCTAGCAATCATACAATCCGTGAGTAAGGCACACGCACATGCATACAGTATGCATAAATTTCACATAATCACAACAAAGAGAAGCAGCTCATATTCTAAAGCAACTCTAAAGGCTGTAAGTAATGCTGTGCTGGAGAGCCATAGACAAGTCTCTCTCAATCAATTGAAGTTTTTCATTACATAATCATATATGGTCGTGGCAGTGCAAGACACCATATACCAGAGGGGTACCTGCAAATTTGGCGACAGAAAAGTAACTGAAAAAGTCACTTTTATCTAAAAACAATGTACTGCTTGTCAGTTTCGGCTGTTCCAAGTTTGCTGCTATTTGCTACTTGTGTGCTGTATCTAAACATAAATAAAGTGGGTGTGGTATTTCACAAAAGGTGTGTGCTCAAGGCAGATTTCTAAAGAATGCATGTTAAACTACCTGCTGTGGTGGTGTAGTGGCTTTGACACTGCACTGCTAAGCCTGACGGAAAGGGATCGAATCCCAGACGTATTTAGACGGGGGCGCAATGTGAAAATGGCTGTGTATCGTGCATTGGGTGCATGTTAAAGAACCCCAGATGGCCAAAATTAACCCGGAGTCCCCCACTACGGTGTGCCTCATAATTATGTTGCTAGTTTTGGCACATAAAACCCCAGAATTTTTTGCATGTTATGCCTCCCCCACACCCTTAATTCGTGTCCGTGGGACTGTTAAGAATTTCCAGGTTCACAAGCTGGCAGGTACGTTAATCTCTGTATCTCTGTGGTGCTTCTTGCCTCACTGATTCAGCCCAGAAATCTAATGAGAGTGTCCCATTAACTTTAGGCACTGACCATTTCAACAAAGGCAGAACACCTCCAATTTAGCAGCGCTTACTTTTTAATCAATAAGCACTGCCCTAACAATGATTATGAAGCAGGCCATAGTGGGGGTCTCCAGATTAATTTTGACCACCTGGGATTCTTTAACATGCACCCAATGCATGATACACAGGTGTTTTCACATTTCGCTCCATCGAAATGTGGCCACGGCAGCTGGGATTCGATCCTGTGCCCTTGGGCTTCGCAGCACAATGCCAAAGTCATTATGCCACCATGGTGGGTCGTATAACATGCATTGTTTAGAACTTTGCCTTCAGCACACACTTCTTGTGAAATGCTACACACACTTTATTAACAAGTTTACCTTTAGATGCAGCACATGAGTAGCAGCAAACTTGGAACAGCAGAGACTGACAAGCTATACAGTGTTGTTAGATAAGAGTGAATTCTTCAGTGACTGTGCTGTTGCGAAATTTGCCACTACCCTTCTGGTATATGGTGTCTTGCACTGCCACAAGATGGTGGCACATGTAGTATCCCAATTTCTTGTATATGTTTTTTGCAATCTTGTACCGCCCCATCTTTCAACACCTCGAAAGCTTTTTGCAAACAGAATTTATCTTTAGTGAAGCAGAGCATAAAATTAGTAAAACTGTAAACGAACCCGAGCTCGTAGGCATTAAGAAAAATTCAGGAGAGTTGGCAGAAATGAATTAACACCTTCCAATGCCACAATCTTATGCCGAATTCTGACCGAAAATGGGCAAATTATTTTTGAAGACCCCAGTTGCCAACCTGTTTTACCTTGTCAGAATAATTTTGCTTCTGCTTCCGCTGTCCCATGGATTGTGTGCTGCCATCTACCAAAAGCACGACTAAGCATTAAGACAAAACTAGGCATGTCCATTGCATTGCCAGAAAATGCAAAGTACCGTTGACAAGCCGAGTTCATTCTTGGCTGTTTTTATCAGAAACATGTGGACGAACCCAGCTCATCCAAGGCATAGAAGGGGTTCATGGCTTACAGAATCGTTCTGTTAAAATGGTCTTCATGTTAAAAATATTCTTTCTGACAAAGAAGAGACATAGAACCACACCATTTTATCGCTGCCATGAATATAACAGCAACAAGAATAAAAGCCCTGTGTGACACCTATGCACACAGTATAAAGATATAGTTAACATCAGTCAGGTACTGTTTGAATACTGCTGCCCTTTCCGCTTGACTTGGGTGCATTGCAAGGAATGCAGGCACTCTACCTGGAGGTACATTGCTACACACACTAACTTGTGTTGACGCCTTCCAAACAAGTGAATGCAATGACTCAGTGGACTTGCAGTGTGAATGTCAGGGCAATGATCGGTGCGAAAGGCTATTGTGGCTGGACAGCAGCTACAGCAGCCCGTACATACAGTCGGTCAAAAAGGAAATGCGATCAAAGCTGTAGTTCACGAGTTGCAGTGTATATTTCTAATCCACTGACACAATGAATGGTGTGGTTCAGATTACACAACATACTGCTTTGGGAAGGGCACATGTACCAGTTGTTCACATACTGATGTCTCATTGTACAGCCATGCATTTCCATGCTATTCTCTCACAGTGATTTTATTCTTGTGTAGCCACACTACTTTGCTGCTGTCACTCTCAGCACTGCTCATAACCTGATGTGATGGCGGAACAGTTTCTTTTTTGCCTGTTTGTTACGTGACACTCAAAAACAACAATTATTCACAGAGAAAAGTATGTTGTGAAGAGTGTTTAACCTAATGGTATTGCACAGTAATGTTGACTAGTTGTTTAAAGATATCCAAATAGCTGAGCGCCCGCACACTATACAACATCAAGCAAAGAATGGAAATTTGGACAAGTCACCTCTGACATTCTCTGAATTAAACGAAAGTAAGCATGCATGTTCCCTCCACAGAATGCAGTGGTGCAGGAGGGGTAGTCACATACCCAATGCAGGCACGCCTTTCCTTCAGTTTGTGCAGCGCTTCAGCATAATCTAAGGCATATTTTCGCATGAGATGAGCGGCCACCAATGTCGCACTCCTCGAGACACCAAAGCGACTGGAACGAGCACAATGTACACAGTTACGCCGACACCACGTGGTAACGTGCGTGCAATAAACAAGCGATCAACTCACCAGTGCACTAAGCACGCGCCGTTCTGTTGTCCCTTTTCGATGAATTCACAGGCCTCATGAAAGCGACTAAGCAAGTCCTCTTCGGCCCTGTCTTCGGCATAGAGGTACAAGCAGACGACATTTCCCTCAAATTTGAGCCGATACGTGTCCACCGTAAGAACGTGAGTGATGCCGAAACCTTGAATCAATTCCTCGTCTTCAGCAGCGTCTCGTCCACCGAGGTAGAGGCCGTCTTCCACAAGACTGCACAGAGGTATGGATTTTTGACAAGCGGGATTGTCCGGAGGTTCTAGTGAACTCTGCGGACCATCGCCATCTCCGGCCTCGGCGCTCATGCCTCAGCAAGTCAGATGATCACGTAAAAATGGCCACCAAGCGTTCTTATAGAGGTGCAGTAAGATACGGATGATGCTCGACAATAAATGAAGTGAACATTTCAAGCACTACATCGCGCGAACGTTAGTTCTACTGAATGGAAACGGAACAGCATCTGTGCAGCATGTCAAACGAACGAACAACCGCGACGCCGCACTTGTGTCGTTTTCCGCCAGAGGCGCCTGTCTCGGGCATTGACTGAAATTGAAATGGTACATGCAGTATGCCGGAGAGGGATAGCCCGGTCAATCCACTGCTTTCGCTTGGACAAAGAGGGTGGGAAAGGGCCGAGAGGAGGGTACCAAGTAGCACATCGGCAGGCCCCGATGGTATTCCAATTAGGTTAATAAAGAAATTTGGGCCCGAAATCTAAGAAAGCATTAAGGGAGGTGGTGAGCAAAATGCTAATGAATGGTAATTAATGTACCTGACGAATGGAGGCTAAGTAAGATGAGAATGATATATAAGGTAAAGGGGGACAAAGCTGACATACATAACTACCGGCCTATAACAGTGACGTCAGTAGTTTACAGGGTGGTTATGCAGACTATACAGGACAGATTGCAGGCATGGGTAGATAACGAGGGGTTACTTGGAGAGCTACAAAATGGGTTCCAGAAGCATAGGAGGCTAGAAGACAATCTGTTCTCACTAACAGAGTGCATTTAAATAGCTGAAAAGAAACACAGACCCCTATGGCTGGCTTTTTTGGATATCAAGGGAGCCTATGATAGTGTACTTCAAGAGGGCTTGAGGGGCATTCTGGAAACTTTAGGAGTGCAAGATGGAGTAACCAATTTCTTAAAAGATATCTATAAATGTAACCGGGTGATTATACAATGGGAAAAGCAGGTTTCAGAGCCTGTAATGATTCGGCGGGGGCTTAGGCAGGGGCGCCCATTGTCACCTCTGATGTTTATGCTGTACCTACAAGGTTAAGAGGCCAAAATACAGCAAAGCGGACTCGGCTTCAACCTATAATTTTCAAACAAGGAAAATTGATTGAACAGTCATTACCAGGACTGATGTACGCGGATGATATTGTATTAATGGCTGACAATGCAGAAGATCTGCAGGGATTGATGGACATATGTGGTACAGAAGGAGACCCAGATTAGGCTTGAAGTTTAGCAAAGAAAAATCAGCAGTCATGATTTTTAATGATAACATTTGCGGCGAGCATAAGATACAGGAGGCCACGCTGGAGATAGTCGATAAATACAAGTACCTTGAGGTGTGGATAAATAATGGAATTGAGTATCTGACAGAGTAGGAAAAATATCTAACGACTAAAGGTAACAGAAATGCAGCGATTATGAAGAGTAGGGCACTGTGGAACTACAATAGGTACGAGGTAGTGCGAGGGATATGGAAGGGGGTAATGGTTCCAGGCCTGACTTTTGCCAATGCAGTTATATGAGAGCAGAGACCCGGCAACAGTTGGAAACTAGGCAACGTGGTGTGGGTATAGGCTCGCTCTGGGAGCACATGGCAATTGAGACACCAAATCTTGGGGTGCAGGGGAATCTGGGATGGTCTTCTTTCGAGGGCAGATAGCCTATAGTAGCAAGGTAGCATTTGAGGAGCGATTGAGAAAAATGGGGGAAATGCGGTGGGCTAGGAGGGTTTTCAGTTACTCATACACGAGGAACGTTGACACAAGGTGGAGGAAGCGAACTAGGAAATTGACAAGCAAATACTTGGGCAGCAGTGGGGGGACAGGTAAGGAATCATCCGTCAAGAAAAAGGTTAAGGAGACAGAGAAGGGTATGTGCAAAACAGAGATGCAAACCAAATCAGCATTGTTGAAAACGAAAGGTTAAAGCCCCACCTGCGCTGCAGTTCTGATTAAGTGGGGATGTTTTCCCGCTTCAGGTGTCTGCTTAACAACACTTAAAAGTACTATAATGGGTAGTGGCTGCGTTTGAAGGAGTCCAACATGGTAGGCTACAGCTCAGTACCACAGTGCCGGACGTAAGGAACGGAGCCTGGTGTCAGCCTTTACACGTACCCGCAGAACAAGAAGCTGCGTGAAGCTTGAACCGCGAAACTTAGAACCGGCAAGCAGCCATCGGCTACAACTCGGGTGTGCAGCAAGCACTTCCGCAAGGAAGATTTCTGCTACGGCGTCGGGGCTGCGATGTTCGTGGTGAGTAGCAGAAAACGCGCACTGCGCGATTGATGTCATGAAGCTTTGGTCTGTGAACTTGTTGATTCTAGATAGTGGCGAGTTCACTGGAATGGAAAGGGAATAGTAAGGCGCACATTAAAAAAAGGCATGGCATATGATCATGTTCGTGTTAGCACGAAACAATGAATGTACTGGATTAGGAAAAAGAAACAGCGGGAAATTGCTCGCCGAGAAGACCATAAACATACAGTGCAACGCAACTTGATGATTAATGATATCGAAACGTCCAAGAATTTAGAAAAAAAAAAGATTGAATCGTCGCGACGGCACATCAGAAGTCGCCGTATAGGCGTCGAAGTCCCTATATAGTTATAACGAAATTATTTTTGAACAGTTCTGATAGTCCACGCAACAATGGTTGCTTGTACGTTAAGTGCTGATATTCTGCGCCCTAGAGCTCACTGCACGCGGTGCGAAAATGCGCTCACAGCGAAAGCGAAACAATGTGCGCGGATATGCATGCAGACGCGCAGTCGGTCGCTGGGAACCCGCGCGATCGGTGAATTGAGCTTCATTCTGTTATGCGCCATTTGGTTACACATACAAGGCACTATAAGAACACTTTTTACATAGTTTGCTCTCAGCGATTGCCCACCTCTCACGCAAGAAGCCAGCTTGGGGGACTCCATCGCAGCGACAAGGCGCAGTGGACGTACACTGTACGTATTCGGTAAAGAGATAGCGTCTGTAAATCATTCTGTGGTTTCTGTTTGCCCAAGCTTATTATTTTGACAGTAAAAAACTTCCCTCGTTTATAGAATACTTACAGAAATGTCCAGGAGGGCTCCCGCGTGGTATACTTATTGAGCGCCGGCAGCCAAACCTATGAGGAGCGCGCCGCGTTATCCCTCATACTATACAAGGGAGGCGCTTCCGACAGATGGCGACTCCGTATGTCCTCGCCCCCAGTATTCCAAACATTGACATAAATACCAGAATTGCAGTTCATTAGGTTATTTATTTTTTATTGTTTTAACAGTTGAATTTCGTATTTTAGCTCTGCGTGATCAAACTTTAGTCAGAATAAAATTTTGCCAGCCCGCTTTGCTTGGGAAAGGCATAGCATCCAAAGCTCACCTGTATACGCTAAAGCGGACGAGCCCACACCGCACTAGCTAAAGACAAGCCAACTACGGCACCTGCCGTAGGTGTCGCGAGAACACTGTGATCCACGTCGCATGCTTTCTGCGCTAGCAGTTGCTGCATTATACCTAGAAGCAAAATACGCCGCGTTTATGGACGCGAGGGCATCGGAACGTAGGTTGAGCAACATTATACCATAAAGAAGTGAGCTTCCCTGATCTATTATGCCCTACTACCTCTTCAAGCAATTTTGTCAACACGAAACGCGCCTGCGGACTAGATCGAATCTAATGGAATATTATTGCGATAACAATTATATGGACACTAGGCGCATTTTTGTTGTCGTCGTAGCCGTGAGGTTGCGTATGAAGTTCAAGGGCGAAAACACCGTCGCCGTATGCCGTATCTGTGAGTGAAAGCTTGCGAGGGGAACCGACGATCGCGGAACGAGCTCGCGCGCGGAAGGGGGAAAGCGGGCAGGAAGCGCGCCGTCTTCCGTCGCGCGCAAGCCACCGGGGCGAGAGGATTGAGGGGGGGGGGCGGCGTTCTGGCAGCAACTGCGTTGGGGGCAGAGCCTGGGTAGTCCGCCGACGGCTCATATCTTTGTGCGTACTGCGTTCTCGCCGCTAAGTTTGCGTTGAAGCAATAGGCAGCAGGAAGGTCACTTCGCTCGCTTCTGCTGCCGCGCTTCCTCGCGCCAACGTTTCGACAGCGAGTGTCCGCAGTGGTGGAGTGAGATGCGTTCATGTTTACCTGTGCGCGCGTGACACCATGTGTGTTAATTTAGTTAGTAAGCGAATGTTTGAAAGTTTATACGGCCGATCAATCTACTATCCTTACTTCGTATAGCTTTCTACTAATTTGCTATCGCAATCGATGCTTCGCCTTACGGGCGAAATGGAGACTTTTTCGTGTAATTACAGCGCGCTACCCGAGAGATGGACTATGCAATGGCGGACGCCGTAGCAGCTAGACGCCGCGGTTGTCCCCACCCTGCAAGGAGCGGTGGGCAAGGAAGACATTGAAGCACACTAATTAAGCCGTGCTCCCTCAAGGATTGCAGAAGATAGCGTCAATCTCTCCTTTTCACATAGAACCACTTCTCTCCCACAACCAACGTCCTCTTGACCTCTGGTTAGCTCGTCGTGAACTTTCCGCAATTTTGGCACATGTCTTCATTTGCAGTTTCTTGTAATTTTGACAAATAAACAATAAAGAAAATAAATTAGGGGTTTTACGTGCCAAAACCACCATCTGATTATGAGGTACGCTGTAGTGGGCGCCTCCGGATTTATTTTTGACCACCCGCGGTTCTTTAACGTGCTCCTAAATCTAAGTACACAGGTGTTTTTGCATTTCGCCCCCATCGAATTGCGGCCGCTGTGGCTGGATTTGATACCACTACCTCGTGCTTAGCAGTGCCACAGCAAAGCCAAAAGAAATAATACACAATCACCTTGCTATTTTTTATCAACAAGACCAGTGAAAATGTAATGGGCATTCCAGGTAGTTTAATTTTTAGAAAACATTGGCGCACAATGTACACGTGTAAAAAAATTCCATGCTTTTAATATTTAATATATCATCATCATCCAGTTATGGAGATGACTCCCTAGAATCTTTCCTTCAAGGAGGAAAGATGCACCACTCAGATCATTCTTCCACTACTGAAGACTTTTACCATGGAAGAAGTTTTTTCATACATGCATTTTGCCAATCCACTCGCATCTCCGCTTCTGCCACATTTATTATTATTATTATTATTATTATTATTATTATTATTATTATTATTATTATTATTATTATTATTATTATTATCATTATTATTCGATATGAACACACATATACAATGGACAGATCGGGAAATAGGGAGGGAGCATGGCTGACAACTGCCATCGAGAGGGCCACCACGTCTGCCTACGCTTTAGGAAAGAAGGATATCAAGAAAGAAAGTCAGTAGAACAGCGTCAGACGGGTCTTTCAGCCACGCGTTTGCCGACAACGCAAACGTCGACAAATGCCGGTAACGCAAGCGCCCAGTTGACATTGGGGTCGTGTCGGTCTAGTGCGACGGAGCCACGTTTACCACCGCACTCGTTAGCGCAAGATTTTAGCGATGCAGGAATCAGGGTGAATTATGGACAACACATTTTACAAGTCACTATTGCAGTACCTCCATAGAGAAACACACCTACGTAAAGAGCGGAAGCTCGAGCCGTTTCGCGGCAGAACAAGGTAAAGGTGACTCGAGCGCCTCGAGCGGCCAGTCGCGCGGCAATTCTGCGTGCATTCGCGGGCTTCTTTCACGCTCGGAAAAACGCATTTACGTTATTGGAGGAAATGCGTGTAATATTTGAGTTAGTAAGGTGTCGGATAAGAATAAATTTGAGAAGGTTATGGTCTTGAACTGCTTGATAAGCGAATGTGCAGACATTAAATTTGATTAGATTGTCAATATTCAGTATCTGCAGTTCCCGGTACAGATCAGTAACATGCGAACGTCGGTTGCTCCAGGTGGGAATGCGAATGGCTTGATTCTGAACATGTTGGAGGGATGAAAGGTGGCAGTGATATGTTTGACCCCAGGAACCAATACAATAATTTAGATGACTGTGAATGAGTGCATAATATAAGGTGACCAAAGTAGTCAAGTCAAAGTAACATCTAGCTTTTAGTAATGCCCTAATACCATAGGAAGTTTTCCGCTGTAGCTCATTGATATGCAAATTAACTTTAAGCGGGAATCAAGTTTGATACCAAGAAATGAACAATGATATAATAGATGAATAGGATGTGTGTTTATAAAGAGGGGCATAACTTGCGCGTTATTTATTGACCTGGAATAGAAAATTAAGAACTTACTTTTCGAGGGATTTATCAAAAGCTTATTTTTAGCACACCATGCACTAACGTTAATAAGTTCAGCATTAAGGGTTGTTGTAATGTTGCTTAGAGAATTACTCGAACATAAGACAGTTGTGTCGTCAGCATATAAGATGCATTCTGATAATAATAATATTTGGGGTTTTACGTGCCAAAACCACTTTCTGATTATGAGGCACGCCGTAGTGGAGGACTCCGGAAATTTTGACCACCTGGGGTTCTTTAACGTGCACCTAAATCTAAGCCCACGGGTGTTTTCGCATTTCGCCCCCATCGAAATGCGGCCGCCGTGGCCGGGATTCGATCCCGCGACCTCGTGCTCAGCAGCCCAACACCATAGCCACTGAGCAACCACGGCGGGTATAAGATGCATTCTGATAATGTGGTTAGACACTGTGGAAGGTCAGCACGTATTGAGCAACAGAATACTGTATCGGGAGTTTTTCATGTCGCTCAACAATTTTCTCATTGAGACTTTTAATCTAATTATAATATTTGAAAAGTCAATCAATTAATTAAAACTAATTATCTAATTATGAGGAATGAAAAAAAATTATTTGAGTATCTTCAAGCCACGCCAAACAACATTACCCTGGTTCTGTCCAGCTACGTGGCATTAGCATATTTTTCAACTCTGGATAAAGTTAGCTGGGACACCCTGTATACAGTTGACTGTTTGAGCAGGACCAAACGGATATTTACCAATTTTCTCGGGGCACGAGGACTCGCGTACTGCGCGAATAAATGACGATGTATGTCAACACTTTCACGTACTGCTGGCGATAAGGTATTGCAGTTCTTTAGTGTTTAAAAAAAAAGAAAGAAAGAAAAAAGCAAACAAACAAACCGTATATACATTAATTTGGCATGAAATTTCACTTCGTTAGTGTGAGAAAATCGTGTTGGCCTTTAATTGATAGATAAATGTACTAGTTGACCGAGATCCCTAATTCCCTAATTTTGTCATGTTAGCAATTTGTAAGAGCGCAGTTTGTGATATATTGCGGTTATATGCATCGTATATAGATCTAAAACCTTTATTTGTATCTTTTCTATTTTGTCAATATTTGCGTAAACTGGTCCCATACAGCTGACGCGTATATATTCTAATAATGGTCTATCAAACGTTTTATACGGCTAGAAATCGTTGGAGAAAGTGGAAAAAGAGGAAAAAGGAAAAGTCAATATTTTGTGGTATGATGCAGCATCTTCTTTCTCTTACTCTTCTACATTTATTTTTTTTGCCTGCAGTTTTGTTCTGCTACACGCGAACTTTGCGAATGGTGTCTACATGAAAAATATTAACTGGAATGCCAGTCCACTGTGGCGCACATTCTGAGGAAGGACATTTCGAAGCTAATGCCACTGTATCAAGATTTATGCATATCTGCTTATAAGCAGATTTGACTTTACTACTGCCCGGCTTCGAATCTACAATCGTTACGTTTACGGATAACTAAAACGTTAATCAACAAGAATTTTTAATTAGCATTGCGACCTATCATACCTAACCGTACTGTTTATCCTGCTCGTCACTCTCTCTCTCTTCTCACTCCCTCTCAGCAGAGTATGCACGCTCTGTTACCTTAGGCAGACCTCCTCCGTTTTACCTCAAATAAATTATCCTCTCTCTCTGAAGTAATTGACCCGAGGAAACGGAATAACGATATCCTAAAAAAAATGTTGGAATAAAAATGAATGCTCGTGGCATATGCTTATATAGGGCGGCAGCCGCTGCAGCGCACGCGCGAGCACGCAGGTAGGCAGGCACAGCAGGCCCAGTGCAGAACCTTGCTTGCTTGCGTGCTTCCTAATATTATGGCGCGTACTCTCCGCGGGGTCTGAGAGCAACAAAGAAGATCAAGCGGAAAGTCAGAGAGGCTGAAATAATCTCATGAGTGGCGGCAATGAAAAAAAAAAAAAACCTGCCATGAGTAACTACTTACGAGGAAAAAACGAAATCAGGAAAGAAACCATTTATGATAACTCAAAGGGAAGCTCATTACTTTTCGAAGCGAGATCGGGACGCCTTAGAACACGCGCCTTAACACGAGATATAAGAAGGATGAAGAAGCATGTACTTGCTGCGGTAAAGCTAGGGAAACGATAGAGCGTGTTTTATTAGAATGTGAAGACGTCTGTCCAGTGGTCGATTTAGGCACCACTGGCCTCCTTCAAGCCCTTGGGTCCAGCGAGAGCAGCGGAAAAGGAAACATGTCCGCAATAGAGATTAGTAAGAGGCGATTGGAAGATTGGTGGAAGAAAACTAGGGAAACGACAAAAAAAAAAAAAAAAACGGAGTCGTACAAAAGCAAAGTTCACAATAAGGGGTCGGGAAATTTGGTTGTGGGAGTTCATCGGTTTTTTTTTTCTTTTCTTTTTTAACCTAGGTAGGACATTAGGCAGTATATTAGCAAGAGCTTGGTGGCGCAACCTACCGCCCCGTTTCAAATGGGACGCTCATAACATCCATCCATCCGTCTTCACCGCACTCTTCCGTACAACGTTTATAGAAAAGTTGCCTCCGTACCGTGCGATTTTCTTCTTCACCTCCAGGCGCCTTCCTCCTCCGGCGCTCGCTTCCCTCACGGCGACACGATTAATTTCGCCGATTTCACACACGGAACATATACACTTGCGCGTAACAGCCGCAAGGCGGCAGCGAAGGCGATTTGTTGGAATGTATGTTTGAGTGTATGTGGAATAAATGTATGTGGACGCGCGATTTTCTTCACCCCCAGGCACCTTCCTGGTCCGTTTGCTTCGCGGCTTCAGACAGACGCCGCCTTTTTAAAGTGCTGGACAGCAAACATGCGCGTAAAAGTTACAGAGGAAATTAAAGGGACCCTGATACGATTTTGAAGATTTTCTACAAACGTGCTGAGTCGTTAGAGTAGGTCCTTCTGATCATTATTTGATGCATCTAAGTGCTTCGCGCAAAGCGCGAATTTATTATAAGGTTTTAAAAATGCACATCGCTGCCGATCGCAGCACACTGCTCGGTGGAATCTTAAGCCGCCCCTACCCATATGACGTAAATCACCCAATTGACGTCAGATGGGGCGAGCTATCCGAATGGCTGCCCAGGGCGCGTGATCGATAATTTTTCCAACTTTATGGTAAACAAATGATGTTCGTAATAGTTGGAATGCTAGTTAATTTGTTTTTATAAAAAGAAAGTAACATAAAGAGAACGCACAACAATTTTTCAGTACACTTAAGCACTTCCGGCACACAGCAAGTGTCGTCTGCTTGTGTTACAACGTGCTCCGTCTTTGACGAGAGCTCCGCCGTCAGTGTCGGTCTACCTTTTCGTGAGCACGATGAATCACCATTGTTGCCTTGTGGGCTGCAGACGTAGCGACTGGAAATATGTCAAGTTGCGGCGGCAGCAGACGAGCGGAGTGGCTGCAGCGCATCGGACTATCGGTATCCGATCAGGGCCCGGATAAAGAGCACACCGTACAACTTGAATGTTTCTTTTTCGTTTTTCCTGTTACAAGCTAGACAGCTCCGAGAAGATAGACAGGTATCGAATAGAGAAACTCAATTTCCGTGTTTACGCTTACCGGTGGTTGTGGGGAATTCGGTGAGTCTGGTGGGGGCGAATTGTTGCTGCCGTCGTCAGCGTGGAGCGGATTCTGAAAAGGTGTGTCGCTATATGGGTCAAAACCCATCTCCTCGCTCATCCGACGCAACCGCTCCTCAAGCTCCGGGTCCATGACGCGAATGACCATCAACAGAACTATTGCAACACACGCTGCTTGGATAGCTCTCGCTGGTGATCGACGGCCAAGCGGCTAGCGGAGAGCTTTCGCGCGGGCGGGCGCGGGCTCCAAAACAACCGGAAGTGGACGATGTGACGTCGCTTCGTGACGCAGAACCAGTGAAGGTGGAGCTTAGCCGCGATCGCTCGGCGAACGAGTTGAGAAGGAAACGCATGGCTAGGGAAGAGGGTAACTCGTAATCGCTTGTAGCTCCCTTAATACGTAACGCTTCACTTAAATTGTGGTAATGTTCTACTTAACCCTACGCGCCTACAAAATTTGTCCAAACCGTTTCAGGGGCCCTTTAACCTGTTTCACATGATGCGATTTTCGTCGCACCGGAAGTGCGATTTCCGTCGTTTGCGATGAAAATCGCAGTCGCAGTGCCGACCCCCCAATTTTCGGCTGCGACCAACCGGTTGGTCGCACAGTCGCACCGTCGCACCGATCGCTGCGATTTTCCGTCGAAATTGCGCGGAGAGCTGTCAACGGAGCTATTCCGCCGGTTTGTTTTGGAAAGTGGCGTCTCGCACGACAAGTGCAATGCGCGGAGAGGTGGATCGTCGAATTCGGTACGTACGCGAAGGGAGAATAAAAAACTTGTACCGCAGATTGCATTCTCCGATTGCTATGCGTTTGTTGACACGCTACACAGCAAATGAAGTGCATTTTCACGTTTGCTTCGTACGCCTTTGGGAGTTCTCAGTGCTAGGAGGTGTTCGAACCCCAGCAGACGACGAGGTCGTCACAATTTTCTTTTGCTGAGTAGCATGCAGAAATCGCGCTTACAAAGCAGCTTGAATTACTTCAAACTTGGCAAGGGCAAATGACAAGACAGCAAAGTACCCGAAGTTTCAACGTTGCGCTGAACGCGGTACCGTTCAGTTGCATTTTCTTGTCGGTTTTCAAGCATGAATTTCCCGATGCATCTTGAAAGCTTATCTTGCCTCTTATTAAATTTGACAGAGCGAAAGTGTAGGCTATCGTAATGAATTTGCTACGATAGCATTAAATCCGTGGCTTGAATAAAACATTACATGCACGTTAAGTTGCACCTCTTCTCTGGATATTTTTTTTTCTTGCACAGAAACCAATAAACATTGACTATGTTGCGGACTTTGTATCCTTACTGCATCTGTATGAACACATGCTCTGCAAGGTACTTAACTGTACAGCTAGTAGATTAAGTAAATTGCTTGCTATAATGGCACAGTGACAACGTACCCTCCTGCACAATTATGTAGAACTCGTGCAACAATGCGAAAAGCAGGCAAATGGCCTGTTCTTGTGGGGATAAAACAGTATAAAACGACACGCTGAAGAAAAGTAAATCAAAACTGTGCAGTGAAGTCAGCCAGTACAAGCAGTTCTTGCACGTTCACGGCTGATCAAGTGTGCAGAAACATTCATGCCTTACATGTTTCTAGTAAGTTTCTAATAAGTTTGTGATCACATATATTAGTGTGTAAAACCATATAACGATATCCGCTGCGATTACTATCTTTATAAATAATGAAATACCATGCTACTTGCAAGAACATATATCACCCGAGGATTTTAGAACAAATTTCTGCATTTCAACTATACACAATATGTGGTTTATTCAATAAAATAACACAAACTGGGCTTTTTTGCAATGACAAACTTATTCCAAACTTTACTTACATACAGGCAAGAAAAAAAATTATAGACAGAAATATTGTTCTTCAATTTGTTCACCTGCCACTGTGGCTATAGCATTCTGCTGCTAACACAAGGCGAGGGGTTGTTTTGCCAGCCATGGAAGTCGCATTTCAATGGGAGTCATAGGTGAAAAAAAAAGCTCTTGCACTTAGATTTAGTTCATCACCTTTTATTGAACCCTTACACTTCAATATACTATTGCATAGGGGGGCATGCTTATGCAAAATCTAACGCCAATAGAAAGCAAAGGGCAGAATTGTAAAACAACCATGTTTCGTGATAATTCGAGTGTGTAAATATTCATTGCATCAATATGTATTGTTCAACAGCACTGCACTTATAAATAAGCATGATCAGGTATAGCAAGTACTCTGTCAGGAAGCTGGTTCTACAGATGTATAATATCAAGGCATGAATGCTCATACTACATATACGTCGCACGCATAGCACAAAGAAAACCTTTTTCAAGAGTTGTCCCTTCTGGCAGATATGAGTGGGCCATAAGCAGCAGGAACTTTATTGCAGGACATTGTGTAATACCGCTTATGAAAGAATGAAGAGAGTTAAGAGGCTTTTAACAGGAGTACCTCATGCTGCTCTAATAAGAGGAACGATGAGCAAAAACATTTTTGGTAGAGCACTTAAACAGTAACTTTCTGAAAGGCAGAAAATTCCAGGTGAGAGTTGGAGGTACATTTGGCCCACACATACCAACAACACGGGCATACTACAAGAAACACTACAGCCTATGGTGTATTACAGTCTATGGGAAAGCTATCTTATGCAGAAATCAAGAATGATGCAACAAGCCCTCGACAACACTTCAGACTTTCTTGGCCGGTCTGGCCTCTCGCTTTCTGATAAGTCAGCTCATATCAACGTCGAAAAAAAAAGAAAGACTAGAATCAAGAACTGCCCCAGATTGCACATTGTGATCCACATAGCTGGACAAGTATGCCCACAAGACAACATCCACAAATCCTCAGCCAGTGTAAGCCCATGATGGCAGAGCCAGCACGTGGGTGAAACAATTATGCAATGCCTGGACGCAACTTCCACACCTGGTGAAAAGAATAATCTCGAAATAATGGGGGTGGACAAGTGGATACTATAGAAAATCGCAGATGCTGTGCTTGTGTCCAAGGTATGGTACGGTATGAATTACCAGCAGCACACAAAAAAGACAACTCGTCGAATACAGGCATCGGGTAGTAATAACAGGTCTTTCCAACTTTACCATGCTTGAAGACCTCTATGAGAAAGAGCTAACGAACAAGCACCTAGACAGTACGAGTTGCAGCCTGCAGCACAAATTCTTTGTCTCAAGAGCTCAGAACCTCGTCCCAAGATACTATGCCAGCTAGCATATGAGATGCAAAGACGACTACCCCTCCCTTCAGAAACACAACCTCGGGAGTGCCTGAACTTGAAACACAACAGGCCCATACCGTGGAATATGGGGGCAAACAATTAAGCCAGGAGACTATATGCAACTGCCAAACACACAGAGGAGGTTGCTAATCATGAAGATGCAAGCAAACATAAGGCACATATGGCATGGCAATAGCAGTGTAACAGTAGTATGACACTACATAAAGCTAAACCCTATATAAGTGAGTACCATTCCAGGTCATCCTACACCTAGAAAAGCTGAACTGAAAGCAATCAAAGCAGCACTTGTAGTGCAGATTACACCCTGCACAACACCCTGCATGGATTCACTAGAAACTATTTGGGCCTGCACATCACACAAGATTGTCAGGAAAATCAGGAGATTGACACGCGACTTGCAAGCACATGGCCAGAAATTAAATTACAGGATACATAACCGTGCAGATATTCCAGGACACAAGCAGGCTTATAAGCCCGACATAATAACTGAAAACTAGATGACTTTGTGTGTAATCATTATTAACTAAAGTGCAACAGATTGACAACAGACAAGAACGAAGTGCTCTGTGTGTTCACTTCGTTCCTGTCCATCGTATTTCTGTTGCACTATAGTTAATTACTATAGATTGTAACACCATAACTTGATACAAACATGCACACTATAGGATGCAGACAAATGCTCAGGACAAACTCCAGAATGTTTGCATCCTGATACTTATGAAAGTGAACGGTTTCATTCCATGGCTGTCAATGAGACGGAGAGAAAACTTGATTGTGTTCGTGGAACAAAAATGCATTGATAAGCTTAGACATATAGTCATTGCTTAACACTTTCGAAATTAATAATTATAGCTTGCTATCGACATTGAAGCAGCCTTTCGACAGCAAGAAAAGGAATCAGTTTTTCCAGCTCTGAACATCGAATTGCAGGAAATGCAAGCAGACACGAAATTCTGCCAATATAATCTGTTTAGGAGTACCAAATTGGAATAAACATGGAGGCTTGCATTTGTACTTTCTCTGGCTGAGCAATCTAGTTTGAAATGACTCCCATAAGCATGTCGTAACAATGTTGATCTAATACAGGTTAAATGCATGACTATCTTAAGAAATCTGGAAGATTGCTATAAATTACAGTGAAGAAACTATAATATCTAATAACATTGATAATAATATTTATTTCCACAGAACAGGCTAACCGTGAGAGGCGTGCGAGGCTGAGCAGAAAGCTGAAAAATTCTACGGCAAGTGCGCCTGCCGTGGGCCCACGATCCTGCATTATGGATAGCGCGTATTGATATGGTCTTCTTGTTAGAAGTTCCGAGTATAGTACCAGCGCGAGACACGGGACAACAAAGTGGACGAGAAGTGTGTCTTTTAGAATGCTATGTTACAACGTACAGGTTTCTACAAAAGTGACGGTAACTGCTCGAAACATTTGATTCGTCGGCTTTTGCGCCTTTAGAAATATTTATAGAGGGCTCCCATATATATATTCGCAGCGCAAGCACGGCGATGGACGAACCAGGCTAGCGCTAAGGTTGAATTTCACAACACAATTTTCATTCCACGTCGTAATCACACAGATCGTTTGAGGCTTCGTTCAGGGGCACACGCGGGCGTTCGGGTTGGTGCTTCTTGATGCGTTTGGCGTAAGAATATGGCTAGGAGCAGGCACCACATATGCGCAATGACGGGCATTGTACACGCATCATTTCTCCAAAAGCTGACGCCGAGCACGGGTAGCGCGAGGATCTTGTTGGGCTGACACAACTTCGTGCAGCCGAACTCCGAATACTGCATATACGGTGAGGGCAGCTATATGAACTTGTCGGTAGGCCATCTTGTAGATTGTTGTAGCGCAGGCAAAACGAAACGGTCATAGAAGGTAGATAAGACAACACACAGCGCTGAACCATAGAATAAAGAATTGCTGAACCACCTGCGAACAGCTGTTTACGTGCGCGATGTTGCACTGATCTACAGAAACCGCCGTCGCGCACTCCAAGACAAATCTTAACTAACGGTTTTAAATTAGTAAACGTACATATTATTTGCTTCTAATCAAGATAAGTCAATAATATTATAGTGTAAACGTTTTATTCACTACAATAAAGTAATTATGCAGCGTGTGCCGCGAAACCTGGCTGTAAGCAACCCTGGGCGTCGCACCAGTCGCATTGTTGAAATCGCAATCATGTGAAATGAGCCCTCTAAAAATCGCATTGCGACGCGTCCGACAGCACCGATTTTCGTCGTTGCAGTCGCAGCATGTGAAACAGCCTTTTCAGTCTCCGTACATACATTGAGTGCGAAAGCAGTGAACGTGGGCCAACTGAATTTTCGAATTGGGCAAAGTCAATTTTGGGGGTAGGCCGCTCAAATTTTGAAGGCGGGTCAAGTCAATTTCGGTAGTAGGCCGGGTCGGTTTTGAACGTGGGTCAACTAAATTTTCGAATTTGGCAAAGTACATTTTTTGGCTGTGGGCCACTGAAATTTTGGGAGTGGGCCAAGACAATTTTGGGAGTGGGCCACGTCGATACTGAATGTGGGTCAACTCAATTTTCGAACTGGACAAAGTCAATTTTTTGGGTGTGGGCTACGGCGTCCGTCCGATGCCGTGGCTGCTCACCATGGGATTTCGCAATGCAAGCTGCAGGAAGTCTAGCGCCGGGAGCGTGACGTCATCATTTGGTCACATGGGTTTTGGTACCATCGAATGTTAACACCTGACGCTCGCCGGATTTTTCGCTTCATGGACCATATAATGCTTTCGAAGTAATAGCCATCTCGGCTCGCCCAAGCTCTGCACCCGTCACAGATTATCTCTAAGATAGGGCGCGCGATACCCGTAAGCGCCGAGCCACGCTATGTGTAGCTACGGCCGGGCTAGAAGAGGCGACGCGCGCTCTGGTACCCTTCTAGTGCGCATTTGATCACATGACCTCGAACATTGGGCACGTGGGAAGACTTCGCGCATCTAGGCACCGTCCTTCTCGGCTCACCATCGCGCGCGTTTTCCTCATCCCCAACGTACGGCGAGTGAGGCACTTGGATTTTGTACGGAGCATCACGGCGACGACGACAGGGCGGAAAAGGAGGAGGGTTGTCGCCAGCGCTCTTTCGCTAAGGTTGGTGTCAAATAAAACGTGTCTGGTACCCAAAGAAAGTTATGCGCATTAAAAGAAAAAAAAGGACAAGTGGGATTTGTTTCATCCGCTAGAAATTGGAGTATCCGCCAACTTTATTTGCGGTAGAAATTTATGACAGCGAGACAAGAAAACACATTCAATTCTGCCAATTCGAAAATAGCCCATCAACGCATATATACGTAGGTCACGCATATCGCGGTGTAGCTCACGAGCTTCTAGACAGTGCACCAAGCATGTGGGTTTGCCACAACGAAAGCACCCACTCCTGATCACCGTTACTCCGGATCACCGTGCTCCGGATCACCGTGCTCCGGATGCATCTCCATTCTACGCAGCTGCTTGCCCAGTTCAAGGACTTCCATTTGCAGTGCGGCTTCAGCGCGAAGCAGCTCGGACATAAAATCCGCCTCGAACTCGCATTGCGTTTCCTTGTCCACGCTCTTCGCAGTGAACTGAACATCCGAGTCAACACTGTCCAAAGCTGACCATGAAGTATCATCGTCTATTGAGTAGCCAGTCGCGCCGGCGTTGGAGTGCGGATGATCGCCAAACGCCGGCTCTATCGCAGCGCCAACGTGGAACACTGTCGAACCAGCAGTGCCTTCTTCACGATCGCGACCAGTAGTGTCGAACACGTCGCAGGCCGGCGCTTGACGCCGCGTTAACGCTACGTCGTCGCCAGTGCTTTCGTTGTCCTCGTCGGGGTCTTCGACGAAAAGCGCCCTGAGGTCATCGAGAACGTCGTTCTCTGGAAACACAGACTCCGAATCCATCGGATGTGCCCCAGGAAGCCCGTCGGTGTTGATTGGCGCGGGCACTGCATCAACTGCGCCACCTGATGCGCGTCGGCCGTCTTTCGACGCAAGAAGCACTTCGGCAGAACGGCTCTCGGTCATTCGAACTACGCAGCCTGCGTCTGTGGCCTGCTTCTCGCTGCATTCCTGGGGGTGAGGTGCGTCGCCAAAAGCTTCCGTCTTTTCCCATCCTACGTCGGAAGGGGCGTCATTTCTCGTTTCGCGTATTTCCGCCGCGGCTTCGTCTGTTCCGTCGTCCGGCGTGGATGAAGGCGAATCACTTGGAAACAGTAGCGAATTCAGTTTGCGGGACACCGCGTCCGGTCTCACTCCATCACCGTCCACCTCTCTGAAGAACTGCTCGATTTGCTTCGGCGGCACTGACCGATCAAGAGAGGATCGCAACTCGAGGGCCAGAAAGTTCCACAGTGGCCACCGGCTGCAGTCCTCGCGAGTGCCGCATAAGGCGGCGTTCTGTTGCATGGAGTGAACCCCAGTGGACACGTATCGATGGTACAGTTGTTGTAAGAAGATCCGGTCTTCGTAGGGCCACGACGAAAAGAAATACCGGCTGCCGCCGGCACAGGGGACCTCACGCTGGGAACGTTCCATACTTGACAGATCACTTGCTTTCTTGCACGCAGAGCAGCGGCGAATCTGTGGACAAAACTGTGAAGCTCCACCGACAGCTTTCGGTCTCACGGAATACACAAAAGAGCGAGATAATGCGGAGGATTGCTGAACGTGTTCGAACGCCACTCGTTGCTCGACTGTTCTTCCACCGTGGCCTCTTGTGTCCTCTTCTCCTTAAGCCCGGGCTGTAGCTCCCCTTTTATTCTCGACATCAGCCGTGGCGCCAGACATCGGATGGAGCCACACAGAGGCTGGGTTATACCATTTTCCATCGAGCAGTCGTCGTTGTGTCGTGCATAGTTTCCTACAAATTTTTTTTTTGTAGGAAATTCAATAGCTACGTTTCCGTGAAGCCAACACGAGCGCGTCGAACGGAAATCGGGCAGACCGAGCCCCTGATGTGACACCGTTTACATAAACTATTTTCTGGCGGGTCTAGACAACGGCGGCACGCAGCGTCAAACCGAGACATCAAAGCGTTCAAACGTAGTTCCGGCTCCCGCAGCAGCAGCCGTCTGCAACAGGTCTAATTCAATGTCCTATGGTTTGTTGCCATGGGTAATGCGTTTATGCAAAGAAGAAAACTTCATTATCTGCCTCTATGCTGCCCGCAGACCTGACAGGAGGGGGGGGGGGGGGCATGCGTCTGCGATGAAAACAAGAAGCAGGTATGCATGGAAAATCTAAGGTGGCGGCGGCAGGTGGCAGCGCAGAAGTTAGCATGCCCAGCCCCTGCACGTACTTATATCTGTATTGACATGGGTTCTTGGTAGTGATAGCGACCAAAGCGCTCCCTTTTCTGCGCGCTCTAGTGATTGTGAAACTAAGGATGTTGTTAGCATGCCCAGCCATTGAATGCAAATTGCAGCAGTTACGAGTGGTGGAATCCCGCTGGGGCTGATTGTGAGCAAAGCTTCCTTTCTCTGTGCGCTCTCGCGATGGTGAAGCTAAAAATGAGGACGGACACAACGTTGATCGTCACCATAACATGACAGATGGACGACCTGCGGAAAGGGCAAGGCACACCAAGTTTTTAGCACTTCACTTGTCCTACAGTAAAGCGCTACAATGGCTAGTATGCCCTCATGGGTATGGTCGACCGAACTGCTTCTCACTGCTAACACTGGACTGATACTAAGAAAATGCTCCGTTCGCAGACATCTCGCTACACTGAAATTAGCAAAACAATATCAGTAAAGTGCGTGTGCCAATTATCTGGTGTCCTTCTTGTGTGTGTGGAGGGCATAAAGGTCCTGGCAATGAAACGGTAGTATCGACGTTTTTGCTGCAGTTGCACACAAACAAAATTCGTTGAAGTGATCGGACAGCCATCTACCAGCCGAGACGACCAACCCGCAAATTGAAAAAAAAAAAAATATCGCTGGTTTCAGATCTTCCGATGTACTTTGCGCTTAGCTGCCAACTGTAATATTTTTCTTTCTGTGCTCTTATGAAGGGGAAAACTCAACATTTCTACAATATAAACAACAGCACACAAAACAGACTCGCTTTGAAGCTGTGACCACGCACAGCACTTTTGTACATTTAGCCCATGTAGTATTGGGGCAACACGTTTGGGCAAAATGATTAGGTTTTCGGTCAAAGCACTGTAACAGGCGGGAAGAAATCGTTGTCATGCCCGGTCGAAACAATACCATCTGAAATCTTATTTACTTATATATTTTTATGAAAATTCACTATAACCGTTTATACATTTGCTTCGTATGAGTTATGTACTAGCTTGCATCGTCAATCTCAAAAGTGTATTCTCTTTGCGGGAGAAGGCCTTCGTGAAAAACGACGCAACATAACAGTAAAACATGCAGCAATGTGAATCCAGATGATTGGCGAAATTGTGCACTGAGAGCGTGTCGACTAGCGTGCGATTGAAAGTTGAATTATGATCGTTGTAAGCTTGTGCTGCGTCTAGCACGAGCGAGTAGTGTTAGCGATGACATTGGTGTGAAAATGGTCAGCTCGATCTGCGATAAGTTCTTGTGGATCTCCACATTGAATGTCGCAGTCCTCACGATGAGGGCACCCCTGTGACATTATTAGCCCAGTGGGCTGGGAAGGCTCGAGTGGTAGCTCACCTTGAGGTGTATTGGCTAACAATTATTAATGTGCGTACTTTGCGATGATGAAAAGGCTGCAGAAACACCACTGGTGTTGTCTAACTAATCGTAAACAGGCCACCAAATTTCAATTAGCCCACCCCCAAACATTAGGTAGGCCCACCCCCAAATTTCAAGTTGGCACACCCTCAAATTTAAATTATCCCACCCCCAAGTTTAAGGTCGGCCACGCCCGATTTTCATTTCGCCCAGCCTTAAACTTCAAAGTTGGCCGAATCCCAAATTTCAATTGGGCCACCCCTAATTTTCAAGTTCATCCAACCCCAAATTTCGAGTCCACACGCCACACAATTTAGGTTGGCCCACCCCCAACTCATCCCCAAATTCAGATTGGCCGACCCCAAGATTGCCCCCACATTTAGGTAGTACCAACCCCATATCACCCCCAAATGCAGATTGGCCCGCCTCGACAAACCACCAAATTTAGATTGGCCCACCCCCAAATCCGCCTCAAACTAACGCTGGCCCAACCCTCAATCACCCCAAATTTAGGATGGCCCACCGCAAATCACCGACAAATTAAGGTTAGTCCACCTATATATCACACCCCAATTCAGCTTGGCTCAGCCGCACATCACCCCCATGGTTAGGTTAGCCGTCCCCATGTCACCCTCAAATTTAGGTCGGCCCACGCCCATATCATCCCCAAATCCAGGTTGGCCCACCCCCATATGATCGCCAAATCCAGGCTGGCCCACCCCCCCTATTCCCCCAAACTTAGGCTTACCCACCCCTATATCACCTCAAACTTTGGTTGGGCCACCCCCACATCAGCCTCAAATTCAGGTTGGCTCACTACCATTTCACCCCAAATGTAGGTTGGGCCACTCCCATATCACTACCAAATTCAACTTGGCCCATCCCTGTACCACGGCCAAATTTGTGCTGATGCCACTTCCAATTTCAAGTTGGCCACCTTAACCTTCTTTATGAAGACCTATGCATTTATATGGGAAATGCGTCAAGTTTTTGGGCGTTACAGGCACGATATTGCACGATTTTGCTACCAAATTGCTGGGGTACTCGCCAATGAATGCTGCGCATTAAAAGCAAATACCGGGGCAGTCACAGCACGGGACATTTATTCAAATGGTTTTTTTACGGCCACACCTACGGATTCATACCACTTGGCTGTACGGAACACAAACAGTAGCTATTAATCCAGACGCTGCACATCTTCTCCTAGTTGGTGCATTTCTTATTTGGATGAATCTTTAGAAATAATTAATGTTCGGGCAGCGACTCAGCCTAGCAGACCCTTTGTTCCACACGAATGTTGCATAGGAATGGCACTGGCCACCGGGTGGCATTGTGGCCCAGGTGGACCTGATTCGCTCGGAGTGTGTGCCATTAAGGACAGCCGAAAGTCGAAGAAAACGGACGTTCCAGAAGAACGCAATACGAATAGCCATTTTGTTCTCCCAAGGTCCACGCTACAAAGCACGAAAGTTTTTTTTTTTTGCATAACACAAAGCTATGCGCAAGCTTCTAGTTATGATGTCCAATGAATAAACTCTTCATAAAATCGATGACTTAAGAAATGAACACGACACTGCTACGTTTTAGGAAGGAAAAATAGAAAACATAATATTCCTTGAGTACCACTGGAAAACCAAAACCGAAAGCAAATCTTGAGTTTTGTGTTTTTGCCATCTGGTGGGAGACTATAAAACTACCCCTATGCGGCTTTAAAAAAACTGCGCCGCTGAAAAACCAGAACCAAAAGCAAATCTTGGGTTTTGTGTTTTTGCCATCTAGTCAGACACTACAAAACTAGGTCCTATGCCGCTTTAAAAAAAAAAGAAAATAAAAATAAAACGTGCGAAAATAAATAAATAATAAAATCGACCCGCGGCCACCGTGACGCGAGACGAAAGGTGCGCGCTATTCTACCACTCGGCCACGGCTTGAATAGCTCCGCCTAGCGGTACGCTTCTGTTTTTATAGATACCACTTGTATTTCCGCGACAGAGCTACAAAAAAAAAAAAAGCTTTTGGTAACAGTGTTACGCCATGTGTGGAGAGTCGAGATAGGCATCAATCGAAAGCTGAGTCGCCGGACTACATACGCTGCACTGGGTATTACGATAGACGCGTTAGTTTTATCGCAGACACCGTTCTCGCCTTGAAAATCGAGTACAAATTTTCGTCGTTTCCATAGACTTCCATTGCTAAATCTTTAACTGCTGTGGGAACAAAATTATTACGTGTCATAGCGTGATCACTGCCTTTGGCTCGTGTGGATTGTCTTCCAAAACACGTCTGTCACCTGCCTTTTTCAATAATCGACCTGCAGCTTTTGTTATGCGCGAAAAACCCGCTCGTTCCATTGAAAACGCGCTAGCTTCGTGCCGGGGCCGCTTGGGGCGCTAGTTGGTACGTGTCCAGGAAAGCTGGATATGTATTGGCCAAGAAGCCAGCGGTTGAACGGGTGAGGCGAGGGGAGAAAGCTTGAGAGAAAAAGTACGTCAGGGTAAAGTTGAAATTGTACAACGAGTTAAAATAGGCAAACTAATGTTAGGAAGGAAATCAACTTTGTTGAAAAAAATGGACCGGCAGTTTTGGTTGCGGTGGCCTCAGGTGGCGGATCCAAGTCCTTGGACTCGGGCGGACTTGGACTTCGGCTTGCCGGACGGCCCAGAGCTGGTCTTCCAGCTCCGAACTTTTGAAAGCCGCCTGTCAGCGGCGGCGACGCCGACGGAGAAGGTCCCCGGCGGCCCCCGCAGCCGGGGCGGCGTCGGGAATGAGCGAGCTCGAGGCTTCCTGAACGTTGGTTGGTAACGGTCGCGGTTATGGACGCGTCGCGAACGACGGCGGTTTCAGTTAACTAATGTTAGAGAATTTTTTTTTTCATTTCCTTGAAGGAAAACGTGTGGTTTATAAAAGGACAGCCAAATTGGAAACTAATAAATTAAAATAAATTTCTAATTCTAATTTTGTGAAATATCAACGAATAATTAAATCAGCAAGTTAACCAGGTATTCTCATCGTGTCACAAAGGAACCCGCAGACGGCCATGCATGCGTCCCTGTGGCTAAAACCACTGTAGATGCTCCGAAGGAAACAATATCTTCAGTATTTACAGCAACGGCTACTTTTCGGAATGGAGTTTAGATGTACTTCTTTCTTTGGATTGTATATCGCCGCCGGCAGGTTGATAAAAATGATCAGTTATTTCAAGTTCATTGCAGGTATGGCATAGAAGGGACAGCGCCAGACCAGACACGTGTAAAAGTACGGCATCTTTATTTTGTGAGGGCGGTAAGCAATTTACGTGTGGGACACCATTGACTGTCCCAAGGGAAAAACAAACGGTTAGAGTACGTTACTTGGAACGTCTGTTTTGCACAATATATTAAAGGAGAAAATTTTCTAAATCTAGCCGTTGTGCAAAGCCGGCTACTGGCGCTCACGTTAGCGAGAGCATCTTCTTTCTTTTCTTTTGACTGGACTTTCACGTGCAGTAAGAAAGCGGTATACGTAAAGGGCGTTGCTCACTAAATATTATTTTTGTTTTCAAACAGTACTTCATCATAGTATATTAGCGGCAGTATTAAGATTTGTTTGCGTAAAGAAACGCAGCGCGTCGCCCAAGTAAAAACGCTGTATATCAGTGCGAACGTTGTCCACAGCTACAGACGTCGCTGTCGTCTCGTAGCTCGACGAAGAGAAAGAAGAGGGACATCATGGCTTCCCCGAGTTCATAGTCACCCGACGGAAGATGCCAGAACTCAGAAGTCCCGACCACTGCCAAGCGATGAGTTGAGTGCGCCCGAAGCCCGTGCCTGGAAGCAGGCGCAGCGCTACAGGAAAGATGGTAAGTGCGGCTGTCTTTTGCAAGCACGGTGGCATCACTGACCCCACTTGCGTTGCACATGAAGAGAGCGCATGTAAGTTTGCAATCGAGAAACGAGCATGCGATAACGGCATCGGAGGTCTTCTGTACGCTGACTTTTATCTGTAAAGCTTCCACAGTTTATTTTCCAATTAGCCGTGTCTGTATCAAGTGGGCTGTAATATAAGAAAACTCGGCGACAAGGAGCCATGGGTTTCGACGCACTGTGCACCACCTTGTGTCGGCGGGGCGGCTCTGAAGGGGTGAAAGAGGTGGCAGCGGGCAGCCGACTCCCCAATATTTCCTGCTCCCCCCCCCCCCCCCCCCGTTCTTCCATGGCCCCGCTTCTAGCAGATTGGAGTGCGAAGTGATAAGTGCTTTCCTGCACTCTGAACAAAAATAGACCATCACACTGGCAACCCTATCTCTCTCTCTCTCCTCCCCCCCCCCCCCCCCCTGTCCTAGGAAAAGATGCCTCCTACGTCGTTTTTCTCCTGAAGACTGCCCTGTACAAAAATGGTCGCGTTGTCTGGCGGTTCCCAGATGAGCGGGAAAGATAAGCATCGTGGTTGACGTTATTCTCTTTACTATACTCACAGTGCCTCGCCCACTCGCGTGCTGCGCTGTCGCAGCGCATCCTCGTCATCGTGAGCATATTGTCCTGTTTCCTCTTTCAAAGAGAAAATAAAATAAAATTGATGGACTTACTGATAAAGTCGTGTCACGAAACCCTGGACGTTCAAAAAAAGAAAGAAAGAAAACCAGCTATCTATTGGCATAACCTGTAGTCCTTTAACTCTGGCGGAGTCATTTTCGCGTGAGCTCTCTTCCGTGGCGCTGGCACAAGTCTGCTGGTGCTTGATTGCCTTCTGCTTCAACGGTATAATAAACTCTGAGCGCGGCGGTGGATGCGGCTAGCTCATCGCTGCTTGCTTGCATTGTTTAATCTTGCAGCGACGACCTGGAAAGTTGCCAGGTTGTGCTACAGGCAATGCCATTTCCTGCAGAGAAGATTGACAGCTACAGCAGCGTCCACTCTATAGAAAAGCAGGACAGTCGGTTTTCAGCTTTTGGGTGCGTTGCTTAAAACTTGGATGATTCGTATTCGGACTCCGTATTCGCCCGTCGTCCGAAAAAATCACGCCGGTTCTTGCTGCTCGATTACCCTCTTGGCATCCAAAAAGTGCAAAAAAATGTATTCCCGCACGTTTGACTTCCTTACATGGACGCAGTAACCGACGGCAAGGTGCTTTATTCAGGCTCCGCGACGTTGCTCCGTGTAACGCTTCGATTAAGCTTGCTTCTCTTTGGCGAGCTGGAGCAGGAACCTCGCTCTGGACATGGTCTCCGTGATTTCGCGCACTGGCAGGTTTTGCTCCGGCCGTCCTATCCGGCGTGCTCCCCAGCAAGAAAGTGTAATGTGGCGCGCGCGCCCGGCTGCTCCCAGGTGGCACTGTTACCCGAGGGCTCTACAATAACACGGAGTACGATAACACGAAGGGAAGTGCCTCGTTATTTGAGGCTCGAGCTGGTTGCCTAAGGACAAAAACGTACCGGAGCAAATATTTGGAATGAGGCATGTGTTTGCTGCAGCAAAACGCCGGAGACCACTCAGCACATCCCGATGGTATGCGAAGGGGTGCACTCAGTGAGAACCGTAAGGTGACGTACACCTTCCAGAAACGCTTGGATTTAAAGAGGATGGAAGCGCTGACCGGTTAGTAGTCTAGATGAGCAAGAGACGTTCAGAGTATTGGTGGAAAAAAAGCAGGGAAGAGATTGATACGAGCGGACCCGTTACGGGCATATAGGTAGCGGAACAAGGTAGATAGGGAAGTTTTGAGGAAGAGAAAAAAAAAGATCAAAGATATGTATACACAAATGCTGGAACGGAAAGCATGTCTAGCGTACCCGAGTAACTCAAGCAGGCTAGGCGACTAATTGTCACCGCCCCGTTTCAAAGGGGATGCCAATAAATCATCATCATCGTCATCATCTGGCGCCAGTGGAGGCTGCCGTAGAAGGCACAACGCGAGAAATCAACGTGCGCATTGCCTCTCTTTGCACGTGCTGCGGCAGATTTTCGCAGGATATATCCCAGTTCGCCTCGTGCTCTGCCTCGAACATTAAGCCGTTTCAACCTTTTAGCCCTCTTGTGTCGTTATTATTAATGCGAAAGCATTATATGGCTCATGAGGTGGAAAATCCGGCATAGTTGTCGGCGTGGGCGTGACCACCAGTGGTCCAAAAAGTAATTGAACCCTCTACTTTTGGTGGGAGTCGAACCCACGACCTTTGGTGTTAAGACGAAGTCAATTAAGATATGGTTAATTAAGGTACTCGAACCCACGACTTCTGATGTAAATTAAGTTGGAGTTAAGCCCCACGATTTCTGGTGGGTGTCGAACCCTCGACCTTTGGTGGGAGTAGAACCCACGACCTTTGGTGTTACTTAAGGCGAAGTTAATTAAGGCACCGGTAATTAAGGTAGAGTTGAGGCACCCGACTCGAATCCATGACCTGGCGTTGTGGCATAATATCTAAGCATCGTGCGATGGTCGCAATGCTTTCGCATTTATCCACGTAGCGATAACTAAGTCCCCCTTAATTTTTTTGCCTGTACTTTTCTATATTCTTATCCTTTATGCTTTGGTTGTGTAGTATCTGCAGTGCGATCAATTTGAAGCTTTATGGAATTTTTAAAAGTCGCCTGTAGCAGATAGCGAAATTCTTGTCCTTAGCTGGGTTATTCAGAGGCGGCAGTGCTAGCACGAGAAACCGAAACACATATTCAACTAATTAACAAAAAAGTCACTAATTACCTTCTTAACAAATTACAGCACATACTGGAATTTACTAATTGCAGCTGGTGAGCTTGCAAGACGCATCCACTTGAAATGAATTTCCAGGATGTATTTTTCGAACCGTAGCTGTGTCGCACCTTTCATTTGTAAGAATTATGTAGTCAACATCCTGGCATGACTAACATTAAGCTTTCGCTGACGCGCCTATACCTATAGAACTGTGTAAAAAAGGCTGCTCCTCCTTCCACGCAACGTAATTCACAGTGGGCATCTGTCTACCTTCCAGTTGATAATCTGTCGCGCACATCTGGGCCCCTGCATAGTCGTCGCAGCTTAAATTTAAATTAAAATATGGGGTTTTACGTGCCAGAACCACTTTCTGATTATGATGCACGCCGTAGTGGGGGACTCCGGAAATTTTGACCACCTAGGGTTCTTTAACGTGCACCTAAATCTAAGTACACGGATGTTATCGCATTTTGCCCCCATCGAAATGCGGCCGCCTTGGTCGGGATTCGATCCCGCGACCTCCGTGCTCAGCAGCCCATCACCATAGCCACTGAGCAACCACGGCGGGTTCGTCGCAGCTTCCTGTGCATCTTCGGGCGGGCCAATATGCGTTTAGTTAATGTGTTTGATTACTAGCAACTGTGCATTGGAATGACTTTCCATTTAATATTGCTGTGCATTAGGATCCTGCCATATTTAGGTAAAATAAGCGCATGATTTGGATACGTGCCCTATCACGGTCAGATCACGTACATATGTGAACTGGTAAAGCACTCCAAAATCTTGGATATATGTATAAAGCGCACACTTTCGGATGGCCCTAAAGACACGAAGCTACTGCGCTGATTCGACCTATACTTGAGTATGCATGGCTCTGTTGTTTGACGTTTTTTCTACCAGTGTGATGTTCGTAAAATTGAATCCGTGCAGAAGAAAATTGGGCGCTTTATATGCCGCAGATACGACATATATACTTCTCACCCTCTACTACTCTTCCTTTCTTGAACTTGACTACTAATATTGGCACCACTTCCGGCGCGCCGCGATGTGGACTCCTTAAAAATTTTGTATAGTATCGTTAATTGTCAGTCTGTCAAACTGTGCGCACTTAACACTCGCCAAGAAAGCTTCTACCAGAAGTTACCACAAACTTGATCTGCAACCTTGCTACCCACCCATTAATACATTTAAGTACAGCTTTTACCGCAGAACAAGTGGCCTTTGGAATTTGCTACCTGGTGATACGCGTTCCCTTCTCCTTAACGATTTCATTCCTGTAGTTGATTCTACTATGTCATGTTCTGTTACCTAGCGTTTTTGTAACACTCGTGTTCATGTTCGTTCTTTGTGAATCCTCTAGCGTACCTACTACGGCTAGAGCCCTTGTAGTACTGACGTATGTCAAATAAATAAATAAATAAATAAATAAATAAATAAATAAATAAATAAATAAATAAATAAATAAATAATGCATTATATAGCTAATAACTGGCGTACCATTGTGAATATTATTGCTGGTGAATATTACTCACTATTTTATGCAAATATCTAAGCATGAGAGAGAACAGAAAGCAAGGAGAGGAAAGGCAGGCAGGTCAACCAGACGAGCGTCCGGTTTGCTACCCTACAGTGGGAGTAAGGAAAAGGGGAATAGAAAGAGGGAGAGAGAGTAAACACTGAGTGCACGTGTGAGTGCGCACAGGGACACAATAAGCGGTCTCTTAAACCGGTGCACTTCAAGTGACGGGTGGGGCCACGGTTCGAGTATCTTTGACTCAGAGAACGGTCTCGAGTTCAGCCGGTTTAAATTTGTCCAGAGAGAGAGGCGCTGTACGTTGTCGCGAGGACAGATACACAGTAGATGCTCGATGGCCAGTGTGCGACTTCTGTAGGTGCGAGGAAGCCTAAGCATGATGTTAAGTGTATAACCATGGTTCTGGTTTAGCCTTGATTTTGACTCAACGGCTCTTCCTTTGCTAAAACTGTGCAACTACTGTTCTATTTTCCCGCTAGGTTGCATTACCTCATGGCTTTCGTGTTCTTATAGTTTTCGCTAATATTGCATACCTTCTTCCTGCTCCTATAATTTTTCACTGCGATCGCACCTCACGCATTACTGCTTTCAGTTTCTTTGGCATACAGCATGAGCATATAAGTGAATGTCATTTTTGGCCGTGGATGTGGAACATACTGCACACAGACGATTGCACATACTTCGATGACCTTTCTAGTGAATTTATCTGTGTTTTTTGTTGTGACATTGCAGTCCTGAAACAGGGGGTTCTGACCGCATTTCCGGCAGTGCGTCGCAGTGTGACGACTTTGAGCTCGTTTGATCGCACCCAATCTCACCACAAAGCTTGGTTTTACAGACCTATCGTCTCTCTTTGCAGCATTTTGATACAGTCAGGCTGACGGCGACTTTTTGTCCGCGTGAAACCAATTCCTGCATTTTGCAAATTTCGCCAATACTCAGTAACTCAATTATGAAAATAAATGTGCCGAAAAATTGTGCCGCGCTACACGTGCTACACTCGGAAAAGTTATCCGGAACAAGAAGAGAAAGTGAGCTATGTAATCATTTAACGTTCATTTTCGTCTAAGAACTGCGCTAAATACGACCCACGAAAGAAGGAAAAGGACGAAGCGAGCGCCGACGCGTGACTGCGAGGTTTATGGGAAACTGGCGTGAAGTTTAAGCCAAAGGAATACGCAAAGCTGGAACAAACTCACGCGAATTCAAGACACGGTACTCACGTTAGGGACAAGGCAACGCTCGGCTGATAGAAGCAAACGCTGCAGTGTTAATCAGTATTTCATAAGCCGTCATCACCTCCCGGATGTCCTTTATTTTTATGTCTGCGCGTACTCACGATTGTTTTTGTTTCCCTGGTTTATATTTTCTGTAATTTCCGTAGACGTTCCATTTCCGAATCCGCACTCGTGTTGTTCTCTCTTTTGTCTTCTTACGTATACACGGTGTCCCAGCTAACTTTAGCCAGAGTTTAAAAATATGCCGGTGCAAAGGCTCAACCAGACGTACGCGTTCCAATGCGTCCGCACACGCCGCGCTGACTCGACGTCGCGTGGCGCCCGACGGAGGAAGAGGGCGCGCACCCAAACGATGCACGAGTTGCCGCGCGTAGCCGCGCGTCTCGTCGCGGCGGCGCAGTGTTGCTAGCTTGCCATGTTCAAGGCAGTCTAGCCTTCGCTTAACGGCCACGTTAAGCAATGTGTTACATATTAGACAGTTTTAGTTTAGCGTCAGCAACTATAGCGTACGCTATACGCTGTAATATAGCGTACGCTAAGCAGCGCACGTTTTCTACAATTTTAGTTGACCGGCGATATCTTCGAATCTCAGAGGCCATATGCCGTTGTTGCGGCTATTTCGCGCCATTAGCGACAGGTGGCGCTGACATCTCGAATGTTTCTTTCGTTAGGCTTTGACTCGTTCGAAACGAGAAGCGATCTCGAAAACACCACGAGGTTATCCATAATACTCTGTCGTCGAAGCGGCCTGAGACTAAGCGAAAGCCGTTTACACAGTCATTTGCTACGAACGAAGTGCATTTTACAAAAGCAACGCCAAATTCAATTCGAAGCGGGCAGCCGGGACCGCCGCCATGTTTCCCGCAAGCTTGCCTGAACGTCGCGCGAAGAGTCGTTCCGGAAGTGACGTTGGCTTGCCGTGGTCATGTGAGGTGTGTCATGCTACTGACGCGAGCGGCAGCTTCCGGCGCGGGCGCAAAAATTCTAGCGGTTGTAGGTCTCCACGCCGCCGCGCGCCGACACGCGAAACAGCCTCCGCGCCTGACGCCGTACGCGCCCAGGCGTGGTGCGGCGCGTGCGGGCGCATTGGAACGCGTACGTCTGGTTGAGAGGCTCAACCAGACGTACGCGTTCCAATGCGCCCGCACGCGCCGCACCACGCCGCTCAACCAGACGTACGCGTTCCAATGCGCCCGCACGCGCCGCACCACGCCTGGGCGCGTACGGCGTCAGGCGCGGAGGCTGTTTTGCGTGTCGGCGCGCGGCGGCGTGGAGACCTACAACCGCTAGAATTTTTGCGCCCGCGCCGGAAGCTGCCGCTCGCGTCAGTAGCATGACACACCTCACATGACCACGGCAAGCCAACGTCACTTCCGGAACGACTCTTCGCGCGACGTTCAGGCAAGCTTGCGGGAAACATGGCGGCGGTCCCGGCTGCTCGCTTCGAATTGAATTTGGCGTTGCTTTTGTAAAATGCACTTCGTTCGTAGCAAATGACTGTGTAAACGGCTTTCGCTTAGTCTCAGGCCGCTTCGACGACAGAGTATTATGGATAACCTCGTGGTGTTTTCGAGATCGCTTCTCGTTTCGAACGAGTCGAAGCCTAACGAAAGAAACATTCGAGATGTCAACGCCACCTGTCGCTAATGGCGCGAAATAGCCGCAACAACGGCATATGGCCTCTGAGATTCGAAGATATCGCCGGTCAACTAAAATTGTAAAAAACGTGCGCTGCTTAGCGTACGCTATATTATAGCGTATAGCGTACGCTGTAGTTGCTGACGCTAAACTAAAACTGTCTAATATGTAACACATTGCTTAACGAGGCCGTTAAGCTAAGGCTAGACTGCCTTGAACATGGCAAGCTAGCAACACTGCGCCGCCGCGACGAGACGCGCGGCTACGCGCGGCAACTCGTGCATCGTTTGGGTGCGCGCCCTCTTCCTCCGTCGGGCGCCACGCGACGTCGAGTCAGCGCGGCGTGTGCGGACGCATTGGAACGCGTACGTCTGGTAGACTACGCGACCAAGTGCATGTTGCTCACTTTTGTATGTAGTGTGTCATGCTATTCTTTATTTTGCTTAAGTAGATAATTAGTCAAGATTATTTAACCAACTTCTGAAGCAACGAAGCTAGGAAAAAGAGTTCCAATTAGAAAGTTGCAGAGCGGTTTGCAAAACGTCCGAATAAACAGTTTCTGTCTCTCTATTAAGTATTAGTGTTTGTCACATTATTGCGGGTGCCTTTCAAATAAATAAAAAAAACACCACGTGATATGCCCGCTTGCGAGTCGTGATTGCACTGGTCCCAAGCGGTCCGCGCACAAACGAACATGGCATTTAGCCGGGTGTGCTGCCGCTGCGTCTGCTTTTACCGCTATCATGAACCGCCGCGAGGGAAGCACATCGCTCTGGCTTAAATCACGCAGCCAATGCCTTCGTCATTACCCTGTCGCCTTTTAAGAGGCAGCACGCCCTGCTAGATGCTATGTTCGTTTGTACGCGGACAGTTTGGGAGCGCTGCAATCACGGCGCTCAAGCGGGCATGTCACGTAGTAGTTTTTATATTTCGTGGGCATACCGCAGTAAGCTGAAAAACACTCATACGTAATAGATAAAAAGACAGAAACTGTTCATTCGGACGTTTGGCAAACCACTCTGCAACTTTTTGCCTAACTTCGTTCCTTCAGAAGTTGGTTAATTAACCTTGACTAATTATCTGTTTAAGCAAGATACAAAAAATAGCGTGACACACTTCATAGAAAAGTTCGCGTCGTCTTAGGTTGCATCGGTACATTTTTAAACTCTGGCTAAAGTTAGCGGAAATACCCTGTATATTATTTCGCCTTGTTCACGACGGAGATGAGGTATGCAGAAAGAAGGAAAAAAAAAGCTTTATGAACGTAATGCATAAGCTTTCACCAAAAGTGACTGTCATTTGATCCCTGGCTTTTTTATTGCAGTCAAATTTAGATGCGACGAAGATAGTTCCGTGCACGCAAGGTAAACAATCCGTATTTCCAAAACTTCTCTCGTGTATGGCCCGCGCTTTCTTTCACGATCTTGACGAGGTGCGGCCCTTACACGGGGACGGGCCATTTCGATCCATTTTTTCGGCCCTGCGTAATCCACGCGAACACCCTTTGTGCGAAAAGAGCGAACATGTTGTGTTCATAATGCATTTACTTATTCACGCGTGCACGTCACGCACCCGGTGCACGCCTGGTCCTTCCCACTGTCACTGGGCCTCTTCGATTTTCGGAGTTCTGGCAGCCCGCTGGCAGCCAGATGGCAGCCAGCTAGTTCCGGTTCTGACAGGAAGTCACGTGGGCTGGGATTCCAAGACAACCCGAACCTGCCCGAAGTTTGCAAAATCGAACGCCGCTACAGCTGGCCAAATGTAAACATGCTACCAGCATGGCAGCGCCCGGCGAGGCCGGCGCGCGCTCGGCGTAGTCGGCCCATTTATGCGTTACCAGCTTGAAAATATATAGTTGCATTCAGGAATACGATCACTTTCGCGCGATTTCGCGCGACTCGGCGCAGGACGCGTACTGGGCCAACCTCACCTTGCGCAGCGCAACAGGTGGCCTCCGACGCGGCGGACGACAAGACGCGAAATCGTGATTGTATACTCGAAAGCGATAGTTGGAGGATCCCTGTTCGCGGCGATCACGTCGCCCACTGGCGACATTGATGAGTTGGCGCTGTGTCATTACAAGACATGAAAAAGCAGGTTATCGGGTACGTCTCATACGCATAAAATTTCGCGCCTACCTGCTTGCACGGGCTTCGATTTCAGAAAGTTTGATGTGGCTGGTGGTGCTTCTCATTTTGACCCCAAGGAGCTGGGGACGCGGCTGGCGCATGAAAATGCACGTCGCCTGTGACCAGCGAAACGTTTCACACGAAAAACATTGGTCGCAATCATGAGAGCAATAAGCCAATGTACATACGTGTGTGTCTAATGTACCGAGTGCAATCAGTGTATTCTTATATCAACGGCCTGCAGTTCGAACACATCGGTTTCGAGCTGCCACCTAAGCATACGACGGACAGACGGAGCGAACATGGGCTAGCTGCAAAGCCTTGGCTAATTGCAGAGAAAGGAGAGATATATACATACGCGAGATATGTGAGAAGGAACGCCACCAGTGAAAGACGAACCCAAAATGTACCGCAATGTGTGGATGAGCGTCTACAACTTTCGTGGAACACGATGCAGTTAACATGCACGCATGAGAGCGCGGCGCTCTGTTCACCGCCGCGAAGAAGCAATCAGGGGACACACACACAAAAGCTTCAAGCGGTTCACCACGGCTCGTATCACACCGCTTCGCGATGCGCAACGGAGCGTTAGCACCTAAAAAGATAACGCTAGAAGTAAGGAAATCCGAAGATGACCGTAGACAGTTGGCTGAGCGAGGTAAATGTAAGTCCTCAAGCGCCCGCGTTGCAATCCGTGAAGTCCCAGCAAAGATGGCGGCGAGCGCCCATCGCCTCTTTTAGTCGTCTGCTAGCCAGAGAACTTCCAGAGAGCAGCCAGACCAAAATCGTCCTGGCAGGTTCTGGCAGCCCGCGGGTAGCCAGAACCGTCCAGCCCGAGCAAAACGAACGCCCGGCGGAAGTGCGTCGCGCGGTGGGCGGAGCAACCCGAGAAAAACGAAGGCGCTCTGGCTGGCTCTGGCAGCCCGCGGGTAGCCAGAAGTGTAAAATCGAAGAAGCCCACTGTCTCCGTTGCTCGGTTCGGCAGCACACTCGTGGGCACAGTCGTCCCCGGTTCCATCCATGGCATTAGACGTGCGTGGGACTTTGTCCACAATGTCCGACGACACCATATGCCCATAATCAGAGAGGACAGAAGCTTCAGCGACGTTCTTTCTTTTCAGTTTTAGAAATTTTGTTATTATTATTATTATTATTATTATTTTGTGCTGTCAAGTCCGGGGAGCGGCCCTTACACGAGTGCGGACCTTACCATACGGCAAGGCCCGTCCGCTACTGGTCATGCCCGCTGCAATGGGGCTGTTATACCAATCGCTATCTTTAGGGACTAGCTCCAGGGCATGGGCCAACGAGGAGACGCGCTCACGCAATAAATATTTTACGAAAGCTTGGCACGAATACGTAACTTTATTTCACTCGACAGTTGCCGTATGTATTACTAAGGCGAGCAGTCCGGAAAACAAGAGCTGAGATGCGAGCTTGGAGCGAGGAAGCAGCGCTTGCTCCGCCCTTGCATTATACGCTATAGAGACTACAGACTGCATACTTTATATGCGTATACAGTTGTTGTATATCCTCCATTCTGGAGCCAGGGTCCCCCTCCCCAGCGGCGCCAGACAGTTGATAAACCCCCGCGCTGCGGGCCACCGACGAAGTGGCAAGGAGAACTTCTCAGAGGCGCCGGACACTTGATACCCCTCAAACTACGTGCCTTACTGGCGGGCGCGACGTATACAAACGAACCGGCGGTGCGGTGGTGCGTTCCAAGAGTGGAGGTGGTGGTGATAACTTTATTGCACACAGGGGAGTTGCGGACACGCAGGTCCTTGGGCCCCCGCACGGCCCCACTGCACTCAAGCGTTCATGTCCCGGAGGCTCATGACCCTGGCAGCCCGGCCTGTGGCGATGGCTTTGGTGCGTGCGTGGTGCAAGAATGCTTGTGTGGCATGGTGTATTATGACTTTCTCCTTCTCACTACTCTCTCCCATTTCCAATACCTTCTAGTGAAAAATAAAGCAGTCTTCTTGATGCGCCCGAAGCGAAAGGACGTCTGTCGTTTTTCCATCAGTTCAAAGTTCTCCGTCTCTTATTCCACAACATTTTTTGGTGCCGAAACCCGGGAATAGGAACGTCAAAAGATGGACATCGACAGAATCAAGCGAAAAAGGGCCGTGGCGCGATCATCTACAACCAAGCTGATCAATGAAGTATCCACCATGGACGACAGCGCATCAATCGGTGAGCTGGAAGAAAAGCTAAATCTTCTTACTCTTAAAGAAGACTCACTGAAAGAGCTAGATCGGGAGATAGAAAAAGGCGTTGAAGATGAAGCTTTCGAAGAGGAAATTGCATGCTCCGAAATGTACAGAGAAAAGATCATCGTGGCGAAAACAAAGGTACAACGCATGCTACGCGACTTTAGCTGCACAAATGTTTCATCAGATCGCACACTAAACTCCTCAGATCAAAGAGAATCTAGCGCAAACGATTCGCAAATACGTTCCACCGTTAAGCTGCCAAAGCTCGAAATCAACAAATTCAACGGAGAGCTTCGAGAGTGGCAAGGGTTCTGGAGTCAGTTTGAGTCGACTATCAACGCTAACCAGAATCTCTCAAACGTAGACAAATTCAAGTACCTCAACAGCTACTTGAGAGGAAAGGCGGCGGCTGCGGTAGCAGGACTTGACTTGTCGGAAGGCAACTACGATGTCGCGCTCTCGCTATTGAAGGAGAGGTTCGGCAGAAAGGAAGTTATTATAGAAGACCACATGTCACGGCTGCTTAACATCAAGCCAGTGCGTGACTCACGGAATCTCGGTCAACTGCGCAGCCTCGTCGACGAAGTAGAGACAGGTGTACGCAGCCTCACTTCTTTAGGCGTGAGTGTTGGCACTTATAGAACTTTGTTACTGACCGTAATAAAGAAAGCGGTGCCTGCCGACCTTCGTCTGGAATACCAACGAAAAAACGAGGCTACGAACGAGGGAAGTGAGCTGGAGGAGTTCCTGCGTTTTTTGAGAAAAGAGGTTGCGACGCGGGAGATCATACAGCGGGCCGAAGCTCCGAGAGACAACAGTGCCGAATTGGTAAAAAAAAGGCGCAACAGCAACACTAAAGCGGCGAACATGCCTACTGCAGCGGCACTGCACACCACGATCAAGGACAGCACAGCATGTCTATTTTGTAATTCGAACGGCCATGAGACCGGCAACTGCAACGCAAAGATGTCTGTGGCGGATAAGAGAGAGGTGCTGAAGCGTGACAATCGATGTTTCCGGTGTACAACAAAAGGGCACGAGGCAAGAGAATGCCGTAAAGCTAAGTGGCTCAGGTGTGCGCATTGCAAGGGCAGACATTTAACGACAATGTGCGACCCTCACTTTAGGAGACACCGCAACACTGATGAAAGGGATGCATCTTCGTCACCGGTGATTGAGCAAGCCACGGTGTTGAAGTCCTCATTAGGCACGGGAGATGACTTGATGTGCACTGGAGAGCAGCAGTTTATCCTACAGACAGCGCGAGCTTGGACAGTGGGTCCACATGAACGTACGCTTGTCCGGCTTCTCCTGGACGGTGGCAGTCAGCGAACTTTCATTAATCGCAACCTATCCGAAAAGCTGCAGTTAAAAGTGCTGGGAGAAGAGGAACTTAAAATATTTGCCTTTGGTGAGACATCAGCCACCACACGCACAAAAACGCGTCGAGTGGAGCTGTGGCTCGGAAGCCAGTACGACGGAAAAGGGGTGCGAGTGGAAGCGCTGGAGGTTCCTTGCATCTGTGCAGATATCATGGCTGCTCCATCAAATTCTGTTCTACTTCAACTTTCAAAATTTCACCTCCAAGTCGCAGACGCCTCGCGGGGCGACGAAAGCGAAAATATTGACCTTTTGATTGGCGCTGATCATTACTGGGAAATTGTCACGGGATCCACTAAGCGTCTCAGCTCCAAATTGATGGCGGTGGAGACTGTATTCGGATGGACAGTCCAGGGCCAGGTCGGCACAAGGAAGTCAACAGGAGTCTGCTCCTCGGCTGCTGGCGTGATGCGGATAGGAGTGAGTGAACAAATTTACAAGGAAATATCAGCACAGCTAAAGTCTTTCTGGGAGCTCGAGCACATCGGTATCAAGGAACATGAGCCAGTTCGTCACGAGGACGCAGTCCTTCAGCACTATAAAGAAACCGTCAACTTTGAGAATGGCCGCTATAAGGTGTCGTTCCCTTGGAATTCGATGGTTTACGAGCTTGGTGACAACTACGAGTGCGCAGCAAGGCGTCTTAAAGCACAGACAAAGCGCCTCTTGGAAGGAGGTTCGTTGATTAGGGAATACGACGCCTGCATAAGAGACTACATAGAAAAGGGCTATGCAGAGCCAGCCAGCAAGGACTGCGGCACGTCGGAAGGTCCGGTGTACTATATGCCACATCAAGCAGTTGTTCGTCGCGAAAGCCAGACGACAAAACTGAGGGTAGTATTTGATGCATCATCAAGTGCCAAAAATCGCCTCTCACTGAACAACGTTTTGGAAAGTGGCCCAAACCTAAACCCAGAGCTCATTGATCTGCTGATCAATTTCCGCACTTACAACATTGCCATCGTTGCGGATATTGAAAAGGCCTTTCTCCAAATATCACTATCAGAGGGCGATCGGAACGCTGTGCAGTTTCTCTGGTACGCTATGACGCCAAAGAAAGGGGAAGAGCTTCCAGCTGTGGTGACCTATCGCATGACTCGCGTGCCGTTCGGGGTCACGTCGAGCCCATTTCTCTTGGCTGCAACGTTGCAACATCATCTTGAAGGCCTGCCGGAACGGTATGCTGAAACTGCAGGTATTCTGCGCAAGCATCTTTACGTGGACGACCTTGTAACTGGGGTTGACAGCCTTGACAAGGGTAAAGTCTTGTGCCAGGAATCCAAAGATATATTGTCTCAAGCAGGGATGCGGCTACACAAGTGGATGTCGAACGACCGCGATCTCGTCAACTTCTTAGAGAATGGCAATATGGAGAGAACGAACGCTGATGCTGGATATGCTGCAGCTACAAAGGTATTGGGAGTGGGTTGGAATGCTCAGACTGACCACTTTGAATACAACCTAACTTCACTCATCGACTTCCTCTCCGCAAGAGCCGACAACAAGAGATTTGTGCTGCAGGTCTCGGCAAGAATTTTCGACCCTTTTGGATTTATTGCTCCCACCACATTGTGCGTAAAGGTAATGTTCCAGAAGTTGTGGGAGTTGGGAATTGGTTGGGACGATCCCTTGCCTGAAACCTTGCAGCCTGAGTGGGACTGCTGGTGTAGGGAGCTTCCACGCATCGAAGGAGTGTCTATTCCAAGACTGATAGCGGCAGACTTTAGAAACGATGATACGGAGAAAGTGGTGCATGTTTTCTGTGACGCAAGCCCGAAGGCCTATGGTGCTGTCGCATATATTGTGACCAAGTCTCCGTTCGGACTAACAAATGTCAGCTTGGTCATGGCTAAATCAAGAGTGGCCCCTTTGAAACGCCTCTCGCTACCCCGATTGGAGCTGATGGGAGCCCTTATTGGCGCGCGACTATGCCACTACGTTACCAAGGCCTTGGATCTGAAGAACGTTGCTACCATCCTCTGGACTGACTCTGCAGTAGCTATGTACTGGATCAAGGGAAACGCTGCCAGATGGAAGCCCTTCGTGGCAAATCGAGTCTCAGAGTTGCAGGCGCTGACAGATCCCAGGGATTGGAGACACTGCCCAGGCTCAGACAACCCCGCTGACCTAATCACCCGCGGCATTCTCCCATCGGCCCTGCGGGAAGGCGAACTGTGGTGGAAAGGACCCCGTTGGCTTCAGGAGGATGACACGTGTTGGCCAACGATAAGTGAGCCGAGCTCGAAGGTTGGGGAGTGCCAAATGGAAGAGCGAAAGGTGACGGTGATGCCCATAGTATCATCGTCATCCATGGCAATTTTCAATGTTGAGAATTATAGTTCATTCAGCAGAGTCGTGCGAGTAACCGCGTGGGTCCGCCGCTTTGTCGACAACTGCCACAACAAAGAAGGAAGGACGATCGGCCCATTACGAGCTGAAGAAATAATCAGCGCCGAAAGATACTGGTTGGCTAGAGCTCAACGAGATGCGTTCAGCGACGACATTTCAAACCTGAAGAATCAAAGACCGCTGCACAAGAGCTCTCCTGTTATGCCTTTCAACCCATACTTCGACAAAGAGGGCCTCATGCGAGTTGGTGGACGCTTGCAATTCAGTGATAACAACGAAGAGACTAAGCATCCCATCGTTCTCCCTGGCAATCACCCCCTCACGTCACTGCTCATACGGAAGGAACATTTGAGAATGCTGCACGCGGGCGTACGCGATACTCTAGCACAGCTGCGAGAATCGTATTGGATTATCCGAGGACGTCAGGCCGTAAAGAAAATTATCAAGCAGTGCCTCGTCAGTCACAGGCAAAGTTGCCCTCCCGCTACGGAACCAGTAGCACCACTTCCAGCTGACAGAGTGACAAAGGGAAACCCGTTCGACATCGTTGGCATCGATTTTGCAGGGCCCTTGATTTGTCAACAGTCACGCGACAGCAAAAAATGCTACATCGCTATTTTCACCTGTGCTGTGACACGTGCCGTCCACCTTGAGCTTGTCAGCGACCTGTCGGCTACAGCCTTCCTGTTGGCCTTTAAACGCTTTGTGGCACGCCGTGGAATTTGCTCGACGGTGTATTCGGACAACGCGCTCACATTCAAGCGTGCAGCCAGGGATCTAAAGGCAATGTTCATGCTGTTGCAGGTCGAGGAATTGCAGTCATGCTTCGCCGGAAACCAGATCAGATGGAAGTTTATTGTTGAACGGGCAGCTTGGTGGGGTGGATTCTGGGAGCGGATGGTGCGATCTGTGAAAGTAGCATTGCGAAAGGTGTTAGGTCGGAGCAGCTTGAGTTTCGAAGAACTGACCACCGTTCTTTATGAGGTGGAGGCCGTGATCAACTCACGCCCTTTGACTTTCATATATGATGATGCTCAAGAGCCAGAACCACTGTCACCGGCTCATTTCCTTGTCGGAAGAAAGTTGACGACCCTTCCTCCACACCTGCTGCCGGACGAAATTCCTGGCGGTGGCATGCATCTCTCACGACGCTGGAAGTACCGGACTGCCATGGCCGACAGTTTCTGGAGACGGTGGCGGAAAGAGTACTTATTGGAGCTCAGATCGGCACATATGTGCCGACCAACGACATCGAGTGATCTGAAGAAAGGCGCATTGGTGCTCCTGAGGGAAGACCGCTTGAAACGCCACATGTGGAAGACCGCCAGAATTAAGGAAACATTTAAGGGTAGAGACGGCAGGGTGCGGTCCTGCAAACTGGTATTAAGTGGGGGAACTGAGGTGAAGCGACCGATACAGCTGCTGTATCCCTTGGAGATTGTAGAGCAATGAGCTCAATAATAGTTCGCTCATCCGGGGGAGGTTGTTGTATATCCTCCATTCTGGAGCCAGGGTCCCCCTCCCCAGCGGCGCCAGACAGTTGATAAACCCCCGCGCTGCGGGCCACCGACGAAGTGGCAAGGAGAACTTCTCAGAGGCGCCGGACACTTGATACCCCTCAAACTACGTGCCTTACTGGCGGGCGCGACGTATACAAACGAACCGGCGGTGCGGTGGTGCGTTCCAAGAGTGGAGGTGGTGGTGATAACTTTATTGCACACAGGGGAGTTGCGGACACGCAGGTCCTTGGGCCCCCGCACGGCCCCACTGCACTCAAGCGTTCATGTCCCGGAGGCTCATGACCCTGGCAGCCCGGCCTGTGGCGATGGCTTTGGTGCGTGCGTGGTGCAAGAATGCTTGTGTGGCATGGTGTATTATGACTTTCTCCTTCTCACTACTCTCTCACATTTCCCATACCTTCTAGTGAAAAATAAAGCAGTCTTCTTGATGCGCCCGAAGCGAAAGGACGTCTGTCGTTTTTCCATCAGTTCAAAGTTCTCCGTCTCTTATTCCACAACAACAGTCTTATGCCTCACATCTGTTCGTCGTGAACCGCTTCGGCTGCTCGTTAATCTCTGCAACGCTTTACGCGACTTTTCCGATACACATGCACGATACAGGCAGTGCAGCAATACGAAAAACAAGCGTTTACTCGTCATAAGTGACACCAATTGCCGTTATATACGCGCGGTAGCCGTGGGCAGGGCATGCGGGCAGCACACATGGTCAATACATAAAAAGCAGTTCTAGGTCGAGCATCCTATTTTACTGGATCGCTCACTTGTGTGATTAGGGCCTTTCTTTATTTTGTCTAAATTTTCCACCCGCTTTCTTTTTTCATTGTTATTCTGTTGCTTTATCTTCCTCTTTCCGGCATACTATATATTGCCTTGTGCACAATAAAATTCATTAGGCTGACAGTGAGCGGTCCGTCCGTTTCCTTTCCTTTATCCTATCCCATGTGATATTACTCAATACAGCATTACGAGTACCAATCAGATCAAGTTAGAGCTCTTTTATACTCGAAGCTATCGCTCTGAAGAGAAATAGAAAAAAAAAGAAAGAGGAACAAGAAAACGAAGACGTCAGTGTTTCTTTTCCTTAGCTTATTAAGTATTTAATGGAAAGTATAGGCTAGAACCTGCACGTTCAATGACATCCTAGTAGGAAACAAAGGGTTAGCAGCATCATCTAAGGAAAACGTCTTCACGCCGCAGTTTCGTTCCTTCGCCTCAGACTCGCGTCGTCGACGCCGCATCAGATTTGCGTTAGCAGCTACTTTCTCCGCGCTTGACTCTACATACGTCCGCTGCCACACAAAAAGTGGACGAGACAGTGGCATGAATACACGACACAAAGCTTCATTGACAATCGTATCGCCGCACTGGAACAAGCGAGCAAACGATCATCCACTTTGTGAAAATAAAGAGGCTAACCTTCATGATGAAATAGCCACCTAAAAGTAAGATTCCCGATTATTTCCATGTAATAACCATATACACGGTGTCCTAGCTAGCGTTAGTCAATGTGTTCAAAGAAAAAAAAAAGATTTAAATACACGGCGTGAGATAGGATTTTAGGACCGACGATGTTCGGTTGTCAGACCTCTGACGACCGAACACCGAATGTCTTATAATCATATCTTGCACCGTCATTTTTTAAGCTTTTCTTTCTTTGAATATCTTGGCTAACGTTAGCTGGGACATACGGTAGATTGGATACGAAATCCTAAAAAAAAAAAAAAAGGTCGTTCCCTCGAGCAAAGGCCCACGGTTGGTAACCCGATGAAAACTTTATTGAGAGCTCTGGCTACAGACTTCTTATTTGCTCAAACGGGTATTTCAACGGATTACGAAATAGATTTTTTTGTAGTCATTTTTCTTTTGCAGCACTGCGTGCTAATGGAGAGGCTTTGTCCGCGATTTGCCCGGTCGTTCTGTACCTTTTTTTCACCTTATGTATGTTTTCCCTCTGCCCTTCAGACGTAAAGGCAGAGGTGAAGCCGCGCGTGTAATATCCTAACGTGTGCTATTGGCGATTTCAGCAATACGTTTCTTTAAGGCGTTTATATATGGGTATATAGTTTCGTGCAATGCAGGGGGCCTATAACGTAAAACTATTACAATATGTCTTTATTCCAATCTCCTGACGTCAAATTTGCGTAACCACCGACGCAAGCACCGGGCGATCACCCGCATGGTTGTCTGAACACACCAATCAAACGCTCTACTCGTTCACAGGAGGTCACTTGTGTTTGCTTGAGAAACGAATAATATTGCCTACACTGAGCGGCTTGTCGTATCTAATTCGCTGGCAAGAGGCGAGGAGAACGCTCAAGTGGAGAGGGATTCGATGGCGCAGAGCCAGTGCACTGAAAATTGATAACTGGATGAAGAGGGTGGTGCCGGCATGTGCGATTGGTCCGCTTCCCCCTCACTTAGCTTACGGTGGCTGGTCGAAAATCGCGGCGGCATGCAAAGGAAGCTTAAGAATGACGCTAAAACGGATTCTCAGCAAAGAAGAGTTGGTCGAAGGAGGTCGTAAATGTGCCGAAAGTGCTCGAAAACGTTACACGGCCACGCAAGAAGTTTTATTACACGCAAATAAACCCATGCTCTCCGGCAGGTGCGAGTAGCCAGCACCTGAGCAATCGGCGGCAGCCATCTTTTATTCCTTTCGGAACGGGGCAGCCTGAGGCTATTCAGAAGAAAATTCAGTTTCGTTCGGCATAGTAATGCATCTTTAACGCGTACACGTCACTTTGACGCGCTTAGTTTTCGCGGTTTTGTGACGTCGCGTGACAAGCAGGTGAAGCGGGTGCAGCCCGAAAACTTTTGACCAATAGTCGGGGGCTAATGACGAAAAGGCGTCGAATCAGAAATAAGTGTTTTTCTTTATTCGGTCAAATCATGCATAATGAGTGTGTACACGTCATATCAGATGGGGAGCTATCGCGGTTTTCGTGACGCCGAGTGACAGACAGGTGAAGTAGGGGTGGTCCAAAAAAGTTTTTGACCAATCGTGGAGGACTGATAGCAGAATTGGAGTAGAAAAGTTTGGAATAGCTTTACGTTATAGAGCCCCAGTATACACTTCTGAGCTGAATATTTACGTGAAGGATGACTTTTTGGCGCGGCAAATGAAGCTGTCAAATTATGGTTTCCGGGCGTTTCCATTACTGAGTATAAGCGCGTTGTCCACTCAGTTACTCCTGACATTCTTCGTAAAACTCCGCACGGCAGCCTATATGAGTGCTACTCTGCGGATTTAGGAAATAGCATAATGTCTCGCCTTTTTCGGTCACTTCAAATGGCGGTTGTCAATGATCTGGGTAACATGACATCTGCTATAGTTTAATTTGTCCGATTAAACGTCACCATGAGACTTATTTTCTACACAAAATCAGGAGCTGCACTTTTTACTTGTTTTGTGACGCCCTGAACCAGCAAAGAAGGAAATGATTTAATGCCCTATGTTTATTTATTTTTATTGATTTCACAATAACCCTAAAGGCCCTCTAGGGAGGGTATTGCATAGGCTAAATGTTACATCAGTGAGGCAAAGAACAGTGCATAAATGTAAATACAACACAAGAGCAAAACTATGATAAAATTAATTACAGTGCATCAACGTAAAAACACAGAAGCAAAAAATAAAAATAGTTATCAGTACAGCAACTTTAAATGATTTGCACAACCTATGACAACGTCACGGAGACTGGTTATCGGCGCATGAAAAAAAAATCAGTTTACAAATCAGAGAGCGAAACGTTATATATTAGGTATGCATGGTACTGCGCAGAGCGTCTGTAAATTTCGAGTCATTTGTTTCCGTGACAATGTGCGATGGCAGATTATTCCACTCTACCGCGGTACGAGGTATAAATGACTGACCAAATGCGAGGGAACGACACATGATGTATTTGACTTTGCAAGAATGATCCCTACGCAGAAAAATGGCTGAGGGTTCACACATGAACTCCTTATGAAGAGATACGTGATAGTAAAGCTTATGGTATAGTGTTAAACGAGATATATTACGACGAAGGGACAAGGCTTGAAGCTCTGCGCGATATTTTAATGCTGTTACACTGGTTTGTTGTGAATCATCTGAAAAGATGAAGCGTACCAGCACGGTTCTGCAGGAATTCTAAGTCAGCTATTAGGCATCTCTGATGGGGATCCCATATGGCTGAGGCGTATACTATATTTTAGGGCGTATTAGTGTTGTGTATGCCAATTTTTATTTGTATGCCAACGCATCTTTTATTTCCAGAGTGTCGGCAAGGAAGGCTACCAGCAGCCGAGGCCTTACAGCCGCAAGAATCAACATCGCAAGTTCCTGCGCCATTTCCCGATCATCTTCGTGTTTCTCATCCTGGTGACGGCTGGCGGCTGCATCTATCGCAGCCCCCAGTGGATACCCACGCAGCAATTGAACGCGGGGCGCGTCAACGCTGCGCCAGTCCACAGAGTCCGCACCGGCCAAGCATCAACCGGCAAGAGCCGAGCCGACAGCGCGAAATATCCACCGAACGCCGCGCTGCCCCGGCGTCCCGAAGAGCCGCGCGCGAGTCCCGATGCACCGCCGGAGCCCGCGCCCGCAACGACTGTGTCGACGTCCGCGCGCGTGGACCTCGAGTGGTTGGCGCGCAAGATACCGTTCCCGCTGGACCCGCCCAGCGTAGTCGACCCGAGCGCCGACGGACGCCTGGTGCGCCACCTGTGTAACACCGGCAAAGCCGAGCACCTCATTTTTGTGCACACGGATCCAACGCACGCACGCGAACGCAAGCTGTTCCGCTCCACCGTGGGTCACCCGCGCATTGCGTCGCTCTTCAAATGGTCCATGCTCTTCCTAGTCGGCACGCGGCCGGACGTGAATATAACCGACGAAGCTACGCAGTATGGCGACATTGTGCAGCTGCCGTTCATGGACCATTACCGAAACCTCTCGCTCAAGTTCCTCTACGGCATGCGCTGGGTCATGCTCAACTGCCCCTCGGTGCGTAGTCTGGTGAAGATTGACGACGACGTCTTCATACACCCGGAGCTGCTGGACGCATACCTGCGCACTCGCATCACTGCTAACGACCGGCGGCTGCACTGCTCCACTTTCCGTGGCAACGCCGTCATTCGAAACCCACATAGCCGTCACTACCTGAGCCGTACCGACTATCCCAAAAAATATTTCCCCATGCACTGCCACGGCTGGTTCGTGGTCATCCCGTCGGCCATCATGTGGGACTTGTACGTTGCCGCGTTCCGCGTCCCTTTCCACGCCATCGACGATGCCTACGTGACGGGCGATCTGGCCAAGACGGCGTCGTTGGGCCATGCCGACATCTCGCCCGTGCTGTCGGCCGATGAGGACAGGCTTCTCGAGCTACTGCGTGGCGAGTACATGTGCGCCTTGTTCACAGGCAGGACCAAGTTGAACATACGTGTCACACTCTGGAAGACGCTCACCTTCATCAAGAAGAGGCAGGATCTGGATCTGGCCATGCAGAGCACGCTCAAGGCCTTTAAACAGCCGGTGTCTCAGTGAGCACCCGAGTACCGAAAAACGCAGCCGATCAACACCGCGAGTGGGCTTTGCAAACGGTTGAGCTGTTTCGTGAGAAGTGCTTTGATGGCTTCGCAGTGAACACGGCGAAGAGACGGGTGTGCGGGGTGCATTGTAGACTAGCAATGGGTGTTGGTTAAAGCGACGAATTATCCACCTGAGTGCGGTGACATGGCAGGCAAATGAAGCAGCTTTTCTATGACAGTAGACAGCGAAGGTAAAGCTTGCACCTCAAGCTAACTATGGGCTTCAAAGGCACAATTTTGTTACTACTCATCGTCTAATGAAATATTTGCTCATTTGAGTGCTTTGTCACCGTGCGTGTTCGTTTTTAGTCCTGTCACCCAGCGTCATTTGGACTTTTGAATGCATGAGCCTAAGGACGTGTGTCTTGCGCGCATGTCTAAGTAACCTAGCGTGTAAGTAGTTATTTCCTCTGGGAAAAGAAACCCATGGCTTCCAGGCTCGGTTTGGACAACGACAAGTGGACCATTTGCGTGAACTTCTCTCTGGTTAGTCCTTGTGGCTTCTAACAGGAAATAATTCCCGTTATATAGTTTAGACACAAGCTTGCAAACTGACTCGCAATTGAAACGTTAGTTTCGCACTTTGGCAATACGGAGGAGCTTTGCTCAAGTTCAGAGTCCTTTCTCCCTACTGTAACAGGTGTCGGGTGATCCCACGTAGCAGCTTTCACCAGCCGCGTAGTGGAGGGATTTCAGTAAGCGCCCATTACCTGCATAAATGTTCACCAGGCAAATACCTGAACAGGTATCATCTGCAACATTGCAAACCCTTTGGGAGTCAGGAAATACGCACGCGGCACCATTTTTCGTTGAGATGTGTGTTTGCTGTCTATATTGTGCTGCGAACTGCTCTTGTTGGCTTCACACGTTGGGTTTTGCGGCCGTCTTTCCAAGTGCCAGTTGAAGGAATGAAACAAACCCTTATTCATTATAGTCGTCTTCCCTTTGTAATTAGTGCATGCCATGCGCCATGAAGTTCAAACTGAACTTATTGGCTTTCATAAGCCGCTGAGTGTCGTTAGCATTGTTTTGTTGCTATAAATATGTCATCCAGTGTTGTTTTCTAGGGCGAGTGAAATGAGTCGCGGAGGAGTGATTTACAGAGCTGTATATATGTTTCAAGTGTCCTTGTGCTTCTCACAGCTACTCAAATCTCTGTGTCTTGGACATCGGACTATTGAGCACATTTAAGACGTGAATGTTTTGAAGTGGTTCTCATTTCATTTTCACCACCCCGAGCAATCATGTAGTTTGCCGTGGACTTCTTGCTCAAAGACTGATTTGCTTCGAAAAGTGGAGTAGTGTTCAATGACTGTTTCGGGCATGTGGTTCATAAAAGGCTACAATGACAGAATGCTGACAGAATATGAAGCCTTTGCGGCAAAACCCTGGAAAAGCCCCATGTATTATTACGTAATCTTTGCTTAGCAAAAGTATAATTACATATGCTTCGAAAAAGCATAAACGTCGCCTTATCTAAATGTACACATTTCTTTGCATACCACAGGATAAATAGTACATTATTCATATACTGGGTACTTAGTTTTCAGGTTCAACCACATCCCAGATTTTTCACGCCGTCAAAGTTTAATTCTAGTTTGAACCAGATTTTTTTTTAGAAAGGGCGCCATTGAAAAAAAATATGGCACAGATATATCAAGAATACGTTGAAATTCTAAAATCAAGGCCGCGGTCAGAGATGCGTTTGAGCCACTCAAGGAGGGCAGGAATTTTAGTACGATACATTTTGGCAAATTTTGATCGCCTTGTCAGTGCTGAAATGTAGTCTGAGTGCAAAACTCAACTGAAGCATTCAGCCTTTTTTATTAGCTCACGCCCCGCCATTTTGGTGGAGAACGATGTCGTCTGAGTCCCGAACAGGAGAGCAAAATCTCACGCCTTTGGCGCTCACGGCGGCCACATATAGGTGCGATCATCTTCGTCAGGTGTCGTAGTAATAGGTGGGGCAGGGTAATGACCTAAACATGGCGAAAGTATGGCACGAAAATTCTATCACCTATTGTTGAACACGTACGCTGTATTTGCCGGGTTTGTACTCGGCGTGAGGCCAGCACGTGCCTCGCGCTAGGGGCTTCGCACAATGCGAATACTCCTTGTATTAACGAAAAAAAAAAAAGTGATGAACCCGCGGTTACTTTCTCGCTGCTACTGAAAATGGCTGTGGTTCACTAGAGGTTTACTTGGAAAATGCTGGTCAAGTATACGTCATTCAAATTGGAGGTTGTACGATGGCATGATATGTCTGCTACGAAAAGAAGAAAGAAAAATGAAACGAAAATATAGTTTAGGCGCTCAATTAGTATTTGTACTTGGGCAATTTTAGAAAAGCTTTTTTATGTTCATGAAGCTTGTGTTTTTCTTGCCGATGGCCATATTTTAGGCAAAGTTAGAAGTGAAGAAAAAAAGTATCGACGTTATGTGAATTGTTTTGCAGCCCCATTTGGGGCGCTGCAAAGCATTACCGGATGGACCAATGTGTTTGTGCAGGGCGAGCTATTGTGTGTGACGACAGCAGCGCGGCGACGACGACGATAGTGACGACGATGGCATCATCGCTGATTTATTGCACTCCACCGGCGAAGAAACGTTCCATCCTGGTCTTCGTTCCAACGTTCCACCGATCCCGGAGGCGTTACAATATGAGGAAGACTGACGCGCGGTCACGTTTAAAAGCAACGTGTTATATGCGACGTGGCGCTTATTCGCGCGTTCCATTACTGCGTAGAAAGGAATAGGACGCTCGATAGTTCTAAATTAAATATACAAGGTCCGCATTCACAAAGCAGTTCATACACTAAAACTTCTCCTAAGGAGAGCTGCTGACCCATCGTGGTAGCCAACGTGGGCAAAGAACAAACGGCACTTACGAAAATGACCCGCTGCTGTTGCTCAGTGACGTTTTGCTGCTGAGCCCGGGGTCGCGATTTCGATTGCCGTCCATGGCGACCGTATTCCGGTGCAGACGAAATGCAAAAAAAAAAAAAAGAAAAAAGAACGCTCCTACGCTTATATTTAAGTGCACGCGAAGGAGCGCCAGGCGGTGGAAACTAATCCGGAGAGGCCTTCAGTTTGGCTTTATTTTCTAGAGTGATGATCAACTTTTCTTGCCATATGAATGTAATCCCGGTTTTGCAAGAATGCCTAGCTTGCCAATATATATATATATATATATGTGCGTGTGTGTGTGTGTGTGTGTTAGAAGAAGTGTAGGTGCACGTAAAAAAGCAAAAACATTTAATTTCGACGTTTCAGCCGGGGTCCGGTCTTTATCAAGAGTCTGCTAAGAAGAGCTGGTCACCAATCGTGGTAGCCAGCATATGTCAAGAACAAACGGCAATATGTCCGCTCGCGCCTCTGATGCCAATTAACAAGCAGGTTTGTGTAATGATAAACGTTACAGAATCTTAACGGAAGGCACATCTGATTTTCAACTAGTGTTTGAAAGTAACGTGGCAAAAATAAAGCTTGCGCAGACATCCCTGACAAAGGTCAAGAGACAGGCCATAGCCCTGTGATAATAACGATGATGATCACCATTATATTAAGTGCACTTCAGGAAGAATATCTCTGCCAGTAACTATAGGAATCTCCAATTACCTCAATCATGAATATCAGGAGCATTTAAAGCAATCATCTTATGAAAGTAGTGCACGCGGAATAATTTTTAGGTGAGAAGTAATTATTCCGTTATTTCGACTACCACTGCGTTTTTCTTCAGCCCACCTGCGCATCTTCTTCCTACCGTTTTCTAAGAGTAACTTACTTTATTTTGGATCTCCGAGCATTAAGCGCAAATAGCCACTGTTGGTATATCAGTGAGTGGTGCCGGCTACGTGCACTCGTTAATTTTTTTTCTGCATGGCGGGAGATGACCACAAGATTTATGAATGCGAGATGCTAGCTTGGCCATCTCCGACACAAGCCGGCAGTGTGGTTATCGTTCAGATAGTTGGGAGACACCCACAGCACAGCTAACCTCCGCACGAGCACACGTGCTTGCGAAGGGTTTGGAGGGGACGGGTCGTGAAGTGGTGGATGCTTAAGGCTGCAGCCGTGAAGAGTCGCTGCTGCGCACCGCACGACTACGAGGCCCCGAGCAGTGCCCGTTCCGCGAAAGGGCGCACAATAGGCGCCCGTGTTGTCTGCGGCGAGCACGCGTTACCCGCGAGCGTCGAGGCTGCCAAACTGGCGCGACCCGGGCGTCGCGATGCCACGAGACAAGCCGACCGTTATTCCAGCCGGACAAGTCGCGGACGCGCATTTCGTCCAAGGAGCTAGTGCGCTAAACTCGGCTATACGGCCCTTGCGACGCGCGGCTTGACCTGCCTGGATCTTGAGACACGCCGCGATGCAGCCAAGCCAGACGTCTGAAGCTCGCGGCGAACGAACCGCGCGCTTAAATCATAGGCAGCGCGAGTGAACGCCTGCTCCCGCGCTCGCGGCCCGAGGGCGCTGCTATATTGGAGTGCGGCAAGGAGGGATAGAATGAGGAAAGCGGGGGGGGGGGGGGGGGGAGATATAGCCGCGGCCCTCCTAGCAGCCGGCGCCTCTTTTGTTCTGTAATAAGCGGCTGACGTTGTCGTCCTTCGCGAAGCGAGCTGTCGGCAAGTTTACGACCAGTTACGATGCAGGCTTGTACGCGTGACGCGCAGACACCCCATTACGAGCCGCGAGTGATGTCAAGCGTTGTGGCAGCGAAAATCGGCGCTGTATGAGCACAGTCGTGCGGTTCGTCTCTCCAGATGCTGCTCCGTAGGCGAACGAGGTCACGTCACTTAATCTATGAGGGCGAATGGGGAGGACGACGGGTGCGTCTGCTCTATGTGAACACACTATTCCTCAATTTTATGCGAAGGTTTCAGGCTATCCTCTGATTATCAGGCTTTCAAATAATCGCTTAGTCAAGAAACCACGACGGGTCAGCAGCTACGGATTTCTGCTGCCGAGCACGAAGTCGCTGGTTCTTCCCCAACGCGGCAACGGCGACGCATTCAGATGGAGATGGAATGCAGCGCTTATGCGCACCGAGGTTCCAGGGCAAGTAAGATGACTGTCCCCAAATAAATCGAGAGCCCTGCACTCATGGTGTCTTTTTTAGAGCGTTCTGATAGTTCTGAATCCATCAATTCAATGTTGCTATTGGTGGTGTATTCTAGCTACCAGTGGGGTTTAGCGTGGCGATTGATACCGGCAATTGTTCCACCTTAGCGTCTCTTGCACTGCCGCGGGGGTACGACATTCACCACACATTCAGAAGACCAATGCCTCTGAGGCGTTTTGCAGGGCCCGCATATGAAAGACCTTTTTTCTGAAGATTCTCAAGAATTGCGGTAGCTTGGGCACAACAACGTTCAGAAAGTGTTCGATCTCTCCTTTGTTGTTGCATAAAGGACACAATAGGAAATGGGCACGCCCACTTTTAAACAACAATGCTGGCGTATAGGCAGATCCTGTCCTTATCCTATGCAGTAGTGAGGCTTTTTCCCCAGGGAAGGGATTGATTAAGTATGTGACCACGAGGAGGAACTCAAAGCGACCGAAAGTGAGCACGGATGTTTGGTTTAGTAAAGCAATTACTATTTGAGACTTTGACTTTTGGAGGATGTGAGCGTGCCACAGTGCTATGCGGCGAATAGGCCGGAGCTACATTTACATGCATCCAAACTCGCCACTTTGAGAAAAGAAAATAAAAACACTTTTCCATAGCAATTTCCTAAACATACAGACATAGGAATTAATTTTGCTTCTCTCTCTGTGTTAATAGTTCCTTTCTGATAATTTAAGAGCACTTTCCATGCGTACTTTTTTCGCCTCTACAGATGAATTCAGCTTTTCTTGCATACGGAGCGGTTCAGCATGCACTCAATTATTCTACGCATTCATTGGAAGCGTTGTGGAAGCCACCGTGCATACACGGGCCTGTCCTTATGTCATTTGGATAACATTGAAATGATATCACTGGTGACTAGTGACGTGATGTCTGTGAAATTTCTTCGACGCCGTTGCAAATGAATCACCGGCCCGGCTGCTAACCTCTATAGTCGCGGTGTGTTGACAATAATGGCTGACATCTTTTCCAGTCCGCTTCCCGTATTTCCAGTATCTGATGCCAAGTCGTTCGCCCCAGTTGCAGAACTACGCAGATTTGATATCAAAGCGACGCAGACGAATCAACCGCCGCTGGTAGGCTTGCAAAGTTAGAACCACCTTTTACACCAAGTACGGAGTCGACAACGCCACAGTGACCACCGCATCCACGTAACGACGCATTTTTCAAGTTGCCGCGCACCACAGTCTTCACGTCTGCGTTTATTCTAAAGAAAGAGCGCGCCTGGTCTTTCAGCTAGGCGTTCTCGCATGGCCGAGTGCACATTGCGCCAACCGCATGTCACGTCTTTTTCCTCCCGAGCAGCGGGCATGGATGCATCGCTGTAGGTTATTTGGTGTTAATGTTACCTTTTAGCACAAGCAAACATTTCTAAATATATTCAAAGAGAGGGGGAGAAAAGAAGAAAATAAAAGGCGCGAAGGTTAAACAGAAAAGTATTCTGGTTTGCTACCCTGCGCGCTGAATGGAAATATAGGGGCGAAACAGAAAAGAAGGAAAGAGTGGAGTTAGGGGCCGGCATGCGGTCGTATAGTCTTTAACTTAAACATGCCTTGAAGATAAAGAGAAAAAAAAACAGAGCAGGGATTTTAGAATATTCTGTGTGGACATTTGTCAAAGACAGGAGCTTAGAGGTCTATACGTTCAGACAGCAGACGGCTGTCCAGCTTATGGAGGCAGCGCCTTTCTCTGTACGCACAACCGCTGGAGTAGCAAATGAGAGGTATAGGTAATTTTAATTGGATGTGTTAGACGAAGACAGCGGAAGCAACACGCTTCCGGATAGTACATTTTCCTTTAAACATTATGTTCGATTGTGTCATCACAGCCGAATGCTTAACAAACGTAGCTGTCTGTCATGCCGACGCGAAACGCAAAGCGCTTTTGAACGCCACGCTTAGCCGCAGACGCCGCACGAACGTTGATTTTTGTTGTGGCAGGGCTGGAAAAAATAGGAGCCGTAGGGACGTGTCGAGGAGTTTCGACGCGATTTCGTGAAGCAATCGCACGAGCTAGCTTGCGTAGCTTACTTGAAGTGCCTGTTTTTGAGAGTATGGGAGGCGCAATCTTCGTCCCGTCATAGTCCTTACCCATTACGTAGTGAAGGGTTCGACGAACGTTCGTCTAGTCAGGTGTAATAATTATCATCTTTTATAGTTTCATTTTTCATTGCGAAAAAGTTCATTGCCCGTTTGTGTTAATTTCTGTGAAACAGTTTCGCGAGCAGAAGTGGTGACAAAAGGAGGGTACACCCTGCAGTTCATTAATAAACTATTATTCTATGATTCAATAATTCAACTGTGTTCTATAAAATCAATGAAAGTAATTCCATGTGTACGCAAGTTTTCGTACAGGCTAAAGGAAACTGCCGGCACAAACAGTGCCAGTTTTTTTTTCCCGCCTCGTGCAAACCGCATGCCCACGTTGTGCAATCGTATGAAAAAGCATGATCATTACTAATCACAAGATAATCACAAAGAGCACGTAAAATATCATTAATGAAATGTCAATAACCTGTGGAAATGCGATATAGGCCAAACTTGTTGCGGATTTTAATGATCGAGCACCTCAGCACAGGAACAATAACGGGAATAATGGGTTCGGAAGTAATATAGACGCACATTTTCCTCACTCACAAGTCCTCGCTCCAAATTTGGAGATACTCTATTATTGAAGAAAGATAAAATGAAGGTAAAAATACTCTAGTAAAGAAATGTAAAAAAAAAAATAAGACACGCATATTGTAAAAGCATTGTACAGGTTGTGGTAAAAGTCGCATCCACCCAGGCCTCGCGCCAAACAGTAGGCGCGACATCACTGTCAAGAGAGAAACCGAAGGCGAGTCCCGCAGGCCTGGTCGGGAACAACTTTTTTTTGCGAGGATTGTCCCATAAGCCATCGGACCAACAGAGAAAACGTTTGCGCAGGGTCCACAACGTTTTATACGGTAGATGCACCTTTCAAAATTCGCGCCGCAAAAGCTCCTACACGTACGGTGCTCACATTGATTGTGGCGGGCACCGATAGGTGGCGATGTCTGCAACCAAAGCACAGAATGGGAAGAGAAATGCAGCTATAATGGAAGCACAGAGCGCTGTGGGGGCACAATAGGTACAAGGTAATCTGGAGTATGTGGAAAGGTGTAATGGTTCCAGGACCTACTTTTCGAAATGCGATTGTTTGCTTTAAACCAGGGGTACAATCAGGACTCGATGGGAACCAACGGTCAGTGGGTGGCCTCGCATTGGGCGCTCACGGGAAGTCTACAAATGAAGCTGTGCACGGTGATATGGGCTGGACTAGTTTTGAAGTGAGGGAAGCTCGCAGTAAAATTGATTATGAAGAATGACTGAGGAATATGGAAGAAAGTAAATGGGCTCGGAGAGTGTTGAGGTATCTGTACAGGAAAAACATTGATTCACGGTAGAGAAAAGGAACTAGAAAGCTTACCAGCAAGTATGCGGCCTATAGGGTGGGCAACACAGCAACAAGGAACGTCAAGCGGAAAGTCAGAGAGGCTGAAATAATCTCTTGGCTAGAGGCAATGGAAAAGAAACCTGCCATGAGTAACTACTTCAGAGGAAAAAACGAAATCAGGAAAGAAACAATTTATGATAACTCACAAGGAAGCTTATTACTTTTCGAAGCGAGATCGGGATGCCTTAGAACACTCGCCTATAGAAGTATGTGCTTGCTGCGGTAAAGCTAGGGAACCGATGGATCATGTTTTATTACAATGTGAAGACGTCTGCCCAGCGGTCGATTTAGGACCCACTGGCCTCTTTCAAGCCCTAGGGTTCAGCGAGAGCAGTGGAAAAGTAAACATGTCCGCAATAGAGGTTAGTAAGAGGTGATTGGAAGATTGGTGGAAAAAAAGTAGGGAAACGACAAAGAAGTGGAGACGTACAAAAGCAAAGTTCGCAATAGTGGTTCAGAAAATTTGGTTGTGGGAGCTCATAGTGTTTTTTTTTGTTTTTTTTTCCTTTTTAACCTAAGTAGGACATTGAGCAGTATAATAGCAAGAGCTTGGTGGCGCAACCCACCGCCCCGTTCCAAAGGGGACACTCATAACATCCATCCATCCATCCATCCAGCACAGGGCACCTCCATACCAAGGGCTGACATCGAAGAACCTTACCAAAGCAATACTGTGCCTAAATTTAGATATGTTGCCGGGGTTAGAAGTTAACCAACGTTAACCAACCGATTGGAAATGGGGACCCACGGTGAAACTACAAATTAGGCAGTGCTGGGTGATATGGGTTGGGCATATTCTGAAGTCAGAGAAGCGTGGAGCAAAATTAGTTTTGAAGAAAGACTCAGGAACATGGATGAAAAGATGTGGGCGGCTAAAGTGCACAAATATCTGTACCTCAAGAACGTGGGCGGAATGGAGAGAAGAGAGAGAATAAACTTTTATTTGGCAAAACAAGTAGGAAATTTTCCTCGATGAGTGGGGCACTCAGTCCAGGGCGCCATTGCCATGCGCGACTTCGCGAGCCCGCTGGATCAGCGATTGCTGTTCCTGCTGCCGGCTTGTGCTGAGCAGCGCAGACTCCCAAGAGAAAAGGGTAGGGTAGGGTATAGGAGGAACACCCGAAAGGTTTGGGCATTCCCATGTAGGGTGGTACAGCATGGGTTTGGCCCCACAGTGGGGACAATAGGAAGGGTATACGGCGGGATGAAAGATACGTCGCATGTGGGGACAAGGAAAGGAATTGTTCTGCAGTTGCCGCCAGGCAGCGGCACCTGCCCTGTTAAGCGAAGGATGAGGAGGAGGATAGTTATGACGGTCTTGTTGGTAGTACTCGAGCGTCGCGGTGTAGTGTAGGGGCTCTGGCGGTGCGTTGTCTGGGTTGGACAGTTCTTTCCATGGGTGCCCGGCGAGTCAGACTTCAGGCTATCGCATTAACGTGTTCATTACCATGGAGAGAGGCATGTCCAGGAGTCCAGACGACACGCACCCTGCGTAACGCGGGAGGGGGGCCAGTGGAGAGGATTCGATGTGTGTGTACAGTCACAAGTCCTTGCGCGAAGGTCCGGCAGGCAGCCTGCGAGTCCGTCACTATGGTGATGGGGGTGTCATGTGCGGGAAGGGTCGAGGCGTGGACAATGGCCAGGGCGATAGCTCCCTCCTCTGCTGAACAGCTGTCCATTGTGATAAATGAGGCACACACCCTAAGCGCGTCTGTGTTGTCAATTACAGCTAAACACATGGCCCGCCTCCCTGGGTAGCGGGCCGCGTCAGTGTACAAAACCGGTGTCATTGTGGTGCCGTCTCAAAAAATGCGTGCCAGGGCCTGAGTTCAGGCACGTCTACGGCTGGCGTGTTGCTCGAGATGCAGATTGCGGGGAATCGGAGCTACTTGTATGCTAGCACGTAGAGCAGGAGCGAGGCGATATTGTGAGACGTGCGTGGGTGTCTCGGGGACAGGGTAGCCAAGGCGAGAGAGCATAGCGCAGCCCTAACGGTGTCTGAGATGTTGGAGCTGACCGTTGCGATGAGCCTCAACAACTTCGCTTACGGTGTTGTGGATACCAAGCTGAAGAAGCCGTTGTGTGGAAGCATGGGGAGGCAGCCCAAGAGCTGCTTTCACTGCCTTCTGCAGAAGGGGGTCCATCTTCCGAGTCTGAATGAGGGTAAGATTATGATAGGGGAGGTGATAAGTGAGCCGGCTGATTATCAGAGCCTGTACTATGTGGAGGACGTCTTCCTCGCGAAGGCCTCTTCTACGATTAGTAATGTGGTTTATCATATGTGTGACTTGTGCTATCTGCTGACCCAAAAGGTGCGTAGTGTGCGAGGCTTTGCCGTCAGACTGAATGTGGAGGCCCAAGATACGGAGTCTAGCTACCTGAGGGATGGGGCTGTTGTGTAAAAACAGCGAGATATTAGGGGATTCGTCGGTTCTGCGGCACCGCCTGTGCACGAGGAAGAATTTGTACTTTTCGGCTGCACAGGCAAGGCCTCCCGTGGTTGCATAGTTTTGCATGACACGCACAGCTTCCTGGAGAGCATCCTGGATGGCCCCGTCGGATCCCTGCGTTGCCCAGATCGTAACTTTTGCACTGTAGAGAGCGTGCCGGATGGTGGGTAACTGGTCTAGTAAGGGGGACAGCTTAACCATAGCCACGTTGAAGAGGGTGGGCGATAGAATCGAGCCCTGTGGTTTTCCTCTACCTGTGAGTTTGATGACGTCCAACCGGAGCTCTTGTATGCCAATAGTGGCTGTGCGGTCCAAAAGGAAAGGTCTTACGTAGTTGTAGGTACCTCTGCCACGTTGGGAAGAAGCCAGATTGTCGATAATTAGGTCGTGGGAGACGTTGTCGGAGGCCCCCTTGAGGTCCAGGGCCAGAATAACTCTGGCCTGTGCATCCGTGGGGCCATCCGCAAAGTCCTCCTTAAGCTGCAGCAAAACGCCCTGCGTAGAGAGGTTAGGGCGGTAGACGAAGAGTGTATCCGGAACGGATTGGCTGTCTTCGAGAAAGGGCTGTAGCCTGGAAAGTACAACGCGCTTGAAGAGTTTACCTATACACGAAGTTTAGAATATAGTTCGGAGATTCTGGAGGGACAGTGGCTTGCCTTGCTTAGGAATTAGTATGATGGCCGCATGGCGCCATTCCTGTGGAAGCGTGCCATTCCTCCAGTGGTCATTGTAGAATGCAGTTAAGTCCTGAATGGCCAGATCATCTAGGTCGCATAGGAGTGTGTACTGAATCTCATCAGCCCCGGGTGTAGTGTTGCGCCTAATACCCTGCAAGGCCGCCCTAACCTTGGCTTCTTTAATATCGGCGTTTATGGGGGGTGGCGTCTATGTGTGGGTAGTCTCTGTAGGTGAGGTGGGTGCCTGTAGCAATGTAGCGTTGTTGTAGAGTGTGAAGTAAAGTAGTGTCATCGAGACCTGATTTGTCGAGGATCGTGCGGACTGCATTGCTAGTATGTATTTTGGTTTGCGTAGGGTTTAACAGACAGTTTTAGTACTGCGCCATGACTATACGTACGCAGCACGCAAGCGCTTTTCGGAACGTAGGAGCGCGTGTCATGTCAGGGCTTTTAGTACTGCGAAATTCCTACGTAAGTACGTAAGCGGGCGAGCGTTGTTAGACGCCGGGCGCGTCGGAACGCGTTGGCCGCGTCCGCCCGTACGTCGAACCATCGGTCGAACTATAGACGCTGTTGATCTCGCCAATGTGATGTTACGTGTGTGTGCGTTCACGCAACATCGAACTATATTTAGGCCTTTCAGAAACTCTACTTTTAATACAGATGCAATACACGAATCCTATCGAGAAAAAAAAAAGAAACTGAGTACTCGCTTTCTGAGGCTGGCACGGTCATTTGCGACGAACTACGCCAACAGGAGATCGAGCCTTTCGCGCGAACAGCGTACACTAAACACTTTCTCAAAAACAAAGTTCATATATATATATATTTTTTTGCTATGGATTACCAATGCTATTCACAGCATGTTTACAGGAGGTATTCAGAGACCTGGAGTGGGAAGAATTGGGGATAAAAGCTGATGGAGAATACCTTAGCAACTTGCGATTCGCTGATGATATTGCCTTGCTTAGTAACTCAGGAGACCAATTGCAATGCATGCTCACTGACCTGGAGAGGCAAAGCAGAAGGGTGGGTCTGAAAATTAATCTGCAGAAAACTAAAGTAATGTTTAGCAGTCTCGGAAGAGAACAGCAGTTTACGATAGGTAGCGAGGCACTGGAAGTGGTAAGGGAATACATCTACTTAGGGCAGGTAGTGACCACGGATCCGGATCATGAGACTGAAATAACCAGAAGAATAAGAATGGGCTGGGGTGCGTTTGGCAGGCATTCTCAAATCATGAACAGCAGGTTGCCACTATCCCTCAAAAGGAAAGTGTATAACAGCTGTGCGTTACCAGTACTCACATATGGGGCAGAAACCTGGAGGCTTACGAAAAGGGTTCTGCTGAAATTGAGGACGACGCAACGAGCTATGGAAAGAAGAATGATGGGTGTAACGTTAAGGAATAAGAAAAGAGCACATTGGGTGAGGGTACAAACGCGAGTTAATGACATCTTAGTTGAAATCAAGAAAAAGAAATGGGCATGGGCCGGACATGTATGAGGAGGGAAGATAACCGATGGTCATTAAGGGTTACGGACTGGATTCCAATGGAAGGGAAACGTAGCAGGGGGCGGCAGAAAGTTAGGTGGGCGGATGACATTAAGACGTTTGCAGGGACAACATGGCCACAATTAGTACATGACCGGGGTAGTTGGAGAAGTATGGGAGAGGCCTTTGCCCTGCAGTGGGCGTAACTAGGCTGATGATAATGATGACCACCATGCAGGATCTGGGAATGGCTTCGGCGCGTTCAATTCACGCAGCAAAGTCAAATCGTAGGCCATTCAAAAGTACAGCCTTCCGTTGCTCGCCTTCGACGCCGACATTTTGCGAAACTCTTTTGTCTCGTTCACTCCCGAACAAACGAGAATCACGAGAGCAGCACGCAAGGCTCCCCACGTACACACGCAAGAATCGAATGCGTGCGTACGCACCGGCCGCGTACGTATCACACACCGTTTGTGTTGCGTTCTGCACATGCGCACTTTGCAGGACGTAGCGATCTTGCGTACGCAACGCCGTTACGTCCGCAACGTCCGCAGTACTAAAACTGTCTAATAATGCGCGGAGTGGCTACCAGGTCCGAGGTGTGCTTAGCGTGCCGCTGAGGCGATCTCAAAGGCTGTGCCGATTGTTGTTAGTGAGGGTGTTCGCGTAGTCATCTGCCTCCGTAGTTAGGCGAGCGATACGGAGAGGCAGTTTCCGATTACGTTGTTATGCTAAATCGAGCGTCGTCGTCGCATGCAAATATTGCGATTTTTAAAGATGGCATTATCATCCCGGATGAAGTGGTTCCTGATTGTTTTAATAATTTTTTTGTTAATGCAGCTGGTTTATGTGTCCATAGAAATGACATCCGCTATGTTCAGGTCAGGTGCCCCGATAGTATATTCTTATATTCTACTACTGAGTCTGAGCTAGTCCATTTATTTTCTGAGTTACGTAATACCACGTCGTGTGACATTGACGGCATACAGATTACACCTGTAAAGCACGTCTTGGACATTATATCGCCTGTTTTAGCATACATTTACAACATCTGCCTGACATCTGGGGTATTTCCTGCCAAAATGCAGACAGCTAAAGTACTTGCACTGTTTAAAAAAGGCAATAAAACTGTGATATCTAATTACAGACCCATTTCTATACTTCCAGTATTTTCAAAAGGACTTGAAAAAATTATATTTCGGCGTATTTCAGATTTCCTTGAAAAACATAACCTGTTCAGTGACTGTCAATATGCTTTCCGAAAGGGACGGTCAACCCAGCTCGCGTTACTTGCGGAATTTGAAAACAAATATTGCGAATATTGCGGAATTTTGAAAACAAGCTGCTCACGCTCGGAGTTCTTATCGACTTCAGTAAAGCGTTTGACTCTACTAACCATGGACTTTTGTTAAAGAAGCTAGAGCACTACGGTATTTGTGGTATTGCTTTGGATATAGTGAAATCTTATTTAAATCAGTGGAATCAACTTGTTGAAATTAATGGCAACTGCTCCCAGTTCAAGCAAGTAACAGTTGGTGTTCCCCAAGAGAGCATATTGGGCCCCCTTCTTTTCAATTGTGGGGATGCGCGACTCACGGGCGTCCCCAGATATCTTGTTTCCCCCATCTCCTGCAATCCCGCTTCGCCGCGTGGCCTGCGTGACGCCCGCGGCGGTCGATGTGGTTGAAGCGCAGCGCGAGAGATGGCGCGAGTGTTGCGCTGTTACCGGCGGGGTTACTCGGGCGCCGGGAGACAAGGCGCTCTCTCTTTTTGGGTTCGGGAAGCAAGCGGGACGGACATCTGCCGTGCTGCGCGTGCGCCGACCCATGCTTCTGCGAGGTACCTCACACTGCAACTCTATTCAAACAGGTGAAAGTACTCACACTGCATTCTCTGTTAGAGTTCAGGCTGTTACTAGCCTATCGTAAAGAAGTAAAACAAAGCCAGTCATACATCACGTCGTTAGCGCAATTAATTAGAAACAGAACAGAATACAGTACACGGTCACCTGAACACTGGTGTGTGCCGCACCCTCGCATTAACTATGCTCTTCAAATGTTGCACCATCGCTTACCACGCCTGTTAAACACGCTTAAATGTAATAACATGGATGTCACTTCTTGTCCTATATCGCATTTATATGAGCATTTCAGTGATTTTTGAACACGAATTAATTTGTTGCTTGTGACTGTTTCTGAAGTAGACTGTCGTCACACATCTCAGTTCGATATTAGCCTCTGTCAACGGCTCAATCATGTCTTATTCTTTCCTTACAATGATTGCTTTGTTAATGATTTTATCACTGCTTTCGTTGCTCTAGTGTACACTGTGGATTGCGTAGTTTTTCTTTTTGTGGTTTGTAACGTTTTCTTTAGATTGCATTTCTGTTTGCTGGCATAATGTGTAAGCCAACTTGTCATTTTTTTTTTGCTTATGTATTGTTTTTTCGGTCCTGAATCAGTGCCTGTGCCTTCTGCTGCTGCCCTCAGACCGGGTTTAAGGCCCGTCAAGTTGCTGCGAGCAACTTTTTCCTTAAATCCCCCATAAATTGTACGTTTATGGAAATAAAGGCATAATGTATTGTTTTTGCCGCCGCCACCGCCGGGTCAGGCCTCTGCGGGCCTCCCAGAGATGGAGCAAATGGAGATCCACATCGGGCGTCTCTGTTGTCGCAGTGATGTGTTCAGTTGCAGTTTTTAGGTCAGTTCTTAGTTGCTTGATGCACTCCTGAAGGAAGGGGGTGTCCTGAGGAGCTAGGGAGGAGCGGTTACGCCTAAATGCATCCCAACCCGTTATCTTAACAGCACGTTCAGGAGTACGTATTGGTTGTACCTGCAGTTCAGTAGCTAGAATGTAATGGTCAGGTTCTTCACGAGATCACTCCAAGAGTGTTGACGTACCCCTCTGACCATCCTGAGGTCAGGGCACGTGTCTCTGCTTACGCTGTTGCCTAATCGTGTTGGTTGATTTGGTTCTGTCAGCAGAGTCATGCAATGGAGCACAAGTACCTGAGCAAGCCGGCGTCCTTTCGGTGTTATGTTTGGTAACCCCAGGCCAGGTGCAGGGCATTGAAGTCGCCTACAATGACCATCTGTTTAGCCTCTTTGCATGGATGTGCAAAAAGATGTCTGCACTCGTACTTCCTCGCATTAGGTGCGCTGTAGATATTAAGCACAAACAGGCTGCTATGGGAGCGAAATCACGGGACTAATTCGAGAAGTACATGTGGTATGTGTGAGGCATCGAGGGTGTGTTCGATAATGGTGAAATGTTTGGACGCTAATGTGGCTGTGAGGTGTGGTGTGTTAGTATTTATTGTGTCTGTGTATGGTGTTGTAGCCGGGAAGTGTAGGAGTACAATGCACTTCCTGCAACGCTATTACGTCGGGGGGATGGGGCTGTGTGGCGATGAATTCCGTAAGCGAGCCGCGCTTCCGGTGGTAGCCCCTGCAATTCCATTGCCACACGCTTAGGAGTTGGGGGGGGGGGTAGTGAGTGTCTCTTTACGGTTTCTGGCCATGATCAAGTATTATTTATGTGTGCTTTATACTCGGGGGCTGTCCGGCTGGCGGCTCATCGGCCTGGGAGGTGCCGGGAAATGAGTGTTCCGGGCCCAGTGAGGCGGGTTTCGAACGTTGGCGTTGAACGTGCTTCCTTATTGAAGCCTCCTACGACGAGCATGGACATACCGCAGCGTAGAGCCGAAGGCAGATTTCGGTACATTAACGTTGCCGCGTCCGTTTGAGGCAGATTCGGCGCCACGTATATGCACAAAACCACGGGTCCCGTTTCGACGAACTGCACAGCACATGTCTCTCCGTCTGCACTAGTATGCACCAAAGCAGTCTCCGAGCTTAAAGCTTTACTCCGAGCTAGGGTGCCTGAATGGTCTCTACCTAGCCGCCGCTCCGTGCAGGGCGGGGACATTCTTTGAAGGGGTACTCGCCGCTTCAGCCGGTTTTCCCTGACGGGCGCCGCCATTGCGGATCTCACTTCGCAAAGCGACAGGTGCGAGAAAGGAGCTGCGGCCACTTCCTCGCTCCCTTTTTTAGCGAAATGACTGTTTGCTGCGTGCCCATGTGCACGAACAATTCCAGAAATGGTTGGAAACATTATCAATTTCTGACAGAGCTCAAGAGAAAGCTGCAGTGGATCGCAAAGATTAGGCGGACCTAGCCGACATGCTGTCGAAAGCTAAAAAAGAGTGCGGAGAAGTGGAGGACGATGTCATCGATGACTCTGAAATTGTATTCATTGAAGAACTTGAAATAAATGAATGCAGCATCATATTCTGTCGTCACTAAGCTTTTAGCTTTGATATTGGGGGCGCGTTGCACCACTAGAAGAGCATGAGGGATCACGTGGACACAGCGGCCGCGTCGGCTGCTTCGAAAGAGCCCGCTGCCCGGCTAATGTCATGACGGCTTGGTCTATGAACTTGTCGGTGCTAGATACTGGTAAGTTCACTGGAACGGAAAGGGAGCGGTAAGACGCACATTAAAGAAAGGCATGGCATATGGTAATGTTTGTGTTATGAATTAATGCACTGGATTACGAAAACGAAGAAGAGGAAAATCGCACGCTGAGAAGACCGATAAACATAAAGTGCGACGCAACTTGAGAAATAATATTGAAATGTCCAATAATTGACAAGACAAAAAAGATTGAATCGTCGCGACGTCACATCACAGTCGCCGTAGGCGTCGAAGTCTCTATAACGAAATTATTTTTGAACAGTTCTGATAGCTTCCACGCAACAGTGGTTGCTAGTGTACTGTCAAATGCTCATACGCTGCGGCCTAAAGCTCACGGCACGGTGCGAAAACGCGCTCAGAGCGAAAGCAAAACATTTATCGCGGACTTGCATGCAGACGCGCAGTCGGTCGCTGCGAACCCCTGCGATCGCTGCATTGAGGCTTCATTCTGTTATGCTCCATTTGGTTATACAGACAGCCCACTATAAGAACATATTTCACATAGTTTACTCTCAGCGTTTGCTTACCTTTCACGCAAGAAGCCGGTTCGGGAGACTGCATCGCGGCGACCACGCGCAGTGGCGTTCACTGTACGTATTCGGTAAAGAGATAGCGTCTGTAAACGATTCTGTGCTTTCAGTTTGCCCAAGATTATGTTATCGACAGTCAAAAACTTCCCTCGTGTTGAGAGTACTTAGAGAAATGTCCCGGAGGGCTGCCACTTAGTGTTTTTATTGAGCGCCGTAAGCGAAACCTATAAGGAGCGCGTCGCGTGATCCCTCATACTATACGCAAGGAAGGCGCTTCCGACAGATGGCGACTCCGTAAGTCCTCGCCCCCATACGCAATATCGAACGGCGACGGGCCTAGAGGGGCTCCCGCAGCTCTGCTCACGATGGAAATACGAGGGGAGTCAAGTCTGAACATTGTCGTTACGTAACGTATACATGTAACGTGTTGTTATTGTATACGTCTAGCCTTGAACTCTATTAAGGTATCACTCGGGCGACAACAATCAGAGGTGTCTCCATGTGTCATGTGTTTTTGCCGCACCAGCGTACATTCCAATCCAGGTAACTGCGAAGCTCCGCGGAAACATGTTTTGCTAGCTTTCGTGCTCCTAAAATTTTTCGTGGTACGATTTTATAAGCATTGTTTATCTGGCATCCGAGCATCAAGCTTTACAAAATAAAGAACTGTAAAATAATTCGATTGAAAGGGCTATTAACATGGATAAAATGAGCTTATTTAAGATAGTGGCCGCTAATATGCGATGATCAACCAGACGCACGCAACGCGTTGAAAGATTATGCGCTCTTAGATCTCGAATGGTGCCTGTGCATGCAGGGGCATCTCGCCTGCTCGAGAGAGCTGAAAAACGAACTACTCTTTGCAACCAGCAACGTTATTTTCTGCAGTAAAGCCGTGCACGATGCGCGGTGTCGACAGCTTGCCGGCGAGATTCGGAAGCACGGGAGAGCCTATAGGGTGGCCAGCACACGGTAGGTATGGCTTTTGTTACAGAATGGAAAAGGCCATACCTTCATTTCTTGGTCAGCACGTACTGCTTTCATAATACGTCCTCAGTCAACTTCCACCAGAACGTTGGTTTCCAAGCATGATAATCTTAAAACAAATGATTTTAATGTGTGTGCACGACATTCATTCGCAATAGTTGACCGACTCGAATGCGCACCTTTCTTTCATAGCACAGTTTAATCATGGTTGCCGAGTTCCGAGTTCGTCGCCGAGCGCTCACTGGGAACAACACCTTCCGAACATTCACGTGGTGGCATCAAGCCCTTTCTGTTAAGGCTGGCGCCAATACAAAGCGGACGCTTCTCTGCTATCTCAGCAGCGGTGTCTACGAGGTTGCCGCGGCTGAAGATGCACTTCACGCTTGCTTCCGAAAGTTTTTTGCAGCCGAATACAGCAGAGTGGTAGCCCGGCGACTGTTAGTCATCTGACATCGTAGAAATACCAGATAGAACACGTTAGAATCGCACTAATTCGTTACCATTGCAAAGCTGCCGCTGGTAGAAAACGGAATCCGCACATACCAGTGAGAGCGCCGTCGCGCCTGCGAATGTATGGTTCGTAGTGGCTTCTCACGTGACCGCGCTTGTATACGAACCACGCATTCTTAGGCGCGGCCACGTGAGAAGCCAGCGACGGTAATTCTTGCAAACCAGCACGATGAGCTTGAGAAAAATAGCAAATATAGGAGCCCGGCAATGATTAAGGTTTGATGGTTTTTATGCTTGCGTCTTACCACTGTCTGTACAGCATGTTCCATCGTTAAACAAGCAGAGCGTTTCGATGATTTCACGAGAGCACGCGAATGACATATCAGAGGATGTCATAGCTGGAATATCTGCCTCCCTGTTCAGTCAAGAGCATAGTGCCTTTATATTTTATGTTATTTTTTAGTGTCACCACCATTTTTACTAGTGTCACCACCATTTTTACTAGTGTCACCCTCGCACCCATATACAGAATTAAACTACATGTTGTATCGCCTGCTGTGGCGCCCCGAGCCTTAATGGCCAATGCAACGCTTTTTAATTAGTTAAAAGAGTACGTTGACACAATATTAACAGTTTGAAAGCACATACAAAGCATGACATTAAATATTTCTTGTAAACCACGTGCTACACTGAAATTATTTTCAAAACACAGACAACTGCACTGAAGCAACATGAATGTATATTGGCCCATTTCATGCAAAACAAGAAAATGACAAGAACTTGCTAGCGCCACTAGCAAGAAAAAAAGAAAGAAACACGAAGGTTTCAGAATTGACTACAACGCATGACACAGCTGACACAGAAGGGAATCTGCATTAGCTGTAGGCATCAGGGCTTCGAAGTTCAGGCGTCTCCCATTACTTCAAAGGGATATTAGGAGCCCTTAAAAACGAGGTTAGTGTCCTGTCAAAAGCCTTTAATGCTCACAGACGCCAGGTTGTACAGTCAACATGCATACAGCTGAGGCGAGCATACACCGAACGTTCTACGCCGCAGGTCGCATTTCAGTGCTATCGAGTGGTATTGCAACAGCTGATTCCGCGCAACGCATGGGAGATTTCGTGACGCTTCTTTTTTAAGGCGCCATGAGCTGCTTTTTGATACGGAGCCCTTCGTTCAGAGCGTCTGAATACAATGAGCGCTTCACAGCTTCGCCATATTCGTCATCTTCTATACGCCAGTGCCCACAGTACAGTGGGCACAGACAATCGCTTTCCGTCGTGCGGAACCAGTTGGACGACCAGCCTCTGTCGGAAGAAAGAATTTTGAAACATAGGCGCGACTTAACATCGCATCAGAAGGCCATGCAGGCGCTACTGCGCTTCATTGCGAAATATTTAGGGCGCACGATCGACAAGGACACAGTGAAGGGGGATACACGAGCGCTACTGCGCTTCTTGAGAACAAGCGGCCTGTGTGAACGCCTGGGATTGGAACGCCTTTTCTGTTACCTGTTTTCTTTTCTTCTCTTTCCTTTTACTTCTGTTTCTCCTCTCGCTCGTTGTCGTCCTTACAAACCGTATATCCCCACCCTCGTGCAGGGTAGCAAACCGGAAACTCGCCTCTGGTTAACCTCCCTGCCTTTCTTCTCTCTCTCTCTCCTCTCTCTCTCTCCACAGCTTCGCTCCGCATTCTCTGGCTCAGCTTTTCGCATCTTCTTTTTTCAAAGGGGGGCATCCCTTCTCCTCAGTAACAACCTAATGTTTATCGTGTCTTCTGGACTGTACGCGAGGCGACCAAGTTTAAACGACCCGCTGCGGTTGCTTAGTGCTATGGTGCTGGGCTATTAAGCACGAGGTCGTGGGATCGAATCCCGGCCACGGCGGCCGCATTTCGATGGGGGCGAAATGCGAAAACACCCGTGTACTTAGATTTAGGTGCACGTTAAAGAACCCGAGGTGGTCCAAATTTCCGGAGTCCCCCACTACGGCGTGCCTCATAATCAGATCATGCTTTTGGCACGTAAAACGTACCCCATAATTTAATAATCTAATCTAAGTTTAGACGTAGAAGCATTAACTAAAGGCGCAGCGAAATCAAGCAAAAAAAAACATTGTAATCGCTCTAAAACAGAGGAAGCAAAGCGCGATTGCTTATCTTCTCCGTCGAACAGCCGCGATCCACCGCCACCGTCGCTCTTGCTCGTGAAGCAGCACCGGAAACTAAGTGTGTGCCTGCGAGTTCTTGCACGTTTTAAAGCATCCAAGCACGTTTTAAAGCAGCCTTACCAGGTTACAAGACTGCGCTATAGCCGGTGTCTCTTCTTATTTAGTTGCTAGAGTCTGTGATAAGCTACTCCAAAAGTTCAAACAGATAAGGGAGGGAATTAACGAAGAAAAGCCAGATGACAGGAAGACAGTGCAAGTGATTCCATATCGGCAAAGGGTGTCCCACAACCTCAAGAAGGTTGCGCAAAGGCACAATATTAGTCTTGTCTTTAGCGCACCATGTAAATTGGCCAAAATATGCCCTATGCTGAAAAAGGCAAAACCAGAACCATGCTCTAAGAAACATGCAGCGCAGTACACGAAATGCAATAGAAATGTCGTATATGAGATACCCTAAGTTGCAACTAGGTTTAAATTGGGCAAATGGGACGGTGTTACAATGATAGGGCGCGAGAGCACAGTTGGGCCGTAAATAACAATGCGGGCGGTCATCTGGCTGAACACTGTAAACGTCACAAATACCGTCCGTATCTTCACTACCAAGTTTCTGGCAGTTTCTAGAAAGGGAGATATTAGAAGCGTTTTGCATTGCTAGGGACGAGGGCACGTGCATTAGCTGCCCGTCAGTGGCACTTGCCGAAAAAGAGATGGTATTTCTGATGCGATAGAGAGGTCTTGTAGCCACGGTGGTGCTATTCACTTTTTTTTTTCATCTGTATAAACCCTGTTTCTTCAAATAAAATTTAGTTGGAAGTTAGCGTCTGTCCATCGTATATGTTCTCCTTTTAGTCCGCGTCCTTGTAGCGCTGTTTTTCCTTCAAGTAAAGCACCCAACTACGCAATAGTTGTTTCAAGACATCGCTGAAGGCTGACAGAAGCGTTAAACCACGATGAAGAACGCAAACGGCGCTGGCGGGAACAGTTCTTCCGCGAGACCGCCTACGCTTCCCAGTCTTTGTGACAGGCGGCGTTGTCAGCGTTTTGCGCATGGCGTATTGAGGACGATTTCCACCACTGGAAAAGCCGGCGCCACCGTCGGCGTGACGTGGCATGAAGGATCACGCGGACACAGCGGCCGCGTCGGCTGCTTCGGAAGCACCGAAGCCAGCTGAAAACGAAAGTTTAAAGTCCCACCTGCGGTGCGGTTCTGATTAAGTGGTGAGTTTTTCCAGCCTTGGGTGTCTGCTTGACAACATTTGAAAGCACACTAGATAGTGGCTGCCTTTGGAGGCGTGCAGCATGCTAGGCTACTGCTCAGTGCCGCAATGCCGGATGTACGCAATGGAGCCTCGTGTCAGCCTTATTCAGATGTAGCCGCAGGGCAAGGAGCTGCGTGAAGCTTGGCTGGCGAAACTTAGAACCGGCAGACAGCCATCGGCTACAACTCGGGTGTGCAGCAAGCACAGACGCGAGGAACATTTCTGCTACGGCGCCGGGACTGCGCGATGTTCGGTGATGAGCAGCAGAAAACGTGCACTGAGACGCTCGCCCGCGCCCGGCTGCCCGGCTAATGTCATGTCGGTTTGGTATATGAACTTGTCGATGTTAGATACTGGCAAGTTCACTGAAATAGAAAGGGAGAGGTAAGAAGCACATTAAATAAAGGCATGGCATATGGTCATGTTTGTGTTATGAATTAATGCACTGGATTACGAAAACGAAGAAGAGGGATATCGCACGCTGAGAAGACCAATAAACATACAGTGCGACGCAACTTGAAAAATAATATTGAAATTTGCAAGAATTTACAAGACAAAAAAAGATTGAATCGTCGCGACGTGACATCACAGTCGCCGTAGCCGTCGAGGTCTCTATAACGAAATTATTTTTGAACAGTTCTGATAGCTTCCACGCAACAATGGTTGCTAGTGTACTGTCAAATGCTCATATGCTGCGGCCTAAAGCTCACGGCACGGTGTGAAAACGCGCTAACAGCGAAAGCAAAACATTGTGCGCGGACATGCATGCAGACGCGCAATCGGTCGCTGCGAACCCCTGCGATCGCTGCATTGAGGCTTCATTCTGTTATGCTCCAATTGGTTATACAGACAGCCCACTATAAGAACATATTTCACATAGTTTACTCTCAGCGTTTGCCTATCTTTCACGCAAGAAGCCGGTTCGGGAGACTCCATCGCGGCGACCGCGCGTAGTGGCGTTCGCTGTACGTATTCGGTAAAGAGATAGCGTCTCTAAACGATTCTGTGCTTTAAATTTGCCCAAGGTTATTATATCGACAGTCAAAAACTCCCCTCGTTTTGAGATTACCTACATAAATGTCCAGGAGGGCTGCCGCGTGGTGTTTTTATTGAGCTCCGTAAGCGAAACCTGTGAGGAGCGCGCCGCGTGATCCCTCATACTACGCAAGGGAGGCGCTTCCAACAGATGGCGACTCCGTCCTCGCCCCCAGTAGTGACGCAGTGGTTAGCGCGCTCGGCTCCGGAGCGGTAGCAATGGCGGTGGGGCAGAGGTGACCATGGCTTCTTTTTAGTTGGATGAAGATGACGTAATTGGTGTGCTGTTTTTTCCGCCATGCATGGCTTTCTGATGACGGCGGGGTCGCACAATGAGCCAAGTAATGCTTTCGCATTAGTCATGCTTGGCGCAAAGCCTCCTTAAAAACAATGAAAGAAGTGAACCCGCTACATACAACAATGACATATTAACACCGAGCAAAAACACCCAACCGTTTACCTTCCCACTTGTTTTAGATTTGTGCACTTGTGCACATTTCATTCAATCTTGCAGCACTGCTCCAATCAGAAGTGTTTCAAGATGTCTGCAACATAGTTTAAATAGGATTTATTTCATCAGTGCTTTTGCTCTTGATGCACTGTGCACACCGGCACGGCGTTCACGTATTGCAACAAACGAGGCAACAATTTGCAATTTAATGGTATCTTCGACTGGTCGCTGCTCTCCTCTGACTCAGAGCAGCCAGTATAGATTCCGCTTTCCATCTAAAATGCAAGAACTTTTCAGTCAAATGCTCGTTGCCTTTTCAGAGCACATGTAGTGCCGGACGCGTAAATCCATAGTCAACTTGCGCCCGCTGCGCTGACGCGCAGTTTCGGCGCTCGGTAATTTGTGCGGAGTTTCAGACACCCACCACTGGTCTGACTCTAACATTGGGGGCCTGTGTGAATATGTGTTTCGGAAACCACAACAAACAATACTGTAGCGGACGCTGGAGACGAGAATCGCTGAAGTCTCCCGTTTTCTTTTTCCTTAAGTTGGTGTAACTATCAGAAGTACAGTTCACCATCGCTTGTTAAAACCCAAGGCTCGATATTATAGTGGCGCAATTTGACCGTCGTGACAAGTACAAATACAAGGAGCGCGTCAAGTACTCATATTGCTACCGGAAAGAGCCTGCGGATGGCGCTAGCTACGCGAAAGGATCGACGCCAACAGTTTTCTTAGAAGAAGCATGTCACCGACGCGCGCGGCAAATTTAAACCTCCTCCAATCACACTCCTCCAACGACACCCTCCTTAAACCTCCTCCAACAACACCCTTGCTCATCCTTCCAGGATATGCGCAGAAATCTGTGACGTCTTCGACGCTCTGTTCAACGGTTGTTTTCGTGATAACCGAGGTATTTGTTTTTAGCACTTGGAGTGAGGTTAAACATTCAGCTGCTCATAAAAATACCTTGACCCCATTTTAGCGCGTCCCGCATGCGTATTTATGAACAAATGATACCACTTCAGAAGCGATGGGGGCTGCAGCCAAGCATCCTGTTTGCCCAATTCACGTAGCGCGAGCCTTGCCTGTAACTCGGTGCTCAGGAATGTTCGCTGGCGCAGAGCGACGCGGGAGGTCGAATTAACCTGGCGTAACATTCGGTACACTTTGAAACCATGCCGTCCACGTGCAGCAGACTGGCTCGAAAGGAGAGTCCTAAAATTAATCCCCAAGCCGAGTGCGGTCAAGGGCTCATGACCTCCACGTAAGCAGATCTGAGCATTCACAATGTGTTTCTGCCCGGAGGTTCGCGTTTGCTACTGTATGACCCGAGTTTGGAAAGTACGCATGCTTGGTTGGTTTAATTTATACTGATGGTCTATATTTGGTGACTAACTGCAACGTGCGATAACGTCGTGGTATCTATTTTTTCTAATTGACACAATACTCTAAACTACTACTATACTACCACTACTACCAATAATAATAATAATAATAATAATAATAATAATAATAATAATAATAATAATAATAATAATAATAATAATAATAATAATAATAATAATAATAATAATAATAATAATAATAATAATAAAATAGCTAACGAAACACACAAAAACAAAGATCACCATGACTAAAAATACAAGTGGAATTTAATACCTATTCGGGTGCTGTTCCTATTTCGCCTATGAAATTACATCTTTAATATTTCAGGCCACTTATGGACCCAAACAGAAGTGAAACATTGATCACACTGAACTACATAATAAGCATACAAATAATAAAGAAGCTGGTAACAAATTAGCAAAAATAAAGTTTTGTGCGGATTCACGCAGACTCGGCGTAGACATCAAGAACAGCGGCCGTTGAGAGCGCATGTACCACAAGGATTTCTAAACGAAATCCAAAGATCCTTTAAACTTCATTATAATGATTTGCAGATTTCGGAACTTCACTAGACAGCAGTTAATTAGATCACTAGAATGTATACTGGGTCTACAAAGAATACATTCTGTGTAAACCCACTGAAGCTGTGTGGATTTGCATAGTTTCAATGTGTTCTCTAATCTGCTGCCGGTGTTGATTGCTTGAAAATCATCCCTGCACATAATGCAGATAAGACGGATTGAGAACGCACGTGGCAAAGCTCGGAATAGCTCCTAACAGCTGACGCTCCTGTAAAATATCAACAGTAAAGATAGAACTCTACCAAAAACAATGGACAAAATATTAAACTGAATTCATGCAACTACTGCCTCGTGCAGTTAATTCATAAAAAGCTACAATATGATGGTGATGGTGATGCTTTCACTGCCTTTCGTGTCCTCACCTAAAGCTGACCATGGTGCCCTGAGATGGTCACCTACGTTGGCTGCCTTTTACTCAGTACTATGTTCGATCTATAACAGGAACACATCCTTCACGAAACCATCATCATTTGTGCCGTATCCTCTGCAGCGCTAGCGATTAACATTGTGATTACATTTTATAGCAGTTAGAAATTCTTTCCGAGTGCTCATGTATCTTTACATCAACTATATATGTCACTGTTTCAGTTCAGGTGTTGCAAATGGACTCTTTTTCTCCCCCCCCCCCCCCCCAACATTTTCTTGCGCTTTACTGTCATCTTGCGCTGCGCACCACTCCTGATTGGCAACACATCGCATTATGCAATAAATTGCAGTAAGACCGCTAAGCCACAATTATCGATCTACAATGTAACTTGGTAAGCATGTTTTGTTTGCGATATAGGCTATCTCCTCCCCCCAAATAAAGAAAAAAAAGGAGAGAGAAATAAATAAATAAATAAAGCATCTGTTTGCTTTTGTGCAATGTGAGTCGTGCAAGAATGCCCCCATTCCACTTTTCTGGGACGCAATGCAAAGGCCGAAATGGGAGATATTTCGCGCTCGAATAAAACTGCGGTATGAACACAACGCCCAAATGATTTTCTATCTCGGCACACCAACTTAACCGGGAGAGCTGAGTAGGCAGGAATGATTAGAATCTGCTTATGCAAAACTTGTCGGTGCCCTTTCTGGCAAAAAAAAAATAACAAAAAAATCTGGCTCTTTGCAGGAATGCAGAACACGGAGGAAGGGATATATGTTGATATTGCACGCTTTTTAGTCAGCCTTCTTCACGTTTACGTCCTAGTCCGCCCTTGCGCTGTTGGCTTGCTGAGTCGTCGGCGTCGTTCGATATCGAAGTCGCTCCGAAAGTGCGGTGTTGCAGCTGACGCTGAGCTCAGGGGCGGTATTCTCGGTCGTTCACTTTAGGGGATAGTTTCGGAGATTTCGCGTGGCTGTAGCACCGGACGTGGCGTCTACGGACGACATAATGAATGGCACTGAGCTGTGAGACAGCGTGCTTGGCTCTATTCGCCTGCAGTGTACTAGGGATGATGCCTCCCAGTAAGCGCTGAAGTGTCCGGTGCTGGTTGCGCGAAATCTAACGAAAATTATTATTGTTTACCAGAAAGTGAGTGACCGGAAATATCTCTAGGTAACGCGGGCATTTGGGGTAGCGAACGACGAGCTAAAACATTTCTTTGTGTAGATTGCATGCAGACAGCCCAGAGACAGTTCGTTAGGCCATGAACGCTTGTACGAAATCCTCACGAAGCCCAGACCAAGGAAGAATGTTCAGATGTTCTGAATCTGACCACATTCCCCTCTCCCACTCTTATTTATTTAATTCGATACTCGCAAAGCCACATGGAATTTCACAGAGAGAAGTGGTTATCAAAACAGTAGAGAACGCGGTTTTGAAGGATGATGGGTCGGAATTTACTGGCAATGGAGGTAGTTCCTGCTGGACGCTGTTCTAGGCGCGATGGAGTTCGAATGGAGGTTTGTACAGCAGCTCGGGGACCGTGGACCTTGAATTTGTGGCCGATGCGAGGTGAGATTTAGTGAAGTTCCAAGAACAATACTTTCTTGAGATCAAAATTTGTGGTAAACCTTGTGGAAGAGAACAAGTCCTGTGAGTTTTCGTCGTATTGCAAGGCCAAGGAGGTCAAGCTGGATTTTCATGGAAGCTACACTCGTAGTACGGGAGCAATTAGAAAAGGCTTCAAATGATGAAACTAGAAAGGTAGAGTGAGGATACCAAGTACATGTAGCATATTCGAGTTTGGATCTGACGAGCGTTTTATAGAGCAGCAGCTTCACAGAAACTAGTGCTAGAGAAAAGTTTCGACGAAGAAAACATAACGTGTGGTTAGCATTGTTAGCCATGAAGTCAATACGAGTTTGTCATGAAGGATTGTTAGTGTTATGGAGCTGGGAGATAGTTATACGAATTAACAGTCTCTAAAACAGCATTGTTATATACAGGAGAGAATCAGTGAGATAGCTAATACGCGGTACGCGCATTGCTTTATATTTATTCGCGTTTATGGCAGCTGTTCATACAAATTTTTGGGTGAAGGGCTTGCTGTTTCTTTTTCTGCCGCTTGTGTCCTGTTGGTGTGATATGCTTGGCTTCCAGATTTACCATTCAGGCAATAAGGAGTGTTAGAATAGGAGACCCAGAGCTTTCTGCTTGTTCTGAAGAGTTTGGAAGAGCCATTTTGAGGGACAGAAGAAATTGTGCATATCCTGAAAAGTTTGGGACAGCCGGTTCAAGATTTAGAGTTTTAAGCGCAAGGTGTAGTTCAGTCGTGTTTTTGGCTGAGCATCCACTTTCATTTCACGGCTGCTGTTAACCAGCCTTTAAGGACGGCTGAAATAATAGGCGGTTGCAGTTAAAAAAAAAAGTGGCGTGATGTGGGTAACACACGTCCGTCAAAACCATCCAGTGTTGTACCGATGTTTCTCCTTTTCTTTCTTTCTTTTGTCACTACTTGTTGCATTTTGGAGCTATAGTAACCAAGAATTAGACGGAAATCCGTTTGGCGAGGGCAGAACATGGTGATATAAAACAAAGGCTCGACGAAAAGAAAAAACAAAAAACAAAACAAGAACGAAGGGATGAAAACTGAACGTTTCGGGCGGTTAATTAAGGCAATGGATCTTGGTTAAGCATGGGTGAGATGGCGCAGCGCATGTGCGTAGACCCCGTGTAGGTGACCACGTGTCCGGTTTATCGCTCGCGCGTCGTCTGAATTTGCAGTGATGTCCTAGCTGTAACCGTGTCGGTAACAATTTATCCGTGGCCATAACGGATGCCGAGCGCCGGTCTATGGAATGTCCCGTATTCTCGTGCCGCTCAGATAATGCGTTGGCGACGTCGTATTGACGCTGCTTTAGGTGTTTCTTATTTTTGAAATTTCCAAACTCGCCAATGTAGGCTGTGTCACGTTTGAGCAGGGCTTTTTCGTACACGACACCACGGTAGCTCGTCTTTCGATATGGTCGTTCACGCGCATCGGCTGACCGCTTTACTTGCTGGGAAACGTCACCGCCCATGCGCGAAAGCAGGGCCAGAGAAAAGCAAGCGCGCTGCCATCCCCCATGCACGCGGCGTGAGTGCGACTCTGGCCATGTTTAATGATCACGACGTTTGGGTGACGCATGTCCGTCCAACAAGTTACATGGTCAACTGGTGCGCGGGAAGGGCATCCTGGAAAGATCAAACTGTAACTTTGGTTACAGTTTGATCAAAGTGAGGCAGCCTACATCATCGAATCTACAAAATTAAAGAATTTCCTAAAGCAGCGTCAATACGACGTCGCCAGAGGTGTCTCTATTTCCAACGCAATATTTGAACACCAGAGGAAGACAGGACATTCCAGAGACTGGCACTCGGCGTCGGTTATCGGCACGGAGAAATTATCAACGACACGTTTGTTGCTGAAGTAACTGCATATTCAGACGACGTGCCAAGCGATAAACAGGACATATGGCAGGAGTCGCAGTGCCCGACCTTCGCGCACGCGCACTGCGACATCCAACCCATAGTTAACCAGATGTCATTACCCTTGCTGTCCATCGTCCACACGGGAACAAGTTTTTTTGTCGTCTTATTTTAATTATTTGGCTAGTGTTTGTTTCATTTCACAATATTGGAGTTATCGTCACATCACAGACATCCATGCTTGTGAGACTGCATCTTCAAGGTCTACAGTGTGGCTGTACTACTACATGGGGTCGGAGGTTGCTGGCCAACCCGTTCTTACGCTTCCGGCCCCTTCGATTTTCGCTTTATTTGGGGGGAGGCGGGTATCAATTCCATTTTCTTTCCGCCTCTCGCCGTCATTCCACGCCCGTCCCATTCCTGGCCGGAGCATCGGAGAATGGTAATGAGCGCAGAATCAATGCAGCTGGCGCGGAACGGTAATCCCTGCTCCCCCCTCCCTTCCTGCAATCGCATCGTGCAACCGATTGCGCAATGCGTGCCGGACACAACGGGCCAGCCTGTGCGAGGAGCGAGCGGGTCCACGGACGGCGGCGGAAGAAATACCGCGGCGGTTATCGGCCCGGCCGTTGCTTCGTCTTCGGGGGGTCCGGTTAGCAGTGGCCCCGAGAAAAGTGCGGAGGGGAAGAGAGAGAAGGCGCCAGACGCCGCGAACACGGGAGCATACCTGAGACGCGGTGAACGCGTACTCCTGGGCCATGCCTCAAACAGAAAAAAAAAAAAAAATCCAGTCGCCCCCCTTCTTCTTTCTTTATTATTATACGCCGACGCGGCCAATCTGTCCGGGCCAATTGGCTCTTCAGACGAGCCGATCGACCCGCTCTGCCGTATAGACGGACGTGCCTTTTTTTTTTCTTACTCCTTTTCGCTGAACTGCCTGCCCGCTTGTTTGCCTGCATCCCCACTCGCCTTCTTTTCGAACGTGTACAGACTGGCGTCTACACTGGCGCTCGTGCATAAAAGTGGACGCCCAGTGTGTGCACGCACATACGCGCGCGCACACACACACACACACACACACACACAAGCACGCGGTGAGCGCAAAAGAGCCTCGGGCGCCGCCGCGGAAGGAACCCTTGCTCTGCACGCCGATCCATGGCTCCGTGGTGCTGCAAGCGTATACGCAAAGGAGAAGCGAGGTCTCGCTAGTAGAAAGACAACAGCCCGTTCGATTGCGGCGTATTATGACCTTGAAATGACCGCTCCGCGCACATGTCTGTACCATTGGCCCGTTTCTTCTCAGAGATGTTCACACCACGCTCGATTTGAATTCGAGTCTGTTATCGGTACGAACTTCTTCTTCATTCGCAGCGCTTAAATAACAAAAATCTACGTCGTCCATTTGGGATTGTTGGCGCAGCGGCTCAGAAATTCGGACTCAGGTTGAGCGAGAGGTCGCCGGTGTCGGTGGCAGCCACAAAACCGCAAAGGTGCCTTTCTTTACGCATCACAATTAGTTGTATAGAATTTAATACACACCGATTGATCGAAGTTTCGCTTCACATAGATTTGAACATGTGCGTTGGACCTCCTTTTTTGTGTGTGTGCGTGTGTGAAACGCTTCTAGCCTTCAATGTACTTAAGACTTTACGAACCTTACAATCGGTGCACAGAAGTTCACCGATTGCTAGATTTGTAAAGTCACTTAGTTCACTTGTTTTGATAATGTTTTGATTTCACTTTTTTTGATATTTTGCCTTACACGTGTCATAGCTTGACTTCGTCGACCACTTTATCGCAGATTGTCTACATCATTTTTTCCTTTTGTCCACATATGGTTAATATTGGCGCGCTCGTCTGACAGAATAGCAAATGCGCACACCCTTACGAATAACCAGGTTAAAGTTGTAATCGAAACAGACACTATCACAATAGGTAGGCTGTTACGTTCGAAAACAGACACGTGCAAAGAGGAAGTTTGCTGCATGCACATTCACTTCAACAAGGTCATTGCAAATACCAGGAGCCACCGTCATCAAGATGAAGCTCGGAAGGTTCTATCTAAATACGTACATGTGAACGGAGAAATCGTTTTAATGCGAAAGCATTATTTTATTTATTTTCAATACTGCCACTCTCAGTTGAGAGCATAGCAGTTGGGCATTACAAAGACAATCATGTTTGAAAAGAAAAAGAACGAAAAAACAAAGAAAACAACAACAACAAAAAAGAATCGAAAGCAATAAATATGGTCTAATCAGTTTTTCAAGCAAAAAGATCAATATTACAATAAAGTTTAACAGTGCACAATCAAGCACATTGTGAAAAAAGTTCAAAATTCAAAATATTATTCGAAAAACAAATGAGAAGAAAGCAAGCTTCTATACAGAGTTTTTAAAGCAAAGATCACCCGCAAATTCAAAGTAACATTTCGAAAACGCGCATGCTGCGCACACGAAATGAAGCACAACCACGAGGATGGTTTACAATCAGTTTGCCAAGCAAAGAGAATCAACGCCGTATCGATCATGCGCAATGTGCAAACAAAATAGTACTGCAAATAAAAAAGCGAAGCACAATCAGGCACCTGATTGCAATCTGTTACAAAAATGGGAATGGAACGAAAAAGCAAGCAAGTGATAGTACAAGAACAAAATTATGTGCAATAGCATAAGCAATCTCTTACACCAAGACAACCGGCACACATTTCAACGGTCGTCACCAGCAAATATTAGGGAAAGGAAATACATTGTAGAAGTTCAGGAATCTAAGAAACGGGAACTAGCGTTCAAATGAGAGAGGGTGCGCCGCAATGGCGATGGTACTAGGCCTTAGATGCATATTCTAACTTTGCAGTGAAAGCGGACACTGTTTCGGCGTCCGTGACAACGGAATTTAACCGATTCCATTCGCGTATCGTAAATGAAAAAAAAAAAAACGATTGCCCAAACGAGTCATTGTTGAAAGAATATTCAGTTAATCTGTATTTATGCTCATGACGAGTCGGGCGCGACTGTGAAAATGCGATATACTTAGATACATCTATCTTATAGATGTCATGCAGCAGTTGGTACAAAAACTTGAGACGTGCCTGCTTTGCCCTCAATGCGCCATTGAGCGAAAATCCGTCGTAGTCGGCGTGACCGAAAGGTGGTACCAAAAATGGCCGACGGCGCAAAGAGTAAAAAAAAAAAAAAAAACGCGAGAAACTGCTCAGCCTGACGTCAAAATTCTCAGGGAGGTTTCTGTAAACAAAGTGAATTGATGGCTTTGAAAAGGAAACTTGGGTACGTCATTGGGTACGTGACGGCGCAGCCAATGGGGAGAAGGTGGCGCCACGTCATGAATGTATAACACGAGCGCGTTCATAGCGTTCCGAGGTCTACAAACCTACATTCCTACATGTAAGCAGTCCTAAGTGTGTCCGTCGAATTTTTTTTTGTCGGCTACCACTGTACCGTTTTTGATGAGGTTTGTTACACTTATAAGAAGGAATTCAAATATAGTAACTGTTGAAGTGAAGTTTTAATTTATGAAATTAATTCCTTATGAAAATTGTTTGAAAATTGCTAAATTATAGAAAGTGAAGCATCAAGTTGACAATTTGTAACGCAGTAATAAGAAACGACATCACAATTGTGTGAACTGCACCTAATAACGAAATTGATGCATTGTACCACGTCGTTCTGAAATATAACCCTAATTTGTTATTGAAACAAAATTTTGATAAACCTTCGTAAATATGTTGACAGCTTCAGCTAAGATGTAAATAGATATCTGAGATATTTATTTGTAGATATTATAGATACTATATATTATAAATATCTATTTATATTATCTATAGATAGTTTACAGAACAGTGATATGTCTTTTTTGTAAAACTACATTCAGTCTTAAATCACAGTTCTTCTTCCTTATGCTGCCAGAATGCAACCCTCTCTCAGATGCAATAAATTTAATGCAAATCGGACCAAGTAATTGAAACTCGTGAGAGCATTTCCGCGTTTTACATTATTCGAATAAGGATACCAGACTCCCGGACTCTTTGCCCCGAGCTAAAGCTCCCTCTTAGGACAAAGAACGCAAACAGCAAACCGGCGACAAGAAAAAGAATATATATATATATACATCGAAAAGGACATAAATCAGGGCGTATAATGCAATCACGAATTATGGTACCAATTTCGAAGCGCGGCTGCTTGTGATAAGGTGTGTTCGTTCTTACGCTATTAACTTTCAATTATGGACTGCGTCATTAAACGAGCTCAATCGAACAGTATCGATGTATGTAAAGGCAAAATCCGTCTGATTCCATCAACCTGTAATGAGAGGGGAGAATGAATGACTGAACGCAGTCGTTGGAACGAGCTTAAATGCCTTATCTTTAAGTGCGCCCATGCGTACGGAGGTGTTTCAAACGTGACCGTAAAGTGTATTTAAAGGTGTACATTTTGTTGGTGCTGTGAAACAAGCAAAGTAAAATACATCAGGCAAGCTTGGTGAGCTTCAGTTGACGCTTTTTTCATACCAGAGCTAGCGGACATTATTATTCACCTCAGCGTCGACAACGTTTGCTGAGCACTGTACACGTTTGTGCACATGGTGAGACGTGATGCACGCTTACTACGACTACGGTGAGGATTTCTTCTAAGTTCTTCAGGTCGCTCGGAAGAGTGGACCTTCCCATCCGGAGAGTTAATGGGCTTACGGGAACCGGAAACAATGAACCCTGCCTACATCCACGAGAACAATGTGATTTTCCCGTATAGAGAACTATAGGGGCACTTCGAGGGCCTTGAAGGGTATACAATAAGCAGCACCTCTGTACCTTGAATCTCACTTTAGTTTTTATCGTCATCATGTAAATAAATTGTTAAGTTTTTGCAAAGCTACGTGTCGTCTAAGCCCGGCCTCCTCGCCTCTCAATGCCGACGACCGGTCTCCCTCGGTAAACCACCACGTCGTAGCGTTGGACGCCAAGCGCAAGGCTTGCGAACCCCAGCGTCGTAACAAAGACCGAAGGTTTATCTGAGTGTCAGTGGGCGCCAGCTTGTGTTAAAGTATATCTGACACAAATTTCTTCTCACCTTTTTTTTGCTCTCTTAGTTAGCCACCGATTGTGTAATCACGGTATGACGCCTCAATTTCTAGAACGAGAAATAAGTCATGAAGCATAGTTTAATGTGACCAATTAAAAATATGCGCAAATTTTATTGGCGTATAGTTTACTAGGGCAACCTATGTACATCACGAAAATTGAAGCAGGGAGGGTCACGTGATATCACTATTGCGTGGCTCGGAGCAGTAGTAGAAGCCGCGTTATGATCGAGTTATCGAAAACCTCAGACGAAGGGATAATAGGGCGTGTTTTGATCCGGCTGCTGGTACGATCTGTTGGGAACTCGGCGCTGACGCCCGTGGTTGTACCTGGGTCGCAAGCCCCAAGGGTAGCGTTGGCCTGGCGGCCTGGGGTACAACTGGAAGCATCCGAAGGTCCCGGCAAAGCATGAGTCGACTGTTAACAACGAAACAACTTGTTTATTTTAACATCGCAAAGAGTTGGCGGTCAGGTTTGACCGAAGTAGAGAGACGGGAGAGCACTTCACTCAACAGAAGAAATCGGAGCCCTCCTTTTGGCGTCCGGGGGCAGCTGTTTTTATACTCTCGCAGTTGAGGGCAAGAAGGAACCCCTCAAAAGACGAGCACGTGAATGTACAATGGGCTAATGGTGACGCACACTGTCGTAGCGCTGCGCACGATCTCGTAGCACCCTGTCGTGGCGCTGCGCACGATCTCGTAGCACCCGGTCGTGGCGCTGCGCACGATCTCGTAGCACCTGGTCGTGGCGCTGCGCACGATCTCGTAGCACCTGGTCGTGGCGCTGCGCACGATCTCGTAGCACCCTGTCGTGGCGTTGCCGGTTGGACACAATGACTGGAACGAGATCCTTGCTTTGGCATCGCCTGTTTCGGGCCCAATAACTGGAATGAGATCCCAGCTTTGGCATCGCCTGTTTCGGGCACAATGACTGGAACGAGATCCCTGCTTTGGCATCGCCTGTTTCGGGCCCAATAACTGGAATGAGATCCCTGCTTTGGCATCGCCTGTTTCGGGCACAATGACTGGAATGCGAGGAGGATCCCTAGGCGGTCGCATCGCCGCAGACGCGCCTGGAAACACCTGGCGATGAGTGTTGCGGCGACGACGATCGGGCCAAAATGTCTGCCGCCCCGCCGCAGACGCGCCGGCAAAACCACGTGTCGCAGGCGAAACGCAACAGACCGCCCCGCCGGGGGAAGGAGATCCCGATGGACAGGGGACTGCATCCGCTGTCCGGAGGGATGTCGCTCGATGATGCTCATAACCGAAGTCGGGCGTCCCTTGACGTTTCTTGAGCGCAGCGCACAGAGAAGGCCTCGTTCTCTCGTTCAGGTTCGCACGGGACACTGCAAAGTGACTTCGGGAGAGTTCACATTTTTGTTCTCGTTCCCGGCAAGCGTTAGAACTACGCTGAAAACTCAACCGCTCAGTCAGCAAGCACGGCACAACCCTCACTAAGCCCTGCCAAGCTCTTTCCCCTTTTTATACCACTGCCTAGTTCCTTACAGTAGTCTAGCATCATTCAGAACGCGTCCACAAATTGAAAAATTGCACTAGAAAGCATATCATCCCTTTGAAACACTAAACAAAAGCAATATGTTAAAAAAAAAAATCCTGCCTCAGGAAGAAAAACATCAGTAACAAACAATTTTGAGGCTGATTCCTACGTTAGGGGCTTCGACTTAAGCCATCGGCGTTACCGTTGAGACTCCCCTTTTTGTAACGCACCTCAAAGGAATATTGTTGTAAAGCGAGGCTCCAGCGCAGGAGGCGGCCATTTTTGGGAGAGATGGTCTGCAGCCATTGGAGAGGGCAGTGATCCGTCTCAATGATAAACCTCGAGCCGGCTAGATAGCATGACAATTTCTGAACGGCCCACACGAGACATGCACACTCTTTCTCGGTGGCGCTATACGCCTGCTCACGACTGGTCAGCTTACGACTAGCATACAGGACGGGGTGTTCTACTTCTCCATTTTCCCGTTGGCACAGTACAACGCCCATGCCTCGCTCACTAGCATCGCACTGAACAATGAACCCTTTTGTATAGTCTGGCGATCGTAGCACAGGCTGGCTTGTTAGGGCACTCTTTAGGGCGCTAAAAGCTCTTTCCTTTGTCTCGTCCCAGACGACTGTTTGAGGCTCTGTTTTTCTTAGAGCATCCGTCAGGGGAGCCGCGATATCAGAGTACCTAGGGATGTACCTCTGATAGTAGCCGGCGACACCTAAGAACGACCGAATATCGGTCTTGGTGCGCGGTTGCGGAAAGTCTCGCACAGCGGCCACTTTTATTTCAGAGGGGCGGCGACGACCCTGACCAATCACGTGACCGAGGTAGACAACCTCGGCATGTGCTAACTGGCACTTAGGAGCCTTGACTGTCAAGCCCGCTTCGCGCAGGCGGGTTAGCACTGCCCGCAAGTGTGCCATATGCTCAGACCAGGATGCGGAGAATATCGCTACGTCGTCTAGATACGGTAAAGCGAATTCTTGCTGTCCTCGCAACACTTTATCCATGAGACTTGAAAAACAGTATGGCGCGTTCTTCAAACCAAAACTCAACACTTTAGGACGGAATGTTCCCATTGGTGAAATGAACGCCGCATACCTACTAGCCTCTTCTGTAAGTGGAACCTGCCAATAACCCCTGACAAGATCTAGGGTGGAAATAAACTGAGCGCTACTAACTTTCTCAAGGCGCTCCTCGATGTTAGGGATCGGATAAATTTGATCCTTAGTGATGGAATTAAGCCTGCGGTAGTCGACGCAAGGACGAGGTTCCTTGCCCGGTACCTCAACTAAAATCAAAGGGGAGGTATAATCACTCTCACCTGCCTCAATAACACCGAGCTGTAGCATTTTCTTTACCTCAGCCTCCATAATATCGCTCTGGCGGGGTGACACCCGATACGCCTTGGATCGTACTGGCTCTGTGGAGGTAAGTTCTATATCATGAGTAAGTACAGAAGTCCTACCAGGCCTCTCAGAGAACAGACCTTGAAACTCTTGTAATAGCTGGTGTAGTTCGGTTTTCTGCTCGGGCGACAGCGGTGCTTTACTGATAAGGTCACTAATGACTTGACCGGTGTCTTCCCTGTTCGTCACTGAGCCTAGTCCCGGAAGCTCGATCGGAAGCTCTTCAGGAACGTTTACCATCATGCACACCACTGCTTCCCTTTGTCTATAAGGTTTGAGCAGATTACAGTGGTAAACTTGCTGTGCTTTCCGCTTTCCTGGCAGACTTACCACGTAGTTAACGTCCGACAGTTTCTGAACAATTCGTGCTGGGCCCTCCCACTGCACGTCTAGTTTGTTGTTTAGCGATGTGCGCAATATCATGACCTCATCGCCAACCTCAAAACGACGGGCCCTGGCTGTCCGATCATAATAAACCTTGGCCCTCTGCTGGGCCTTTGCCATTGCTTCACCTGACAACTCCTGTGCCCTTCTTAAGCGTTCGAGGAGCTTAAGCACGTACTCCACCACGACTGGGTCGTCGCCCCTACCTTCCCATGATTCTCGAAGCATGCGAAGCGGAGATCGAAGCGAGCGACCGTACACCAGTTCAGCTGGCGAAAACCCCGTAGCCGCATGCGGCGCGGTCCTTAAAGCAAACATCACCCCAGGCAGACACAGCTCCCAGTCAGTTCGATGTTCAAAACACAACGCTCTCAACACGCGCTTCATGACGGAGTGGAGCTTCTCAACGGAATTCGACTGTGGGTGGTACACTGAGCTGTGTAACAGCTTTACCCCACACCTTTCGAGAAAAGTTGTCGTCAAAGCGCTAGTAAACACTGTGCCCTGATCTGATTGGATTTCCGCAGGAAAACCAACTCGCGCAAATATGGACAGTAGTGCATTAACTATCTCAACTGAGCTGAGTTCTTTAAGCGGCACTGCTTCAGGGAACTTTGTCGCTGGGCAGATCACAGTCAAAATGTGTCTGTACCCCGTGGCTGTTACCGGCAGAGGTCCCACAGTATCAATAACGAGCCGTCTAAAAGGCTCCGTAATGATAGGTACCAATTTCAACGGCGCCCTCGATTTGTCCCCTGGTTTGCCCACCCGTTGACAAGTGTCACATGTCCTCACGAAATGGTCTGCGTCCCGAAAACACCCTGGCCAATAGTACTCTTGCAAGAGACGGTCCTTAGTTTTCTTAACTCCTAGGTGTCCGGACCACGAACCCCCGTGTGACAAGCGCAACAGATCCTGACGATAGCATTGAGGCACGACCAGCTGATCGAACTCCACTCCTCTGCGGTCTAGATACTTCCGGTACAGGACTCCCCCTCTTTCCACAAAACGCGCAGTTTTCCTGGCGATACCTTCTTTGACATTGCAGCGCACGTTTTCCAGGCTGCCATCCTTTTTTTGCTCGGCTATCAAAGCCGACCGGCTGACTTTTAGCAACCTATCAAGTCCGTCTGACGTAGGCGCGATGAGCAAATCAGTAGATAGCTCTTCTAACTTTCCCGCGTCGGGCGTTTCCTCTCCAGTATCTGGCGCCTTTAACGTTACAGACTCAAGTCTATTCAGTTCGGGCGTGCTCTGAATATCAGCTTGCTGCGCCTCTGACCCTTTTTCGTTGTTTGATAACGTCGGCCCCGCAACTACCGCCTTTGCAGCGAGCTCCCGAACCTTCGATCTGGTTAAGGCCTGAACACTAGCTTCACCAAACAAAAGCCCCTTCTCGCGCAGGAGGTGATCGGACCTGTTTGAAAATAGGTACGGGTACTGGGGTGGCAGCATAGATGACACTGCCGCCTCTGTCTCAAGCGCTCCGAAAGGTCCTTCAATAAGCACTTTTGCTACTGGCAGACACACGCTATGAGCTTCCACGGCTTGCTTGATCCATGCGCACTCGCCCGTGAACATATGGGGTTCTACGTAAGATGGGTGAACTACATCCATCGTAGCTGCGGAATCGCGAAGCACTCGGCACTCTTTCCCGTTCACGAGGAGGTCTCGCATGTAAGGCTCGAGAAGCTTCATGTTCTCGTCCGTGCTGCCTACTGAAAAAAACACAACTTTTGGTGTTGTTTCCGGACACTGCGCCGAAAAGTGACCCGGCTTCTGGCACGTATAACAAACGCCCGCTCGCCTCATCTCGAACCGCTTTCTGCGTTCGGCTTCGGCTGCCGTCTCTTTACGTTTGGTCGGATTGCTTTCACTCGCATCCTCACTACGCGTGTCCCCCTTAAATCTCATGGGCGTGAACCTTGGCCTCTCAGACTTGGAGCCAAATTCACCCTTTTGACCGTCCTTAGCTCCGCGAGCTCGACGCGTCACAAACTCCTCGGCTAGCTCAGCGGCTTTAGCCACCGTACTCACGTCTGGCCTATCCAAGACCCAGTATCGCACGTTCTCCGGTAACCGACTATAAAACTGTTCTAGCCCGAAGCACTGCAGAACTTTATCGTGGTCACCAAACGCTTTCTCTTCTTTGAGCCACTCCTGCATGTTCGACATAAGCCTATACGCAAACTCTGTATATGACTCACTTTTGCCTTTCTCATTTTCCCGAAACTTCCGACGGAACGCCTCCGCAGACAGCCGGTACTTTTTTAGCAGACTCGATTTTACTTTGTCGAAATCCTCTGCCTCCTCTCTATCCAAGCGAGCGACTACGTCGGCCGCCTCGCCGGGTAACAAAGTGAGCAAGCGCTGTGGCCACGTTTCCCGAGAGAACCCCTGCTTCTCGCACGTTCGCTCAAAGTTAACCAGGAACAAACCAATGTCCTCTCCAAGCTTAAACGGCCGCATCAGGTCAGTCATTTTGAACAATACTCGTTCTCCTGCACCGTGTGCCTGACTTCCATTACGAGCGCGTTCCATCTCTACCTCAAGACGCTTCATTTCCAAAGCGTGTTGACGGTCACGCTCTTGTTGCTCTCGCTCTTTCTGTTCTTTACGTTCACGCTCCTGTTTCTCTTTTTGCTCTTTAAGTTCGCGCTCATATTTCTCTTTTTGCTCTTTAAGTTCGCGCTCCTGTCTTTTTGACCTCTCCTCAATAGTCTCAAGGCATTCCGACAGCTCGTCATCCTCAGCCTCTAACTCAAGAATAGCCTTTAGCAGTTCTGGTTTTCTGAGTTTGTCCGAGACATCCAGACCCAACTCTCTTGCAAGCTCCAACAATTTCGGTTTGCGCAACGACTTCAAATCCATGGCTGCTCTGAATGCTGCTTTCTCTACTGCTTACTATTGTCTTGCCGCAAACTAACCCGGCAGCAACGACAACCACAATTACCAGCTCTGTTTCTGACACTAACAAAAGCCTGGCAAAGCTCAGAAGAAGAAAGTCCCGCACTCACCAAACCTCGCAGGCAGGAATTCCGCGCAGTCGTTCCGCTGCAGGCAACCAGTCGTCACACAGGGCTCGTTGCACTGCTCCCGGATCGTCGTTGAGCTGCTCAGCATACAGTCAACTGCATCTCTTTGCTGCTGGCCTCCGTTGTCGCGATCTCGCCGCTGGCAGACCGTTGTTTGAAGTCGTAGGCGATCTCACCGCTGCCAACCAGATGTTTGGGATCGGACTGCTGGTACGATCTGTTGGGAACTCGGCGCTGACGCCCGTGGTTGTACCTGGGTCGCAAGCCCCAAGGGTAGCGTTGGCCTGGCGGCCTGGGGTACAACTGGAAGCATCCGAAGGTCCCGGCAAAGCATGAGTCGACTGTTAACAACGAAACAACTTGTTTATTTTAACATCGCAAAGAGTTGGCGGTCAGGTTTGACCGAAGTAGAGAGACGGGAGAGCACTTCACTCAACAGAAGAAATCGGAGCCCTCCTTTTGGCGTCCGGGGGCAGCTGTTTTTATACTCTCGCAGTTGAGGGCAAGAAGGAACCCCTCAAAAGACGAGCACGTGAATGTACAATGGGCTAATGGTGACGCACACTGTCGTAGCGCTGCGCACGATCTCGTAGCACCCTGTCGTGGCGCTGCGCACGATCTCGTAGCACCCGGTCGTGGCGCTGCGCACGATCTCGTAGCACCTGGTCGTGGCGCTGCGCACGATCTCGTAGCACCTGGTCGTGGCGCTGCGCACGATCTCGTAGCACCCTGTCGTGGCGTTGCCGGTTGGACACAATGACTGGAACGAGATCCTTGCTTTGGCATCGCCTGTTTCGGGCCCAATAACTGGAATGAGATCCCAGCTTTGGCATCGCCTGTTTCGGGCACAATGACTGGAACGAGATCCCTGCTTTGGCATCGCCTGTTTCGGGCCCAATAACTGGAATGAGATCCCTGCTTTGGCATCGCCTGTTTCGGGCACAATGACTGGAATGCGAGGAGGATCCCTAGGCGGTCGCATCGCCGCAGACGCGCCTGGAAACACCTGGCGATGAGTGTTGCGGCGACGACGATCGGGCCAAAATGTCTGCCGCCCCGCCGCAGACGCGCCGGCAAAACCACGTGTCGCAGGCGAAACGCAACAGGCGCGTGCGCCAACGGCACGTGACGCACGCATGCACCTTTGATTTTGGTGAGGTGCGCGCGCACACACGCACACACACACACGCACGCACACACGCACACACACACACACACACACACACACACACACACACACACACACACACACACACACACACACACACACACACACACACACACACACACACACACGCACGCACGCACGCACGCACACACACACCCGCACACGCACACCCGCACACGCACACACACACACACACACACACACACACACACACACACACGCACGCACACACACACCCGCACACGCACGCACACACGCGCACACACACACACACACAAACACACACGCACACACATACACGCACGCACGCACACACACAAACACACACCAAAAAAGCCGGATACAAAATTTTCGTGTCATTAGACCTTCAAGTTTGAATCAGATATCTTTACGCTGAATGCTCCAAACGTTGTGATGTTATTCATCTTACCCGGAAACCTCATTGTGTTAGCGTGCTCTATAACTGGTCTCAAGAAGGCCGCGTAGGCCAGTACTTTAATAGGCATGGTTGACAGCTTTAGGCGTCATTAGGCCAAAATAAAAAACTTTCGCAATGAAGACGTTATGTATGCCTTACGAGTGTCCGGACTGAGATCGGAAGTTTACACGATGTCGGCCTTTCCGTGCTGATGAAAATTTTGTCACGGATTCGATGTTAATAGCATACGTATAAGTTAGGCGGTTACTTTCTTATAATGGCCACGGCCGAGGACATTTTTAACGGTACATGTGATTTGCCAGTTAGGCCACACTCATTTTTTAAAGATACTTATTTACAGTTATAGCTGGTCCTTACGCTTTCTAATGTTTCTATGGATGATACAGTCAGTCGTGAGCAATTTAATGTTGTTAAGCAGGGGGCCATGTCTTTCATTTTCAAAGAACGGGCACTAGCACAGGTGGCGTTCTATATTCTCCTCGACAGCGCAGGCATTGCATTCGGCGCTATTGACCATTGTAATAAAAGATGAATATGTATGGGTGAATACAACACCCAGGCGTAAGCGACACAGCATTGTTTCCTCACTTCGCGGGAACCCAGGTAACAGCCGTAGCTGCATAGGTAGGTCGAGAGAATGCAACCGATGGTGAGTGAATTTAGGTGTGTGCCACTACTACAATGTCATGCGGTACGCTAGCTTGCTTAAGTACTAGGCTGCGTCAGTCCTCAATAAAGGTACAGAAACAAGGTTTGTTCTTTCGTGTGCTTTCCCAGCAGCTTCGTCGGCGGGGTCGTTGCGGGAGACACCGCAATGACTCGGCAGCCACTGAAACACAACGTTGTGTCCTTTCACGATCACACGATGACGCGTTTCTCGCATCTCCGACACGAATTGTTCACAGGACCTGCGACGAAGAGCCGACAAAAGACATTGTAGAGCCGCCTATAAGTCGCACAATATAGCCAGCCGATTAGCTTCACAGTAGAAAATATGCAAGCAATACAGAGCTGCTTGCTTCAAGGACAAAGTAGGCAGGTCCCTCTTCCTATTCCTTGGCTGGAAAGGTGCATTTCAGGTTGTCGCAAACACTACAAGACTTACGGTGAACGTGTCGAGGGTGTGAAGCCCGATGGTAGGGAGGCACGATGTGCGTTGACTAGGTTGGAGAAAGACCCCTGTGGTCGTCGTTCTGGCAGGAAAGCAAGATAGTTCGATTGCATCGGTGAAATGTGACGAATATGCAGCGTGTCGGGTGGTAATGTCGTGATCAGATAGTGTCGAGCCATTATAGGATAGGATAGGGATAACTTTAATAAAGTGCCGGAAAACGACGGTTTAACCTGTCGTGACGCTGGCCAAGCGTCGACCCGGGGTTATACCCTACTCTGCACTACCCCAGTTGGGCCTGTTTGTAGTGGGTCACGAGGCTTGTGCTTTTCGAGCGCACCCCGGGCCATTATAATTGTTCCTGCTGTTAAGACGCGCTCCGCGGACTGCCGATGCAAACGCGTAGTGCCTGTACTTACACGCTCTGAAGTTCACGAAGATTTGACTTGCATGTTTCAGAAAGCACGGGAGATTTACAGCGAAAAAACCCGATAGAATGTGCTCGGTGCGACTGTAGCATGGGGCCCACAGACGATCCCCAAGTTTTGCCGGCGATGAATTTGAAGACGTGGACAATAGATGTTAACTTCTTCAATACCTGATGGCTCCAGGAGAGGTACGGGTCAACAGTGAAAAGAGAAAACATGATTTCTCTTGTATGAGATAGGATTGCCATTATTGATGCGTTCTGGACAACCAGTCCAGGAAGTGCTTCTTTGGCATCCGATGTCGAAAAACCAGTGGGTGTGCGCTACCTCGAGCAGCCATCTGCTGCCTTATTGCCCGTTTCTCTAACTGCAAACGTATTTGATAGTCAGAAGATGATGCGATGGCTAATATTTTTTCAATAATTTTGTAACAAAACGATGAATTGTAACCATGAAAATTGCATTGCTTCAGTGTCTCCAGAACTTTTTTGGAGTCTGAGTAGACCATGCAGTTGAGTACACATACACTTCGACTATAAATGTCGCAGCTAGCACAATGCCAAATAATGCAGCTGTTGTAGATAATGTTTTGTGTGAAAATCGTAACTTTTCCTTAATGAATATGCCCGAATGTAAAAAGTGGCTGTCGAACTCACATTTGTTGTTCAACCTTAATTGAACATAAATGTGCAGCGTTCACGTAATCTGTTTATGTGTAGTAACGTCAGGAATTTTGCCTCCAATAGATGACTTGAAGACTTGTTTTGTAGACCAGAAAATTTTTATATAATTGAAGGTGTCGACATCCACCAAGGCGGGTGATTATGCCCGGCAACAGGACATGATACTCGCGATGAATTGAATTCTGCAGTGCTCGCAGTTTATCAGAGATACTACTACACCTCATCATGAGCTTGGCCCACAGCGGATGATTGTGTCGCAATGATTGACGGAGAAAATGGAGAAATGTTTTTTTCTGCGTTTGAAAATCGTTAGTAAGGGGTTCCCTCGCTTCAGTTACTAGGTATTACTTAACATGAAACGAGGCACGACAAAGCATATTGTGAGATTTCTTGCTATTACGCTGGTTAACCGGCGTTCATTAGATTATGCATATAAATTGAAAATAAATTATGCAATAAGTAAGGAGTAGGCAATGGCTTGACAAATAAGCCCGATATGTTTTTCATCAGAAATGACTTCCCGCTCCGCTGGATACATGAGCATATAAATATGCTCATGGTGTGGTTTACACGCTCCAGAAGAGACAACGTGTACGCTTTCAATGTAAGTGACCTGTCAAGTGTGATTCCCCGAAAACGATGATTTCTAAGACGAAGAAAAGGGATCTTGTCCACAATGAGCTGGAGGTTTCCAACACACAGGTCTTGTAAAGGGTAGGGCACCGCATTTCTCGGCCTAAATACGCATCTACGAAATACGCTCTCTACGAAAAAAAAAAACTTCGTAATGTGAATGCTACTTTCTTGCAGTATTTCATGTACTTCAGCAGAGTTTGTGCCTGACACCTATGGAAATGCATCGTCTGCACGAATATACAGATTAATTTTTGACTGCCATCGATTGGGAAGTTTGCATAAGATGACGTTGAATGATATCGCACTTAAATCACTTCCTTGCGGTGCGTCTTGTTTTATTTCCCAGGGTGCCGTGCCCCGATTGCTTGTCTTCATAAAAAGATATTTTGGTGGGAGAGAAAATCTGAAATTCAGCTTAGCGTTCTTCGTTGTACACGCAGGTCGTGCAATCTACAGAGAATGTACATGTGATCCACGACATCAAAAGTCGGACGGTTGCCTAGGAACGCCGCAATGGTAATCTTACATGAAGTTTTTCTTGTACTTCACATATCTTACAAGGCCCGAGCACAGAATCTGGTGTTTTTTTTAATATAGCATTTAGGAGATGTCTTCTTTAATTGGCGCTGGCTACTCCTTACCACATAGGGATTAAAAAAACGAATAAATCGTAACAAAAATAGGGAAATCATAACAACACAAATTCCGGTAACATAAGTACACTAATGTCACACTGTAACTGAAAGACAACTTCAAATCATAAAAACACAAAGTCCAGTCACGTAAGTAGACTAATGCTACACTAAAACTGAAAGTCAACTCAGAAACACAGCAACACACAGTCCAGTCACCTATGTGCACTAAAGTAAACACAAAGCCCGGTCACTCAGCTAGACTAAAATAAGGGCACACAAGAAATCACGGATTAAAGTCTTATGAAGTTACAAAAAACAAGGCATTGAATTGGCCAAAGTCGGGTAAAAGAAAAAGATAGAATACGCTATCACATTTAAACACTCTACTCAATACTTTCTGAGAATATTGCTCGCTTCTAGAAATCGTTGAAGGGCCAGTAACGCTCGTCTTTGCAATGACTGTGTTGGCCAAGGACCTAAGATGTTCCTGAGGCAGAAGGGCCTGCGATCTAATGCCTCTAAATTAGGTGCTAATGCCACTAAATCATGTGTGTGTCGTGTCGGGGACATTCCACCAGAAGATGCTGTACATTTTCATCAGCGTGGCCACAATTGCATTCCGCACTATCAGCTCTTGAAATTTTATGGAGAAAGTGTATTGTGCACGCGGTACCGAGACGCAGACGGCGAATCAGCGTTTCAAAGGCTTTGGTTGCATTTAATGTGGACGGGATTTTAAATTAAAGGGGTGGGTCAATGTGAAATAAATGGGAAGATTTCGAGCTCTGATCAAACCATGCCACTTTGCAAGCACGGGCTGATATCTGTCTTAGTATGGGGCACAATTCGCCTTGTGTTAGAGGGAGACCATGTGTGGCGTTATTAACATGCGCTTGTCGAGCTGCCTTACCTGCCGCAACATTATCAGGGATATTACAGTGGCCTGGTATCCATTGGAACGTTACTTTGCGATTTCTTTCACTTGATTTTGTGAGGTCCATTAGTATCTCGTTAACTAAAGCCATGTTTTGCGAATTGCTGATGTCACTATGAAGTGAAGACAAAGCTGCCTGCGAGTCACAAAGGATGACCCATTGTTACCCTTCTTGCATTGAATTTATGTAGCGTAGCAAAGACAATATTGCAAAAAGCTCTGCTGTTGTTGATAACGTCGTGTGAGATAGTTAAAACGTTTGTATTTAGTTCCATTCTGGAATGACAAAGGCAGCTGTAAAAGAATTTGTTTGGCAAGAACCATCTGTATGCGCTTGAATATAGCCATGGTACCGAAAGTATATTTGGTCTAACGCCAGTTGTTGTGCTGCTAGCATAAACATATCTCGTTTGCGAATAATTCCTTCAACCGAACGTTCATTTTTTTGGAGCTACGAGTCGCCATGGAGGGTAAGAGATATCTGAGAACCAAAATTCGTGATGTGGTTGTAGATCTTTGTGCACCTGAATCACTGAATTGATGTTCGCTCTGTCTCTCTCAATTAGTGCACATGCTCGTGGGTGCCTGTTGTGCTGCACTGAAACGCAAAAGTAGTGTCGACAGGTTTCAACCGTACTCATAATAGGAAATTGAGGATGACGTGCCTCTGCAATTATTAAGGAACTTGAGGTTGCACGAGGAACGCCTAAGCATACTCTAAGGCTCCTAGCTATTAATCGTCTATTAATCTATTGCAAAGCAAATATATTGAAAATATAAACCGTCTATTAAAGACTATTAATAGTCTCTCTTCAGATGAACGGGAGATTCCGTGCAGAAAAGGTGAAGAATATGCTATCTTTTGCTTTATAAAGTGCATTATGTACTTTTGGTAAGGATGAAACCGACCCTCCCCAAGTCGTACCTGCTACGCGGCGAAGAACATTTATTAATGAGTTTATTTGTTCTTCAAGGGTTTTAATGTGAGAATTCCAATAAAGTTACTTGTCTAGTATAACACCGAGAAATTTTTGTTGTTTCACTATGTCTAAATGTTGTCCCTCAAGGCACAGCTAAAAATCCTTTAGATGTCCTCTGGTGAAAGGCAACACAGCCGTCTTTCTGTAAGACAGTTCCGTTCCTCTTTCCTTTAAGAATATGTCGACAATGTTTAGGCCTTCCTGAAAAGTTGATTGAACAAGGCTGGTACTTGAACCAGAGGCCCAAATGCAAACATCATCCGCATATATAGAGTAATGTAGTGCAGATGGAAATCTCCGCAGTAAATCCGCCATCACACAATTAAAGAGAAAAGGACTTAAGACACTGCCTTGTGGGACTCCTTGAATAATATTGTGAGGAGAACTTTTTCCATCGCTTGTTTGAATAAATATTGACCTGCCGTTCAAGAAGTTGGATATCACCGTAGCGCCCTTCCTGAGACTTCCAGTTCTGGCAGGTCACATAGTATATGAGCATGGCTGACTGTGTAGAAGGCTCATTTGATGTCTAAAAAAACCGCTATTGTGACATTTCCCCTAGCTCGTTCGTGTTCAACATACGTAATGATATCAAAAATTGCATCCATGGTGCATCGCCGCCTTCGAAATCCTGTCATGTGAACGGGAAGTGCTCCTGTTTGCTCGCACCACAATTGCAGCCTAGTGTCAATCATTTTCTCCATGACCTTGCATAAACAACTCGTCAGACACAGGAGGAAAAAATTCAAGAGAGAGAGATGTTTTGTGTGGCTTCAATATAGGTATCACGCGTGCCGTTTTCCAAGAGTTAGAGACACGCTCCTATCTCCACAAGTCATTGAGTAATCCCAAAAGTGCCAATTGACCATTAGCTACCATCTTTTGCAACTTACCGTATGTAATGAAATCTGGATTTGCAGCAGTCTCTGTCTCACAAGAAGCAAGTGCACATTTTAGCTCCATCATAGAGAATTCCTAGTCTAATTGTACATGCTGCGACTGAAAACACGCAATAACTTTTTGTTTTGCCATTTCAACCGAACATTGAAACTGAGCACTAGTAATAGATACGCTTGTTCTAGTTATAACTTTGCAGAATTCCTCAGGAATCACTAATTCTGAAGTATCCTTGGCTATTGTGAGAGCATGAAATGGTGTGTTTGAACAACAGGGCCGCTTAATGCACGAATAGCCATCCATACAAGTACTCCCAGTGTACTAGACGTAGTCATCCGTACAAGTGCTCCCAGTGTACTAGACGCAACAGGTGCGACAGTATAGGGCTCCCAATGTCGTCTGCAAGCGCCTCGTGGGACCAAGACGTCACCGCCTGTGATGGACCCTGCGGCCAACTTCGTGTCGTTGTACAGGCCCTGTGCGACAGAATCGCATCACTTACAAGTGTGGTTCTTGATCTGAAAAAGGACAATGACAGCCTTCGCTTGCACAGAACACAGAGCTACTACGCAAATGTACGCAGCAGCGGGAATGTGACGGAAACGAGTGGCCTCCTTTGGCGCCTTCATTGACGTCCCTTTGGTCACAGGCCGCAAGTCTGCTTGTCCTATCCACCAACTTTGCGTCGATACGTGAACAACAGCCAAGCCTCAAATCGGCACCCGCTCCGGTGGATGGGTCATCGCGGGAAGCAAATCTGCGTCTAGGCCTACAACCTATTCAGTTCCGTCCCAATACGAGGATGAAGCCGTCGCTGCGTGGGGGCAAGTACTTCCAGCACGCTGGTTTCAATGCCGGGAACGCGTTCGCTTTTCGTGTCGCGCTTGGCCCCTCCGACAACTTGCGAGGAAATCTGTACTACGCTGGAAAACGTTGTTGGTAGCAACAATGTTGACTGCCAAAAGCTCAAAGCGAAGTACGAGAGTTACGCTTCTTTTCGTGTCACAGTGAATGATAACGTCTTCGAAAAAATCAACTCGGTAGACAATTGGCCGAGGGGTTGCCTTTTCAGGTCTCTACGGCAGACATGATGCATCCAGAGATGCTCGCATCAAAATAAAGTAATTTATTTTCAAACTTCATCAATGAAGTGCTCCGTTTTTTACTAAAACGTTCGTGGTCTGCGCACGAAATCCTCCTATTTCTACAAGAACGCGCTAGCCTGTTCATACCACGTTATATGCTTAACTGAAACTTGGCTTTGCAACGACTTACTGTCCAAGAATTACTTTCCACCTGAATACACAGTTCGCAAATGTGACCGCGTGTATGATGCGCGCGTTAAATACGGCGGGGGTGTGCTAATTGCCGTCCGGAACAATCTTAGCGTTATAAGGCGTGCGGACCTTGAGATTGCACCAGAGACTGCGTGGGTTGAAATTCTTGTTAAAAGCGGCAAGAATTTGTTGCTCTGCGCAGCCTACTACTTCCCTCCTAACATGAGTAACGTGCAGTTTTCTGAGCATATGAATACTTTAGTTGAAGTTATTGATGCTGCAAAATATAATGTCCTGGTAGATGGCGATTTCGATGTTCCGTCTATTGTTTCATTCTTCTCGCGCGACATTCGTGCCTTTATCATCCCCTCGCTGTGATGCGCTGTTCTTCTTTATCGAATTTCTTGGATTAACGCAGTTTAACACGTTTCCCAATTCCGCTGGCAATGCTTTAGATCTGATTCTGGCTAATTTCTGCGCTGATGGTTTTTCTGTTGCTGTTAGCGGTTTGGTTCCTGTTGACCATTGGGATGTTCCGCTCGAATTCGCATTTTTTCTAGAGGCGATTAATGTGCTGAGCGAGCTTGTTCGCTCATTTGTTTCGCCGAACGGCGACTATCTAGGTCTTTACCACTACTTGAATGATGCCGACTGGTCTGAATTGTACCGTGCCACAGATATCAACCGAGCAGTTAGCATCCTTACTGATCATGTAAAATGTGCTTTGGAAGCCTTCATTCTGTTGCGTTTCGCCTGCGACACGTGGTTTTGCCGGCGCGACTGCGGCGGGGCGGCAGACATTTTGGCCCGATCGTCGTCGCCGCAACGCTCATCGGCAGGTGTTTCCAGGCGCGACTGCGGCGATGCGACCGCAAAGGATCACCCTCGCATTCCAGTCATTGTGCCAGAACCAGGCGCTGCGAAAGCAGGGATCATCCTCTCATTAGAGTCATTGTGCCCGACCGGCAGCGCTACAACAGGGTGCTACGAGATCGTGCTCGACATGGTGCTACGGCATCGCTACAACAGGGTGCTACGAGATCGTGCTCGACATGGTGGTACGGCATCGCTACAACAGGGTGCTACGAGATCGAGCTCGACATGGTGCTACGGCATCGCTACAACAGGGTGCTACGAGATCGTGCTCGACATGGTGCTACGGCAGCGCTACGACAGTGTGCGTCACCATTAGCCCATTGTACATTCACGTGCTCGTCTTTTGAGGGGTTCCTTCTTGCCCTCAACTGCGAGAGTATAAAAACAGCTGCCCCCGGACGCCAAAAGGAGGGCTCCGATTTCTTCTGTTGAGTGAAGTGCTCTCCCGTCTCTCTACTTCGGTCAAACCTGACCGCCAACTCTTTGCGATGTTAAAATAAACAAGTTGTTTTGTTGTTACCAGTCGACTCATGCTTTGCCGGGACCTTCGGATGCTTCCAGTTGTACCCCAGGCCGCCAGGCCAACGCTACCCTTGGGGCTTGCGACCCAGGTACAACCACGGGCGTCAGCGCCGAGTTCCCAACAGATCGTACCAGCGGTGCAATCCCAAACATCTGGTTGGCAGCGGTGAGATCGCCTCCGACTTCAAACAACTGTCTGCCAGCGGTGAGATCGCGACAACGGAGGCCAGCAGCGAAGATATGCAGTTGACTGTATGCTGAGCAGCTCAACGACGATCCGGGAGCAGTGCAACGAGCCCTGTGTGACGACTGGTTGCCTGCAGCGGAACGACTGCGCGGAACTCTTGACTGCGAGGTTTGGTGAGTGCGGGACTTTCTTCTTCTGAGCTTTTGCCAGGCTTTTTGTTAGTGTCAGAAACAGAGCTGGTAATTGTGGTTGTCGTTGCTGCCGGGTTAGTTTGCGGCAAGACAATAGTAAGCAGTAGAGAAAGCAGCATTCAGAGCAGCCATGGATTTGAAGTCGTTGCGCAAACCGAAATTGTTGGAGCTTGCAAGAGAGTTGGGTCTGGATGTCTCAGACAAACTAAGAAAACCTGAACTGCTAAAGGCTATTCTTGAGTTAGAGGCTGAGGATGACGAGCTGTCGGAATGCCTTGAGACCATTGAAGAGAGGGAGACTGCAAAAAGACAGGAGCGCGAACTTAAAGAACAGAAAGAGAAAGATGAGCGTGAACGAAAAGAACAGAAAGAAAAAGAAGAGCGTGAACGTAAAGAACAGAAAGAGCGAGAGCAACAAGAGCGCGACCGTCAACACGCTTTGGAAATGAAGCGTCTCGAGATAGAGATGGAACGCGCTCGTAATGGAAGTCAGGCACACGGTGCAGGAGAACGCGTATTGTTCAAAATGACTGACCTGATGCGGCCGTTTAAGCTTGGAGAGGACATTGGTTTGTTCCTGGTTAACTTTGAGCGAACGTGCGAGAAGCAGGGGTTCTCTCGGGAAACGTGGCCACAGCGCTTGCTCACTTTGTTACCCGGCGAGGCGGCCGACGTAGTCGCTCGCTTGGATAGAGAGGAGGCAGAGGATTTCGACACAGTGAAATCGAGTCTTCTAAAAAAGTACCGGCTGTCTGCGGAGGCGTTCCGTCGGAAGTTTCGGGAAAATGAGAAAGGCAGAAGTGAGTCATATACAGAGTTTGCGTATAGGCTTATGTCGAACATGCAGGAGTGGCTCAAAGAAGAGAAAGCGTTTGGTGACCACGATAAAGTTCTGCAGTGTTTCGGGCTAGAACAGTTTTATAGTCGGTTACCGGAGAACGTGCGATACTGGGTCTTGGATAGGCCAGACGTTTGTACGGTGGCTAGAGCCGCTGAGCTAGCCGAGGAGTTTGTGACGCGTCGAGCTCGCGGAGCTAAGGACGGTCAAAAGGGTGAATTTGGCTCGAAGTTTGAGAGGCCGAAGTTCACACCCATGAGAGCAAAGGGGAACACGCGTAGTGCGGATGCGAGTGGAAGCAGTCCGACCAAACGTAAAGAGACGGCGGCAGCCAAACGCAGAAAGCGGTTCGAGATGAGGCGAGCGGGCGTTTGTTATACGTGCCAGAAGCCGGGTCACTTTTCGGCGCAGTGTCCGGAAACAACACCAAAAGTTGTGTTTTTTTCAATAGGCAGCACTGACGAGAACATGAAGCTTCTCGAGCCTTACATGCGAGACCTCCTCGTGAACGGGAAAGAGTGCCGAGTGCTTCGCGATTCCGCAGCTACGATGGATATAGTTCACCCGTCTTACGTAGAACCCCATATGTTCACGGGCGAGTGCGCGTGGATCAAGCAAGCCGTGGAAGCTCATAGCGTGTGTCTGCCAGTAGCAAAGGTGCTTATTGAAGGACCTTTCGGAGCGCTTGAGACGGAGGCGGCAGTGTCATCTATGCTGCCACCCCAGTACCCGTACCTATTTTCAAACAGGTCCGATCACCTCCTGCGCGAGAAGGGGCTTTTGTTTGGTGAAGCTAGTGTTCTGGCCTTAACCAGATCGAAGGTTCGGGAGCTCGCTGCAAAGGCGGTAGTTGCGGGGCCGACGTTATCAAACAACGAAAAAGGGTCAGAGGCGCAGCAAGCTGATATTCAGAGCACGCCCGAACAGAATAAAATTGAGTCTGTAGCGTTGAAGGCGCCAGATACTGGAGAGGAAAATCCCGATTCGGGAAAGTTAGAAGAGCTATCTACTGATTTGCTCATCGCGCCTACGTCAGACGGACTTGATAGGTTGCTAAAAGTCAGCCGGTCGGCTTTGATAGCCGAGCAAAAAAAGGATGGCAGCCTGGAAAACGTGCGCTGCAATGTCAAAGAAGGTATCGCCAGGAAAACTGCGCGTTTTGTGGAAAGAGGTGGAGTCCTGTACCGGAAGTATCTAGACCGCAGAGGAGTGGAGTTCGATCAGCTGATCGTTCCTCAATGCTATCGTCAGGATCTGTTGCGCTTGTCGCATGGGGGTTCGTGGTCCGGACACCTAGGAGTTAAGAAAACTAAGGACCGTCTCTTGCAAGAGTACTATTGGCCAGGGTGTTTTCGGGACGCAGACCATTTCGTGAGGACATGTGACACTTGTCAGCGGGTGGGCAAACCAGGGGACAAATCGAGGGCGCCGTTGAAATTGGTACCTATCATTACGGAGCCTTTTAGACGGCTCGTTATTGATACTGTGGGACCTCTGCCGGTAACAGCCACGGGGTACAGACACATTTTGACTGTGATCTGCCCAGCGACAAAGTTCCCTGAAGCAGTGCCGCTTAAAGAACTCAGCTCAGTTGAGATAGTTAATGCACTACTGTCCATATTTGCGCGAGTTGGTTTTCCTGCGGAAATCCAATCAGATCAGGGCACAGTGTTTACTAGCGCTTTGACGACAACTTTTCTCGAAAGGTGTGGGGTAAAGCTGTTACACAGCTCAGTGTACCACCCACAGTCGAATTCCGTTGAGAAGCTCCACTCCGTCATGAAGAGCGTGTTGAGAGCGTTGTGTTTTGAACATCGAACTGACTGGGAGCTGTGTCTGCCTGGGGTGATGTTTGCTTTAAGGACCGCGCCGCATGCGGCTACGGGGTTTTCGCCAGCTGAACTGGTGTACGGTCGCTCGCTTCGATCTCCGCTTCGCATGCTTCGAGAATCGTGGGAAGGTAGGGGCGACGACCCAGTCGTGGTGGAGTACGTACTTAAGCTCCTCGAACGCTTAAGAAGGGCACAGGAGTTGTCAGGTGAAGCAATGACAAAGGCCCAGCAGAGGGCCAAGGTTTATTATGATCGGACAGCCAGGGCCCGTCGTTTTGAGGTGGGCGATGAGGTCATGATATTGCGCACATCGCTAAACAACAAACTAGACGTGCAGTGGGAGGGCCCAGCACGAATTGTTCAGAAACTGTCGGACGTTAACTACGTGGTAAGTCTGCCAGGAAAGCGGAAAGCACAGCAAGTTTACCACTGTAATCTGCTCAAACCTTATAGACAAAGGGAAGCAGTGGTGTGCATGATGGTAAACGTTCCTGAAGAGCTTCCGGTCGAGCTTCCGGGACTAGGCTCAGTGACGAACAGGGAAGACACCGGTCAAGTCATTAGTGACCTTATCAGTAAAGCACCGCTGTCGCCCGAGCAGAAAACCGAACTACACCAGCTATTACAAGAGTTTCAAGGTCTGTTCTCTGAGAGGCCTGGTAGGACTTCTGTACTTACTCATGATATAGAACTTACCTCCACAGAGCCAGTACGATCCAAGGCGTATCGGGTGTCACCCCGCCAGAGCGATATTATGGAGGCTGAGGTAAAGAAAATGCTACAGCTCGGTGTTATTGAGGCAGGTGAAAGTGATTATACCTCCCCTTTGATTTTAGTTGAGGTACCGGGCAAGGAACCTCGTCCTTGCGTCGACTACCGCAGGCTTAATTCCATCACTAAGGATCAAATTTATCCGATCCCTAACATCGAGGAGCGCCTTGAGAAAGTTAGTAGCGCTCAGTTTATTTCCACCCTAGATCTTGTCAGGGGTTATTGGCGGGTTCCACTTACAGAAGAGGCTAGTAGGTATGCGGCGTTCATTTCACCAATGGGAACATTCCGTCCTAAAGTGTTGAGTTTTGGTTTGAAGAACGCGCCATACTGTTTTTCAAGTCTCATGGATAAAGTGTTGCGGGGACAGCAAGAATTCGCTTTACCGTATCTAGACGACGTAGCGATATTCTCCGCATCCTGGTCTGAGCATATGACACACTTGCGGGCAGTGCTAACCCGCCTGCGCGAAGCAGGCTTGACAGTAAAGGCTCCTAAGTGCCAGTTAGCACAGGCCGAGGTTGTCTACCTCGGTCACGTGATTGGTCAGGGTCGTCGCCGCCCCTCTGAAATAAAAGTGGCCGCTGTGCGAGACTTTCCGCAACCGCGCACCAAGACCGATATTCGGTCGTTCTTGGGTGTCGCCGGCTACTATCAGAGGTACATCCCTAGGTACTCTGATATCGCGGCTCCCCTGACGGATGCTCTAAGAAAAACAGAGCCTCAAACAGTCGTCTGGGACGAGACAAAGGAAAGAGCTTTTAGCGCCCTAAAGAGTGCCCTAACAAGCCAGCCTGTGCTACGATCGCCAGACTATACAACAGGGTTCATTGTTCAGTGCGATGCTAGTGAGCGAGGCATGGGCGTTGTACTGTGCCAACGGGAAAATGGAGAAGTAGAACACCCCGTCCTGTATGCTAGTCGTAAGCTGACCAGTCGTGAGCAGGCGTATAGCGCCACCGAGAAAGAGTGTGCGTGTCTCGTGTGGGCCGTTCAGAAATTGTCATGCTATCTAGCCGGCTCGAGGTTTATCATTGAGACGGATCACTGCCCTCTCCAATGGCTGCAGACCATCTCTCCCAAAAATGGCCGCCTCCTGCGCTGGAGCCTCGCTTTACAACAATATTCCTTTGAGGTGCGTTACAAAAAGGGGAGTCTCAACGGTAACGCCGATGGCTTAAGTCGAAGCCCCTAACGTAGGAATCAGCCTCAAAATTGTTTGTTACTGATGTTTTTCTTCCTGAGGCAGGATTTTTTTTTTAACATATTGCTTTTGTTTAGTGTTTCAAAGTGATGATATGCTTTCTAGTGCAATTTTTCAATTTGTGGACGCGTTCTGAGTGATGCTAGACTACTGTAAGGAACTAGGCAGTGGTCTAAAAAGGGGGAAGAGCCTGGCAGGGCTTAGTGAGGGTTGTGCCGTGCTTGCTGACTGAGCGGTTGAGTTTCAGCGTAGTTCTAACGCTTGCCGGGAACGAGAACAAAAATGTGAACTCTCCCGAAGTCACCTTGCAGTGTCCCGTGCGAACCTGAACTAGAGAACGAGGCCTTCTCTGTGCGCTGCGCTCAAGAAACGTCGAGGGACGCCCGACTTCGGTTATGAGCATCATCGAGCGACATCCCTCCGGACAGCGGATGCAGTCCCCTGTCCATCGGGATCTCCTTCCCCCGGCGGGGCGGTCTGTTGCGTTTCGCCTGCGACACGTGGTTTTGCCGGCGCGACTGCGGCGGGGCGGCAGACATTTTGGCCCGATCGTCGTCGCCGCAACGCTCATCGGCAGGTGTTTCCAGGCGCGACTGCGGCGATGCGACCGCAAAGGATCACCCTCGCATTCCAGTCATTGTGCCAGAACCAGGCGCTGCGAAAGCAGGGATCATCCTCTCATTAGAGTCATTGTGCCCGACCGGCAGCGCTACAACAGGGTGCTACGAGATCGTGCTCGACATGGTGCTACGGCATCGCTACAACAGGGTGCTACGAGATCGTGCTCGACATGGTGCTACGGCATCGCTACAACAGGGTGCTACGAGATCGAGCTCGACATGGTGCTACGGCATCGCTACAACAGGGTGCTACGAGATCGTGCTCGACATGGTGCTACGGCAGCGCTACGACAGTGTGCGTCACCATTAGCCCATTGTACATTCACGTACTCGTCTTTTGAGGGGTTCCTTCTTGCCCTCAACTGCGAGAGTATAAAAACAGCTGCCCCCGGACGCCAAAAGGAGGGCTCCGATTTCTTCTGTTGAGTGAAGTGCTCTCCCGTCTCTCTACTTCGGTCAAACCTGACCGCCAACTCTTTGCGATGTTAAAATAAACAAGTTGTTTTGTTGTTACCAGTCGACTCATGCTTTGCCGGGACCTTCGGATGCTTCCAGTTGTACCCCAGGCCGCCAGGCCAACGCTACCCTTGGGGCTTGCGACCCAGGTACAACCACGGGCGTCAGCGCCGAGTTCCCAACAGATCGTACCAGCGGTGCGATCCCAAACAATTCCCTGCAAAGAGTTTCGTCCTGCTCGCTATCCTACGTGGCTTTCTAAGGAATTACGCGGTCTACTCCGTAAAAAGCTAAGGTGCCATAGGAAGTTCAAGAAAACAGAATCATCGGAGTGGTACGAAAAATTTAGTGTCTTACGAAGCCAGGTGAAATGTGTAATGCGCAGAGACAGTGATGCATGCGTTAAGTCTGTCGAAGAGCACGTAAAATGCGATCCAAAACGTTTCTGGTCCTATGTAAAAGATTACAGTTCTGAGCGAGCTGAGATTAACGTCATAAATAATCCATCTCGTGACATTCTTAGAAACTGCGATAATATCGCCAATGCATTTCGCTGAACATTTTCCCTCAATTTTCCTAAATACAGCGCATGCTCCTAGCTCTGGTGACTGTCTGGATAGCTTCAGTGATCACTTCAACATGTCAAGTTTTACAGAACGAACACGGTATCGCGGCGGCCGTAAGTAAATTGAAGCCAAAGTATTCTCTTGCTTACGACCGCATACCAACTTTTATTATCAAAGGCTGTTCTTCTATTTTTGTTCCTCTCCTTACGCACATCTTTAATCTTGCTTTGCGTACAAGTGTCTTTCCTTCTTGTTGGAAGAATGCAATGGTTGTGCCAGTTCGTAAAAGTGGCAGCATGAGCGACATCAAAAATTATCGCCCCATGTCACTCTTGTCTCCGTTTGCAAAAGCGTTCGAAATAGCTATGTTTACACATCTGTCGTTTTTTTTTAAAGCATAAGATTAGTGCATACCAACATGGCTTTGTTCATGGTAGGTCTGTGGAAACAAACCTTGGGCGCTATAACGTAAAACTATTCCAAACTTTTCTATTCCAATTCTGCTATCAGCCCTCCACGATTGGTCAAAAATTTTTTCGACCACCCCCACTTCACCTGTCTGTCACGCGACGTCCCGAAAACCGCGATAGCTCCCCGTCTGATATGATATGTACACACTGATTATGCATGATTTGAAAGAAAAAGGAAAAGCAGTTATTTCTGATTCGACCCCTTTTCGCCATTAGCCCTCGGCTATTGGTAAAAAGTTTTCGGGCTGCACCCACTTCACCTGCCTGTCTCGCGACGTCACAAAACCGCACAAACACACCGCGTCAATGTGACGTGTACGAGATAAAGATGCATTAATATGCCGAACAAAACTGAATTTTCTTCGGAATAGCCGCAGGATGCCCCGTTCCGAAAGGAATAGAAGATGGCTACCGCCGATCGCTGAGATGCTGGCTACTCGCACCTGCCGGAGAGCATGGGTGTATTTGCGTATAATAAAACTTCTTGCGTGGCCGTGTAACGTTTTCGAGCACTTTGGGCACGTTTACCACCTCATTCTGCCAACTCTTCGTTGCTGAGGGTCAGCTTTAGCGTCATTCTTAAGCTTCCGTTGCATGCCGCCGCGATTTTCGACCAGCCACCACGAGCTAAGTAAGGGAAAGCCGACCAATCGCAGACGCCGGCACCACCCTCTTCATCCGGTTATCGATTTTCAGTGCACTGGCTCTGCCACAGCGGATCCCTCTCCACTTCAGCCTTCTCCTCGCCTCTTGTCAGCCAATTGGACACGACAAGCCGCTCAGTGTAGGCAATGTTATTGGTTTTTCAAGTGAACAAAAGTGACCTCCTATGGATGAGGAGAGTGTTTGATTGGTCTGTACAGACAACCCTATGGGTAACCACCCGGTGCTTGCGTCGGTGGTTACGCAAATTTGACGTCAGGAAATTGAAATAGAAACATATTGGAATAGTTTTACGTTATAGGGCCCCTTGTTTCTTTTCTTGATGCTGAAGGAGCCGCTGTTGCTAACCGAAGACAGTTAAGACACCGTATACTTCGACTTGTCAAAAGCATTTGATGTTGTTTCACATGATCCTCTTATCCACAAACTCTTGAGTTCCGACTTTGGCACTAGCCAAAGCCGGAAGCCGGTTGGCACGCTTATTAAAAACTACCTGTCAACTCGGTTAAATTATGTTCGCCTTGGTGCTAAGTACTATTTACCTTATGAATCAACTGCCGGTGTTCCGCAAGGGTTGATCTTAGGCCCATTATTTTTCAATATCTTTGCTAATAACCTTGATGAATATTTGCGTTATTCGCGTCTCCTTTTATACGCTGATGATATTAAACTTTAGCGTGAAGTAGAATCAGAGCAGGATTCTGAATTATTACAGAAATATGTTGATTCGGTTGCGGAGTGGTGTGCTTCGAACTTTTTGCGCATTAATCCAACTAAAACATTTGTTGTTTCCTTTAATTGCAAAATGTGCCCTTTACTATACGAATATTCACTTGACAATATTCCTTTGAAAAGAGCGACTTCTACGCACGGCTTAGGAATATTGGTTGACTCCCGGCTAACTTTCGAAGAACATGTTTCAAGCATCGTTAACGTATCCTACAGGAAGTTAGGCCTCATATCGAGCATGGCTAAGAAGTTTACGAATGTGAACTGCGTTAGTCTCTTGTATTCTTCTTTTGTCCGCTCCAAGTTAGAGTTTAGTTCTGTCGTATGGAACTGTATTAATTTGACCAATGTTGCAAAAATTGAATGTGTTCAGAGACGTTTCATTCGTATCTTATACGATCAATTTCTCAGAAGCCGTGCATGTTATGCCTATGAGCGTGTACTGCGCATGTTTAATATTAGACCCCAAGGAATAAGGCAGAAATACTGTGGTTACTTATTTTTGTGTAAACTAATTCACACACACACACACAGAGAGAGAGAGAGAGAGAGAGAGAGAGAGAGAGAGAGAAGGGCAAAGGAAAGACAGGGAGGTTAACCAGAGATTATCTCCGGTTGGCTACCCTGCACTGGGGGAGGGGCAAGGGGATGCAACAGGTGAGAAAGAAAGAAGGATAAAAAAGGAAAAAAAACCTAAACATACACACGCACGTACACACGAACTATTTCTGTGGGCACTGTCACGCAGCCCGCAAAGGCGTTCCTAGTCTTACGCAGTGTCACCATACAGTCCTACGTCACACAGTGTACAGTCACAATTTGTCAGAACGTCCCGTGTCTTTCAAGTATCTCAGCAGCGCCTTCATAGCGGATCGCGCTGATGTTCGCGTAGGCCAGGTTCCAAGGATCTTGTTTTCTGTCATTGGGCGCTTGTCCAGTTTGTCTAAGGTGGCTGAGAGGACTGCTCTTTGTGGGTTAAAACGAGAGCACTGACAAAGAAGATACTCGATCGTTTCGTTGCACCCGCAGAAGTCACACAGTGGGCTGTTGGCCATTCCGATAAGGAAAGAGTAGGCATTTGAAAATGCTACTCCAAGCCATAGACGGACAAGTAGAGTGCAGTCACGTCGTGGAAGCTCGGGCGGAATATGGAGCTGTAAATTAGGGTCCAGGGTATGGAAGCGTGCACTTGTGAAGTCGGATGAATTCCATTGGGCTAATGTCAGGTCACGTGCAAGTGCGGAAAGTTTCTTCGCTGCGTCGGCTCTCGAAAGAGGAATGGCAACGCAGTTGACGCCGTCATGGGCAGATCGGGCAGCTGCGTCTGCTCGATCATTGCCATGTATGCCACAGTGACTAGGCAACCACTGATATATTATATCGTGTCCTTCGTCAACTAGTCGATGGTGGACTTCTCTGATCTCTGCGACGAGCTGTTCATGTGATCCATGGCGCAGTGCTGAGAGTACACTCTGTAGGGCTGCCTTGGAGTCACAGAAGACTGACCATGCGTGGGTTGGTTCCTCCTTAACTAATTGAGAACCACTTCTCCTTACTTAGCGGTTACTGTCAGCTGTGACGTTCTGCGTGCCTCGCCCTAACCTGCGTAATCCTAGCATATTCTACGTGAATTGCTCTTGCACCATTATCTGACTTTTGTCTCTGAATACTTTATTTTGTTGCACTTTGTACCACAGTTGTTTGAGATATTCTGTTTTGTTATTCGGTTTTGTGTTCTTTATGCAACACAAGTACACCAATATTAAGGCGTAAAGCTGTTCTTGGGCACATTAAGATAAATAAATAAATGAATAAACACTCGTGGAACTGTTGTCAAGGGAGACAACTTATTGCAAAATTCCCGCCATCTTTTTTCCCTAATTTTTGTAGTCGTCTCCGCATGACTGAGTGATTTTGCTGCGAATTTATATGTGCTTCTATATTTCCACTCCGGTGATAAGCACTTTTTGGTCTTCTTATAGCTCTCAAATGTTCATATTCTCCATCAACTGATGTGTACTCGTCAGGAATGGGCACTTGTTTTGTACACATTCGCATTGTTTCTTGTATCGCTGGTGTGAGTTTTTCTACGTCAGCTTCACAATCCACTCGACTGGACAAGTGTTGACGAAAGAGCTGCCAGTTTGTTGTATCCACGTATCTTCATTTCGCAGTACTTCTTAAACGCGGATGTGATATAAGAATTGGGAAGTGATCGCTTTCATGTGTTTCTGCGTTTGTTGTCCACCCAGCGTCGGTAACAAGGTCATTAGAGCACAGGGTTATGCCCATGCAACTGGCGCAGCGATATCCCCGCATAAATGTGACATATCCATCATTCAATACTGACAGATCGCATCTTTCCGCGGCACATTGAACAATATTCCCGCGGGAATTACAGCGATTACTCCCACATATTACGTTGTGTGCATTAAAGTCCCCACATATGATAATATTTGATCCTGTGATGCTAAAAATATTTACGAAATTATCAATCGTAATGCGTCTTGACGCTTGCAGGTATATGCCTACGACTGTTACACATAGTTTTGCGAGATATACTTTGCAGGCTACATATTAAGGAAAATCTGAACTGCTTGATTGAATGAGGTGAGAGGGCAAATCTTTTCGAACGCAGAGCATTGTTCTACTGTTTCCAGCAGGGTGAGAGGATTTATATGTTATGTAATTAGCCAGATGGAAGTCATCACGTAATCCAGCCTCTTGTATGCACAGCACAGGAAAGCTGTATTGTGAAACTAATTTGCGAAAATCAGCAGATTTGGATCGAAGGCTATTAGCGTTCCACTGAAATATTGCGACATTTTCGTAACGAGTATTCAGGATTGCCATCCGATAGCACTAATGTGGACAGCTGGCTCATCAATGGCTCCTTAGACAACAGTGCCTTTACGTCTGGAAGTTTGTTCGCCTGAGGTAGAGCTGTGACAATTGCTCAAACTGCAGCAAACAGCGTGAGTAGAATCACCGGTCCAACACTGAGTGGCGCGGTATTATCTTGGAATGCCGATGTTCCAGTCGCCGTCCGCGGTGGTTGCTGAGGGGTGTTCTGAGAAGCTCGCTGAGGTTGTCCTAGCTAGGTTAGGTCGCTGATATTGTTGTAATGTGTGGCCTTCAGTGGCCGTAGCAGAATGATGACTCCGCTGTCTCTGAGACCCTTGCGCAGCTTGCTGCTTTAGTGCCGACGAATACGATGGTTCTTTTGATTTTTACTCAGTTGATGTAAACTGGCGATTATTCGCTGGGCTCACTGCATCACGATTCGGAAGGGGCTGCTAGTGTCGTAGTTGTTTCCCATGAATTAATTCATGTTTGCATAGCATGGATGCGGCCTTGTTCTGTGGACATCCTGAGAAAGAAGCCGCATGATTACCCGCACAATTTGCGCCTTTAGGTTGTCTCACAGACGTGTATTCAGCATGCTCATGGTTCCCAGAGCAGATTTTACAGCGACGTGTCGCACAACAGTTTTTTTGCCAGGTGTCCTAACCTCTGACAGTTATAACACCTCAAGGCAGGACCAAGGTATTCTTCCACCGGGTGGCTGGTGAAGCCCAAGTAGATTCTCTGAGGCGTTGGCTAATCATCTCCGAACTGAAGGATCACACTGTGCAAAGAGCGCGATTCAACTGTATCATCCTCCAGACAATAGTATCTTGCTTGTCGGCGTACTGATATTACTCCAAAATCTTTCAAAAACTCGAGCAGTTGCCCTTCAGTGTACTGAAGTGGCAGGTGACGAATCTTTCCGACAGTTTGAGTGTACGAAGCCGGTATGTAGGGCTTAACTCTTAGTCCTGCGACTCCGTGCAGTAAAAGCAGCTTTTTCGCAGATGCCACTGAGGTAACACTCACTGAAAAACTGCAGTATCTGTTTGCTCGGAACGTTTGAACTTTTTCCTTTGCCGCCGAGACAATTTCTGATACAGCATGGGTCGCTATAACGTAAAACTATTCCAAACGTTTCTATTCCAATTCTGCAATCAGCCCTCTGCGGTTGGTCAAAAACTTTTTTGAACCACCCCCACTTCACCTGTCTGACACGCGACGTCACGAAAACCGCGATAGCTCCCCATCTGACATGACGTGTACACAATGATTATGCATGATTTGACTGAACAAAAGAAAAACAGTTATTTAGGATACGGCGCCTTTTCGCCATTAGCCCTCGGTTATTGGTAAAAAATTTTTGCGCTGCACCTACTCAACCTTCCTGTCAGCGACGTCACAAACCCGCAATAATTCACCGCGTCAAAGTGACGTGTACGCGTTAAAGATGTATTAATATGCCGAACAAAACTGAACTTCCTTCTGAATAGCCGCAGTCTGCCCCGTTCCGAAAGGAATAAAAATGTCTGCCGCCGATCGCTCAGGCACTGGCTACTCGCACCTGCCGGATACCATAGATTTATTTGTGTATAATAAAACTTTTTGCGCGGCCGTGTAACGTTTTCTAGCACTTTCGGCACGTTTGCAACATCGTTCTGGCAACTATTCTTTTATGAGGATCCGTTTTAGCGTCGTTTTTAAGCTTCCGTTGCACGCCGCCGCGATTTTTGACCAGCCAGCGCAAGCTAAGTAAAGGAAAGCGGACCAGTCGCAGACACCGGCACCACCCTCTTCATCTTGTTATCGATTTTCAGTGCAGTGGCTCGGCCCATCGAATCCCTCTCCACTTGAGCGTGCTCCTCACCTCTTGTCAGCCAATTAGATAAGGCAAGCCGCTCAGTGTAGACAAGGTTATTCGTTTTTCAAGCCAACAAATGTTACCTCCTATGAACGAGGTGAGCGTTTGATTGGTCTGTTCAGACAACCTTGCGGGTGACCACCCGATGGTTGCGTCGCCGGTTACGCAAATTTGACGTCAGGAGATTGGAATAAAAATATATTGGAATAGTTTTACGTTATAGGGCCCATGGATTCACTTGCCAAAAATTGTGTCCTTCATCTGATGGTCGGAACACCACAGGAATTCCTTCACTTCTTTTCTTTTTGTAGGTCACGAATTTGAAAGGTTCTTCATCACATTCAATGGCTTCATAATCGCTTAGGGCATAGTTTGAAGTACGGTCATTCTCCTGATTGGGTGTCTCATGAAGACGAGGTTCTCGGCTGCCGACTGCCGTAGCGGTTGGAGACACACCGAGGGAAAGGGAAAAGAAGGCTTCGTACCTGGCTTCAACGAGCAGGTCGCTACACTTCTCCCTGAATTCCAGAGCAATGAAGTCAAGGCACAATGTAAACAGACTAGTTAAAACTGAAGTAAAAAGCGAGCAGGAAGGAACAGGGCCGCCGCCTCGGAGAACTTCTCAGAATCTACTGTTTTTCGGTGGGGACGAAAGCCGGACATTTGTTATGGAAAACCAGTACTGGCTTCTGTGTATACCATTGCAGCCGCTCCTTCAAGTGTCCGCGCAACTAGTTCTTTCTCTCTCTCTCTCTCTCCTTCCTTCTTTCTTTCTTTCCGCCCGTTTATTTTGTCTTTCCTAGTGCAGTGTAGCAAACCGGACGTGCGTTTGGTTAACTTCCTTGCCTTCCCTTGCTTTTCTTTCTCTGTCTCTCTCCTACGTCACCTTCTCCATCATTTTTCTGATGCAGTTTATATCCCGCCTCTCTCTCTTATCAAGCTTAATGGTGGAAATGGGGATAGCAAATTCGCAATTTCACCCGTCATTTTGATCGGGACTACTTTAGCAGCCTTCCAAGCATGTGGAACAGGGCTCCTATTCGGAAAATGTAATACTCTAAAATTGTTTGTAAGAGAAAATTTCAGCCAATCCTTATGCTGGACATTTTATTGGCGAAGCCGTGAAGAGCACTTACGAACAAAAAATATTTGTGAATTGGGCTCCAGTTTCGAACTTCCACGGCTGCACGGTCCAAGTCCAAGATTACAGAGTACGTCTCCCCAAACCATTTAGCTCTGGAACTGTTCACCTGGTGAAACGCGATCCCTCATTTTACAGGACTCTTTAAAGTGCATTGAAGTAATGTTTCATTTGTTTATTTGGCTTTTTTTATGTGCGCGTGTTGAGTGTCAGCGTTTTCCTGTATTTTTCTTGTAGTTTATGCATTAGGTGCATGCATCTTAGTCTTTTCCATCGTGTTTATCTCATTTTTGTACCATCCCACTCTTGCGATAGCCCTGACAGGCTGCAGTACCTTGAAATGAATAAATTAATAAATAAATGCGACTTCGTACATGTTAATTTTCTTTCCTAATACATCACAATGTTCACTGGAGCTGAGTCTCTGCTATAAATTGACTTGGTTTTTTACAAATAGGTGGAACGACACAGCATAGCATCTGCTGGTCCACATTACGAGAGCACAGAATTTATCTGCGACGGCTTCTTCTGCGGAATTCTTCGCTAAGAGGATGGTGCAAAAGATATGTTTATCAGCTACGGCGGATTGGAGGGAGCGGAATAGTTGCCAAACTTTTGAAGTGGAGGAGTACAGGCTCAGAAAATCGCAGAATTTCCCCCACTTCTTACGTGACTGAGCGAAAAAAATAATGGAAAACGGAGAGACTGACATAATAAATACTGGATGCACCTTTCTGTACACTTTCGCGGCCAGTATGTTGACACAGAATCACACCCTACTCAAACTTCTCAATATGTGGACTGCCACTTACATCCAAATCACTCTAATTAGCATGGCGAGTCTCACACTCGTAGGAGAGAGAGAGAGAGGGGGGAGAGAGGGAAAGGGAAAGGCAGGGAGGTTAACCAGAGGGAAAGATCCGGTTTGCTACCCTACACTGGGGAGAGAGGGGAGGGGGAGGTAATGTGGTAACAAAGTACAGATAAAGAAAGAAAGAAAGGAGCGTAACTGTCGGGAAAGATAACTAGGGATGGTGGCATGAAAAGTGGCATCATGTCGAACACTCATGCCCCTTATGTGATCTTTCTTCCTTGTTACGTCAATCAAGAAGTGTGGAGACGCGCACTTGCAGATGACCACTGCTACCGTTGCAGGGCATGCCAGCTCCTGCAAGCTGACGTTCCATTCACCAGCACACACTCGCAAAGGGACATCAGGCGATAGCCTTGCTGTATGCGAACGATTGCATATTGACCGTGCAGCTACAAAATGCAGTATCTCGCATACTCCGCGTGGTGGCCTTTACGATTTTGAGAAAGACTGTACGTCACATGTGCGTAATGGAAAACTTACGCAGTTTTAAGTTAGTAAATATGCTGGCTAAAAGTGCTAAAAAGTGCTTCACTGCATGACCAACTTGTCCAGAAGGCCCGTGCGGCGGCGGAGAGCTTCGGGCTCTCTGTGCCGACGGTGCCCTCTACACCTGACGCCTAGCCGAGTGCCCTTCAGGACCCCTACATTGGGAAATAAAGTTTTACCACCACCAAAACGGAGTTCTTGTTGCGGAAGGAACTGTTTCTCCCACCAGCAACTATTTGAGAGAGTCCCATTAAATGAATTTGCTCTGCTTATGGCCCATGCAGGGTGAATGTACTACATAAGAAAGCACGATAACCCTCGAAAATAACACTTCTTAACACTGAAGCTTGCCCAACCTCGCAATATTATACGCACCATGGAGTTCCACAGGCGGTGTCTTGAGTCCCATGCTTTTCAACCTTGTACTCATTGGTCTCGTGGAACGACTTCCGAACACAGTTAAAATATCAATGTATGCCGATGATATCTGCGTCTGGGCATCTGGTGTGACACGGCCGCAAGTACGCGCCAGGCTTCAAAAAGCTGCCACGTCAACATCGGCGTACTAAATGAACAAGGCCTCAAGATCTCGCCAGAAAAATGCGCATTGGTCGCGTTTGGCCGAAAGCCAATGAGATCGTACGATGTCTCTATCGACGGTCAAAACATACCTTAGTCAGGACGCACCGATTCTTAGGCGTAATCATTGATCGCGACCTCTGCTGGAGTCCTCATGTGGCCTACCTAAAGAAGAGTCTGACGGATATCTCTAATGTGTTTAAGTTTCTTGGAGGAAATGTCTGGGGTACTTCAGTACAGGCAATGATGCAACTGTACAGGACACTCTTTCTTGGTTATATGCGATACAGCTTGCCTGTGCTGACCAACACCTGCAGAAGTAATATCCGTACACTCGAAAGCGTCCAGGCCCAGGCACTTAGAGTGTGTCTTGGATTGCCGCGGTGTTCGTCAACGGCTGAAACCATTGCCATTGCACACGATTTCCCAGCCAAGACCCATATAGTCATGGAAGCGCTCAGAGCACACGTAAGACAGCTTGCTCGAGCCCCTGCCCATCATCTAGCCTCACTGCCAGACGATCGACCACGTGCTTCCTTTTGTGAAACAGTCCTGCCCTATCGTGCATACCTTCCATCAGGTTATACAGCTCCAGCGAAAGTTCCGTTTCCACCATGGTGCTTGGCTCAAGCAAAGGTTCGACTTATCGTACCAGGCATACGAACAAAAGCCCAACTCTCGTCTCCAGCACTCAAGCAGCTTTCACTGCTCTTGCTGTACGAGACGTACAACGATCATCATCATCTGTATACTGACGCTTCAACCACGGTGAATGGGTATGCAGGATCGGTGATCTTTCCTGCAAAACCTTCCACCATAAAGATTCGACTCTCTCACCAGACTACATCGACTGCCGCGGAGCTTGCTGCTATTCGTTGTGCACTTCGTGTAATTTCTGAAGAACTACCCAAGAAATGGAGCGTGTTCACTGACTCCAAGGCTGCACTTCATTGTTTGGTTTCTGCCTTACGCCGAGGACCGCACGAACAACTAGTTCTAGAAATCAGACTGCTGCTTCACCACCTCGTCGAGCAAAGACACGACATCACGTTGCAGTGGATTCCAAGCCACTGTGGCATAATGGGCAATGAACTTGCCGACGCAGCAGCACGATCTGCACATGAGGAGGGCTTGCAAGACTCCATTCCATTCTCAAGAACAGACGCTGCAACGAAAATTCGTGTGCTTGCAAATGAATCCATCAAAACTTTATGGAACACACCAAGCTTACAGCATACACGTCTACACCGACTGGACCCATCCCTTCGACTTCGACCCCCATCTGGACTCTCTCGACTAGAAACAGCAGTACTTTGCCGACTGTGGCTTGGTGTCGCCTACACAAGATCCTTCGCCTTCCGAGTCGGTATGGACGACAGCGCGGCTTGCAGACACTGCGGCGGCGAGGAGACTATCGAACACGTGCTTTGCCACTGTCCTCAATACAGCGCGCACCGGCTGTCACTAGCGACCGCGTTGGCACGCCTTGACGACAGGCCACTTTCAGAACAGTCAGTTTTGGAATGCCGACGTGAACTATCGTCGCAGCAAAAGTCGGTCAAGGCTTTGTTGACTTTTCTACGTGACAGTGGCCTATTAGAAAGACTATAATGTCCCCTTTTCATCCCTTTTCATATTTTTTTCTCATGCTTTTATTTTTGTCACGCTCTTCTTTCCGTCTTTACTTCCCCTTTCCCTTCCCCTAGTGCAGGGTAGCAAACCGGAGGTTTTAAGTCCGGTTAACCTCCCTGCCTTTCTCTCATTTGTATCTCTCTCTCTCTCTCTCTCGAAAATAGTTTTAAGCGTGGACGGCGAAACGCGCTGAAATCCCTCACTAAGGTATCTACCACGCTACAAAACAGTGTGGCTAATGCAGTGGGTTTTGGTCGAGGCAGTTGGCATAGTTCTGGCCACGAGCGTTCCTTCCGCGACCACACAAACTTGTATAGAGCTATGATGACGAGCATCTGCGCGTCCTATGCCGTTTCGGAAAGCTACGCCCTCGTAGCCCAAACGCTACCGGGCGCGCGCAGCTGCTCGCCAGCCTATAACTATCTTTCTTTTTTTTTTAATTATGGGGTTTTACGTGCCAAAACCACTTTCTGATTATGAGGCACGCCGTAGTGGAGGACTCCGGAAATTTCGACCACCTGGGGTTCTTTAACGTGCACTTAAATCTAAGTACGCGGGTGTTTTCGCATTTCGCCCCCATCGAATTGCGGCCGCCGTGGCCGGGATTCGATGCCGCGATCTCGTGCTCAGCAGTCTAACACCATAGCCACTGAGCAACCACGGCGGGTTATAACACTCGAGCGGGTCGGCATGGTTGCGGAAGAAACGTTCACGGGTGGAGCTAGGCAACTGCCTAAAGTATAGAACGAATTGTGTCAGCAACATATGGTATAGAGCATACGTTCTGTAATGTGACAGGCATCAACAGGCCAGCGGTTTCGTCGCGCGCACGGCTGCATGGGGTAGCGTGAGCTATAGGCACCGAACGGCGCACCAGGCGCTTTTATACCAACGCGTGCCAGCGACGGCCTGGTGCTACTGTTGGCGTTTCTTTCCCGATATTTAGCGGAAAACCTTATCCCGTGCTAAATGACATTTCATCCAACGGGCCCAGATCTGTCTCCAGCGCTCAGTTTTTGCACTGGTCGCGCAAGCGCTCTGCGTCTCTGCGAATGTTCGCTCTTTGTAAATATATTGTAAGCAGTTTTATACGCGTAACATTTGGCGAAGTGAACCCAGCCAGGCTGTGTCCACTTTTCGTCATCTTCAAGACCGTCGTCGTTCGCTTCTTCGCCTCATCGTAACAATATGTACACTATCCTGTGCCAGGCTGTGATCTTCATGTGGGAATGCGCGCGCGTCTGTGTATGTCACATCTACGTATCGCGTGCTTGTGTGCGCGCGTATGCTGCACCGAGGTGTGCCATACCGAGATGTATTCGACTGTTCTGTAGGTGCAACTATCAAGTCGATTACATGGGCAGGAGTCATAGTGAGAGAGAACGTCAGAATAGCTGCTTCTAGATGCCGACCACATTCGCGACTTAACGAGAGGCATTTTTCGACTGACTAAGTTAAGTGACAACCACAATGAAACCTCCCAGTCTTCTACGGACAATGCTAACTTGATGAATCTGTTCGATTTGGGTGCGTGACAAAAAGGTATTCAAGAAGTACTAGAGAACATAAAATGCCTCAAGGTATTCTAGAGCGCACATTTCAGCAGCAATCCACTTTCGAAACTTCCCGCTGGTTTTGCACAACTTCTAAGCTTAACAGTATTGGGCCTTAAGGATATTTCATCAACGCAACTGCCTCATGACTTGGGAAGTTTTATCAAATGTCGTGTCCTTGGAACTGTGGGAAAACTACTTAAAACGGTGGCTCCTCTCGTTCGCATACGTTGTCAAACTATCGAATGTCCACAATTTGACCAACATCGAGAGGCACTTCGCGATCGTTTTGACGCCGTAGATAGACGCCCATTATCGGTAAAACAAATCGGTTGGTCCTTGGTCCTGTCCCTATAACAAAGAGAAACTGTAAAAGCGCGATGTTCTTATGTACAGCGATCTCATTTGTTCCTTGTGAATAGTGCTATCAAGTGTCAAAAGTGATGGCTCGCAACATTCAGTCATGATGACTTTATCGTACCATTTGACATTTTGTGTGCTTTGGTGTGCATATTATTTAACTGATTTTATGATCTGACAATATTATCACGCCGCAGACTTCTTTTACATTCTGCTTTGAACTATTACATTTAACCATGAGCAGATTAATTGTGCTTGTCACAGGTCATACACTGCCTCTGTATCATACATGTATAGATCTACTGTTTATATCAAGATCTTTCCGCATCTTTAGAGTATAATTAGGGAGTTTCACTCTGCTATTGTGAAAGTTGCTGGCTATTTTTGTTCTGTTTACCTATGCTGTTCTCTCCTGTAAAAAATTTAATTATGAGGTTTTGCGCGCCAAAACCACTTTCTGATTATGCGGCACGCCGTAGTGGAGGACTCCGGAAATTTCGACCACCTGGGGTTCTTTAACGTGCGCCTAAATCTAAGTACACCGGTGTTTTCGCATTTCGCCCCAATCGAAGTGCGGCCGCCGTGGCCGGGATTCGATCCCGCGACCTCGTGCTCAGCAGCCTAACACCATAGCCACTGAGCAACCACGGCGGGTATTCTCTCCTGTAGTCTTTTTAAAATATGTGTGTGTTAGCTGCGATTTTGGGATAGCGAGCTCATTAGCAGCCAAGCTTGCCATATTGTTGCAGTTAATAAACAACAACAATTGCGCCGCAAGAACTTCACATCAATTACTTTGAAGAGTTGCCTGCCGTTGTGGGAAAAATATAGCCGCGGCTTTCTGCTGCCGTGTCGTTTAGCAGTTGTAATGCAAGGCGATGCATCCTCACCAAGGCGGGCGCTCGGTCGGGAGCAGAGCTTAGACAATACGATGACTTGGACCAAGGGCTGAGACACGTAGCAGGAGGATTTTCATTTTTTTTTTGTAATCAAGAGAAGGAGATGACAATCGCATTTTAATGAGAGTTGAGTTGACGTCAGGAAGGGAGGCACAAGGCGAGACTACCAACGTTGAATGCCCGACTGACTCCCCGCGCGCAAAGTCGTCGAAAGCGTGTGAGAGTGGCTGTTTTTTATTTTCGCTTCTGCCGGCGTCCCGCCGGTCTCGGGAATCCCGTGGGCGTGGGAAATCGAGGGGACCGCCTTGGCTCCCAGACTCGATCCTGCGAGCGCGTATACGCGACAGAAGCCCACCGAGCAGCGTGTCTGTCCTGTCGTGCAGCGCTGTCGGCGCGCCTCAGATGCGGGCTGCCTCCACGCTATACGTGCCCGGCGAGCGCCATTCGACGCCGACCGCCGAGCCAGCAGGATCGGCGGATGGAAAAGCAGCCAGACGGGAGTGCGTGCTCGCGGGCGGTCGGGGGCCGTCAGATGAGCCGCGCTCGGAGTCGTACTCGCAGGGGCAACGGGAGAACCGGCTGGTATAAACGTTATGTGTTCATTCTGTTCGACCGAAGATCTCATACCGGCGGGACAAGGGAACGAGCCGTGTTCCTAGCCTTGCTGCGAGGCAAGCTGTAATACCAAAAACAGAGAGTTAGGAACGTACGGCGATACGCGCGGGTAGCCTAGGGGCTGGCAATTCACACGGGTTTGAGCACGGCCGTGGACGGAAATGTGAACAACAAAGGGGGCCGTTTTGGCGGGCGCTAACCCCGCCTGAGAAGCCGAGGGGAAGACGAGAAGTGCCTTGTCAAAAAAATAAAAAAGTCAAGAAAGAAATAAAGGTAAGGGCAGCCCTCGTCTGCTGCCAGTGTGCGCCCGCTTTTCTTTCGTTTTCCTTCAGACAATGACGTCACACAGTAAACATCTTTCCACCCTTAAGTGCAGCCTTGTCCCATTTCTAATGCCCTCACCCTTAAGGGCTGCGATCGAATTCTTGATGGCAGTGTGTCGGAATGGAACGAAAAGAAATACGAAAAGCGAAAAAGAAAAGAAAAACGATATTTTTGACTGAAACGTGATTTATTATCTTGTTGCGGAATGAAACCGACATATCTTTGATCGCTTTCAGGCTCAAGGGGATAGTCGGCGATCCGAAACAACCGACATCAGGCAACGTCACAATTAGCGCGTATCTTACGGGTTTGCAAGCCCGTATCTCAGGCAGGGATAGCGCAAGTGATAGCCGGTCGAGCGCTCCACTAATCCAAGCCGGCTGCTCGGTGCCCTAGCAGATCGACATCGTACAAAACCTAGGTGTTGCATGCTAAAGAGCATATCGTTTCGTTTTCTACGGGTATCAATGCTTTGTTGCCGAAGATTTATCGCTCGTTTATGTTCGTTTAAGTTGGTTTTATCGGAACAGCAGTCTCGCATTTCGGCGAGTACACTCGATGATGCGCTGCTCCTAACTTCATAATTCACTTATTGAGGAAAATAAATACTATGTTTTATCGTTACTTCGCTTCGAAATTTTTTGCGTGCGAACCAGAACCAAAACCGTTATGAACCGTTACGGATCATTTTCTTTTTTCGTTCCGGAGCAGCACGGAACGGATCGGTTGTCAGTGGAACGAAACTAAAACCAGAACAAAGAAAATTTATTTCCGACACCCTGGTTGATAGGGACAAATTAAGTTTTCTTTTAAGGCGACTTGCGGTAAGCAAACATGACGATAGCTGCGACAGACGACACGAAAACTGCACGAAAAAAGAACTTTAGTGTAGTTACCGCTCCCAAACTCTCTTGTCATGTATTTCGGTGCACACCAGGTGGCCAGAATCAACAGTTTCCAACTATAGCTTCTCTTGTCGCAGGTGTATTCTAAAAACCACCGAATGCAGAGATCTAACTTGGATCGGGCTTGGACTTGACTTGATGAAGTCGGCCCGAAGCAAGAGGCGGACTTCAAAACGCCCAAGTCGGCTTTCGCGTTTCATAGACACTCAAGCTGACTTGCTTCGTCAAGTCAAGACTGTGCTTCAATGCAAAAGCAGGTTGCTCGTCTGTGTTCGAGGTTAACAATAAATTTATTAGCGTAAGGCACGTTGTACAGCAAAAAAGTATGTATCTTTCCAAATTTCTACCAGGGCATAATGCTGAAGTATAGTTTGCGTAAATTTATTCCATCTGGCTACGTCCGCCGCTGCGATGGGCAGTGTTGCTTGCGGAAAGCGCGCGTTCCCGGCGGGTTTAAGTGGTCTTCAAGTTTCGGTGTTTTGGCGCGCTTTTTGAGTTGCAGGTTTCGCCATTTTTTCAAGTCGCTGCTACACTTTTCGGCGACAGTGCATTTGAGCGCAAATCAATTTTGTGGTCACATTTATTTTGGTTTTAGCTTATCTTTAACTCAGAGGTCTTGTTGCGTGTTTGTATAACTGGCCGTAGAGAAGCGAACGAAATGGTTGGTTCGTATGGTGGTCTTTGAACGGCTTTTGTTCTCGATTGCCGCAAGGCGTTCATGCGCCGTCTGGGCCGGCAACCGGATACAAGAGGCCGAGACGAGGCATACGGTCGGTTTCTGAGGGAGCTCGCGCGTCCCTTTTCGCCTATAGGCATTCCAGAAGGAAGGCGACGACCCTTGTTCTGCTCGGGCTACGTGACCCTTTGAATAAAAAGCCAACCTATTCGAACGCACTAAGCCGGAGTAACAAACAAGAAAAAAACTGCAACATGTGCTGCGAACGAAGAGTACCGAGCGCCGTAGAGTCCCCTGTGCGGACTCATATGGGTGACAGCACCTGATAAAAAACGTAAGAAATAAATAAAATGACACGTGCAAACGATTTGCCTACTTCGCATGGAGGGTTCGTCGAGAACAACGAGAGGGAGAGTGTGACACAGTCGTAGACATCGCAAACTGGAAGCGCGTGTCGTCAGCTCGGAAAGTGTCATCTGTTAGGAAAACAAGTTGTGGGGCTCGCGCGACGGCCGCGCGCCGCATTTGGTACGAAATTGCTGTTCTGTCAACAGGCTTTGACGCTGCAATGTCGCACTCACGTACGCTCTCCTCCCAAGAGAATGCACCGCAACGCAAGACGGTACCCCATTTTACAGAAGACAAAAACAGCCTGCTGACGACACTCGTGAACGACTACAAGCATATTGTGGAATGCAAGGAAAGTGATGTCGCATCGTTGACCAAGAAGAATCAGACATGGAAAGAAATAGCAAAACATTATAATGCCAACCACGGAATTAAGCGGCGCGATCACCTGCAACTGAAAAAATGCTGGACCAACCTGAAGCAAAAGCGGAAAGAGGAAGCTGCGAAAGAAAAGGGAAAGCGCCACAAAACTGGTAAGCGCACATGTTGTGCATGTCTGGCTTATTTTGGGCTACTTTTTATTATGTTAATGCCCATGTTTCGTATTCGATGGATGAGTGCGTGACAGTTCGGAATGCTGAACGTAAATATGGTCGTGAGCGCTAATAACTGGTGATGGCACGTGTAGTCACAGGAGATGAGAAAATACTCTCGCAATCAATCTTTCCGCGACTGCGGGAAGCGCACCAGCATCGGGCGCAGGTGCTTCGCGATGAGCAGAGTCACCTTTCCAACTGCGCGGCACACTGTTGACTGACGAATGCGGACCGGACCTCCGGTGACTGTTTGATACGTGCCAGCGCCGTAGAACATCACAGCCATCAGCAACTGCAGCATGGGAGGCACACAGGCGGTCCTCTGTTGTCCCCGCTTACCCGGATAGGAAACATAGCGAGAAGTCGCACGGCGTTCTTCGTGAATCTGTAGCGACCGAGGAATTGTTCGTCGTCGTACAGCTCCATCGGATTCCCTCTGTCACGTAGGGTGGGTCGCGGAATTTTCGGCAAGGGCTGCGCCTCTGAAAATGCTGTATCCTTGGCGTGGCAAGCAAACTCGAAAGCAGCTAACCTCCGCACGACGTCCGTTCGGGAGGCTGCCATGTTGGAATACCGCACAAAGTCAGTTTCAAGCTTGCCCGGGAGAAGACTTGAAACTTGAGCGGACTTCGACGCAGCCAAGTCGTTCGCAAGTCGTCCGCAAGACCAAGCACGATTTACGACGCGCGGCGAAGCTGTCTTGAGACTGCCAGAAGTCAAGTTCGAGCCAAGTTAGATCTCTGCATTCGGGGATCGCGCGTTGTCCTGTACAGTAAAAAAGAAAAAAAAAAAGAACGAAAGGAAAACAGCCTTAAGGAAAAGAGTTAGTTATAGGAGACCGACCAGCACCCTTAACGGCGCAAATTATTTTGCGGTGAATCATGTACGGCGACGTGCAATAAGACGTCCTTAATATGTATTTCTGCGTAGACCTGCGTAACTGTAATGTAGAAATGAAAAGTTAGTCAGAAGCTTCCTTTGTTTTCCAAAATGGGACTATTTCCCTTGTTTCTCTTCCCTTTCCAGTTCAACAGCTGATGTTCATTGAATGATTTTGACATAAATACGCCACCCAAAGAATTTAACCGAAAGGGCGGGTCGCAGGTATCCGACTAAAATAGACACACAAAGTAAGAAGACAAAGAAAGGGTACATTGCGTAAGTTATTGCGTTATAGGAAGGTAGGTATAAATGTGGGATTGTGAAGACAGGAAGCTTAAGTATGCAAACAAACGGCCACCTTAACCAATGAGCCTTTTTTAGCGCCTCGAGTCCAGACCCGGGTTATATGAAAACCATGTAAAGCACGGATGGCACACACAGCGCTCTCCCGAATGCAGAGATCTAACTTGGATAGTGCTCGGACTTGACTTGATGAAGTCGGCCCGAAGCAAGAGGCGGACTTCAAAACGCCCAAGTCGGCTTTCGCGTTTCATAGACGCTCAAGCTGACTTGCTTCGTCAAGTCAAGACTCTGCTTCAGTGCAAAAGCAGGTTGCTCGTCTGTGTTCGAGGATAACAATAAATTTATTAGCGTAAGGCACGTTGTACAGCAAAAAAGTATGTATCTTTCCAAATTTCTAGCAGGGCATAAGCGCTGAAGTAGTTTGGGTAAATTTATTCCATCTGGCGACGTCCGCCGCTGCGATGCGCAGTGTTGCTTGCGGAAAGCGCCCGTTACCGGCGGATTTAAGTGGTCTTCAAGTTTCGGTGTTTCGGCGCGCTTTTTGAGTTGCAGGTTTCACCATTTCTTCAAGTCGCTGCTCCACTTTTACGCGACAATGTAGTTGAGTGAAAATTAAGAACTTTTATAGCCACATTTATTTCGGTGTTAGCTTCTTTTTAACTTAATGTTCTTGTTGCGCGTTTGCTGAAATGGCCATAGAGAAGCGAGCGAAATGGTGGGTTCGTATGATGGTCTTTCAACGGCTTTTGTGCTCGATTGCCTCAAGGCGCTCGTGCGCCGTCTGGGCCGGCAACCGGATGCAAGAGGCCGAGACGAGGCATACGGTCGGTTTCTGAGGGAGCTCGCGCATCCCTTTTCGCCTATAGGCATTCCAGCAGAAAGGCGGCGGCCCTTGTTCTGGTCGGGCTACGTGACCCTTTGAAGAAAAGACCAAACTATTCGAACGTGCTAGGCCGGAGTTATAAACAAGAAAAAAAAAACAGCAACATGTGCTGCGAACGAGGAATACCGAGCGCAGTGAGTCCCCTGTCCGGACCCATATGGGTGACACCACCCGATAAAAAACAAAATAAATAAATACATAAATAAAATGACACGTGCAAATGATTTGTCTACTTCGCATGGAGGGTTTGTCGAGAACAACGAGAGGGAGAGTGTGGCACAGTGATAGACATTGCAAATTGCCAGCGCGTGTCGTCTGCTAGAAAAGTATCGTCTGTTAGAAAAACAAGTTGTGGGGCTCGCGAGACGGCCGCGCGCCGCATTTGGTACGAACTTGTTGTCCTGTCAACAGGCTTTGACGCTGAAATGTCGCACTCACGTACGTTCTACTCCCAAAAGAATGCACCACAACGCAAGACGGCACCCCGTTTTACAGAAGACGAAGAGAGCCTACTGACCGCACTCGTGGACGACTACAAGCATATATTGTAGAATGCAAGAAAACTGATGTGATGTCGTTGACCAAGAAGAATGAGACATGGAAAGAAATAGCAAAACAATTTAATGCCAACCACGGGATTACGCGGCGCGATCCCCTCCAACAGAAAAAATGCCGGAACAATCTCAATCAAAAGTGGAAAGAGGAAGCTACGAAAGAAAAGCGAGAGCGCCACAAAACTGGTAAGCGCACATGTTCTGCATGAATGACTCATTTGGGCTTCTTTTTATTGTGCTCGTGGGCATGTTTTGTATTCGGTGGATGAGTGCGTGACAGTTCGGCATGCTGAGCGTAAATATGGTTGTGAGCGTTAATAGCTAGTGATGGGCATGTGTAATCATTGGAGATGAGGAAATAGACTCGTAATCACGCTTTGCGCAAGGTGTGTTGTCTTATCGCGAAGATTGCATGTACATGGAACCCGCGTTACGCGTTAAAACAGTTCTCGAGCAGATTCTTTCGCCAAAGGGACTGCTAGATATGGCAAAGCCTTTAGCGCAATTCAAAAAGACAGGGACGTGACAGAGACACAGGACAGACGCTAACTTTTAACTGACGTTTATTGAAACACAGAGGCAGATATATAGCGAAGCAGGTATGAAAGATAAAAAAGGATATCTGCAGTCTTTACCTAAGTGAAGCTCTTCTGGATGAGCAGCTGCCGTGCTTGCACTCCTGAAAAGCTGTCAGTGAGGCGATCAACTGATGGCAAGTGCAGTGTTCGCTTTGCCGCTGTCATGCTGGAGGGGCTTGGGGGAACTCCGTGAACAGGAGGCTGCGGCTCCTTCAGCAGACAGCCCAAGTTGTGCAGTGCTGCACAGGCTGTTATAATGAGGACGACGTTTCCTTCCTTATGCTGCAGTCCCCTATCCGGGCAAGGAAAGCGGCGCTTCCAGACGCCGAACGCCCTTTCAACAATGTTGCGCGTCCTTATGTGGGCTTTCTGGTACCTGTTTGTATAAAGGTTTATTACACGTTACCCCACAAGCCTTACGATTCGATGCCACACCTCAACAACGTGGTCCATGTTTCCGTCACGCAACGTCACCGGCATGTTAACTTACCTTCCTTGTGGTGTGTGTGCTGGGCCAGGATCTGAGAACGGTGTCAGCAAGAATGGCTGACATGCATATCCCGCATCTCCCAGCAACACCCCAGGCACCCTGCTCTCCTCGTAGAGCACCCGCAAGCGGGAATTGTCAAAAATTCGGCTATCGTGCACCGAGCCTGGCCAGCCGGCAACGATGTAAAAAAATTGCAATTGTGGTCCGGCGACAGCCTGCATCAAACCAGCAGCATATCAGTCAGCAGAATTAAGGCGCATTTACTTCGTGAGCTTGGGATAAACTACCCGTGTAGTACGGATGCACGTTGTTGCGCTCAATCACTGTCGATAAGAAAGTCTTTCGACCACAAACCGTAGACAGTAGTCTTTCTTCGAAAACCTCCGCGAAACCCGCATTAATGGGCAAGCAGAAAACGAAAGAAAAAAAAAATGAAGTGTTACAACGTTCTAGTCATGCACTTTATAAGAAACGAAGGTACATTCTAATACAATCGCTGGGTTCAAAATAAGATGACGGACCTCGAGCGCAGCAAAACATGCGACGGAGTTACAAGCTCCGGGCCCCTACATATTAGCTGCATTAATATTTATTCTTATTTACTCCGCCAGCGCTCGATACAAGCGAGCTAATGAATGCACGTCCTGCAAGAATAACAAAAAAAAAGAAAAGAAAAAGAAAGCACAACACGTGCAGTGCACGAAATGCAGGCGAACTAAACTGTTCAGAGCGTTTCAATTTTCATAGCTTACCTGCACGTTGATGGAGAAAAAGCCCTTGCTATTGCGGAAGACCTTCGCGTCTTTACCGCAGGGGCTTTTAATGCGCGCATGTGTGCAGTCAACGCATCCGGTTACGCCAGGAAATTCAGCCACTTCATAAAAATCCCGCATCACTTTGGAAAGTCTCGCCGACTGCGGGAAGCGCACCAGCATCGGACGCAGGTGCTTCGCGATGAGCAGATTCATCCTTCCAACTGCGCGGCACACTGCTTACTGAGGTATGTGGACCTGATCCCCGGTGACTGTTTGAAACGTGCCAGCGCCGTAAAACCTCAGCGCCATCAGCAGCTGCAGCATGGGAGGCACAGGCTGTCCTCTGTTGTCCCCGCGTTCCCGGATAGGCAACATAGCGGGAAGCTGTCGCACGGCGTTCTTCGTGAATCTGTAGCGACCGAGGAATTGTTCGTCGTCGTACAGCTCCATCGGATTCCCTCGGTCATGTAGGGCGGGTCGCGGAATTTTCGGCAAGGGATGCGCCTCTGAAAATGCTGTATCCATGGTGTAGCAAGCAAACTCGAAAGCAGATAACCTCCGCGCGACGTCCGTTCGTGAGGCTGCCATGTTGGAATACCGCACAAAGTCAGTTTCAAGCTAGCCTGGGAGCAGACTTGAAACTCGAGCGGACTTCGACCCAGCCAAGGCATTCACAAGTCGTCTGCAAGGTCGAGCACGATCGAGCGCCGAAGCTGTCCTTGAGACTGCCAGAATTCAAGTTCGAGCCAAGTTAGATCTCTGCATTCGGAGGTTAAGGCCGCCGTTGAGTGCGATTACATTATATATGACTGCGACAAGCTGGTAAGGACGCTTGCATTCGAGACCTCATCCTGTAGAGTGCTGTGGCATAAAAGCTACGACGACACACATTGCAGAGGCGACTTCGCGGATGCGCCTAACTGCGTGTGACTCTCGGGCGTCGTAGCGGCTGCGCACGCAGGAGCCCCGAAGGAACGATGCTCGCTCGTCGGGTTTGAATGTTTATTTGACAAAAGACAGATCGCAGGGAAGTGAAAAGGTATAGAAGACACAAAATCCTAGTTCTCCGTGGGCAGCACCGACGCTTTCGTCCCTCTCGGAAGCGCCGCCGACTCGCGCTCAGCAGGCGGTCCGCCGAAAACACGGCGGCCCGGATCCGGTTGCGGGTTGAGGCGCCAGCCGGGACGCTAGCCCAGCGAGGCGCCCTCCGTCCGTTCGCCGGGCCCCGACCACGGGTGCAACAAACCTGCAGTGGTCGCTTTGTAATTTTCAAGAAGTGCATCTTGGGGCCAAAGGATAGTTATTCAGACAAGGAACAGATCGCCAAGATGAGCTAAAGAAGGAAGAGGTCAGTGTTTACAGCAGACAATGTTTACAGTAATGCCAGTTGACCAGTTGATGCGAGTTATCGCTTTATTCGAAACGTGTACCGGCCTTTTTGGTGGCCCCATACCATGATTCCGCTTATTATGAAAGACTAATGGCGAGAAAGGGTGGCAATTTTTTTCTAGCCTCGTGCCTATTCGCCCACGCTAATGGAGCCCCTATATCACTTCACATATGTTGGCACAGACTACAGTAAAGGCGCTATTTCTAGGCCAAGATAACATACATTTTCGGTCGCCAGCCCGTGTGCGTAAAACACTTGCGGTACATGCAGTTAGTTACAAGTGTAGCTTGTGCCAGAAATAGTTTTGTCCTTTACTGTGAATTTGGTATAGGCCTGTGGGCGTGGTGGCCCAGGCATAGCGCTGGCAACCTCAGCGTGGAAGTGTTTGACGCTTAAGGAAAATGTTGTCGCTGTCTGAGGAGGCTTCGACAAAACTCGCTAGAGGCTTGGTATTCGCAGAAAAATTTTCTTGCAATACCGGTCCCCACAACCTTGTATAGTTCGTCGCCCACACGAAGTAGTACTGCACTATACTGGTGTCAGGCAGATCGTGTCTCTCGCCGGAGATTAATTACGTCCTTTTTACGTAAATGGAAACGCTGTCACTTGGACGGTTACATACTTTTATTTCGATGTCTGTCGCAGGTGTTTACACTATATTAATCTACTAATGCGGCTACCACATAGCTAAATCAGTTTTAACACCACTTTTTTTGTTGACATACCGATTAACGTAGTTTATATTTCGCAGAAGGTCATTCAACAGAAACATAAACACATACCCTCTACATCCCGCTACTTCTAGCCACATGCATACCATGCGTAAAAAAAAGCATCTAACTGGAATGAATTGATTTCGCCGAGCACGGTTTAGCGGTGGTAGAGTATCTATTAACTGAATATTAAATTGTCTGATGACGAGAGACGGCCCTGGTGGGGATCTAAGGATCAATTTCTTACCACCTGGGGCTCTTTAATGTGCAATGGAGGCCCGTACGTTACACGAGCGTTTTTGCATTCTGTCACCGAGCTGAATGCGCCACCACGATGGATACTCGAACACGCTACCTCGAACTCAGCCAGACAACTCCATAGCCGTTGAGCTGCAGAGGCGGGTGAGCATCTAGGAAAGCGCGTACGAAAATCATTATGCTGATGGCGCCCGAGATTAATCCTAGCCCCACCCGCAGCATTTTTGGCTCCCGCGAAGCGCTGTACGCACCGTATACCCATGGAAGTAACGCCTGTATGTGTATGTGTGCCTTTTTTTGTCTTCCGTGATTTCCTTGCGCTTGTACAGTTCTTAAATATGGTATACCCGTTAGAAAAGAAACACCGGTAGCTGCATGGAGCGGACCATATCCTGTTGGGGGTGAGCGCGTATCAGTGGCGTGCTCCTTGAACATCCCGTCCTGAATGCCACGCCCTTTACATTTTCCCCCTTTCTTCCCGCGTGCCGTACTCCAGATTCCGACCCACCCAGCTTGGCCAGCAGACGCGCATTTGAGTTTGTAAATTAAAAGTTCACGTGGCAGAGAGCAGTGAGAAGGGCTTTCTGCTCAGGCGAACTAGGGGTCGCCCTCGGCTCCCATCGGAGACTCGATTATATATGTGGGACAACTGAACGAAGAGTAATCGTCCTGGCACACACGACGCCATGCCAACGCCTTCTTCGACCGCCGGCGTTGCTGGAGTAGCGGCACAAGTATGCGCTAGGCTTTTCGGCAAAGGCGACCCCTGTCGACCAATAGAGAATACACTGTAGCTGTGACGCCAAGGCACGCTTCACCTGAAAGTAAGCACACTTAGCTTGGGCGTTCAAGGTGAAGCGTGGCATTTTCCCGCTTTGTACAGATTGCAAGCAATTGAGCGATGTGGATAATTTCAGTCCGGTTCAGCCGTTTCTCTACGATGGTGAAAAAAAAAAAAATTCTCAGTGCCTTTCCACTATGTGAAGAAGGATGGCCAGCGAAGCTGTATATGTGGGCCGTTTAATGGCGAACCGCACCTCCACCGCGGGTCGGCCCGGCTTTGCACTATCTTCGGGATCGGCGCACGTATGGGAAGTGCATAACGCCTACTTCACCTCCGCCGCGGGTGGGCCAAGAATCGCACTATCTTCGGGATTTTGTGTCTACACACGGACACGATCCTGGGGGAACTAGCCCTTAACAGCTTCGCTGTAAAAGAAGGACCACTTAAAAAATCGCGAAGTACACGTATACGTATACGCTTATGTATGACAACCTCTGTTCCCGGAAGGCCCCATGCAGGCAGCACAGTTCGAAATGAGATTTCGCACCTTCTATTCGTTACTTGTGTTACTCATGAACAGGCGCAGCTGATGGACACTACCTTGCCTTCCGCAGGAAAGGCAAAATAAAAATGATGCTCCAGGGTAAAAGCCGCTTGCGGATGTCGCAACCGCCTCCACCAGTGGCGAGGCCAGCTCCACGTTAACAATGTGAAGCCTTCTTGGCTTCATGGCCGGAACTTTGCAGAGTAGGTAGTTAGGTAGGTGTTCAATAGTCTCGCCTCGTTTCAGGCCGCTTCAATAAAAATGAGATTGGTGTGTAGTGGCGCGCTTCGAACTGTCCTCTAGCACAATAACGCGGTTCTCTATTGATTAGGGCACACACCTCTCGCGCCAACGCCAACTAGCACCTTAAGACTATTGACGCGTAAGTCGCGTCGCATAGCAACAATGATTTGCACAAGAAAGCAGGTCACTTGCGCGCGCCAGCTTCAGTGAGGCCACAGACGCAGTAATACGACACGCTGACAACTGTCAGATTTACCGCTGTCCTTCGCGCGCGTCACACAGTAACAAGTTGCTTATAAAGGAGACAGTGCACCAGTATCTCCTATCTTTCGCTTGTCACAGCTAGCGTTTAGTGATTCTATGCGACATTGTACCGCCTTCGGGATCGGCCGAGGGTGTAACGGAACATGTTGAAGTCCGGAGTACAATAAATCAGCCGTCTTGCCATCGCAGTCGTCGTTATATGCTATGGTAGCCTTCCTTCTGTTGTCACACATGCCCGTGTCACACAAAGTTGCTCGCCTTACACAAAGAGGTTGTTGTTGTTGGTGGTGGTGAGTTGTGGCAACAGGCGGATTTAGCCTGGCGATCAAGGCCGGCAATTGCTCCGCCCGAGCGTTTCATAGAATCACTGCGGTGTTTCACCACATATCTATCAGACCAGTCTCTCTTAAGAATGCGATAAGGAGACGTGAAGTTTCTTGGCGGGCTATAACTGGTCCTTCGGGGAACACAACGTGTTGCAGGCATCTATGCGGAAGGTCCTTTTGTTGCAGATTTTCCAGGAGAGCGTCGCTTTCATCTTGGAATTTTGGGCACGAGCACAGAAAGTGTTCAATGTCTCCTGTCTCGTCGCATGTCGCACAGTTCGAGGAATCGATACGCCTCGTCTAAAGGCTGGTTCCTGTGGTAAGTATTTGCAGAACACCAAAGAATGCTGGATTGGGAGTTATCTGCAAATGCTTCGCTCAACGTCGACTCCCAGAGCGCTTGGGGTCTGCATAAATTTTCTCTATCTTCCGGTCTCGTTGAACTGCGTGTCGGACTGATGCTCCAGTGCATTGGGCTCACGTGAATGTTTGCGTCCCGCTAAAAGCATACGGGTGCTCGATGTGGAGCTGCTTCCGTCAAAGCTGTTACATATTGGTCAAAGTTAAAAATGACACTCATATGTGTTCGCACTGCGGAGAGATCAGCGAACAAGTCGGGGTACAGTAAATCCCCTCCCTGAAAAAAGAACAAAAAAAGTGCGTTACGGGGCTCGTCTTGTTTCGTACAGTATGCGTTCTGTGGCCATTCATCATCTGCGCTCTCATAGTGTGTGTTGCTGACCGCTCCCCGTTGCATGAGCACATTCTCGCCCCCGGCGTGCTTATCTTATCCTCTGTGCGTGGTTAGTGGAAATGGAGTGGTTATAAATACAGCCCTCGAGTGGTGTCATCCATCTACTCGGCATGTGCATGGTCTGTACGCACGTGGTGGTTATACGTTAATTAGAAACGTTCAGAACGAAAGAAAGACCGAGTGGCGATGAATCGACCGCGGCACGAAGCTGTGTTAATGAAATTCCTGACACCAAATAATAGTTCCTAGAGAACAGACCCACACACCGTGCGGCCGCAAACGCAAACGAGCGCAACAAGAACCTGTCTTAAAATACACCACTCAGCGTTGAGCCAACGCAGGAAAAGTTTATGCCTAGGAAACATCTACTGTTGCTTAGTTTGTCGTCAAGAGGTGTGGGATCGGGCCACCTGCAGGCGCTGAGCATGCAGACAATTCGTTTATGAAGATAGTCTCAATTTGAAAATATTAACACGCGCAAAGATTAACAGATTGGCTTTAATATACTTAAGCAAACCCACCATAAAGTAGTGTAGCAGGCAGAGAGATAGAGAGGGAAGACAAAGAAACAATTCTCTAACTGAACGCATCGACCCACAAATGAAAGACACACTCTATGTTGTTGGTACTTCTGCATGCGATCACCTCCCTTCCCGCTCCCTCTCCTCCTTTCAGTGCCCCTTTAAGAGCTGTTATTCTACACCTCTAAAAGTCTTTCAGTTGCATTTGAGGGTCGTACATACTCAACAGCATTTCGAATTGTACGTTCCACTCTGTAGTATGATGCACTCACTCTTCAATTCTGTGGAAGATACTTCCGTACTTTCCCATTCTTCAATAGGAGTTGAGCAACTCGCATTTGTAGTGGGCGCGCACATGCAGGGATCATGCCATCAGTTCCAAGGTACTTAATAAAGCTTGGACGTGTTCCTATATTCTAGTTCGCAAGATGGGTTTCTTAATTACCAGGTGCTTTCTTAAATTAGGAATTTTTGAACAGTCTCGGCATGTTCTTTGTCTTGATTCCTGCACAGCAAGCATAGCGGTCTGAACGAACCTCTCCCAAGCAACGCGCCCCTGGAAAGCCGGACGCTTGGCCGGGAGCTGCTTGTACTCGTCTTATAAACCAACGTGTGTCATGTGGTGGGGATCGAGCCATGCACCTCCCGCAGAAGAGCGAGGAGTAATTTAAAAAAATGTTTTTTTGTTTCTTAATTTGCTCAAGGTTTCTGAATACCCCCTCCCCGCCCTCCCCATCCCCATTCTTCGGCGAAGCCTCAAGAAAATTAGACTTGTCACGCTTCCCACGGTTCGAATGCTTCGCGGGCGCGCGTTCGAAAAAAAAAAAAACCGCTTAAACAAAGGGACAACCTTACAATTTCGGAGAAAATAAAGCATTAAAATAAAGAAGTAAACAAAACGACCGTGCGCTTACCCCAGTGCTGGCATCGTTTCGAAACGGTAGACAAACCTTAGACCGAGCGCTTAAAGCAGCGAACGACAAGAGGCTGAAAATGCTTGACGCTTGCGGCCGCACTGGAGCACGTACACGCGCAAATCCGTACAGCTGAAGCTGCTCATCGGCTCATAACGCAGCCGGCAGTAACGTCGCACACCGCGTAGCCCAGGAACTTCCTCACTGAGGTAACACAGCGTGGCGTACGCAAATGTGTGATACTTTCTAAAGGAACCGGCGAGAACAAAAAAAAAAATGGAAAGAAAAAAGTACGGAATTTATTCAGGCGATGTGATGCGCGTGAGTCGGTGACTGCAGGAAGTAACGCGAAGCGAAATGATGGAAGTGCAGGCTCCGTATTTGCTGCTTCTTGTCGTGTAGACGGAAGTCAGCGTCCATTTCTCACAAGAAACCATCCTCACGCGCTCCTCGCGCAATCATCAGCGGCGGGGTCACCTTCTTCAGCAGCCTCTGCTCCGAAGAGGGTGCAAGGCCGGAGGGTGCGCTGCCGACGAGTCTCGAAGCGACGTCTGCGGCAGCGGCTCGACATGAGCGAAGCACAGCTCAATTCATGCCACGTACCCAGTGGTGCGCAAAATAATAATAATAATAATAATAATAATAATATATATATATATATATATATATATATATATATATATATATGTAATGTGTGTGTTTGGCAAAGAAAGGAAAGGCAGGGAGCTCAACCGGACGAGCGTCCGGTTTGCTACACTACACTGGGGGGCAAAGAACAAGAAAAATAATAATACAAAAAGGTCAACAAAATAGGCGGTTGTTTACGCTTCCCGAGACAGAATTCCGCCTTCCGTCTTTTCAAATCTCAGCAAGCAGAGAGGAGGAACGGGATAGTGTTCCTGGTCTGAGGATTAGTTTTTCTCATTATTTACTGCGAACCATGGCGGTCTTTCGAAATGGCGGAAACGTCGCGCACGAGGAAAGAAAAGTTCGAGCACCGACTGGTCTGATTAATCGTCCTGAGATGCCGTATCCTGTAGTGATTAAAGCGCGACCTACATGGAGGCGTCTTTGCCGATCGCGTTCGCGGCGCACTGCAGGCGCGCCGTGCACATGGGCGCGGCGAATATGGACGGCAGGCACAGCACGCAGCGCCCCCGCAGAGCGTACACGCTGGGCGCGTACTCGGGACCGGCTCGAATATACGTGTTTACAAACAGTGCCTCGCGATGGCTTACGCGCGAAGACGTCTACCCAGCGTGCGTGTCTGCTCTTCGCGCACAACTTCCCATACACGAGGACTGCACATTGTGGACTCACAGTGGCGGTGAACGGAAAGGGCGTCTGCCTTTGTTTAATACTGAAGCACATTGTTAAAAAAATGATAGAGAGAGAGAGAGAGAAAAAAAATAATGCTGAGAAAGGCAGGGAGGTTAACCACAGGTAGTTCCGATTGGCTACCCTGCGCAGGGGGAAGGGATAAGGCGGATAAAAAGAGAAACAGAGTGGAAGCGGGACATAGAAAGAAAGGGAGACAAGCACGAACAAAACGCGTACACTACAGAGCGGTAGGGGGCGGCATTCTTAGACTCTGTCGTGAAGCCCCGTAGACCGCAGGAAGCTTAATAACGCGAGTAAGGCCTTCAACGCGGATGTTCTTTCGGAGCATTGGACTAAAGCTTTTAGTTCTGATAGTGGATGATTGTCCAACTGGTCCAGTACTCTGCACATCACTTGTCTCTGAGCACTATATTGCGGGCAGACACAGATAATATGTGCGAGCGTCTCGTCAATGTTGCATGTGTCGCACGTGGGGCTGTTGGCCATTCCTATGAGGAAAGCATATGAGTTTGTAAAGGCAACGCCTAGCCACAGACGGTAGAGCATGGTCTGTTCACGTCGTGGTAACCCAGGCGGGAGGTGCATCCGTATGTCCGGAGACAACGAACGCAACCGACACATGGTGAAAATATTTGAGTCCCACAGGGGCAAAGTACACTCACGGGACATCAATCGCAGCCCAGCCGCAGCGTCTCTTCGCGAAAGCGGAATGAAGACTCGTTGACCACTTTCATGTGCAGATCGGGTGGCTTCGTCTGCGTGGTCATTCCGGCTGATGTTAGAATGTCCTGGAAGTCACTGAAAGATTATGTTGTGTCCCTTGTCATGGCTTTGATGATATATGTGCCGAATTTCTGAGGCCAGTTGTTCATTGGCTCCATGGCGCATTGGGCTTCGTATGCACTGAAGGGCTGCCTTGGAGTCACTAAAGACTGTCCATTGTTGCGGTGGCTTCTGCTTAATGAAATCAAGTGCAGCACGGAGCGGTGCGAGTTCTGCACCCGTCGATGTAGTCACACATAAAATTGTTAATTTGATTTCCTCAGATTTTGCCGGGATGATGACTGCAGCAGCAGAGCTGTTGAGATTTACTGAACTATCTGTGTATACATGTTGCCGGAATCTGTGCGAGTTGTGAATGTGCTCCAAGGTTGCTTGTTTCAAAGCTTGCAATGGCGCTCCAGCTTTCTTTCTGATTCCTGGAATTGTCAGTTGCACTTGCGGCCGGTGCAGACACCACAATGGATCTGACAATCGTGCAGCAGGCGTAAATTTTGATGGCAAGTAGGACTGATGTCTTACAATAGTTTTGGCAAAAGTTGAAAGTGGCTTTTTTGCTGGCAAGCAAGCAAGATGGTGGGAGGGAATCCGAGTCATGTGTCGGATGTGTGCTCTCAGGACATCTGTATCAATGTAGACTTTCAAAGGAGCGTCTCTGGCTATGGCCACTGTCGCAATCGATGACGTAGTTTTGGGGAGACCGAGACAAGTCCTGAGTGCTTGGGCTTGCACTCTCTGGAGTTTGCGGATATTCGTAGCGCAAGTATTTCCTAGTACAGGTAAGCTGGTACCGCAGGAAGCCCAAATACAGTACTTTATATAGTTGCAGCATCGACGGTACTGTTGCGCCCCAGGACTTCCCGCCGAGAAACGCAAGAAGGTCCTCAATGGCGGCCGAACGCTTTGTCATGTGCGAGATGTGAGGGCTCCAAGTCTCTATCAATGATGACGCCAAGAAATCGGTGCGTTCGTCTATATCGTATAATTTGGTCATTAATCCGCAAAGCTTACGAGGCCATCGTTTGCGAGTAAAAGCGATGAATGCACATTTCTCAGCGGAGAGCTCCAGGCCTTGTCTTCTTAGGTACGTTGACACAGCCGTTGAGGCTTTCTGAAGTCATGCGCGGACTTGTACACGTGTCACGCCTGAAGCCCATATGCAAATGTCATCTGCATATACGGAGAGCTGAACGGTTTGCGTTAACGAATCAGCGAGACCAACGAGCACCAGGTTGAAAAGGGTAGGGCTGAGTACTCCGCCTTGCGCTACACCACGACTGGTATAGCTAGGCGGCGTCGGTCCATCTTTAGTCAAAATAAAGGAAGATCTGCCATTCAAACAGTTGCCTATCCAGCGAAAGGTGTGTCCACCAATCCCTACACCTTCTAAAACGGCCAGAATTGCACGATGGTCTACATTGTCGTACGCACCTTTAACATCAAGGAATAGGACAGCAGTGATTCGTTTCAGATGTTTCTGGTGTTGTGCGTGTGTTACTAGGTCGATAACGCTGTCTATTGACGAGCGGCCGCGTCGAAAACCAGCCATTACCTCTGGATAGACGTTGTAGAATTCCAAGTAGCATTCTAACCATGTAAGGATTATTCTCTCCATTACCTTGCCGACACAGCTGGCCAGGGCTATCGGACGGTAAGATGACAATTCCAACGGGGATTTGCCAGTCTTGAGGAGTGGAACAAGCCGACTGGATTTCCACGTTCTAGGGACCAGGCCGTCGCGCCATGATGCGTTGTATAGGCCAAGAAGGGAATCTCTGGCCTCTTGACCAAGGTTTGCAAGCGCAGAGTATGTCATGCCATCGTGTCCTGGTGACGAAGATCGCCTGCACCCAGCAAGTGCGGACTCCAGTTCTTCGATGGAGAAAGGAGCGTCCATACGAGGATCTCGGGAGCAAGGGGAGACAATAGGAATAGGTGCGCAAGGTGAATACGTGAGCGCCGGACCCGCGATCCTTGCGCAGTAATCTTCGGCTACCTCGACTTCTCGGCGTCCTTGATGTAGGGCTAGAGACTTAAATGATAGCATCACATGGGATCGGAGTTCGAGATTAATTTCGATGACTTTTGATTCTTCACCATGCAGCAGAAGCATCGCACAATGGTTTCCACCTCCATCGGATTGCGGTCGCCTTAGCCGAAAATCGAACCCGCGACCTCGTGTTCAACATCAGAAGGCCATAACCACTGAAACACGGCGGCAGGCAAGCGTGATTTTTCAACGGCCACCAGTCGCTGGACGCGCGACAAAAGGAGACGAACTGGCCAGGCAGCCCTTTGGCTGTGGTGTTGCACTTGTGGCCCGAGGTATATTTTCTCGCGAAGACAGGAAATTAGTGCCTTGCCGTACACAGTCACTTAAAAGAACGCGAGGATCTTCATAGCGCAAGAGGATGGGGTGTACGAAGCGAGCGAACACAAAAGTAGCCCTGGTGCGAAGAAGCGCGGTCTCAGCGTATCTTGCTAAATGATCGACCGCAGTAACCTTTCAACGCTAACAGGAGGGCGTCAACGGCAGGTCACCGAATAATATATTCACAAAGTGAAAATTTGCGGATGGGTACGGAAGAGGTTGCAGCAAACAGGTACAGAGCGGATGTGGAACGTTTGCCGTACCTGCATGACGCACAAGAAGCAACGTATTTGGGAACCGTTGTGAATGGCAAAGGCTAGAAGCAGCGGGTCTCGATGCGGTCCTAGGTGTGGTTTTGTTGAAGCTTGAGTGGATAGCACTCATGTCGTCGTGAAGTGCCTTTAAAACTGGCAGTCCAATTGGATGTTAAATGTACCGGTGTAGCACACTATCAAAACGTAACTGTTGAAGGTGACATCGCAAACGATCGACCGTTAGGTTATTCGGCGAAGCCACGAAGGCGATCCATAGAGAAAGGATAGGCGATCCCTGAGAGCACGTAGAATCTGCCTCGTGAAGTGAGCCGAACTCAGAAGTTGACGATAACATGTGAGGTCCAGCAGTGCCACCGGGACCTCGTGCGAGATAAGGCGCTGTGTGATTGCAACGACGTCCTGAAGACGAGGGCGCAGTGTCGAGAGAACGATATTAGGCAGCGGGACAATGAGTCCGCATTACGGTGACATTCGTCGAATTTGTGTGTTGTTATGAATTCATATGCTTGCAAGCGTGGTATTCAGCGTCGTAGACATTCAAAGTTTTTTTTTGCTTTTGTTTAGTTGTTTTGTTCACGACAGCCAACAAAGAGCTACTCGAGGCACGGGGCAAAAATCATTGCATGTGATCTTCTTCAGTGCCTGATAACCGCCGCTAAATCGCCCATGTATGGAGGGGTGTCTTTTTTCCTTTTTTTTTCTCACAAGGATGACCGGAGAAGCCCAGAAGCTAGACAAAGGTCGTATATTCTTTCGCGTAAGCATGTAATCAACTTGTTCACTGGCCTTCCATTGGGACATCGAAACACAATAGGGGTGGCGGCTATTACCAGTATCGTAGATGTGTATCAGATGCGTGGCCACCGAAGCCTGGCCCGCAACTTGGGAACAGTTGCCAAAGCCCGCTTTGTGCTTAGTCAACATGGCTAGCAAGGCATCTGACTGGCCAGCCTTTAGGTCGGTACCGATGCCCCTCAGAGCGGGATAGAAACTGAAACCTGAGATGGGGACTGGCGCCGAAGAAGGACAAAGCACCTGGGATGAAAATGGGCTTGTGATCGGCAAGGGTCTCGACAGTGATCGTCTAGGCGGCAGCACCGGCTCTGCGGTCATGTTACAGACGGTAAGAAGAGTACCGTCACGCGAAAATTGGGCAAGACAAGAGACGATTAGAATGCCGCGAAAAACACAGCTGTGGAATGAAGCAACTATGGAGTAACTTTCGAGTGGCTGCCAGGACATCATTCTTACGAGGTCATCGAGACCAGAATGCAGGGTGTGTCTCTAGCCACAACTAAGTTCAAGCCTCAAAGTGAAGACTGAAAAGTGAAGTCTCAAAAAGTCCGAAATGAGCGTATGTATGCGCTGTGTTCGTGGCATGAATGACGAACTCACTGAATGAAATGAGAGCAGATGCGTCTAGGAAATCCAAGCTCAGAATAAGCTCATGAGTAGGTGAGGGAAACAATGAACTCAACATTTTGGTGGATATGGTCGATGAACACGTGAGCTGTGCACTGCGCATTGGGCTCGATCAAGACATAATTATCACCCTGCAAAAGAGGTCCCAGATAAGGCGCTTTCGTTTTCGGCAGGGGTGAACAAAGTTGCCACGAAGAACAGGCACGGCGCCGCCTGTATCGATAAAAGCTTGCACAGGAACAGCTTCAACAGTAGCAGACCGCATGTTGGCCGGCTGGTCAGGAGAAATTTTGGTGATTGATAGGAAAGAGTTTTGCCCAAAAAAACTGAAGCACTAGGTTTCTGAAGTGCAAATTGCTCGACAAGCCGGGAAGTAGGTTGAAGCGCTAACGTCGTGCTGTGGTAGGGCGTAGGGTAACAATAGCTAGCCGAACGGAAACTGTTGGACTGGACAGAGTAATGAAAGTTGGAGGTGGCTGGTACGGTACGGCATAATAGGAGTCAGGTCTACGAATGTTGTCTCGTTCTAACTAGACGTATCTTCATCTTTCGCCCGGCTAGCGTCGGCGGCTGAAGCTAGATATGTGCCCATGGATGTCGCAGTAGAAAAAAACCGAATCAGTAGGTTAGACGTCACAGCAGGTGCCCTAGCTCCCACTGCATTGAAGTGGCCATAGAGAGGGCCAGTAGACGCGGGTGTGCAGACGGTGAGCGGTAGCGAAGCAACAGTTGTGTTCATGGGCGTGGTCATGAATGCCACCTCTTCCTTCACTATCTCGAGCAAGTCGAAAGTCGGTAGTGGGAATCATGCATTATAACGACACCTCATTTCTTGCTCCTGAAGTTCATTCCGTATGATAATGCGGAGAAGAGCACGTAAACCACTAGTGGCGGGACGGCAAGGATCGCTGCATTCCTGGTGAAGGAGAAAAGAATGCAGCTCGTTCAGGCGCTGACACATGGGAATAAGGTCATGAATATTGGTTGGCGTCTTCACGACCCACCAGGTTCGGGCACTGCAGACAGACAAACGCTATGCGTAGATCACTCGGTGACGATCGTGTCTGAAATGCATTACACCGATGTACGCCGAGAAAAGAGTCGAAAATTCAAACAAGAGCTCGCTCGCTCTTATCGGAAGAGTCATTTGCGCCGCCATCGCTATTACGGCGGTGCTTCGCGTCATGTGCACAGCACCTGCAGCGCACAAATGTCCAGCAGCAGCGCGAACTCGGGGATTCGCCTGAAAGGCAGAGTGGATAGAACTGCCTCTGGGAAATGAGCTCCCCGCCTTTGAAAAAAAAAATACTGTGGGTCGCGGGGCTACAGAGCCTTCAGAGTGACTACAGAGAAGGAGACGGGCTCCGCTACGGGCAGCAAGCAGGGGATAATTGTTGCTTGCGCGCGCTGATCGAGGCGACGGGCGAGAGCAATCTGCTGCGGCGAGGTTATAGTTAGCCTCATGACACCATTGCGTTTGACATTTCACTTGCGTCTATTATTGGATCCGTTTTACCAATTCTTCCTTTAGAATGCTCCCTGGATGGCGGTTTACAGCTCTTTAGTGCATGAAAACATTTCCGACGGGTCACTCACCAGGACTGGGACACAAAGAGAAAACCTCGCGATGAATGATATCTGTGACGACGAAGAGCCGTATTTGATGGGTGATCTGCTGGGTCATTTTTTATCACTCGCCAATCTTGCTGACCGGATCAGCTAGTGGCAACAACCTTCTATTCGCTTATATTCCCCTTTTGTAGACGACTCCCTTACTTTTTTCGCTTCACAATTTCTTTCTTCCTCATCTGCTGCATCGCGTATGAGCAACTTCGATTTTCAAGTCTTAGACAGCGCGAGATACGTCGCATGAATGTACTGTCTGCGTTTGCTTAACTCCCATTAACTCCCACTTAATCACACACACACACACACACACACACACACACACACACACACACACACACACACACACACACACACACACACACACACACACACACACACACACACACACACACACACACACACACACACACACACACACACACACACACACACACACACACACACACACACACACACACACACACACACACACACACACACACACACACACACACACACACACACGCGACCTCTTGTGTGTGCGCGTGTCGTTCCTTTTGTATGTCCTACCTAGCTCCCAAAAATCATGTTTAGCAAAGTCCCACTAGGCGTAAATTATGGTGTGATCACCGTGATCAGCACCGCCGGCTTAATATTTCCAGAGTGGGATCAGTTCGATCTAGTGTGGCGGGCAAGTATTTTATATTTTATTAACCGACGAGCCAAGGGCTCCACGAAATCATTAACACCGACCAAATCATGAGGTTACACTACGGCAGCGTTGGTATGCCTTTAGCTGCGGTTCTATGACAAAGGACTGTTCTGTACCTTTCTCGTATGAGTAGACTGACTCTTGTTTCTTTTTTTTTGTCTCGAGTCTAGGTTTGTGCTGTGTCCACGTCTTTCTTCATTTTCGGTACACAGTTGCTTATTTGCCATGAGTCAATACCAACTCGTGCAGTTTTTCAACCTCTTTTGTGTGATACAATAAAGCATAAATTGAGCGAATACGAAATAAAGGTCAGTTGAATGTTGTGAGCTTGAAGTTTGTTCCATACTGTCTGCGGAGCTGGCATACCTTAAAAATGCATCATCATCATCATCATCATCATCATCATCATCATCATCATCATCATCATCATCATCATCATCGTCGTTGTCGTCGTCGTCGTCGTCATCATCATCATCACTATGTATATATTTGCCAAATATCGAGTGGACCTAGTCAAAAGGAGGGGAGGAAAGTTGTAGCGCTTTGTAAATTTTTTCTCAGTGGCCGAATTTACAAAATTTTTCGTTTGTAACAACTACTCGTAGTTAGACGGCCGTTTTTGCCAGTTATGTGTTCGCCGTCACTATTGCCTGGCGACTCTTTTTAAGAACCACTCTAGCATACGAAATACATCGTGAATTCCGTGTCACATTCCTGGAGTAGCTGTAGTTCGGTGAGAACAGCGGCACACTATTGCGTGTGTACGAGGTTGGATTATAAAATTGTCATCTGACAAAGTTGCCGACAGCGAGCTACTTGGCCAACCGCGAAACGAGTGTACGGTAGAGAAAATGGCTGACGTCACGAACCTCGCGCAGCTAAGCAGAAACTCGTGCGTGTCGTCTCCTCGGCTCCTGTCGAGCCTCCTAGCAGCTTGCAGCCGCCGAATGAGGCCGGTAAAGATATTTTGAGTCCTTCAAAAAAAGAAAAAGTGCCTAAAGAGTGGGCGCCATTACACACTTGAATTTTTCTTTCGTCGACTGTCTCTTTCTAACTCCTCACCAAGCTGCTCGATCCTGAATGCATGCGGACTATAGTATAGCGGTTGATGTTGGCGGTGGGCTCGGTGGGAAACGATTTCGGCTCCCAACCCTTTGGCGCGCACGAAGCCGAACTGCCGAAGGGCATGAAGTACCTACTGCTCTCTCGGTAGACTCTTTCTTTTCCTTCTCTATTCTGTTTCTCCTCGTCCTCTTAACGATGCTGCATATCATCACCGCGTGGCTCCGCATCCATCATGCAGTGCGGATGGGGCTGAGGTGGCTGGCGCGCTGCATGGAACGCTCTCCGCGGGCTTGAGGCACTAAGGCCTGCGCGCCACCGCGGAAGACGGGTTCAACGCGCCGATAAATCAAACCGAGCGCGCGGGCCTATAGCCGTACGCACCTTACAAGGCTGGCTCAATTATATTTTTGGGGCCGTCTCTTGTTGGGGCCGTTTCGCGCGGCCGCTTCTTATTTTTCCGCGAATATATCGCCAGCGCGGCGGTGGTGGCGGGTGCGCATATGCGGCCCGCCTATATAGCGGACGCGATTAGGGTAACGCCTTGTAGGTGAACGCGCACTCCGTAGGGCTCATGTCTACTATATATCGCGGTGAGCCTTTCCTGTCCCGGGCGTCGCGCTTAGTTTTGTGTCCTCTTCGGACCACCGTTCATTACAGCGGCAAAGAAAAACAAGCGAACGATTTGCTTCCTGGTCGAAGATTGTAATGGAAACGGCCTAATGGTACGATGAAAAGCGTCACGACGCCATTTCGTTCTGGTTTCACGCGGTTGACAAGTGTACAAGTAAATAGCGGCACATCCTGAGGAGTTCAATATTTCGGCAGTCAGCATTGCATAAAAAAGCCAAACCTACTGCGCTTCTTCGTCTTGAGCAGGTATTTGCATTTAAATACGGGTAGGTCTAACGGTCTTATCGTTTAAACGGGCAAACAGGTGTTGGTTGGAAGGGAAACACAGTTGGTGGGCCCTGCAACCTTTCAAGTGATTCGCCGCTCCTTGCCATGGCAAATCCACTCGTGCCGCGATAAGCTTTTTTTGAGCTAATCGAGAGTGCAGTGCGCGTGGTAAAGTAGCCACGAACGGCGCTGTCGTCGTGATCGCAAACGAACTTCTTTCTTCTCGTGCAATTCCTCTGCATTTTATCTCGCTTTCCGCTCCTCGCCAAGTGAGAAGAAATCAGGACGCATCACGGACCCGACGTCAGCGTCTATTGCTTTCTCCTCTGCACGCAGCAGCCCCCTCCCCACTCTCCTCCTCCCCTCTCCCTCATCACCCCTCGTTTTCTTTTTGTCTCTCGCTCCTTTGCTCGGAAGTGTTCGTATCCGTGCGGTACTGGCAAGTCAATCTGAGCGTGTAGGCAGCAGCGCGCACTGCTCCCGAGTTACCCCAAATCCGCGGCTTTCGCCTTTTTTCTCGTCCGCTCTATATTGTTCCGTCCGGCGACCCGTGGATGGTCAGCCACCGCGCGAGCTAGTGCACGCGATACCCGTCGAGGACGTTGAGCGACAGGCGGCGAAACCGGCGGCCTCCGAGGTCGGGTTTCGCAATTGTGAAGTCTGGTTAGACTTATGCCCGTCTCTACTGGGGACGCGAACAATAAATAACTTAAAAAAAGCGTATCAGTAGAATGGCCTGGAACGTCTGGCGGGTTTGACAGGCTGCTGAGGAAAGACCGCCCACGTCAGCGAGATTGAATTCTTGGCGAAGCTCGCGCTCCCGTAGGTCGGTCGCGCTGGGACAGAACGGTGCCGACAGGCCACTCGCAAGGTGTTTACTGCGTGACTTGACAACAAGGGTAACAAGGCAACAGTACATGTGTGCCGGCGCGCGGTGAACTGCGTCATGGAAATGACCCAAGTTATGCGCCTGTGCGTTATAAGGCATACTTCCAAAAGGTCTCACGCGGAAAAGCACTACCCCTGTTGAATGGCTAACCATGACGGTCACTGAGGTGATTACGAAACGAGAACCAAGGCAGCGGATACTCACCAGCTACACTTACTATGCAACATTTTGTCATTCCACAATGTTGCTGGTGCACGACTGTAAGTGCATAGCTTTGCTGTCGCGACACTGAAATGGGCCTGTAGATCCTTGCCTTGAATCGTTTACTACGAGTATAGCTGCTGTGTGCTCTTCTCAGCACCTGAAGATATTGCCGTTGGCAGCCGTACACTCTAAAAACAGTTGCACCCTTTGTGGTGTGTATTTGCCACACAACGATAATCGTCATCTATCTTGCGTTTCCTTTCTTGAAAACGCTGCGCTCGTTACTTTCCTGTCGAGAATGCTCTGTCATGCTGATAACGCGCATGCCTTTCGTGACATAGAAGTACTGGGCTTGCAGCGTTAAAGAAAGAAAATGCGGGCAAGACAGATGACGAATATTGTTGTGTGGCAAATATGAACCCCGAAGGGTGCAACGTTTTTACGGTGTACTTTCCTGCCGAGAGCGCTCTGTCATCCTGATAACGCGCGTGAGGTTCGTGACTTGGAAATACCGGGCTCGCAGCGTTAAAGGAAGGAAATGCGGACAAGACAGATGACGATTATTGTTTTGTGGCAAGACACCAACCAAAGGGTGTAATTTTAAGAGTGTGCACTCTTGTTTATAAGTGTACACTCGCTACAGTCAATTCGGCCGCTGGGCTCTATGGGAGTGTCCGCTCTTGTTGAATATCTTTCTCTGTGGTAAGATTCTAACGCAAGCACCAGCGCAGCGGTTGCAGCGGAACGGACGGCCGGCCCACGAACAGAAGGCAAGCGCTTCGGAATGGCAATTACACTAGCCTCACAACGGTTCGGAAGCATGTCAGAGTTTAACTCGGGAAGCGACGACATCAAGTTGTATTTGAAAATGATTGAAAACTTTGCAGCACTTAACGAGGTCCCGGAGACAAAGATGCTGAGATTGTTCTTGAACGTAGTAGGAAGTACAGTGTACAGGGAGCTCCAGAAAATTCTGGTTCCTGACAGCCCTATATACTGACAAAACCTTCGCAGAAATACCAGGAGGTTCTAAAACAACACTACAGTCCAGAGTACTCGTAATCGCCGAGCATTGCAAGTTCAACAAACGCACGCAGAAGGAAGGAGAATGCCTCAAAGACTTCATGACAGAACTTAAGCATTTGGCGCATAAATGCGAGTTCAAGGCGTTTCTGAACGATGCGTTGAGGGATCGACTCGTGGCAGGATTACGCGACCATGAGACTCAAAGGATATTGTTCACAACGGAAAAATTAACCTTTGAAAAGGCGTGCAAGATTGCGCTTGAAAAGGAACTTGCTGCGAAGCAAACTAAGGAGCTACATTCCCAAACAGAATGCTTGACCGATGTGAATGTGGTCCGAAGAAAAACGGAAGCGACAGCTAGGCCGTAGCCAGGCCGTCGGGACGTAAAGAAGAAAGGGGGCAAAAGGAAACTACATGTTTATCGCTGTGGAAAAAGGCACGACTGAGACAAGTGCAGTATCGCAACGCGCACGTGCCGCGCACGTGCAAAGACAGGGCATCTGCAAATGACGTGCCGAGAGAAGAGAAGCCGTCCGATGAACTACGCTGAAGCGACAGACGAGGAATCGGAGGATCCCCATACATATCACGTTGTGCTTTGTGTTAGAGATGAAAAACGAGGCTACAAAGATTCCTTGCAGATTGAAGGGAAGCGTATATCTATGCTTTTGGATACGGGCGCAGCTGTGATTGATACCTGAAGATACATTCAAGCAATTGTTTTCGCAAACTGAATGCATATCGACAAAGGAGAGCCTGTGAAACTGAAAGGAAAAGTGAATGTAACCGTTGAGCATGACGGCTGCAGAACTGAGCTTTCGCTACATGTAGTAGAGGACCAGGGAAATGCAATACGGCTGCCCTTCTAGGTCGGGATTGGCTTGAAAGGTTGCAACTGGAGTGGAATACCGTTAGTGCTGTCACCGAAAATGCGGACGTTAATTCTCTGCGGGAAAATTTTCCGGAAGTTTTCCTTGCGACACCAGGAGTAGTTCGAAACTTCGAAGCCAAAATAGCCATAGACCCAAATTCTACGCCTGTGTTCTGCAAAGCCAGGTCTATATGCCTTTCGTAACTAAAGAAGCAGTGGGCGAAGAATTTCGAAAGCTGAAGCGTCAAGACATCTTAAGGAAGGTAACTATACGAGCAAGTGGGCGACTCCCATCGTACCGGTTCCGAAGCGTGGTGGCGCAATCAGAATCTGCGGAGACTACAAAGTAACAATCAATCAAGTTACCTGCTACCGCTTCCTGTGGATTTATGCTCGATGCTAGCTGGTGGGAAAGTATTTTTTGTCTGCTGTACTTATCCTCGGCGTACCAACAAGTGACTCTCAGTGAAGATTCCAAGCCACTGCTAACGATAAACGCACATAAAGGCTTGTACGAATTCCGAAGGCTTCCATTTGGAATAGCCAGCGCACCGGCCTTATTTCAGGCCATGATGGACAAAGTCTTTGAAGGAATTTCTAACGTCGGATGCTATATAGATGACAACATCATCACTGGTCACACTACAGACGACTGCTACATAACTGCCACAAAAGTACTGAAAGGACTCGGCGACCACAACATAACACCGAAAGAAGAAGAATGCAGTTTTTTTTTCGTGATTATGTTGTCTACATAGGGCACAAGGTTTCGGAGGAGGGCATCTACCCCACCGCTGAAAAGATAAAGACATTGCGAGATGCGCCAGATCACAGCAACATCACAGAACTCAGGACCTATACTTGGGTCTTTTAAACTTCTATGGAAAGTTCCTGCGGTATTTGGCAACTGTAGTAGCACCACTTTATGAGCTTCTTCAAGAAGGCCACAAGTGGAAATGGACGCAACAGTGCAAGAAGGCATTCGAAGCAACTAAGAAAATGATTGTGAACAGTGAAGTGTTAGCCTTCCAACGAGGTCAGAAAGCCAATCGGACTTAGTTGCAATTCTTCCGCTTACGGCTTGAGAGCTGTGATTTTCCTGAAATGCCTGACAGCACAGAACGACTCAACGCATTCGTTTGACGCACTTTAACCAGCAGTGAATGTAACTATGCTCAAGGGGGAAAAGAAGCCCTCGCGCTCATATTTGTTCTGTGACGATTCCATCGTTACTTGTATGGGCGCAAGTACCGAACCATCACCTCTTCTTGGGCTTCTTGGGCGTGATAAGCCGCTGCCATGTTTAGCGGGCGCCCGAATGCACAGATGGCCACTGACGTTAACAGCGTGTCAGTATATGATCTCAAGTTCCGAAACGGCAAGAAAATGGACGTCGCTGATGCATTATCACGGCTACCGCTGTCTACAGGTTCAGGCAACGACGAGCCGGAGTGTTTGTCTGTATTTAATAATAATAATATTAATAATAATAATAATAATAATAATAATAATAATAATAATAATAATAATAATAATAATAATAATAATAATAATAATAATTTATTTACTTAACGTGCCCAGGAACAACATGACATCTGGGTCTTGTACAAAGAGCAACAACAGCAATATTAATAATGCTTTCTGACGATGACGAGATTGGTCTTTGCTAATTTTCCTGCTGTCCGCTGTTCGGTTATTTATTAAGTTATATTTAGCTCACTGCTATCCCAAAAGGGAGCAGGAGGGTCTCGCAATTTTACATGCATAGCTGTTATGGGCTCTCAAAAGTAGAAGGCCTTCATCCTCGTTTTCGTTCTGTGAGGGCACAGCGCGCTCGGCACAGGTGTTCTCTGCATAGACTGCAATGAGTTCCCTAATGGCCTGGCACGCTGCACATAGGAAGTGTTCTTGTATAATACAAAGGAAGACCACGCACATTATATATGTACAAGTTGGTTAACTTGGTTTCTTCAACTCTCGTCGACCGGTCTCGTGCGCATCACACATGACTTCGCAGTTTTTGCCGTGAGTGCCGTCGCCGTACGTGGTGAACAAGAGCGCGAGCAGTATGCTTCTCCCGCCGAGTGGATCGGCTGCTGGTTACCATGTAGTGCAGGTCGTCGCGGAGGCGTCCATTTCTTTCCTTGTTTGTGCTGTGTGAAGCACTATGTTGCTTCCGCAGCGCATCATTCTATAGTAATCCCTGACCAGAAACCCATTACGCATACAAATGGTGCTCCGCGAAGCAACCGCACAGACTTTGAGAGACGCCGCGCATGAGACGGCTAGCCGTTAATAACCCCGACCACCCGCTGCTTCCTCAACGTGCGCGGCAGTACAAGTAAACGCGAACGTCGTTGCATCCGAATCTCATCAAAATGCGGTCGGCACTGCCGGGGATCGAAACCCGTCGTATGTCTCCCGTGCTCAGCAGCAGAGTCGGCCAACGCCGACGGCTCGCATGTGCACCCAATCAGTTATGGTCAAAGCTAGGACCCACGTGTCTCCTGTCATTCGGATAAGCGCATGTATCTTTCCAACTGTTTGCATTTTAACAGCACCTCGTGCAGACCATACGATGGTCAGATGCAGAATATGCAGAGATACTCAACACTAAAATGAGCCCAAAAGCGGAGTGTTCAGAGCACGCCGGAAAGGCTAGTAAGGTCAGAATCAAACACGAACGCAGGCTACAACGAAGTTTCACGACCAGGGTCAGGTGCGAATAATTCTGCACTTCAAGTGAGCCGAGCGCGAAGCGCAAGAGTTATGGATCGTGGAAGTCGTATCTCGAGGGTTTTGAAACGGCAGCACTCCCCCGACCCCAACGTTTTTTGTGCCATTGATATATGGTTATAGCTATGCCATCGTACTGAAAGTGGCATGTGCTCTGAGCGCAGCATCGATAGCTGCAGTGTGAAAGGCAATCAATCAATCAATCAATCAATCAATCAATCAATCAATCAATCAATCAATCAATCAATCAATCAATCATGCTTTTGCTTTATACTTTGCATACTGCAACAGTTAATTACTAGCACGGTTCCGGCAATATAAGCCCCCCGGGCAGGGTGTTTCATTTAACGACAGTTCTTGTTTAGGGAAAAACAGTTGGGGTGAAGGCGATTGTGGTTGTTTGGTGATGTTTTTATAGCCCCGTCATAACATGATTATCTGCAGCCACGGAACACGCGAGCCGCGTACAGCGCTATTCAAAACCTCAGGCCAGAGCGCCAAGCATCCCTCGTTCTATTACACATTGTGCAGCGCGACAACTCACGTGAACAGAAATAATTATGAAAAATAATTATGCGTGAACTCTCAAGGTGAAGGAATATTAGTGAAAGGAAGGTTGGCATCTGTAAGGTGAACGCCAAAGCTTCTTATATACTTCGCGACAAGAGGCCCTATCTGCTCTCCTACGCATCATCACATTCCCCCCCCACCCTCCCCCCCATGCTCATCATAATTCTAAAAAAAAAAACGTAGTTATGCTGACGAACAGTAATACTAGAGGTTGACTTCGACGATACATCGCAGTTCTTTTTTCTTGTATGTGTGTGTACCACGTGTTCGAGCGAACATATGATGCAATACAATAGACTACTGTTAAGACAAACGAGGTTATGACAAATTTTCGGACATGCGAAACAATGTGTGAACATTTGGCTGTTCCCATAAACCCTACAGGAGAAAAAAAGAAAAGAAAAAGAAGCAGTTTAACAGGTACAGTTAACTCGGTTCAGCCCAACTTCTGTGGCCGTCAGTGGCGCCTGCGACTCGACTCAGCGAGAGACCCGGATCGGCAGTGCTGGCGAAAGCAACGCCGCGAAACTCGACGAATCCTGCGAGTGCTCGAAAAAACGCCGTCTGCGCCACTTTCGCGGGACGCGGACTCATTGTCTGCATAGCGACTAGTTCTGATCGGCACAGTCGTGTAGAAATATCCGCGTCGTAATTGTTGGATGTACGTTGAGCTAGCGAGTGAGGTGAGTAGCGACGACATTCAAAAGGCCGACACTTCTCGTAAGTGCGCCACTTACAAAAGCGCACTGTCAGGGATCACAACAGACGAGGTACGCGTTACGAGACTGACGCCATTAATAATAATAATAATAAAGGCCGACATCACACCCACCCGCGCTTGAAGGGGAGAGAGCAGACGAAGGAGCCAGAAAAAGACAGGCAAAGAGAGGAAAAGAAGAGGGCTAACACTACAGAACCATACAAAAGTGCAAGGCTGACACCATACAGAATCATTAATCAAGCCAGTCCTCGAGGTGCCTCTGCAGAGTGCATAAAGCGGGGCTTTGTACCATGCAAATGTCTCCTTTTGGTTTTCTTTTATTTCGATATGTTTTGTCTCGTTAATATTTGCGTGCATATAAAATGGTAGAGAATTCGATTTTTGTGTCTCACTTCTGTTGAGACGAACGTCTGATAGAACAGACAGATTTTCATGGTCCCTCCGAGTTCGTCTTAATAAGAAGAAGCTGCACTTAAAAACGACGTAGTAGAAATAAAGATGTTACTTTTGGGGGGGGGCGCCGACGGACATGGCAAATTCAGTGATAGTTGCTAATTAACTATTTAAGGGACTAAGTTTTGCTCAGCAACTTTGAAATAATTACTTAAGGCACTGGTTTCACCTGCTGAGCCGAAGCCGGCAAGAACACGAGGCAAATCGAGTATGCGGAAAATCCGAGATTATCATCAATTTAGCACCACATTCGTCTCAAAAACATCTCACAAAACATATTTGTGTCCCATGTAGTTTCATGAAAAGGTGCACGGGACGGCTTTACTGGTAAATAAGCGGAACTTCAATTCGTTTCGGTGTAAGCTTGCGGAAAGTTATTTAGGAACGTGTGCTAACATTGGGATAGGAAGGAAGCAGGAATAGACAAAGACAGGGAGGTTAGATAGTTCTCAAACCGGCTGGCTACCCTGTGCTGGGGAAATGGGCTAAAGGGAATAAAAGATAACAGAAAATAGACGTTACAAAAAAGAAGAAAATGGAAAGGAGAATACGGCACTCCGCGAGAAGCGCAAGAATGCTCTCAAAGCCTTCTGTACTGAGAACGGTCTCGGGCGGTGTCCCAGGACCGTTTCCTCCGAGAAAAGGCGTTTGTCAAGACTATCCAGCACTCTTGAAAGTTCCTTCTTGGGCGCACTAAAGCGGGGACACTCACAGAGAAGGTGGGCGGGCGATTGTTTCCTCGCAACTACAGTTATCGCATGTAGGGCTGTTGGCCATTCTGATCCGAAATGAGTATGCATTCGTGAAGGCCCCGCCAAGCCACAAGTGGCACAGAAGTCTCTTTAGCTCTAGATAGTCCTGACAGAAGACGTAGCCATAGATTAGGACCCAAGTTGTGGAAACGAGCGTTGGTAAATTCCGTCGAGTTCTACTGCGCAAGTGTAAATTCACTAGCGAGCGAACGAAGACCTGTAGCTGTGTCTATTCTGGATAACGGTATAGCTACACAGGGGAGGCCATCATGAACAGATCGGGCGGTCTCATCGGCATGGTCGTTTCCGCAGACACCGCAATGTCCCGGTATCCATTCATAAAGTATGTTGCGTTTTTTCTCAATTGCGCGGTGATGAAGAAGTCTTATGTCAGCGACTAATTGTTCATTTGGTCCATGACGAAATGAAAACATAATGCACTGGAAAGCGGCCTTGGAGTCGGAGAAGATTCACCATGTCTGTGACGGTTCTTCAATTACGAATTCTAGAGCAGCATGGAGGGCGACGAGTTTTGCAGCCGTCGATGATGTAAAACGCGGTGTCTTGAATTTTATGGTGACGGACTTCGGAATAACCACTGCTCCTGCTGCACTTGCAGAAGAAACTGAACCATCCGTGTAAAGGTGAAGGCGTCCGCTGTGGTACCCGTGATCACTGGTGGGCTTCTGTTCAGCAATTACAACGCGTGTTTTAAACAAATGTATTCTGCAAAAATACGCTAAGAGGAGGCAGTTTCATGAACGCTTTCCCTTTCATCTACATCAAGGTTATGGATTGAAAAGTAAATAGCTGAACCCTACTTAAACAATAAAAAGTTAATAACTGATTTAGCAAATGTAGAAGTGAGGGAACTCTAGCAAGGTTTAAAACAGTCCGAAACCTGCTTAGCCGTGAACTAAGACCGGCAAAAGTAGCCTATTGTAAAAATCGTTTTGATCACTTTTCTGGGAACCCAAAATAAGGATAAAAACAACCTTATTATTTGCTAAATGGGCGTCCACAAACCATGGCCACATCAAGCTTGCCTAAATGTAAATGGCGAAGAAATGAGGATGCGAAACTGGCTACGGTATTCAATAACTTTTTTCTTTTTCTTTTTTATGAGATAAGCAAAAGCATGGTACAAATCCTTCCGCCTACTTCACAAAAAAAAAAGTTATTGAATACCGTAGCCAGCCTCGCATCCTCATTTCTTCGCCATTTACTTTTAGGCGTCCATTTAAGCGTCCAATTATCCTCGTCATGCAAGTGTCTCTGTGAAATTTACCCTTACGTTGAATTAAACTCACCTCGCGTTGCGGAGCAAGAATTCTCGTCTGCGTCTTCTTAATAAAATTTATTGCACTAACCCGGAACTTAAGGAGCAACTTGTACTTCGTCCGTCTTACATTTCGCGTCACGTGATGACCATCAGCCCAAGGTTGGAGTGGCGATGTGCCGCTCGGGTGCTTACCTGAACTCCGTCATCCCGCGCGCCAGTACAGCATGAAACCATCTCCCTGCCTCAATCGCTGCTATCAGTGACAGTACCAACTTTAAGAAAGTGTGCCACAACCGTATCACATCTTCACACTCCTCTTTGTAATGCCCTATGGGCCTTGGAAGTATTGACAATAAATAAATAAAATTTACACTCCAGGCGCATTTCAATTCTTAGGAGAAAGGCTATCGCAGTCCTTGTATTTAGAATCAACCGATGAACGCGAAGTTGTTTGCATATGTAGAAACGTGAGGGATATAGCTACCCTTGACCTGTGTGAAATACAAAGCGGGCCGATAAAACATGTGCTATCAATAATCGCGCCATGCCCCGCGTTTAATTATAGCACCCCAATGTCGATTGGACAATTTCCCACCGGAATGCAACTTTCTAGGGTGACTGCAGTTTATAAAAATGGTGATAGAAATGTACTAGGAAACTACCGACCAATCTGTGTGCTTCCACATTTTTCGAAGAGACTAGAACATGCAATTCATAGCCGCGCCCAGATATTTCTGTTAAAACGCTCTATGTATAATAAATGGCTCCCAGTATGGATTCATCCCACAAACGTAAACAGAACTCGCTTAGCTCTTCCAAAAAAGAATACATTTGAGAAAATATTGCTAAGCAGCTCCTTACTTTAGATATCTTTATACGTTTCAGTAAGACACTCGGCATTACAACTCATACGATACTTTTTGCTGAACTCCAACACCATGCCATCCCCAGCCAAGTTCTTGATGAAGTCGTCTCTAAGTTTCAGACAGCAATATGTTGTAATGAACCACGGCACTTCTGACCATATAAAATTTCCTAGCGGTGTTCCCCAGGGTGGCAATTGAGAGCACCTACTTTTTAATATTGTCACGTGGTGGTGACGTTGAAGAACACAGTAGCAATACTGTGAAAGACGAAATTAACTTTTATTGGGCGAACCTGTGCCCACAAAAACAGGCTACACTTATAGCACAACCATAGCGGCGAGAACGGTCGGCGATCGTCGAAAATCTGATCGGCGGGTCCAGCGCGTCGGCTTTTATACATCAATCGTCGAATGTTCCAGATTAATCTTTGGGACCCGCGTGCCTTCCACAAAGTTCTACACCATTCTCGTCAGGCGATGAAATCAGATAACATAAGGTTCGGCGACAACAGACAGCGGATAGAAGCATCGATAACTTTCCAGAAACTTCGGATACATGCAGGCGCGTCCCGCGCTGTGCGATAACATTTGTTAGGCGGCGAAAAGTGGTCGCCCGATAAAGATAAGTACACGTGTCAATATTTATGCCAACAGCATCTTAAATAGCCATACATTGGCGAAGTGTGTTATATACCCTGACGGCAACACCATTCTGATAGCCTCATCTGACCTAAACGAAATAGCTAACACAGCAAACTAGATACTGTGCACGCTGGCAAAATGGGCCGCAGTGAAATCCCTCACAATAAACAAGAGTAAAAACCAAGGCGATGATTTTCCACCCAAAAGGTGAATAAATGAGCCGCCCCCCTCCTTTTGTCGAATACCATGATTAAGTATGTTAAGACATTTTGGTCCCTTGCCATTATATTCACGCCAATGACGTCATGGAACGCATACGTTACTCACATTAGCGTTAAGATAGCTAGAGTTGGAGGTCTGATCTCATGCAACAAACATTTATTGTCCACTATCACTAAACAGTCCAAAGTACTACGCGTTTTTCTACACTTAATTAAGTTACGGTTTTCTGGTCTGAGGTCATACCACAAAAGCCAACATCTTAAAAGTTCAAGTGTGACAGAAAAATATGTCGCGAGTAATAGTTAATGGTTCTTATGATTCAGAAATGGGACCAATTTACTTGGAATACAAAATCATACCTGTGAACTGCTCCTCTGATTATAAATTTACTTGGTCTTATAAAAGACATATAACAAATAATAAACGAGAAGAAAGGGGCTTAACCGAGGGGCCCGATTTTTATTACTCATATCATAAGAAGCCAATAAACACTGACACCAAGGACAACATAGCGGAAATAACTTGTGCTTAATAAATGAAATAAAGAAACGATAAATTAATGGAAATTGAAGTGCATGAAAAAACAATTTGCCGCAGGTGGGAACCGAACCCACAACCTCCGCATTTCGCGTGCGATGCTCTACCAATTGAGCTACCGCGGCGCCGTTTTGCCATCCACTTTCTTGGGTATTTATGTGTCCTAGTAGAACCCTGGGAGTGTTAGCCAGCGCCACCACTCACAGACCTTGGCGGCGGACGTGGAACCTCCTTTTTGCCGCAGGCGTCACGAGAACGTGATCTTTTTGGGTGAAGGCAACTGGTCAATAAACCCACGTATGCTACCTGAAGGCATCAATGTTACCGAGTTCGAGACCCTCGTTATGTAATAAACGACAAGAAAGGGGGTTAACCGAGGGACCCGATTTTTATTAGTCATGTCATAAGAAGCCATCAAACACTGACACCAAGATCAACATAGGGGAAATTACTTGTGCTTAATAAATGAAATAAAGAAACGATAAATTAATGGAAATTAAAGTTGATGAAAAAACAACTTGCCGCAGGTGGGAACGAAGGTTGCGCTGGCTAACACTCCCAGGGTTCTACTAGGACACATAAATACCCAAGAAAGTGGATGGGAAAACGGCGCCGCGGTAGCTCAATTGGTAGAGCATCGCACGCGAAATGCTAAGGTTGTGGGTTTGGTTCCAACCTGCGGCAATCGTTTCTTTATTTCATTTATTAAGCACAAGTAATTTCCCCTATGTTGTCCTTGGTGTCAGTGTTTGTTGGCTTCTTATGATATGACTAATAAAAATCGAGCCCCTCGGTTAACCCCCTTTCTTCTCGTTTATTACATAACGAGGGTCTCGAATCCGGCAACATTGATGCCTTCAGGTAGCATATGTGGGTTTATTGACCAGTTGCCTTCACCCAAAAAGATCACGTTCTCGTGACGCCTGCGGCAAAAAGGACGTTCCACGTCCGCCGCCAAGGTCTGTGAGGGGTGGCGCTGGCTAACACTCCCAGGGTTCTACTAGGACACATAAGTACCAAAGAAAGTGGATGAGAAAACGGCGCCGCGGTAGCTCAATTGGTAGAGCATCGCACGCGAAATGCGAATGTTGTGGTTTCGGTTCCCACCTGCGGCAAGTTGTTTTTTCATCCACTTTAATTTCCATTAATTTATCGTTTCTTTATTTCATTTATTAAGCCCAAGTAATTTCCCCTGTGTTGTCCTTGGTGTCAGTGTTTGTTGGCTTCTTATGATACAAATAATGACATTTCTATTCAAGGTGTATCATTTCAACGTTATAAAAATCCCTGTACAACAAAAAAATCGGATACCTTTATATTACCAAAGTGTACAAATTATAGCTTTGCGATACTTAAGTATACTATGCTGCCAATATCTGTAACAGCATCCGTCTGTGAGCACATGAGAGCTATGTCCTTTTCTGCAATTTGCGATCATTACTGTAAATGACCTCTTAAATGGTCTAGTAATTCTCTTACTATTGCGTATTGTCGTAGATGCATAATTGTACAAATCGTTTCTGTAATGCACATTAGCTGAATTTGTTTCTTCGTGTTTTTTTCTTCTTTTGGCCTGTACATGTATATGAAATAATTAATATTCTTTGTAATCAGTTAGACTTATTAGTTGAATTGTGTTTCATTGTAAACGAAAAAAAAAGAAATGTTTTGCTTTAGACAGTGCAATTCGTTTTGCAGCTTTGTATGGAATGCAGAACGACTGTCACACGTAACTTTGTATCATGCGCTCACACTGTCCTACTGTAAGGGGTGACGAGGATAGTCAAGCGTTGGTTAGCACTGCTTTTTTCCTCACAATCCTCAGTTTCTTCTCTGAAACTGATATAAAAGGTGTACTGAACTGGGAATGAAACTGATTTACAGCGCTATCCGACTCTAGAACAATCCCTCAGAGTGGGTATGCGCCGCCTCAGCAAAGCGTCCAGCCAACTAATCACGCTGGACACGTGTGAGATGGATTTGTTACAACGGCAGGGGCGAATCTGCAGCCAGCACCGTAGTTGCTTAGCGCGCGGCTAACACCGGAACATCGGTCAGCAGCATGGGTATGAGGAGAGGACCCGTCGTTGGGGTGCTATGGCTTTGGCGTTGGGCTGCTAAATCCGGGTTCGCGGGTTCAACTCGCGGCCACGGCGGCTGCATTTCGATAGGGTCGAAATGGAAAGACACGCCGATTTGTACCATGCATTGGGTGCACGTTGAAGAAACCGAGGTGGTCAACATTAATCCGGAGCACCCACTACGACGTGCCTCATAATTATGTCATGTATTTGGCATGTAAAGCTCCAGAAATTAATTTTTAATGAGAAGAAAGGGGGTGGGTTAAATATGATAGAGAGTGAGGGACACGAAGAAGTGAAGGAGTGCGTGAAGTTGACAGCTCTACTCAGACTGAGAGAAGGCGCCCACAAAGGGCTAGACACTTAGGTGGCGACAAATGTCACTGCAGCTGCTGTGTATCGCGCCTTGATGCGAAGCCGCCGTGCTAGCAGTAATGTGCGGTAGGAACATGTGAATTTGCATTTTCTGGCGAAAATGTTGGCGTGTTGTTTCACGCGCGCTGTACGTTTATCGCAGTGAGTCTGAAAAGGAGATGCGCGGGTCTTGTAGGCGACCGTTCTGTCGAAATGCTTTTCGCGGATGCCGGAAAGTACGCTATAGGACGACTTCATGGTCCGCCTACAGTGCAGACGCACCCGGAGTTACTGTGCCACGGCCGCTCGATGGAGTTTCATGAAGTGGCGGTGCTAGGACTAAGAAAACCAGCCCGGCCACTTCCTGTAGACAACGAAAACTTCCTCTGACGCTACCCTACAGGATACTATCTTGCCGAAAAAACACACTGTGTTGCCGCGTGCGTGACTTTTTGTTGAGATCACGCAGGGATAGTCATCAATCATTCGCCAACTCAACGCAGACTCCAACGTAATGGACTACAGACCCCGTTGTACTATGTGCCCTGTTTCAGATCGGATCGTCCGTTTATGCCAACGGCCCTTCGTAAGTGTTGCCGCTGTTGACGTGTTGTGCTCAGGAATAGTTGCTTGTGGGATAATCAGTTGATTATCCCACAATCAGTTGATGTGCATATCTTCGCCATCTCCACCTGTGTGCGTACGTGCGGGCGCACGCGTTCGTGTGTCTGAATTTGCGCCAAAGTATACATTGTACATAGCGAGTCTTATATTTCTAATAGCGAGCCTTTAATCGCATAAATGAAGCCATGCTCCCTCACAAGAACATCCCAGAGGAAAAGAAGGCGCGGTCACTATAAGAAGCACGGCGACGAGTATTATTATCATTCGGTGATGTTAGCTATATGTATTTTTTTATCCTTACACGCTCTGTTTCTTTAGACCCTTGCGGGAGCGCGATTTGATCGAATTATCCGAAAGGTCGAATTAACAAACAGCGGCAAAATGAAAGAATTGATTTTTTTATTGCTTGAAGTAGTCTGTAACATTTGTCCAGGTGGAGGACGAAGTCAAAGACAGGGTGCAATCGATATAAACGTGTGTGCTGGAAGCTCGGTGTGTTGCACAACTATTCTGTGGCATCATTTGCAAGCATTCGAAGTTTCGCTGCTGCATCTGTTCTTGACAGTTGGTTCGTGCACGCCGTCTTCATGAGCAGATGGAGCAGCTTCATCGACATGTTCGTTGTCCATTACACCAGTGGCTAGAGAGCCACTGAAATGTGACGTCGTGCCCTTTCTCCACAGCACGATGAAGGAGGTTTAGGATTTCTAGAACTAGTTGTTCGTAGGGTCCACGGTGTAAGGCGCAAAGCAAGCATGCAGAGCTGCTTTGTAGTCACCGAAAACACTCCAATTTTGAGGTGGCTCCTCACGAATTATGTGAAGTGTGCTACGAAGAGCAGCAAGCTCTGCGGCCTGTCGATATCGCCTGATAAGATGTCTTAAGCTTTACGGTGGTGACTTTCGCAGGAAAGACCACTGGTCCTACAGACCCGGCCACGGTGGTTGAACCATCAGTGTACAGATGGGTATGATCGTTGTATTTTTTGTACAGGAAGAGCAGCAAAAGTTGCTTGAGAGCTGGTGATGAGAGTCGTGTCGTCTTTCGAATTCCTGGTATTGTCAGTCGAACTTGTGGCTGTACCAAGCACCAAGGGTGAAATAGAAATCTTGCTGCAGATGCGTAATCTGACCGAAGGTATACACGATAAGGCAGTATCGTCTGACAAAAACAGGCGCGTGGTCGGTCTTCAGGCAGTGAGGCGAGATAGTGAAAAGGGGCGCAAGCAAGGTGCCTGACGTGCATTCTGAGTGTTTCTGTAACAATGTGAATCACGGCTGGGTAGTCATGCGCACTAGCAGTAGCTTCAGCTGTTGATGTAAATCGTGGCAGCCCTAGGCAAATCCTAAGCGCCTGGGCCTGAGTACTTTCGATTCTGCGGATATTAGTTCTGCAGGTATTGGTCAGCATTGGCAAGCTGTACCTCAGATACCTGAGAAAGAGCGTCCTGTCCAGTTGCATCATCACGTGTACTGAAGTACCCCAGGTTTTCTTCCAAGAAACTTGCAAAAGACCACAGATGGCTGTCATGCTGTTTTTTTTGGGTAGGCCACATGGGGTCTCCAACAGAAGGTCAAGGTCGATGATTACCCCAAACCGTCTGCGCGTCTTGACATAAAAAATATTTTGTCCATCGATAGCTATGGTGTACAAAGTCATTGGTTTCCGGCTAAGCGCGACCAATGCATATTTTTCAGGGGGAATCTTGAGGCCTTATTCGTTAAGGCACGTCGATATCAACATCGCAATTTCTGGAGCCTTCGACGTACCTGAACACGTGTCACCCCAGGTGCCCAGACGCAGATGTTGTCGGCATAGGTTGACAACTTCACCGTATTTGGTATAGGCGATACAGCGCAAAGAGGCAGTCACTCGCGACCGCGCTGGCCCGTCTTGACGACCGGCCGCTTTCGGAGCAGACAGTCCTGAACGGCAGCCTATACTGTCGTCACACAAGTAGGTCAAGGCAATCTTGAAGTTTTTGCGTTCGAGTGGCCTACTGAGAGACTATAGTTATCACGGACGTTGCACACATCCTCTATTTATTTATTTTTCGTGCCTTTGCTTTATCTCTCCGCTATTCTATCCGTCTTTCATTTCACATTACCCTTCCCCCAGTGCAGGGTAGCAAACCGGACTCCCTTCTGGTTGACCTCATTTCCTTTCCCATCCCATTTCTCTCTCTTTCTCTCTCACTTGATGATCGAGCGACTTGTTGTTTATCAAGTGAACTGAACTCGAAGAGCGAAGTTCGGAATATTATTTGCAGTTTTAAGCACCGAGGACATCTTACGGTCAGGCATGATGGCGCTTCAAACTGAGTTGCCCCTCCCAGTCTAAAAGCCACGTCCAGGCGGAACGAAGCCTCGAATGCGAGCGGCTCCACGCCATAAACGTCGCGTTCACGCGTGTTTACGCTTCACTCGTGTTCACAGCCGTATTTGGCACCCATCACGTTGACCGGAGCTCTTGCAGGCGATCAGTTTTGTATTCTTTTGATTTTGTTCAACTGACTTACGAAACCTGAGCGCACGACGGTGAGCTGCGCGGGTCAGCTGGAAGAATGAGGCGAGGATTGACAGAGGCGGCGGCGGCGGCGGCGAGTTCGCCGCTATGGAACGATGCAGTGGGGCCGCTGTTCGCTCGAGAGCCGTGCCCGAAATTCCTTGCTCTGACAGCGGCGCAGAAAACAGCAGCAACTTGAAAAGCGGTGGCAACAACCCTATTCATCGCGGTTGGCGACCCACTCTAGAGAAACCGCTTAGGTATAAACTCGTACAGTCTGACAACGAGAAGGAGGAGAACTGAGGAAGCGAATAAGGATATGAAAAGTGGAAATTTACTGCGCGTTTCGGTCCGTACTGCGTGTAATGTTGAGTTTAAGCTAACAAAATCAAGGAATTGTTCGTCAGGTTTCACAGCTCGGTGGTATGAAAACTGGTTCAGCCACCGATGCCGATTGTCCCGAGAGAAACTGACTCATATTGCCAACATTGATCTCGTTTCCTTTGCGTACTATCTGCGTTCTTCATTAGGCAGCGAATGAATATTAGAAGTTGGCGCCTTTATAGCGGCACCGGCTACTCCTTGTCACTTAGCAAAGGGAACAAATATGCGCAAAAAGGGAGAATTATGACACGAAATGTGGCACTCAGTAGAACACCAGATGAATAAAGACTATAGAGTCTAACAGCACACGAATCGCAAAGTTTTGTGCATGAGTTCAGTACACATTTGCGTATATAAAGACAGATATATTTAATAGCCAAACACACAACACATGTAATTTCCGCTTCCATGCATCCGCTTCCAGCCGCTTCCATCCATCTATCCATCCATGGAGGAAGGAAAAAGATAGGAGAGAGCGTTACGTCACGCAGCCAGCCTTGCCAAGCTAACGCTCCGTGACGCGTCCCTTTGCTCAGTGGATTGCTCAGTGTTGGCCGAACACGTGACCCCTTGCATTGAGATCACGGAGTAAGAATCGAGATTTGCAGACACGTTTGGTGCCCGGTAGTTGGTTCTTTACTCTATGGGTAGTTATTAATCGATGAGCGCGCAGCCGGCAGCTACTCGGCTGCGCAGCCTGTATCTATGGTCACATTTTGCCTGTATCTTTGGTCACGTGCTGGGACGACCTTCTTGGCTTCAATCGCGTTGCGCGATGCTCCCTACTATCTTTTCCTTCCATCCACTCCTCCATCTATCATCATCGTCCACTGCAGGACGAAGGCCTCTCCCTGCAATGTCCAATTACCCCTGTCCTGCGCCAACTGATTCGAACTAGCGCCTGCAACTTTCCTAATTTCATCACCCTACCTAGTATTCCGCCATCCTTGACTGCGCTTCCCTTCTCTTGGCATCCATTCTGTAACTCTAATGGTCCACCGGTTATCTATCTTACGCATTACATTACATTACATCCTACGCATCCATCCAATCCAACCCATCCATCCATCCATCCATCCATCCATCCTCTTACACCAACCCAGTAACCCAAGTTGTCTACCTGCTTGGGCCACTATGTATGTGCTCCTGGTCGTGATGCCTTCGAGGTCGTTCCATTGTCGTCATTGACACCTTCGTGATATCTTGCTTTCGTCATGCCGTCGTCGTAACACCATCATCGTCATACAGTCGTCATGCATTCATTGTCACACCATCTTAGTGATGCCGTCGTGCTCGTTCAATCGTCGTCGTTCCAGCTTCGTGGTCTGACTTTCCCCATGCTGTCGCTGTCACACCTTCTACTTTAACCCAGTGGTCCAAGCTGTCTAATAGCTTGGGCCAATAAGTATGTGTTCGGAGTGGCGATGCTGTCGTGGTCGTTCCATAGTCATCATTCCTGCTTTGTCATCCGACTCTCGTCAAGCCGTCGTCATCCCGTCATCATCGTCACACAGTCGTTGCCTTGTCATCGTCCTCATACCGAATCCGTCGTTCCATCGATGTCAATTTTTCTTCATCATTGTATTGTAATCATCCGCTCGTCATTCAATCGTGATTAAGCCGCCTTTGTCATGCCGACATCGTCAGACAGCCGCTATCATGCCTCCATTCCGACCGCAATCGTAGTGCCTTTGTAATCGTGCCATCATCGTCACTCCATCTTGCTATCACCGACACTGCATCGTCGTGGTACAGTCGTCATCGTTCCAGTGGCTTCATACCGTGGTCTTGATATCGTCATCCCTGCATTGTCGTTATGCTGTCGTCGTCATGTATTCGTTGTCATACCGTCGTCTGGAGACTGTCGCGGTCATTCCATCGTCATCATTGTAATTTCGACATTCGACTCGTCACGACGTCATTGTCATATCGTTGTCGTCATGCCATCGTCGTTACGCTGTTGTTTGGACCTCCGTCATCACTTCGGTATCGCCATCCCATAGTCGTCATGCCGTCGTCGTCATACCACCTTCGTCGATCCATCGACGTCATTCCTTATTCGTCATTATATCGTTATCAAGCTGTCTTCATTCAATCGTGATTATGCCGCCATCGCCATGCGATCGTCGTCATTGCGTCATCGTTACGCAGACGCTATCATTCATCTGTTGTCATACCGTCGTCATCATGTCGTCTTGGTCGTGCTATCGTCGTCATTCCCGCTCCTTCATCGGCTGTCGTCTTACAGTCGTCGTCACGCCATCGTCGTCGTCTTCATATCATCGTCATCGTCATACCATTCCATAATTTAAAAATCGACATGTCATTGTCGTCATGATGTTGTTGTACGCCGTCGTCGCTCTACCGGTATCGTTCCCTCTTACTCATTCCATCGTCACTGCGTCAACGTCATACAGTCATCGTCATGCCTCCATAATCATGAGCAACCGTGGCAGGCGAGTGACATAGCAAAGTGGGACAATATCGGAGTACATGTGGCATGTAGTCGAAGCGACGAAAATCTCAGGATTACCACTGCACGGGTTAAATAAATGTGACTTAATATGGTCTGTCGCTCCACTGCTTGGCTGATATTCGCATTTCTGTCGATATTCATCGTGAGCTGAGTTCTGCCATATTTGTGTGTGTGTGTCTTGTTCCTTCTCTGCGTCCTTGTATTCACTGCGCTGCACTGAAAAACCTTCAAGACAATGTACCTGCAAGCCCAAATTTCAACACTGATCGAGTACTTATTTTGTTTGTGATCTCGCACTAGTGGCAGAAAACAAAGACATCAGAATAATGGCAGAAATAACTAGCGAAGACATTAAAAGATGTCTGGACTTTATTTTTTTTTTACTTTAAACATGACTGGTTTCACTCGAGGTTGAAGATAAGATTGCTGACCTCACCCACTAAGGCATCTTCAACAAATAGCGCACAACCAAGCCAGTCGCATCCACATCACCTCACTTTCTATTGCGCCGTTGATCCGAAGTCGATCAGGACTTCAGACCAAGTCAACAAACAATGGTTTATCTATAGGAAGGCTGAAGGAAAGGCAAGCGAAAGAAAAGAAAATCACTGACGATTACAATACTCCCTAACGCGAAATTTAAGCGCGGCTGCACACGTGTTTTCATTTCGCGATATATTGGCTGGCGCGGACAATCTGTCTCGTGCGGCACATTGCAAATGGAGCGAAGTGTGGCGCGACTGCCCCACTAATCGGGAGATCGGGAGAGACAGCGCGTGGGTGACGCGTGGGTGACGCGAGGGCGCGATTCACAGCAGCCGCGGCAAATAGACCTCCGCTCATGCAACACTTTGTTTCCATATATGTTATCGGTCGACACGCTCGCCGCATGCCATCGCTAAAGAGATGACGACGCGCTACTCTGGCGCCACCTCTTACCAGACGTCGCCGCGGAGCTCGTCTTGTACGGCACTACGCTTTTTTTTTTCATATGCTTTGCACCTAATGGTACTGCTGCACCGTCCTTCTGCGCTTTCCTCCTCGCGCTCTCTTGCTATCGCCGTCTTTCATTCCCCGATGCCCTCCGCGTTCGCTCTTTCATCTTTCACTTCGCTCGTTAGCTCGGTTATGCCGAGGGACGACGCCGATACGAAACGCAGGAACGGGCGCCTGACAGCTGCGCGCTAAAAGATACTATGATTATTCGCACTAACGCGAGCCTTAATTACAGTACAGCGTAGCCTTCTGCACCCTTTCAACCGCCTTTTTTCACCTCCTTCTGACAACCTTTTCATTATCTTCGATAACCTTTCCCCAATGCAGGGAAGACAAGTGATTGTATCCTTAGATAAACATCGCTGTCTTTGTATTACTTCCTGTCTACTATCTTCCGCTAAACTTGAGCCCAGACCACACGTACGCTTGCAGACGCGTGCAAGCTCACGTCTACACGCCATGCGCCTGCCGCGCCTCGTGAAGTGTTGAATGTAGTGTGCCGTAGCTGCGTAGCCAGGTGCGCCGACGCGAGGCAGCCCAAGCGCGCGATAACAAAGAGCAGCTGTTCACCAAGATCGCGCCGCGTTTCGACGCGTACGAGCCTTGCCGCACACGAGACGTTCATTTGAGGGATCGCCAGCCGTTTGTGCGCAGGCGTGAGTAAGAGCGGGCGTGAGAGAGAAAATCTGGGAGCTTTTGCTCCTTTAATATACGACTCTGCCTAGGCACTACGGACATGGTTTCTTAACGCGTGTTGTATGAATTTGTCCCATATAGACACGCTGGCATTGCGGAGTGCGGTCGTGTTTGTTTACGCTCCGCCGCTGGCTGCCCGCGCAGTGAGGCAGTGGGCTCTGATGCCCCATTTGGTGATCGCTGTGTCTGAAGGGGCAAGGTTCTGACTGCTGTTGTATGAGTCGCAAGTCGCTTTTTTCGTCGCGACGATAGATTGGATTCTTTACAAGCACTGCTCCAGGAGGGCATATGTAACCGGTAAGCGGAGGCCTCAGAAGAGCACCTGAGGTTATAATAAAGCAGGCGGCGCAGGGTCTCCCGGGCACTCAAGGGGTAGCGGGGGGAACAAAGCTGCAAGCAGGGCTGCCCGTGGATTGGCGCCGCGAAGGCCTCGGCGAGCCCCAACCCACGGACCAGTCCGGGTTCTAGCTTTGGCGTCCCCGTTGCCGCTTTGGTGTCGTGGAGGCGCCGCCAATAATGTGAAATAATGGCACGTTGTTACAATTAGTAAAACACACAATTGAATAAGTATAATTACGTCCAGCCGCCAACTTGTGACGCTAAGTTCAGCACTACCGCGCCGCGCGATTTCTGCGTCACCAGTAAGAACTTTGCCTCTGAAAATACGTCGGACAGACATTCTCGCGCCTGTGGCGCTGGTGCTGAGTCAGTCATCGTCACCGGCGGCCTTTCAGCCACTTGCGCTCAACTGACTTCGCATGAACGCCGCAGGTGCGAGAGTCTGTCCGACACAGCGGTCGCCAAATTGGGCGTCAGTGGTCGCTGCTTGAGCTAGATTACAGTGCCGGCAGCCAGCGTCCGACAGCAAACAAACTCGACCCCACTCCGCAAGCGGGCACGTCTAGGGACAAACGTCACAACACGCGCTAAGAAACCTCCTCCGTGGCCAATCCCTCAAATGAACGTCTCCTTTTCCGCACTGTTTGCGCATGCATCGGCGCGCGGACGCGAGCTTGCGCGCCTCCGCAAGCGTACAGTCGCAATCTTTTTGAGCGTGTACACGGGAGCGCATGGCTTTCGATACCACTAAGCGGCACCTCACAATATCTGTGCGCATGCGCGGCGAGAGTAGCTTCCCTTCGCGCGCATCCACGTCATCGGAGCGCTCGCTTGCCGTCTGCTAGCTGTTCTTTTTTTGTTTGTTTCCTCGGCGGTGACCGAATTACCACTGTAAGCAAAAGCGAGATGTTTCCAGTTGAAATGGTGTGTTCCTCATTCTTAGTGTTACGCTAATTACCTGGAACTCGTTACCTAGTTTTCTTTTCTCCCAGGTTCTTTTAGTCACAGAATGCAGAAAAAAAGCTAAGAAACGCAAACGTCTGAACTTTTATTTTGTGCATTTTTCACAAGAAAATGAAAGACTTAGAAAAGTAACAGCTGTAAACTGGAAATAATGGCTGTTTCATTTTCTTTGATATTTTGTCATATTCCCTTTGCAGCAACAACTGCTGCCATTCTAGACGGTAGGCAAGAGTACAGGGCAGTCACAAAGTTACTTGCTCTAAGATGCTCCCCGTCTTGGAAAACGGCTACCTATACAGCTCGTCCGCAGTTGCCGAATGAATAGGGTGTTAAGCCATGGCTGCTTTTATGCGGCCCCGTACATTCTCGCAGATGTTCATGTCAGCGCCCTTAGCCGGCCAGGAGAGCAGATGAATCCTACGAGTTTCTAGGTGCTCTTTCACAATTTTCGCAGTGTGCACCGGCGCAAGGTCATGCTGGAACACAAAATCAGCATCTGGGAAAGCGGCGTGGGCGTAAGGAAAGAGCACGTTGTCCAAGATTTCGCTTCAGTAGCGCTGCGAAGTAATAGTGCCCCCGATGCGGTGTAGAGGCCCGAGACCAGGTCTTGACACCGCGCCCCACACGTTCACGCATGCAGGCGCGTAGACTCGCCGCGACTCCCTGCATATTGGCTGGCTCGTAGCTGCATGGAAATTATATTGAATTCAGTTCTTCACACAAAATAAAGTCAGCTCAGAAAATTTTCTTACCGTGTCCCTCTTGCGCGCCGCAGCCGCACGCATTGGTTTTGACGTGTTGAAAAAGTCGACTCGCCCGAAAAGATTATTCGGCCCCAGTCATCAGAAGTCCACAAGGCGTGAGCTTCGGCAAATTGCAGTCGCGACACCTTGTTCGAAGCGGTGAGAACGGGCTTTTACGCAGCCACATAACTTCGCAATCCAGCGCTCCTGCGGCGTCGCCGTATGGTAACAACAGAAGCGTCCACATCGAGCAGCTCCCGCAGTTCCCTCGCGGACTGAAAGGGATTCTCCACTACTGCAGCTACCATAAGCGCGTCTTCATCTGTCGTTGCCCTTGCCTGACGCCTATGTGGGGCGTCAGGAATGCGGCCTTCCTTCCTGAATGCTTGGATGATCCTACTGACAGTCTTCAGCCGCTTCCGCACCAATGTGCCGATTGAGGGCTGAGAACATCCCTTCAGCGAAAGTTTTACTGTTTTCCACCTCTCGTCTTCAGGAACAAGGGCCATGCTGAGGTTAAGCAGCTGTTCTGATCAGTACGGTAATATGAACGAATATATACCTTCCTCGAACACAGGGGTGGTCACTGTTACGCCCACAAGTTATAATACGCATGCGTCGCAAAAGCTTAGCTACAGAACAACAATGATCTTGGGAACGTCGGCAAAATATAACATAGTTTCAAGTTTATTCATACATCATGTGGAAATTAATTTCAAGTTCAACATTGTTACTGCTCCTGAAGCGTACGGCTCTCAATGCGCGCGAATGTAGAATTCTCACACGCCAGACGCACTGCGCATGCGCACTACTTCTCGGCGCCGCTGCTAAACTGCGCTGGCAGTACGGAAAGCCACGCGCTCCCGTGATCACCCTCAAAAAGATCGCGACTGTACGTGTGGTGTGGGCTTTATGAGCCAATTGTCGTTATTGCTACGCCACAGTCACGCTCTGTGTCTGTAGTGCTGACATCGAAGAGCGATTTATTTAGAAAAACTGACGCATCTCGTGAGTTTTGCTTTATAGCATGAGAGTACACTGGATGCTGAAATATCGTGCGCACCACAATGTCTTGATGACGCAACCACCAGGGATTGGAGACAGTCCATTTTGGCGTGTTTCTGCACGTTGTACATACATACATACATACATACATACATACATACATACATACATACATACATACATACATACATACATACATACATACATACATAACTTTATTATATGCCCAGAAGCACCACTAGGCATACATGTATATCGTACACAGCAAATGAAAACACAAACAGAATCCAGACAAATTGACCATATAGTCAATGAGAGTATTTAGATGTCTCATATTTTCAGTACATGGTTAAAAGTGAGACATCTTAAAACCTCCGCGCAGGCCAGAAAGTTACACAGGCACTAAAGTCTCCTCACGTGTATTGAATGCGAAATGAGATGACTCTTCCGCGAGATACCTTTCACTTTGTCATGAGCTCGAATTGGGCAAAGTAAATTTTAAGTGTGGGCCACTCAAACTTTGTGGGTGTACCAAGTCAATTTTGGGAGTGGGCTAGGCCGGTATTGAAACCATATGGGTCAACTCAGTTTTGGGGGTGGGCCAAGTCAATTTTGGGGGTGGGTCAATTCAACTTTTCGAGTGGGCCAGGCCGGTTTGAACGTGGGTCAACTCAAATCAAGCAAATTTTTTGGGTGTGGGCCACGGCGTCCAACACACCCCAAAAAATTGACTTTCGCTGTGCGAGCTGCAGCAGGTCCAGCGACGTCATCCTTGGTGACGTGGGTTTAGGTACCATCAGATGTTAACGCCGGCCGGATGCCGGATTTTCCGCTTCATGGGGCATATAACGCTTTCCCATTAAAAAGAAACCAATGTAAGCGAAAGACGGTATTTGTATTTCTTGTAAAGGCGAGCCTTTCATTTGCTTGTGGTGGGCAGAGGGCCCAAATGTCGTCTCAGCCTCGCCAGAACGTGCGAAATAATGTCATGTAGTAAGTCACGTGCGTCAATACTTCCCTGAATAATTTTATACACTGGCTCCTCGAGCTGATTATTATTATTATTATTATTATTATTATTATTATTATTATTATTATTATTATTATTATTATTATTATTATTATTATTATTATTCGTGAAAACATACAAACACACAAAAGAAACAGGGAGGGAGCAAGCTGACAGCTGACACCGAGAGGGGCACAACGCCTGCTTACCCTTTCGGGAAGAGGGAATGAAAAGAGAAGAGAAGAAGAAAGGAACCAAAGAAATAGGAAAGAAAATACGAAATAAACAAATGACAGAGACACGGACAAAAGAAAGTAGGAACACGAAAAATAACGTCTATAAACGGGAGGCCAAATCAGTTTTCTGCATGAAACTTAGCAAGGCTCTATGGTCCTGGTCGCCGTTGAGCAGCACTCCCTCTCAGAAACAGGCAATCATCAAGGTTCGTACACTTGAGTCCAAGCAGTCCATATTCCTTAATTAGCAGTGCACGTTGTGTGACGAATGCGGGACATTCCAATACAAGGTGTTCAAGTGTTTCACAGAAGCCACAGGACGTACACGACGGACTGTGCACACGTCCTTGACGAAACAGACGCTCACGCACCAACACAGAGCCAACTCTTAATTTCGCTATCAGTGCTCTGGCACTACGAGACAAGCCACTACCACGAACACAGGGAGGGAACGAGCCGTTTGCGTGCTGCTTTAGGTTGAAGCGAGGAGATCAGCTTCTTCATTTCCAGCAATACCCATGTGCGAAGGTATCCACTGGGCAATGAGGTCATTTTGTCGGCGGTCTCTATTATACTGCGTAGAGTTTGGCTATTGGCATTATTTTTCAACAGCCTGCTCAGGGCAGCACGGGAGTCTGTAAGGATGACGAGCTTCGATATGCGTATTTCTTCCTGTACGTACGTGAGAGCGACATCAATCGCTGCCAGCTCCGCAGTTGTTCATGAGGATGAATGAGGTATTCGAAACCCTCTTCTTATGTCAGTCGAAGGGCAGAAGAAAGCTGCTGCAGCGGCTTGAGCGTCGCTGCTTACCGATGCGTCCGTAAATACCTTAAGATGGTCTCCGTATTTTTCAAATAAGTGCAGTTGGGCCTACTGGAATAGTGCCGAAACAGGTTGGTCAAACTTTTTGTGCATCTCGGGAATCGAAAGATGAATAAGGAAGGGGCATTTGTTGTTGTGTTCCTTCGGAGTTGTCAGTGAGGCAGTATCTTGTGAACTGTCAGCAATGGCAACGAACAATGCCGTCATTTTTCCCATGCGAGAGAGCGGTCACTGAATCAGTCACTTAAAAAGTGCTTCTCCGTCTGATGCTCGGCGCAGACGCTCTACGTGATTTAACGCTCTTGGTCTGCTTGCAGCTTCAGGGGTAGCTGGTGTGCTTCAGTGAGTAATGGAACAGACTGCGCCTCGCGAGGTAAGCCAAGAATGACTTGTAGGGCAACACGGTGGTCCCGTTCCAATTTAGACATCAAACTAGGCGGCACGTTCAACACTGGCAAGGCATACATCATGCCAGAAATTACAGATAATTGATATACCTGTAGTGCTTGCTGTCATGTGGTCACAGCCGTCGCCCAGATATCTGAGTAGGGACTGCGATTTGCGCCGCACAGAGGGGACGGCAGGGCGCCATGACAGGCGATCATGGATGATTACGCCCAGGTAGCGGTGTTGTTGTACCGAATCTATCGGTGTATCTTCGAGGCATAGCCGGCTCATGGTTCGACGACCACGTTGTCTAGGATGACACGTAATTGCGGCTGACTTAGCGGGTGAAATCTGCAGACCTACTTCATCCATGTACTCCGATGTGACATTCAGAGCTCTCTGCAAGATTCCACGAAGACGTGGACCGTGGTGCGAAGGACCGCTGACCCACAACGCGATGTCATCAGCATAGATTGTTATACCTATTGGAAAGCCACATCTTGAGGCACTCGGCTTGGTAGTCAAGCAAGTACGCTGTTGAAGAGAAGCGGCGATAAGACGCTGCCTTGCGGGACACCACCCTTAACAGTGCGAGATTCATTTGTTGCTCCTCCAACGCGCACTTTCATTTTGCGCTCCGATAGAGAATGGCGCACAAAACGAAGCAAACGACCCGAAATTCCCGCAGTCATAAGAGCGAAAACAATCGCCCTACGTGGTACCGAATCAAATGCTTGCTATATGTCTAGGAATAGTATATATATGCAGAGTGCTTGTTTTCTCGGGCAGAGTCAAGCAACGATACGACGTCTGCAATGTTATTAAGGGCTGAACGATTGCGACGAAAGCCGCTCATGACATCAGGAAAGAAATTCAGTTCCTGCAGAATCTGCTATCTAGACGAAACAGTACAATTCGTTCCATCAGCTTGATAACATTAGATGTTAGTGATGTTGGCCGGTATGACTTGAGGTGTTTTGCAGGACGCCCGGGCTTTAAAACAGGTATCACCACGGATGATTTCCATTCGTTGGGGATCAGATTCGTTCGCCACACTCCATTATATTCGTCCAAGATAAGCTGATGAAAGGCCTCATCGATGTTTCGTAAGGCTTGGTATGTGACACTGTCTTCGCATGGTGCCGTGCGGCGTTTAGAAAGGCTAAGCGCATAGCTTAGCTCCTCGAGAGTGAAGTCTGCTTCCTCCATTTCGCAAGCAGGGCCATCTATAGCAAGAGGTTATGGTACCGTCACTTGTCAGAGAATTAAGGTCGCCGTTTGTGTTGTCTCTTGACATAGCAGATACGAAAAGGTTGGCAAATGCTTCCGCGAGAATTTTCGGCGACCGGCCGGTCGTTATGCACAATGCAGCCGTAGGATTCTTGCAGATTTCGGGAGTGCGGAGAGCATTCAGTTTGCGCCATACACTTCCGAAACCGCTTGCCGTATGCAGCGAACTACAAAGTGCGGCCCAGCTCTTTCGACGAAGTTGTTTTGTGTGCCGCCGTATAGCTGCATCTAGGCGGTTATATACCGTCCAATCAGAGATTCGTTTAGAGCGCTGCGCCCTCCTGTAACCGCGGCGTCCGCGGCTCAGGAGCTTAAGATCAGGGTTTGGTTTATCTAGGCGCCGTACCTGAGCGTACCAAGTTTCCAACCATTATTAGCAGTCAAAGTATACCTTACGCTGAAAGTGTCTATTTGAACAAGACGTGTTTATTCAAGCAAGACACAAATAGAACAGTACCTTTCTGTACTACCTCGATTAGCTCATTACAAAGCATTCCCAAGTTGTTCCGAATAACAGATGCGAAATCTAGACGAGATCTGACCAGCGAACAAGTTAAGTGGATTAAAGCATCAGGCGTCCGAAAACGCCGCAGTTAGACGAGATATAATTCCAAGGAGTTTATATAACCTAGGTATGGGGCTGCATTCCAATGCGCGGTTTGAGCAAACGCGCATAATCTATATCTTGAGCCGAAAAAACCGGGTGTAATACTCGTTACACGCTTTAGCGCCGGATTGCACCACACACAACGTTTATGCTGTGCACTACATGCCGTTGATATCGCGTTCATAGCGCCACGTCGGAATTTCTACGCGGGCACTAAACGACGAACTCGCGAGGTAGCCTTCAACGCGACGCGGATGCGTTGTATGGCTACGACCGCCGAAAAAACAACGCGGGCACCACGCCGCTCGTTCTCCTGTTTCACGCTCTTGACCCGAATCATTGGCCGCCACCGGCCGGGCTCTCCCCGTCCGCCAAGCAGGTCCTTGTTCGGAAGCAGTGCTCGCGAGAGCGTTCTGTCCATCGCCGCCGCTTCCACTCGACCGGGCGTGCGGCATGCGTGGCTGCCGCCCGGTGCTCTTCCCCGCAGCAGCTCCCGGCCCTGCGGTGCTGCTGCCGCGCGTGTCGCCAGCCGCGGCAAGGGCGCAACTTGTACGCTTTTGATGCTGCTACCGTCGGACGCGATCCGGTCGCGCTTTGCGGCGGCGCCAGAATGCATATATGCATACACAAATGTGAGCGCAGAATATATCTGCGACTTCGTTCCTTCTTTTTTTCCCCCTAGGCGCGCATGGGCACGCGAGTATATCGAAACGCGTACACGCTGTACAAACACGACCGGGCACGGGATATCGCTGTCAGACAGGCCCCTCGCTGATCCCCGAGTGGTTTCTTGCGAGGCAGTGGCGATCTCTCCGGTGGTTCGTAAGACGAGTGTCAAGTGCGCGTGGATTTGCTTCTGTGTTTGCAGCTCATGCCGTCCCGGTCGAAAATACTCGTTGGCGTCGTTCGGCGTGACTGACGCGGCTTGGCTGCGCGGCAGCATTCCTGTGCAGTTCGAGCTTGCACGCACTGCCGTCCGACCGGCCGCCCGCCACACTCAACCGCACTTCTCTCATTCCACGTGTTTGCGTTCTTTTATTTCGTGCATTAATTTTACTTCTTCTCGCGCGATGATGTGAACAGAGGTGCAGAAATAGAAACGGTGCTATTAGCTGTAACGTACACGATTTATATGCTGCGAACTGCTTTTGTTCGCTTAGCCTCTATAGGAGCAGACATGTCGTTTGATCGAAGACAAGCATTTCGTTTCAGATATCGAGAATAAAGAATACAAACGCTTGAAAGTCCCACTACCATTTTGGATTAGCCTGATTCAGCGTGGCGTGACAAGGTCGTCTAAGCGAGGCGTTTCTCAAGGGATGATCCTTATAACAGCCAGTTGCAATAGCGACATGGTTATTCAACGACTTATTGTCATCAGATAAAACCTGCAGACCGCAGTCTGAAATAATCGCAATGCAACTGGGAGTACATGGCACAAAGTTTCACAGGAAGCACTTTTTTTATTATTATTATGTAGTACGAGTCAGAATGTGGAACATAGATGGCGCGTCCTTGCGTTACGCGAGTAGTCAAAAGAGATGAAATAGTTGATAGAAAAAGCGACGACGCGTAATTCGCTAATTGAACGAATATATTGAGGAGCCCACGGAAGCTATATGCTGGTTCGAAACGGTTGCCAGCTAGCAACCGTTAGTATAACCACGATCGTATAAGTATAGCATAGTATAACCCCGACTGCTTTGAGTGGAGCATCAGCCAGTGTAATGTTGTCTTCGCGTTAAGTATAATTAAGCGCGAAGGACAGAAGCTAGTGAGGGAGTACAAAAAGTATGGCTACTTCGAGTTCTTTCCGTACGGCAGCTTCTATATGCGCAAGATAAGAAGCTGGAAGCCAGCCAAGTTAATTGCTCAAGTTTCCGAACAATTAATAAGGCATATAAGTAACAGTACTACTCAGACGTTGCCAAGAAGTGATAGGGATAAACAGAAGAAAGTAGCAGTGACAGCTTATGTTCATCGCAGTTCACGCGGATTAAAGAAAATGTTGCCTACTGATATGATGTCACTGTCGCCTGGACATCTCCCATCAGGCTAAGACACGTTTAAATAGGGGTAGACAGAAAAGAAAAATTCGGGGCTTTTACGTGCCAAAACCACATCAGGCGCGCCGTATAGTGGTATATCCGGAGTGAGTGAGTGAGTGTGAGTGAAAAACTTTATCAGCTCTAGATTCACTGGTCTTCTGCGGTCTTCAGATGGAATCGTCCATCTTCTAGCACAACGGTCGGTTGCCCTTAGTCCAGGGCTCCGCTGGATGCTGCTGCCAGTTGTGCTCGCCGAATCAGACCTTCTTGGTCGACCTGGCGATCGCTGGAGAGCACTCCCTCCCATTGCTCCGCACTCGGGTTTGGTATAACGGGTACCACGTCTATCTTCTGGCATGCCCACGTTATGTGATACAGCGTGGGTGTTTCGTGGCACCAGGGGCATTTGTCATTGTATTGTGTGGGATAAATTTTGCTGAGTACGTTTAGGTTCGGGTACGAGCCCGTTTGCAGCTGCCTCCACGCGACAGAGTCCTCTCTGCTAAGGGAGTTGTGCGGTGGTGGATACCGCTTTCTGCAGCCCTTGTAGTAATTTAGTATCGCCGAATAGTCTTGGGGTACAGGTTCGGTCTCCTCGAGGTCGCCTATGTTGGATGCTCGGTAATAAGTGTACCCTCGAGCTATCCTGTCCGCCTCTTGGTTCCCTGCCACTCCCGCGTGTCCCGGCGTCCATACTATCGTATGCCTAATTGGTTCTTCTTTTGTTTGTCGTTCTGTTATGGGGTCTCCGGAGCGGAGTATGCGGAGCGCTCCGTGCCCTATTCTGCCGCGTAGGTAGTTGCGGCACGCTGTTTGCGAGTCTGTAAGGATTGTTAGAGACCGTTTAGACCGATATCCCTCCGCTGCCGCTAGAGCGACGGCCGCTTCTTCAGCCTCGACTATCGTACAGCCTTGTAGTGATGCGCTGGTGATCTCGCGTAGGGTCGAATCAATCACCGTTGCTACCGCGTTGCTGTTGCTCTGCCCCGCTGCTCTGGCGTACGTGGATGCGTCCACGTATACTGTCGTTTCTTGGGGTGCCAGTGTCTTTTGTAGGTATTCAGCCCTCGCTTCTCTGCGTGCTTTGTGTAGGTTGGGATCCATGTTCCGGGGTATGGGTGCTACTTTCAGTGTGTTGCGATACTCGTCTGGAATTGTTTCGGTCCTCTGTATCTCTTGAAGTTGATCGGCGCAGCCTAGTTTCTTCAGGAGCTCCCTGCCAGATGGGGTCTGCTGTAGTCTGCGTTGTTGGGAGACTAGTTGCGCCTCTTTCAATTCGTCGAAGGTGTTATGTAGTCCTAAGGCTAGGAGCTTTTCGGTTGAGGTGTTGTGGGGAAGGTGGAGTGCGGTTTTGTAGGCTTTGCGTAGAATCGCGTCCGCCTGTTGTACCTCACTCTTGATGGGATTGTAGTATGGAAGGGTGTATGCCACTCGGCTGACGACCAAGCTTCTGACCAGCTTGAGTGTGTCCTCCTCTCGCATGCCGTGGCGTCTGTGTGAGATGCGCGTGATCATGCGGGCCACTTGTAGGGTGGATGCCTTGAGTAGGGCGAGGGTGTGGGTGCAGCGTTGGTTTGACTGTATCCACATCCCCAGGATTCTGATGAGCGTCTTTTCCGGTATCGGCTTCCCCTCGAGGTAGACGTGGAGCTTGAACTCGTCGCTGGTGGGGACTGTGCGGTTTTGCTTTCCTCTCCAAACTCTCAGCAGCTCGGACTTCTCAGTGGAGCAGGCTAGCCCTCTTGCTCTGACGTAGTCCTCTACGCAGGTGGCTGCCTCTTGTAACTTCTCTTCTTTCTGTCTGAGCGAGCCTGTGTTAACCCAGATGGTGATGTCGTCGGCATACATGGCATGGTGTATGCCGTCGATTTCATTTAACTGTTTTGCCAAGCCAATCATTGCTATGTTGAAAAGCGTGGGGGAGATGACCGACCCTTGAGGCGTCCCTTTGTTTGGAGTAAGGAACTTCTCTGATCGGAGCCCTCCGAGGCCAATCGTTGCCGTTCTGTTTGAAAGGAAGGCTTTGACGTAGCCGTAGACTCTCCTCCCGCAGTTCAGGTCGTTCATGCCCGTGAGGATAGCTTCGTGGCTTACATTGTCAAAAGCCCCCTTGATATCCAATGCCATTATTATATTCTCCCCGCTCCTGGGGACGTTCCCGAGTACTTCTTCTTTGATTTGAAGCAGTACGTCTTGGGTCGATAATTTTGCTCTGAATCCAAACATGCTGTGGGGATACAGTTCGTTGTCCTCCATGTACTGTTGTAGTCTCAGCGTCACCACTCGTTCGTACAGTTTTCCCAGGCACGATGTGAGCGAGATCGGTCTGAGGTTCTCAATATGCAGTTTCTTGCCCGGTTTAGGAATCATCACTACCTCCGCATGCTTCCACTCCTCGGGAACGGTCTCAGCTTCCCAGTGTTTGTTGAGAAAGTCGGTTAATTCTGCGACTAACTCTTCACTGAGGTTGCGGAATAATTTTGAACGACCTGGGGTTCTTTAACGTGCACCTAAATTTACGTACACGGGCGTTTTTGCATTTCGTCCCCATCGAAATTCGGCCGCCGCGACCGGGATCGAACCCGCGACCTCAGCAGGGACGTAAAAAGCGGCATGCAAGAAACTATATACATGTCAGCCATTAGATCAGTTTTCTGCTATGCCGTACAGGATAGTCTATCGCATTCCACTATATCATGCAGAAAAGTATGTATCATAGCCAGACCGGATTTTGTTTTAATAAATGACTCATACAACATAATAATGATTCGGACTAATGTGCTGACGCATTTATCTACTCATCTATGTTGCTGTGTTGTTTTTCTTCTAGCGAATGCATCTGGCTATAGATGTTAGTTTTCAGATCGCGGGTGCATGCTGTGCTTTTCGTGCCCTGCCGGTTTGGTCCTGATATGTGTGTATATGACACGGCGTTCGTTATGCACAATTGTTTGCGAGTGATCACTCTTCCTGTCGTCTAACTTCTCACTGCGTTTTTTTCTTTCGCGCTCTTCACGAAGAAACTAGCCACTGCGAACGCGGTCGACAACCGCCGAGGTGGCTCAATTTGCTATCATTGTTCTTCTGAAGCTCACAAGGTCACACGTTCGATTCACGCCGCATCAGCCACGTTTAGATGATGGCGACTTGCAAGACTTGCCAAATCTGCAGGGAGGCCGAGCGCGTACTGCGAGTGGCCAAACTGCAAGGCAGAAAAGTAAGAATCAAGTGGTTCCCGGCGCACGCGGGCGACGCGTCGGAACGCAATGCGAACCACAATGAGACGGCACACGCAGCGGCGCGAGCGCTAACCAACCGCGCCCCGGCGACAGGCCGTCCGACGTGGTTCGGAGCCAAGGACCCCACGACGGACTGCAACGACATCACGAACACCTACCGCCTGGCTCGCAGGACTCTCCCACCCCCGCATCCGAGGCTGAGTCGAGCGGAGGCGGTACTACTGAACCAGCTCCAGACCGGATCGCTACCGAGCCCGGGTCTGATGCATCGCATGTACCCCGAGACATACCCAAACGATAAGTGCAGGGTCTGCCGGAGGGAGACGGCAGATTACAAGCACATCTTGTGGGACTGCGTCAAAAATCCAGAAGAAGCAAGATCAAGAACGATCCCGCCACGGATCCCGCGAAGAGCTACGACCAAGACCAACAGCTCTGGGCCGTTCAACAGTTCCTCGGGGCGCTCGAAAGGCAGGGACCCAGCGAGCCGGCAAAAACGGCGAGCGGAGACCCGCGCCGAGTAACGGCGACTTCGTAGATGACGTAGGCCCTCGTCGGGGCGCTCGAGCGCCCAACAGCAGGCACAAATAAAGTTTGCTCCAATCCAATCCAATTGCAAGAACACTCATGCAGAGCACTTTGGGAGCACATCAAGTATTTGCGCGTGATATAAGTTAAGCCGTAGCGCTCAACTACGGCGTCTCTCACGGCGCCTGCGTTATTTCAGTAAGCGCCGCGAATCAGCCAGTCGATGCGGTTCGCGGATGCGTTGCACTTGCATCTCTCTCGCTAACCCTTTCATCTATTAAAAGTGTCTGACCTTGATCGCGCTTCAGTTGATCGCTATTTTCTTTTCTGGTCTTTGTAGACGAGCCACTCGCGGCGCTGTGCACGCTAAGCTGACCACGATTGTGCAAGTTGGGCATCTCGCGCCTATTTCTTTTTTTTTTTTAATGACGCAAGTTTAAGAGAGTCGCTTACTCCGGTAATCTTCCCTGCAGAGTAAAAGGATAAGAAATGCACGAAAAGCAGAGCCCAGGGAATTGCAGCGCCAGGAGTAGGCTAACAAGAAAGAACACCACGATGGTCATGGGTTTCCTATTCTACACAGAGACCACAAGTGCACGCAAAATCTTTTAAGAGGTGCAGAACTGTCATATCACGGACGAACTGAATTCATTAGCGTCCTCCCACTAGTGCACCTAAATTTAATAAAATGCACTAAACAAGATGATTAGTGTAGTTGATGCGCTTCTTTTGTTATTTAAAAGAAATGGCTAACGTTTTGTTCAAATGATGACGAATGTGTCCTTTGCGCGCATCTGCTTCGTCTTGCCTCGCTTCGCGTAGGTTATTCGCGGCCAGCGCTGGAGCATGAAATTTGCATACGCATGCGTATACTCCGCCGCGTGGCACGGGGGTAATACAAGAACAGATTCTCAGCACCGCTTGAAGGAACAAGGCGCTTCTTCCGCGAATTCGCCACCCATGCAGGTATATTGTGAATTTATACACGGCGATACAAATATACGCTCTGAGCACTCCCAAAATGTAGCTTTTCCAGCATCGTCGTCTTATATTGTGCCTTGTATAATACTCGTATTTATTACTTCTTTTATCCCTGCGGTGTACTTCAAGCCTTCCGTGTTTTACTAAGCCGTCAGCGCGCAGCTGGACTAAAAAGCAGCGAAGGATTAATGTTCCGCGTCCACCGCAGTATTTCGTGTTTACGCTCGGCTTTAACTGAAATCGCACCGTAAACGTAGTTGCTATCCTTTTAACGTGTACGCCACCGCTTCTATGAGTACAAGTCTGTGGTCTACGACTGCGAAATTCTGAACTGGAGTTGGAGCTTGCGTAAAGGAAGGGGTCAGCCTTACACAAGGAGGAAGAAAGAAGGAAATAATGCGTCAACTGAAAGGCGGACGACAATAAGAATTTGGTGCGAGGAGAGAGAAGGCAATAGACCCAGGCAATGGATTACTGCGAATATAAACTCGTGGCAAATCGAGGACACGCATGCATTTCCTTACGGAGACAGAGGGAAAAAACATCTAAGCATACGAACGTGTATACACAGAGGAGCCCGTAACATCTCACATTGATGGAAATAAGAAAGAAAGAAAAAAAGGTAGAAATACGCTGCAGAGGAAGGAAAACGCTGTGGGCAAGGAATCACAGAACCTATAGAGGGAGACCCCGGGGGAAGAACAAGGATTTACATCGTGAACTGCCCATCGCACCATAAATCTAGAGCCTGACCAAACAGGGTACGCTGCCGTCGCGTAAGGTTGTACGTAGCGCGTACGTGCGAGTGCGTACTTACTTGTGCGTTTCTTTGTTTGTTTGTTTTCCTCTCACGAAACGCGGTCTCCCGCGTTAAGACGGCCCCGCGAAGTGCAGGCGGCTATCAGGAAGCCCCCATGAAGTCCTTGCTTTACGCGCTACCCCGTATTGGCAAGCAGTTTCAAATGCGGCGACACCGTGTTTCTTTTCGTCTTATCTCTTCGCGCTCTTTATCGGCCATTTGTCGCTGCAGTAGGCACGCAGACAGCTCCTCCTGGTCACGCACGAATGCGCTCTCGCAAAGCTTAGCGAAACCTGAGCGTGTACCTTGGGAGAAATAAAACTTAGTTGTCGGGTGACTTCTTTACGAAGTCCAACGTTACCAGACCGGTTCGAGCTACTATACGCCTCGCTGTTAACCTCGGCTGAATAACGGGTGGTAGCGCATAGCATTGACCTAACGTTTAGCACCCATTCGGCGTGTTGCTGTGGAATCCACGTAGAAGGCGTCCCGTTGCATCCCTCGCACTGCAAGTAAGCTTTTCTACGACGGTAATTCCTTCTAAACGTGGACATTATGACCTGTTTTACATCACTATGCTAGCTGTTAATACGTGCAGAACCTGCTTTGTCATCCAAGTAACCTTATACACTCTTTTTTTTTTAATTCCGAAGATGAAAACAAATGGCCGATTTTCTGCGACTCGAAGACGGCACTACAGTATTTATTGTCAGCTTTACGACGCGGTCCCCATGAACAGTTGGTATTTGAAATCACAGAAGCTAGTCACCACCTGACTGAGAAAGGACATGAAATAATTTTTCAGTGGCTACCAAGTCACCGTGGTATCATCAGCAACGAACGTGCCAATCAAGCTGCTCGTTCTGCTCACGCAGAAGACAACCGCCTATCGATCCCGCTGTCTAGGACAGATGCTGCAAGGATGCTCCGTCTATTTGTGCGCCAACGCACTGCATAAGAGTGGAATGAACCACATTTTATGCACGCCCGTTTATACACCCTGGACCCAACCTTAAGCCTCCGACTTCCACCAATACTTCCCCGAAGACGCGCGACCCTTTTTTGTAGGCTATGGTTGGGCGTCGCGTTTACCAATGCCTACGCGTTCCGCATAGGGATGGCCGACACCTCCGCAAGTGCCGACTGCGGCGACACGGGAACGATTCGTCATGTTCTTTGCCAGTGCTCGCAGTACATTGTGCATAGACAATCGCTTTTCGTCGTGCTGAACCAGTTGGACGACCAGCTTCTGTCGGAAGAAAGAATTTTGAAACATCAACGTGACATCACATCAGGAGGCTGTACAAGCGCTACTGCGCCTCTTGAGATGGACCGGCCTGCGTGAACGCCTGTGGTTGGAGCGCCTTTTTTGTTACCTGTTTTCATCTTTCTTTTTTTTTACCTTTTTCTTTTTTTAAACTTTTTTCCCTCTCGCTCTTTGTCGTTTTTACAACCCCTATATCCCCCACCCAAGTGCAGGGTAGCGAGCCAGAAACTCGCCTCCGGTTACCCTCCCTGCGTTTCCCCCCCCCCCCCTCTCTCTCTCTCTCTCTCTCTCTCTCTCAGAAGATCAAAACCACTGCGCCGAAATTTATTTTGTTTATTTTAGTTCGGGCGCCTGTTTTTAGGCGTGTATAAAGGTGTCTTCACTAGTATACAATCATTTAAAAAATTAAACTGCATAGTGGATTAAAGGGACGCTGTAGGTGGAAGACTCTGGATTGACCTTGACCGCTGGGAGGCTTTACCGTGCACCCAAAGCACAGTACAGGAGTGTTTTTGCATTGCGCCCTGCTGCGAGACACTTCAGCGCCTGATACTGGAGTGTCCCGCTTTCAGTGCGCAGCGCGCGTCGCTATAGTGAGGGACTGCCACCTCCTTGGCCTGCAGTGTACGACACTCGACTACTGTTAGTATCCCAGTGGTTGTGCGTCTCGGCGAGATCAGACTCATCGCTCTCTCCTTAATTTTATAGAAGTAGCTAACTTAGGTTCACGTTCGAAGCATATCTATGTTTTTAAATGGTAGAACCTCAGACACTACTTCTACCTTAACATCCTTTAGTAGGGTGACCTGCAGTGATCGGCCCTGCTGTGCGTGACCTGTGCTGTGTGTGATCTGCTTTATTCTTTGAAATTTGTCATCTTGCTCTTTCTTTGCTCCCCTCCTTGCTATCTTTCATTTCTGTCTGTCTCCTCCTTTCTGAAGAGTATAGGCAGGCGTTGTGACCCTTCCGGTGGCAGTTGCCAGCCTGCTCCTCGCTTTCCATTTCCTCGCAAGCGTATATATGTTTTCAAATCAAATACTATTACTACTACTAGTACTACTACTAATAACTACCAATACTACTACTACTACTACTACTACTACTGCTACTACTACTACTACTAATAATAATAATAATACTAATAATCGAAATATGAATACGTTGCTTGACAAATTAAGTTCTGGTGCTTTATGAAAAGGTTATTTGATATGTAATCTTGAACCCTGTATGTTGTAGGCTAGACTCACTCAAGAACTAAGGAGTAGCCGGTGTCTTAAATTGTGCGTCAACATCTCCTTATATAATATCAATAAAAATAAATAAAAATTCCGCCGCAGCAGCCGGGAATCTAACCCGCGACGTCATGCTCAGCAACGCAACGCCATATATCCACTAATCCACTGCGGTGGTTGCACAAACAGATTTGTTTCGTGCAGGAATTAAAAAAAAGGCAATAGTAGAAGAGTCCTCAAGTTTAGTGTTCGAGGTTGGTAGGGCGTCCTGGGGGAAGGACTGTCGTACTGAGTTGGCGAAGACGCGCTTGAAGATGTGTGGGACAAATTCAAAACAAGTGCGTTACATTCACATTTTTGTTAGTGGCGTGACCTCAATACGGAGGCACGCGAAGGAGGGTGTTACGTTTAGTTCAATTTGCCAAAATGATTGCAATTCTGCGCTATGACAACGACACAGGCAAGAAGATGCCTCTGATCGTCACTGGGGACTTTAATCACAACGGTCAAAATATGTGAATCCCCAATTTTATGAAAGACACCTAAGGCCTGAAGTTGATATCGCGTCTCAGCACGCACCGAAACCAGTTTGCAACCACGCCTCGCAGTGGGGATGCAATCGGCTACATCTTTGCTCATTGTTTTGAAGCCATGAACGTGTCCGACAAGGTGTCGTACTGCTCCACGTGCTGGCCAATCTTGAGCATGTCTGTGATCGCTATGCTGCAGTTATATAGAATACTGTTTCTAGGCCTTCAGCGGTACACCATGCGGAGGTTGTGGGTTTGGCTCCCACCGGCGACAAGCTATGTTTTCGTCCGCTTTCATTTCCTTTACTTTATTATTTTCCTAATTCCAATTTCAACCATAGCTAATTTCCCCAATGCTTTCGTTGACTTAATTGTCTGTTGGCTTTATAAGGTAATGATTAACAAAATCTAGTCCCTCGGTTTTTTTTTTATTCATATGATATAAGGAGATGTTGGCGCGCAATTTAATACATCATTCAGGGTGCACGGTTACATATCAAATAGTCTTTTCACACAAGCACACCTATGGCTCCACACCTACGTAGTCGAAAGTCTCAAAAGTACAAACGATACTGTCGCCTAATAACACTGTCGCCTAATAACACTTAGCACACTATGTCTCCACACATATGTAGTCGAAAGTCTCAATAGCACAAACGATACTGTCGCCTAATAGCACATTTTCTAGTCAGCGGGTCAGCGGGTACATACAATATACATGGCAAATGTCTTCACACTTATGTAGTCGAAAGTCTCAAAAGTATAAACGATACTGTCGCCTAATAACACGTTGTCTAGTGAGCGGGTGGTATATACATCGTGTTAAAATATTAGCACATACAGTCACAACAAAGCAGTCAACATAACATAATTCCCAAACAGATGGATATATAGATTGACATTCAAATGAACAGAACAATGAAAGCACTAATAACGTCCAACGATGCCACTGTCTTTAAAAAAAGTCTTTAGTGCTTTTAAAGCGCTCTTCTGCAAGGCTGTTGTTGGCCAAGGGCCCAAAAGTTTCCTTAAACTGAAAGGTCTGCGGTCTAATTTACTTAGCGCTGATTTAAGTCGGCATCTTGGTATGTCGTGATGTGGGCAATCTAGAAGGAGGTGATATATATCTTCATCTACAAATCCACAATCACATTCGGGGGTTTCCGCTCGGCCAATTCTGTGTAAGAAATGCTTTGTGTAGGCAGTGCCTAGCCGTAATCGATGAATAAGCGTTTCCATAGTTCTATCTAATGACAATGAAAATTTGAATTCAATAAATGGATCAATATGATATAAGTCAGAGCTCTTAGAATTCTGGTCAAACCAAGTGTTTCTAGACATGTTGACAGACGTTGTCCTTATAATGCAGCGTAATTCATTTTTTGATATTGGGAGCGGAGCCGTATCATCTTTCAGGTGCGCTTGTCGTGCTGCTTCATCGGCTGCTGTGTTGCCAGGAATGTTGCAATGCCCTGGTATCCACTGGAGTGCTATTGCATGTTTCGCTTCGCTTGCCTTTGTGAGGTTTTTAAGTGTTTCATAAATTATACTGTCGCTGAATGCTTTCCCCTTTGTGCTGCAGAGTGATGTTAGAGCCGCCTGTGAATCGCTGAAAATTACCCATTTTTGTGCTTCTGTTACTGACAATATAAATTTTACCGCACATAGGATTGCGAACAGTTCAGCCGTTGTGGACGAAGTCGCACGAGATAACTTAAATGATTCTTGTTTGTTGAGGTGCGGTATAATGAATGATGAAGTTGAAGAGGTTGCTGTACTGGAGCCGTCTGTATAGACGTGTGTGTATCCTGAATACCGCATATATATCTGGTATAGTGCGAGTTGTTGAGCAGCTTGAATGAACATGTCTCTTTTGCTGAATATTCCTTCTACTGACAATTCGATTTTTGGAACTGTAAGCAGCCATGGAGGATATTCGATGTCTGAGTTCCAAAATTCATTTCCTGGCAATATGTGAAGATTTTTTTGAATTTCTATATGAACATAACTTCTATCTCGTTTCATTATGTCTAGAGCCAATGGGTGGTTTTTATGCTGGGTTTGAAGACGGAAATAATGCCGGCATGTTTCTGTAGTTCGCATAACTGGAAATGGTGATTGGCGAGCCTCAGCTATTACAAGAGAACTCGAAGTCGCTCGTGGAACTCCTAGACATAGGCGTAGTCCTCTAGCTAAAAGTCTTTGAAGTCTCTCTTCTGACGTATGGGAAAGTCCGTCTAAGATGGGCGCGGAATATGCAATTTTTTGTCGTATTAATGCATTGTAAACAGTCAGCATAGACGATACTGATCCGCCCCATGATGTGCCTGCAAGTCTGCGAAGTACAGTCACTGTGGTATTGACCTCGTTTTCGAGTTTTTTTAAGTGGGGTGCCCAGGATAGCTGCCTATCAAGTATTACGCCAAGAAATCGATGCTGTGTGACAATCATTAGAGGGTGTCCTTCCAGATTAAGAGTGAAATTTTTTAACTGCCTCCGAGTGAAGGGCAATACAGCAGTCTTTGCGTGTGATAGTACCATTCCTCTTTCTCTCAAAAATTGGTTGATGATATTTATGCCGTCTTGCAATGCCATCTGGAGTAGTTGAGCATTAGATCCAGATGTCCAAATATACACATCATCTGTTTCCCTTCTCTCGTTTATATATATAAGGCCGATAGTACTTGGTAACTGTGGGTATGCTATCTGTAAAATTTTCCAGTATATCTTGGATTCTTATAATTATTATTTGTTTTGAACACATATATACAATTATGAGGAAAGGGAAAGCGAGGAGCAGGCTGGCAACTGTCACCGGAAGGGGCACAACGCCTGCCTACTCTTCAGAAGGGAGGTGACAGCAACACAGAAATAGAAGATAGGATGGAGGGAAAGAAAGAGGAAAGGAAGAACAACAGGACAAGTCTAAAGAATAAAGTAGAACACAGTACAGATCACACACAGTAGGGCCGGTCACTGAACGTCACGCTACTACAGAATGTTGAATAAAATAGTTTCGACGCTACAAACGTGAACCTAAGTTAGTTAGCTCTAGAAAAGTAACTTATATTGCTCTAATTCATGCAAATATTGAAAGCATTTTGTCCTAATTCTCTCAGGCGAACCAACTCTGAGCTCTCTCAAGCATTGGCCCGGTGCGAAGAACATGCACTCAGTATATGCCGGCTCTTCGCGTCTTCGCTTCATGTTTGAGCGAATAAAACCCCGCTACATAGTTCGTCGCGAGATGTCGTGGCTATAGATAGAGGCGAATTTCTAGAGGCTATTGTTGTCGTACTGTTGTCCGAGCAAAAAAGAAAGAAAAGCTTATTCCCTGTTTATCGGGACCCACCTGTATGTTTAATCACGTTTTAATTCTCTAGATTTATCAGAATTAAGATGACTTTGTTTGTATGCTTAACGTTTCTCTTAGCTATGAATATTAATGTAATATGCCTTGTGTCCCAAGTAATCTGCACCGAAATTAAAAAAAAAAAATATATGCATACGCCACGTAGCTGGACAGAACCAAGGTAATATTATTTGCCGTCGCATGGAGCAAGTCCGACAATTCCTTTTATTTCGTCTAATTACATAATTAGTTAGTTTTAATGAAACACCTTGTCAAATATTATGTTCGGAGCAATATAGTGTCAATGAGAAAATTGTATACCACCTTGAAAATTCTAGTTCCAGCTTTCTGTGGCTCTATACGAGGTGCATAAAAGCTTTTTTTTTTTTTTCAAGTCTAAAAGAAAACCCGCGAAACACGAAAATATCAAAACGCGATAAAAGACACAGGACAAACGTCGCAAGTGCATTGGCTTCCTGGTGGAATATGTAAAATAGTGTGGCAGTTGAAGCTTCCTAACAAATATTTTTTTTTCTAGGTAAGGTTCAGTACTTATCAGCAGCTCCTCGTTGCTGGTTCATCACAGCAGCGCAGCCTCTGAGCATTTCACCAGCTCCTTCTATGTTTGGCTCGGCACACGTACCTATTTTCGGGTCCCTTTATTTCGCACCCACTCGCCGTTGCGTGCCTGGCTGGCGCATAAACAACACGCGGCCGCCGTTCTGAGTACGCAGAAGAGTGATGTTCGACTAGCAACGCATATATCATCTTATACTGAGTGCCACTGTTGCGCCCCTTTATGATATACGCACGCGCAGCTGGGGCGATCGTCGAGTGCTGCTCGGTCAAAGATTTCCTTCGCTGGAACGGAGATGGACGCCCGCCGAGCACTCCCACTCTCCGCCCTGAAAGCGTGCGCAGCTGCGGCAGCGAATGGTAACAGGTTCGAGTCCCAATGAACCTTTTGCAGAAACTCCCTATGAAACCCAACGTATATTGTGCGGTACGTCTGCTGAATCTCTCATTATGTATATAGAAATTAAACAAAATACCAATAAAAATGCTAGAAAGGGGCGGAATATTTTGCCATTTGCGTATACCTTCTAGAAATCGTTTACTAAAGCGAACAACATGCGTGCAGGTCAATGTATTTCGATAAACGTGTTTCGCGCTGTTTCGCTCGAATAAAAGTGATCCAACGTGTATTTATTCCGTATTTCCCGTCACTTGGGCACAGCTTAACCCACGTGATTATAGAAGGCTGGAGAAAACGACTTGTATGTGACCGGAAAATGCTGGGAAGGTAACAGCAGCCCCCGCCTAAGTGTTTCAGCTGGTCAACGAAACACCGAAATGTGTAACGCGAATCGGACAACAACCTTATTGACGTGCTATATAATGAAGTGAATCCACCAGGCTGTACATGAGCTGGATTTAATAAGAACTATCTAACAAACTAAAAGGAACCCTAGATGAAGTAATCTGACCGGTACGGTCATTGAAAGTGCTACCACTTCAACTTTATACTCACTCTCTCCTAATGCATTATAAGTAGCTTGCAGAATTAGGCTAGACGGTGCTGGGAATAGCTGAAGAAGTGAAGTTCTGTTCGCGCCAAATATTGTTATTGCAGAAAAGATTCGCTAAAAACATTCACACATCACACTAAGAGGTGCGCTGCAACAAAGCATGAAAGGTTATCAAATGATGCGAGATAGCTAGGCATAACGCAGTGATACTCAAAAACAAGCTTCCCAGTAGCTGCCCTATAAATGGGTTCTGATCGATTATTTGTATTCTGCCAACAAAGTTAGAGGAACATTATAAGTACATTAATCGTTAACTTTAACGGGTTTAACACAGCTGTTTCAAGAACTCGTAGTGTGGTAATGACAGATATAGGATCTAGAGAAAACGAAAGAAAAAGTCATTTTGAAGAAAGCCGTGGAAGATAACCACGTAAATAAAGCCAGAGTTTGGACCGTGCATTCTATGGTCACTACAGTAACAATATGAAAATTCTTCACATTAAAGAGAAATTAGGAGAGAATGTAACGTGTGCGATGGCATCATTCACAGCAGACACATGCTGGCGGGCTGTCCCTCGACCCTCGCCGACTCCGAAGAAAAATGGCTTTACTGGCACAAGATGATATCAAGCTCTTCATATCAAGATCAACTACGGGCTGTCCAGAGGGTCCACGATGACGCCATAAGGCTCGGCCTGGCGGTGCCGACGTGGACGCGGCCCGCCTCGGTCTGAAAAGACCGGGCTTCAGGACTCTAATAAAGTTTTGTGAATGAATGAATGAAGTAGTGTACGTCAGGAAACTAAGTATGTAACTCTGAGATCATTAAAACTTTTTTTGTGTGATGCAGTTTTCAGATACTCGCGTACACAGTTCTGTAGATAATGGCTCAAACCAGTAATACGAAAAGTGCGGCAGCGATCTGAAATTTCACCCGCTGTGGTTGCTCAGTGGCTATGGTGTTGGGCTGCTGAGCACGAGGTCGCGGGACCGAATCTCGGCCACGGCGGCCGCATTTCGATGGGTGAGAAATGCGAAAACACACGTGTACTTAGATTTAGGTGCACGCTAAAGAACTACAGGTGGTCGACATTTCCGGAGTCCTCCACTTCGGCGTGCCTCATAATCAGAAAGTGGTTTTGGCACGTAAAACCCCATAAAATAATAATAAAATTTGAAATGTCGTTGGTAAGGTAAAAACTGATGTGAGCGCTATGTGGCGATCGTTATTTATAGGTGCTTCAGTCAAATTTCGTGACCGTCTCTCCCGCAGATATACTCATCATGTTTCCTTGGAACAAAACGTCGCCAGAAGGGAAAATTCTGTGATCTGATGTCAGTTCTGAAATTCTGCCTTACCAAAAACGCCCACATGAAACTTCTCACACGGCCCTCTGTTTCTTTTTCTTTTTGTTATGCGCATTTTCCTGTACGCACATCACATAAGACCTCGAACTTGTCGACTTAGGCTACTTGCTCAGGTTCCATAGTGAAAAACAGCGTCTTTTGGGCTGTTTTCAGTACGAAATATGTAACGACTGAACGAACCACGTGAAATTGGCATAGCTTTAGGTGTTGGCTTAACTTCACAAAATGTTTGCTTTATCTCAATACAACATAAGCAGAGGGGGGGGGGGGGGGGTAGCATGTAAGGAATGTCGGGTTGAATTCTCAAAGCTTTTTGTTCGTAACTACTGTTCGCCATTGTGCGGTCGTCTTTGTATGTCCAGCATCAGCAATGTCTGACATCTGCTTTTATGAACAGTTTTTGCGTAATAACGTTTTTGTGAGTACGGGCCCCGATACTGAGACCATGGCAGGGGGAGTGGAGACGTGTGAGGCAAGCAGCCAGTCCGTTGGTTATTGGTGTCGCGCTCCACCACTAAATAAACCGGTGCTGCTCGTCGGCGTGACGTTACAGGTGGGATGACGTGACTACGGCTTCTAACGTTCCTCTCAGCGGGACCCGAGCAGGTAACCGTTTACCGTAACACGGCGTTGTCACGCCCAACGCAGCGTACAGACAACGGGCTGTTTGCGACTGCGCTGTTGCAAACGTCGACCGAGCTGGCGCAGTGTGTTCGGCGGACGGGAGAACGAGCGGGCGTACGACGGCGGAGGCCTACGTAGTACTGCCGGCGAAACGGGAGAGTCAACGGCGGTGCGGCTACAAGAGTCGGCGGCTCAACTTGCACAACAGCCAAACAACTCGCAGCGCACCGTTCCTGTGCATTCCTTCTGCTTGGCGTCTCGTCTTCAGGAGCGGAGCGGGCCTGGACGTGGGAAAAGCGTTCGCCACCCGGGGGTCTGCAAGGGCTGCTTGTGCGGGTTTCGTCGCCTCCAAGAGACGCCGTTTACGTTAAAGCGAGCCCCAAGGGCCGAATACTCACATTCGCTCTCTGTTGGCGTTGACTATGTATACCGGCGAGTGATCCCAGGAGTGGGAGCAAAGTCTCTGTGTGCGGCCGCTTGTTCTGAGAACGGACGACGATGTCGGCATCGCAGTGGTGGTTCTCACGCCGCTCCGTGCCTGCGGGGATGGCCGAAGGCGGGAGGGAACGGTGACTTATAGGAATAAAAAAAAAAAGAAAAATCGGCAGAGACACTTAAGTCTGCTTACGTGTGTGTATGCGAAAGCATTATGATCCCTTTGGTGAGATGTTTTTTTTTTCGCGCGTCAAGGAACGCGCGAAAAAACAACAAAAAAAAAAACATCTCACCAACATCCGCGCAAGCTCTTGCCTGGGTTCTAACTGCGCCTCGGTAAGGCCAAATCAAAACGCGCCAAGAGTTCGAACGCGCTCGCATGCCCGCGAAGAGTTCAAACTCGAAGGACCGCTCATCGCCGTTTAATTGGACATTAATGCTTTTTATTTCATTAGCAATTATATGGACACTCCAGGCGCATTCTGTCGTCTGCGTCGGTGTCGCCGTGAGGTTCCGTATAAAGTCATCATCATCAGCCTGTTTACGCCCACTGCAGGGCAAAGACCTCTCCCATACTTCTCCAACAACCCCGGTCATGTACTAATTGTGGCCATGTCATCCGTGCAAACTTCTTAATCTCATCCGCCCACCTAACTTTCTACCGCCCCCTGCTACGCTTCCCTTCCCTTGGAATCCAGTCCGTAACCTTTAATGACCATCGGTTATCTTCCCTCCGCATTACATATCCTGCCCATGCCCCCCCCCCCCCCATTTCTTTTTCTTGATTTCAACTAAGATGTCATAACTCGCGTTTGTTCCCTTACCGAATCTCCTCTTTTCTTATCCCTTAAAGTTACACCCATCATTCTTCTTTCCGTAGCTCGTTGCGTCATCCTCAATTTAAGTAGAACCCTTTTCGTAAGCCTCTAGGTGAGTACTGGTAAGACACAGCTATTATACACTTTTCTCTTGAGGGATAATGGCAACCTGCTGTTCATGATCTGAGAATGCCTGCCAAACGCACCCCAGCCCATTCTTATTCTTCTGATTATTTCCGTCTAATGATCCGGATCCGCCGTCACTACCTGCCCTAAGTAGACGTATTCCCTTACCACTTCCAGTGCCTCGCTACCTATTGTAAACTGCTGTTCTCTTCCGAGACTGTTAAACATTACTTTAGCTTTCTGCAGATTAATTTTTAGACCCACTGTTCTGCTTTGCCTCTCCAGGTCAGTGAGTATGCATTGCAGTTGGTCCCCTGAGTTACTAAGCAAGGCAATATCATCAGCGAATCGCAAGTTACTAAGGTATTCTCCATTAACTTATATCCCCAATTCTTCCCAATCCAGGTCTCTAAATACCTCCTGTAAGCACGCTGTGAATAAATTTGGAGAGATTGTATCTCCCTGCCTGACGCCTTTCTTTATTGGGATTTTGTTGCTTTCTTTATGGAGGACTACGGTGGCTGTGGAGCCGCTATATATATCTTTCAGTATCTTTACATATGGCTCGCCTACACCCTGATTCCGTAATGCCTCCATGACTGCTGAGGTTTCGACAGAATCAAACGCTTTTTCGTAATCAATGAAAGCTATATATAAGGGTTGGTTATATTCCGCACATTTCTCTATCACCTGATTGATAGTGTAAATATGGTCTATTGTTGAGTAGCCTTTGCGGAATCCTGCCTGGTCCTTTGCTTGACAGAAGTCTAAGGTGTTCCTGATCCAGGTTTAAAGTCTAAGGGCGATAAAATCGTCGCCGCGCGCCGTGTGCTGTATGTGCGAGGGAAAGCGTGCGAGGGTGAGCCGGCGATCGCGGCTCAACCTCGCGCACACAAGCGAGTAAAGCGGTAACGAAGCGCGCCGTCTTCCGTCGCGCGCAAGGCTCCGGGGGAGGGATAGCGAGGGGGGGCGCCTTTTACTTCGGGCGGCCCGGGTATTCGGTCATGCCACCGACTACGACACCGGATTTTCGCGTAATGAGGCATATGAATGAATACTGTGTTTTACGTGCCAAAACCACGATTTGATTACGAGGCACGCCGTAGTGGGGTACTCCGGATTAATTTTGACCACCTGGGTATTTTTAACGTGCCTCCAATGCACGGGACACGGGCGTTTTTGCATTTCGCCCTCATGGAAATACGGCCGCCGCGGCCAGAATTCGATCCCGCGACCTCATGCTTAGCAGTGCAACACCAGAGCCGCTAAGCCACCACGGCGGGTGTCTAGGGCGTATAATACTTTCGCATTAAAAAGTGTTGCGTTACTGCCGTGGGAAAGAATACGGCCAAACTCAAGTCCAATGAACAGCTGCTGAGAATGACTACGGACAAGCCCCGGACCAATTAACAATTTATAGGAAAGGAGGACTGTCAAGTGATTAAGAATTACTATTCACAGTTGTAGAAAAATTGTACTTAAACAGAATATCCAACTTTTGGAGGGGTAACAAAGATCTGACCAGTTTTCCATGGCTTAATTGTCTGGGGAAGTTTTCCTATTGAGCCGGGAGTAGCAGAACAATCGCCTTTTTGCAAAGGAGCAGTGTTGCGAACATGAGTCTTGGAACGTAAATGACGTCACGTATAAGACTTTCTAATAAGGGTTGCATCACCGCATCATTTCCACATATATAAAATAACTGGCGTGGCTGCTGGGATATACTTTACTTATGGTTCGGCTTACTTGTCTACTTAAACGTTTGTATCAACAGTGAGATAACAAAGGAAGTCTCAAATCGGCGCTGACGCGCCGACAAAAGGACTCGTCGTCGTCACAGCGAAAGCATGCCCCGAGTACGAGTCCCCCCGTCGAAACTTTGGCGCCGGGCTTCACTTGCTCACCCGCTGTCGGACAATTCGAATCACCGTCTCCCGGAGACCATATATAGAAAGGTGGCCACTGTAATATCAAAAAACGCGTACTCCTAAGTTAATTATGCTACTGTCCAAAGTGGTAATAAATAAATATATCAGTGAAAACCATTAATTTGTTGTACAAGTTGCCAAACCCGCAACATTTGAAAAACCATTTATGTTCGACTAGTAATCTAAACAAATTTTATTATGGACAGCCGTGTCTAGCGTGCTAATATAAAAATTGCCACAACATACAATGTTCAGGTTTCTTTCGATAAACAAAAGGAAGCAGTGATTAGAGAAAACGCAAGAACATTTTCAGTGCAGCCATGTGGCAGTCGGTGACACGCTACAAAAAAACAGTAACGCTTGCGTATGCCGATAGCATTTCATAGTAAACCGTAGAAACCTGTAGAAACAGCGAGCTGGGATAAGAAGTCCGGCTGCAGTTAATCACGAAGCAGCACGCAAACGCCGCCACTGCAGCAGCTTTAACGACTCAAGTAAGGCGTTCGGTAATGCTGGACACGCAAGACATCCAACTCATCTGTGGACTATGCTTTGGTGATCCTAGTGACTGACTGTCGTATTTATGTTATTCAGAAATGCGACTAGATAGATTGGTGTCTTTGTTTCTGATCGACTATAGGAGTTAAGATAAAGGCAATTTACTGACTTAAGGAAGTGCGTACCAAGGTAGTCTGAAAATCGATTGAGAAATATGCACACGATGTGCGTTCCATCCTAACGTTTGTGGGGGAAAATATCAACTACTCAGGAAGGCATATATATCGAGCTCCCGAGGCTATGGCACAGCCACTTTCTGCGGAACATCAGTCTGTAGGGCCAGGACAATTCCATTAGCGTGTCATAAGTACTTGCATCCTTCTTAAGCACCTTTTTGTAGTTCCTGACATCGCGTTGTTGGGATTTCAGAATACGCGCTTCCCTGTCTGAGCTACTCATTTTTTTTCGCTGCTCACAACTACAGGTATCTGGCGCTCTATCTTGGCAAACGACAAATGAAGCATGCGGCCTTATCACGTCGTGATGACGATCTGTGGACAGCCGTCGTACCATATCATACAGATGCGATAGTTCATTCTAGTCTATGTCACTTTCGATTCGGGCAGAAGATTTAAATAATTGGGCTGTGCTGGTGGTGTTCCGCAAGAAATCCAAGTTCGTGCTCTCTGTTTCTAGACGCTCTTCTTCTTTTTTTTTTTAAATGCGATAGCGTTATAGGCAAACTTCACCCACTTTGAAAGTATCTAGAAGAAGATATGGGCCCATCCCGAAGGAAGTGCAGTCTAACACAGCGTCTCAATATAGGCCAATCCAAAAGGCAAGGCAGTGTAACACAGCTTTTCAAAGCGCTATAGCTGTCACGAAGCACGAACGTGAGACACTGGCACGTGACGTACGCGCCAGAAGTTTCAAAGAGCGACTTTGGCACCAGAGAAGCATGCGTGCGCGTGTGGCTGAATGGGTTTAGAGCACTGGGCTGCTGTGCTGGAAGATAGAGACTCCATCCTCCGTGGGTCGCGTATCTCTTTATAGCATTATAGGCGCACGCCATCCACCTTGGAGGCATCGAACAGAGAAAGTTCCAGGGGTTTTGAGCGGATATACGCCAGCGCGTCACAGTGTGCCAGACATTGCGAGACACGCGAGGTATAGAAACGTTTCTTTGATAAGAGTGTGCAATTGGTAGCGCACGTATAGCTGTCGACGCGTCAGCATCTAAGTATGCTATCGCATGCAGTTATCTTTTTCCCCTATGATGATTGATTTTAACCTTATCTTCTGTCCTCCTGATTAGGGGGGAAGGGGATCACTAAGCTTGTTAGACATAAACTGCACTGAAGCTTCTATAACGTCAGTTGGTTCATTGAGTGGTGCCAGAATACCGAGCTTCTGGCTAATTGTTTGGCGCATCCGTCACATAATCGTAAGGCTAGAGGTTCTCCTACTGATTTTTCGAATTGTTGTGCTACAAGTAATTTCGTAGTGAGCCACCCTAATTTGTCTGAAAATTTTTTCAAATGTAGCAAGAACTAATTCCTGGTGCCATGAAATCGAACTCACGTGGTCAAAAACACGGCGTCTTGCCTACGGCCTTCCGCAGCGCAGTATCCTAATTTCGGCGTAACGGTGACGTTCGTGCGAGGTGGCAGCCATGGTGTGTCCTCGAGGCCAACACCTCGGCTTTCGCGGAGTTATTTCACAGTGACTATAGGTGACCCTCGTTCTGAAGTAGCCTCTAAGACGCCAGCACATGCCCTTATGGTTGAAGTCAGAGTAAAGCACCCGAAGTTCTTATATTAAAGCTTTAGGGCTCAAACTTAATCTGAAACGCGGCGCTTGCTTATTCTAGATACTCAAAAAGCGTGTTTAAGATAACTTACGAAGTACCACATGAAAAAATTATTTGAACAGAATACTAAATGCCGTGTGGATAAAATATTTTAATAGAGTACAAAGTGCTCGAAAAAGTATTTAGTGGCTTGCAAGATGCTTAAATCTTCTTTTCCCGAAGAGTGGAAACGAAGAAAATCTGCGTGTGGTTTAATGTCCCAAATTAAATCAACATACGGGCTATGAAGAACACAGTAGTTGGAGGGGCCGTGGAGCGATTCCGACCACGTTGTAGGTTACATTTATTAATTTAATTTACATATCACTCAATCAATCAATGAATCAATCAATCAATCAATTTAGTTTTTTTTTCTACTAGTGACGATACATGGTGAAAAAGAAGGGCGACCGGAGAAAAAGCCGTTTTGCGGCGGCTTGACAAGGCTCTGGACGCCAGACACAACAGCGACAAGCGGGCGCTACTAAGCAAGGGAAAAAAGAAAAAAGGAGTGCATATGTATCAGCATAGAGCCATGCAAGGGACAGTGCTAAATGTATAACATACAACCATTGAAAATTCAGATAGAATAGATCATTTGTTTCAACAAGTGTAACAAAAGCTTTGGATTACATCAAGAGAACGAAATATTGCTTACGTCTACAAAAAATATTCCTAAAAGGTCATTATTATCTGCTAAGATGTCAATGCGTTGCTTATCTGGATAGTTAACTGTGGTGTATAGTGAATGATTAATGCGTTGTTGGCCATAAGTTGGGTGCGTGAGAAAGGAATTTGCCAGCTTGGCTGATAGCGATGAAGTATATTGACTTTATGTTTCTTCTAAATTCGCAAGGTTCACATAACCTTGACTGCATATTCTTTGTTTGGTGCAAGTAGTCACACTTCTTCCTTTGTGCCTTACATGGCATGAGTTAAGCCATTGTAGCTCTTTGCGCTTACAGTTAGTAATTGCAGGACTATTTTCCCTTTTTCCTTTTTTTTCCACAATTGCTACGTGACTAGCATTTATTGTTACGTCTTGTAAATCATGACTAATATTGTGCGAAGCCCCTGCTGTTGCTGCGCGCGGCACGGTCGGGACCCAATCAGGAGGCTATGTAATTTTGACCTGCGTCGCTGGCGATGCAGAATAAAAGCCCCTCCTCTTCTTATGTATTTCGTTATTGAATTGAATGGGGGCTTTACATGTCAAAACCACGATCTGATTGTGAGGCGCGCCGTAGTGGAGTACTCCGGATTAATTTTGACCACCACGGGAATGTTTAACGTGCCCCCAATGCACGGCACACGGGCATTATTGCAGTTCGCCCCCATGGAAATGTGGCCGCCGCGGCCGCAATTTGTTCCCGCGACCTCGGACCTATAGCAGCGCAACAGCATAGCCGCTAAGCCACCGCGGCGGGTGTGTATTGCCGTATAAAGAAACTGAATTAAAAAAAAAACGACTTTGGGACCCCTGCCGATGGTGTGGCGATATATTAGTCTGATCTCAGCAAGTCGTTGGTCATTAGAACCGCGATGAAATGAAACGGCGACATCCAACACTGGGGAGTTGCCTGAAAGCCAGTGAAGATTGACCATGATTGTGACGATTACTGAGCAGTGAATTCCATGCACTGATCTTTATTATTTCTGTGGCAGTCGACGATGTCAAATTTGATGTGTTCAAGTTGATAATCATAGACTCTGCGGAAATGACCTCAGCGCTTACTGAGCTTGCGGACGAGACCGAACAATCCGGATTAAAGTGGAGGCGCCCACTTCGCTTTTCATGCAAAAGCGGTAACGTGTAGGTTGCTTGAGAGTCAAGAATGGCATACCGATATTCTTTTTATGCCAATAATGCTGACGTGGGTATTGGAGCGGAGACAGGCACCACAATGATTAAGATGTTCTTGCCACAGGCATCAAGTTAGACAATAAAATGCCACGGTGGACTGCGAGAATATTTCTATGCGCTAGACGCTGTCCGGCCGCAGAAAGAAAGGTGAAATTCTGCGATAGAGAGCGTTCGCCTTGCCGAGTCCGACCACCGGCCATCGACCACCCACCAACTATAGGGGGAGAATGTGTGCATTTTTCCGGAAGGGAGCGGGGCGGGGGGGGGGGGGGGCGGCTGGGACCCTACCAGCCTATATATATATAAACATTGAATAACAGTTGCTTCACAAGACCTCATGGTAGGAGACTGTTAAATTTCACAGCCTGAGTCCTCTCGCACCACCAAGCATCTAGCGACTCTCGGCAGCGTAATCTTCCTTCGCGAAATTGTTGTATTCGTCGCTATCACTAATGCTGCTTTGCTTTTCCGTGAAACTGCAGCATATCTTTTTTTTTTCTTTTTTCTTTTACTATGAGTCCAAGTATAAGCGCTGCTGCGCGTGACTGCTATTGATCCTGATTTCGAGCGACTCCCGCTTGGCTTCATTTCGGTTGCTGAGCTAATTATATATATTTATGACGTCTGCATGCAAGTGGCAATGTTTCTATCCCTAATGTTTTAAATTGTTAGAAAAGTTTTTTTTTATGAATCGTTAGCATTGCTTACTGAAAGAGGAGCGATATTGAAACACATGTCATTCACGTGCGTTTCACACGCCGTTCATAAAAGACTCTGCCGAAAAGGTAATTGAAGTCTCCAGGTATTTTTCAGGGTCAAAAAAGAACGTAAAGCAATTTGAAGCGGGGTAAACATACAGCAACATATTCATTCTGTAGGCGTACGCTATCTATACCTTCAAACATAATTTTTAATTGGCTACCTCTTTTTAGTTCAAAAAATATAATAAAATTTGTCCTGTTTGTGTACTTAAATATATTGTGCGTGTGCATGGTGTTTAAAGTGGTGTTTAATGAAAAACGTTGAAGTGACAAAATAAGGATGAGGTAGCCGCCGCTGGTGGTTCTAATGCGCTTGTCTTCCTATTGTCGGGATATGTGGAAATAAAGCAAAAGTATGAATTGAAAGCCGTGCACGTCCGCGCCAACAATGATGCAGTAAGCTTTTAGCCGCAATAAAATTGTAAGTGAAAAGGTACAGGCAACTCAAAAGAAACCTCACGTGATGGTGGCAGAACTCTGGTACTGACACTTCATGTAGGGGCGGAGTGGGGGGGGGGGGGAGGTAGGCTTCGGAGGGGTATCATGTACCGGAGCCTCCCCCCCCCCCCCTCCGTAGTCGGTGGTTATGCTAACAGCCATGAAAAAGTCCGACAGAGCGAAATAAAGCTATTCGCTTCAATACGCGGTGAGCGAGGACGATTTACCTAAAATCTCTCTATACTCATTCTTTAAAAAAGCTAAGTAGCGGGATTCATTGAAGTTCCGCCGACACACCCTATTCATCGGCGCTGCACTTCCGGTTGCAAGCTGTTTCCGTCCACCATGTTCTCCATAACGTGGCGTTACGCTGTTTGCAACGTAATGGGCAGTTATGCTAACCATAGAGTTTCATACAATTACGAAAGGGAACCGTGGTTCTAGTACCTATTCGAGCTGCTAGCAGCATGAGAGTGATGGTTAGTACATGCATTTGCCTAAACTTCGCCCTTAGGGCTTTAAAAACGGCTTCGTAGCTTACTCTTTAAACTCATCACTGTCAAGAAAGTGCTGCTTTATAAATAATTATATCAACATTTTTGAAATAGTCTGACGCCAGGTTTCGGGAGCACACACACACACACACACACACACACACACACACACACACACACACACACATATATATATTCTGAATACAAAAAGACGAATATGCGAAATGAGATATTTAGACCTCGGTGATCCCTTGAAACGGTTCCTTGAGTTCTTTAGAGAACCAGTGCAGAGACCAACGCACGGTGCCTCTCAGTACTTGATAGCACTGGGTTTAGGGAATCCAGCATCTGAAATTAATCACGAGCAGCCGGACTGTGCACGCTACAGCCAATGACAACCTAAAGATGTGCTGGCAAATACACCGCTATCCAGCTCAAAGAAAACTTTTATAGATGCGCCAGCCAATTGCGCTCGCTCATTTCTGTGATGTCATGTCGCAGACGAACTTCTTTCAGTATCGGCGTCTCTCAGGAACTATGTTTTGGAGCCTGGAGGCACATAATTCAAGTGCAGTGCGGTCTTGTGAGTGGTACTTGTACTGAATTTTTAGGTTGTCAACTTGTCACCGAGTGCTGAGTAGCACTTCGAAAGTGTTTATAAGGGAACTTATCACACTGCGGGCTGCACACAAAACACACGGATGAAAGGAAAGATTGAACGACACGAGCGCCAACTCTCAACTGTTCTTTTACTGAAAGGCATGGTACCTTATGTAATGATGATGACAATGATGATGATCTTTACTGGCATCCCCTTTGAAACGTGACTGTGACAAATAGACCACCAGCGTGCTTGAGCTAAGCGGGTTTTTCAACATCTATCGCTGCAGAACATATATCTTACAAGCGCTAGCTGGTGCAAAAAAAAAAAAAAAACAAATACATCTGGTATCGCACACCTATCCTGTTGATAACTTACTGGTCTTGGTCATGGCCGACGGCTTAAGCTGGAGCAGGATTCCTCTCGCTCATCCGTTTGTATTTCCGCTAGCACAATGCTTAAGTTTCGCTAGACCCAACCAGCCCAGCTTTTCACTCTTGCGAAAACATAAACGCATCTTTCTTTGCAAGCAAACGGGTTTTATCGCAGCAATGTTAAGCATTGCGGCAGAACATTGCAACCATCACTTGTCGCAAAGTCGATCGCTCGCAAATGGGTAAAAAAAAAAGAAGAAAGAACCATTGAGGATAGATGAACAAAAACAGGGTTGCCTGGAGAACAAGGACACTATTTAGTGAGATAATCACCGTTGTTTTCTTTGTTCTGCCGCTGCGTTACGCTATAGAGGGTTGGGTGCCATCGGGATTACGCAGAGGGGAGGGGATAAGTTGCAAATGACCGTCTTACTTATCACCCTCCAATTGCACTGGTCACGGTTCCTCGGGGCGCCATGTGACGAAGTAGTTGGACAGTACGCCGAGCGTAGCACAGGTGCCTCGTTTGAAGACACGTTCATCATTGGAAATCCGTAGTTAGCTTTCAATTAGCTATTCTAAATCGTTGTTTTCTGACGGCAGGGGCCCTATAACATAAAACTATTCCAATATATTTTTATTCCAATCTCCTCACGTCAAATTTGTTTAACCACCGACGCAAGCATCGGGCGGTCACCCACACGGTTGTCTGAACAGACCAATCAAACGCTCTCCTCGTTCATAGGAAGTAATTTTTGTTTGCTTGAAAAACAAATAACATTGCCTGCACTGAGCGGCTTGTCTTATCTAATTGGTTGACAAGAGGCGAGGAGCACGGCCAAGTGGAGAGGGACTATGTGGGGCCGAGCCACTGCACTGAAAATCGATAACCGGATCAAGAGGGTGGTGCCGGCGTCTGCGGTTGGTCCGCTTTCCCTTACTTAGCTTGCGGTGGCTGGTCAAAAATCGCGGCGGCATGCAACGGAAGCTTAAGAATGACGCTGAAACGGATCCTCAGCAAGGAATATTTGACAGAACGAGGTCGTAAACGCGCCGAAAGTGCTCGAAAACGTTACACGGCCACGCAAAAAGTTTTATTATACGCAATCAAACCCATGCTCTCCGACAGGTGCGAGTCGCCAGTGCCTGAGCGATCGGCGGCAGCCATCTTTTATTCCTTTCGGAACGGGGCAGCCTGCGGCTATTCAGAAGAAAATTCAGTTTTGTTCGGCATATTAATGCATCTTTATCGCGCACACATCACTTTGACGCGTGAGTTTTTGCGATTTTGTGACGTCGCGTGACAGGCAGGTGAAGTGGGTGCAGCCCGAAATCTTTTGACCAATAGCCGAGGGCTAATGGCGAAAAGAGGTCAAATCAGAAATAACTGTTTTCCTTTTTTCTGTCAAATCATGCATAATCAGTGTGTACACATCATATCAGATAGGGAAGTATCGCGGTTTTCGTGACGTTGCGTGACAGACAGCTTAAGTGGGGGTGGTCCAAAAAAGTTCTTGACCAATCGAGGAGGGCTGATTGCAGAATTGGAATAGAAAAGTTTGGAATAGTTTTACGTTATAGCGCCCCAGCTCAACGAATATAGGACGCTCGAAAAAATAGAAGATGCAAGGAAGTGTTCTCGGCCGCACCTTGTCGTGGGCCTCTTGTTTATCCGTGTGTGCGTCTTGTTTGCGCGGATGTCATAATGAACATGACGCGGCTTGCCTAAGTTTACAGCTCATGACAATTAGTCCCTTGATCTTTTTGATATTATTGCATGCTGCTGGTACTGCGAAGCTGATCAGACAAGCCGCACAATTAACTATGCATGAAAATAAATGAATTAGAGACCGGCGCACGTCGCTTACTCTCAATTCCTGGCCCCAATTTCGCAAGCGCTTCCACCTCATCTCAGATCGCATTTACGTTGTACAGATCAGAAACAGGTGACATTTGGGGATGCAATTGGAGACGACCGCCCGAATGGCGTCGAAAGCGCGGGTGGATAAGGTGTCGCAGAAGTTTGCCACCACATGCCCCTTCATGACGCCTGAATACGTGCTAAAAACAGCAGCATTGTCAAATCAGTCACCAGCGCTGTCCAAGAAATTTATAGCAGCAGACGTTTTACCGTGTCAACGACCGCCATTCCTTCCGGCGCACAGGAATATTTACGAGATTAAATAAGCCTCGCTTCAAAGCGCTGACCAGCGTGAGTAGAGAGAGAGAGAGAGAGAGAGAGAGAGAGAGAGAGAGAGAGAGAGAAAGCAAGGACAGGAAAGGCAGGCAAGTCAACCAGAAGAGCACCCGGTTTGCTACCCTACACTGGGGGTCGGCGAAAGGGGAATAGAAAGAGGAAAAAAGGGAGAGAGTAAGCACTGAATGCGTGTGGGAGGGACACTATACAGAGGGGACCAGCGCGAGTAGTTCACTGGTTTCCTCTATAGGCTATAATTTTTTTCCGGTGTTCTCGGTTATATAGCGGGGTACTCGACGCGCCCGAGAACTGCTTGAGAAGGTTGTAGCCCACGTCATTATCACCGTGTGACGAGTCCTCTAAAGTCGGATGGAATAGCGACTAACCGGGCGCAATAGCACAGCCGTGCCTAAATCGTTCTATATTGCCAGTCCACGGAGGTCGCAGACTATTTTTGGATCTCTTGATCACGCTACACGAGCTCAGTTTAGCTGAAACAAAGTCCAGGCGTTAACATTTATTGCCATGTCCCAAAGATTACTTAAGATCCAGAATCCCGCTTTGAAACGCTAGCGTGCTTTCCCTCGCTTGTTTTCGTTTTATTTTTTGCTAATTTCTCTTCGCTCACATTAAAACTAAACCAATCGTTGTGGGAACAAAGACTGCGCTGCCCGTCCTCCTTTCTAATTTTTGCGATGCTACTGCACTGGGCGCCGCAGCTCCGAGTTTAGAAGCGGAAGAGGAGCAACGATGACTGCGCCCCATTTCGACGCTTTGGCTCGGCGAGGGCGCTCACCCCCGCGTAACAGGCGGCAAGCTGGCATTGACGCATAGAGCAGGAAACGGCGCCCCCGAAAACTGTTTCTGGCGTTCCATCCATCACACACGGCGGCAGACGAGAGAGGGGCCGAGGACGCGCGCGCGCGCACGCACACACACACACACACACACACACACACACACACACACACACACACACACACACACACACACACACACACACACACACACACACACACACACACACACAGACACACACACACACACACACACACACACACACACACACACACACACACACACACACACACACACACACACACACACACACACACACACACACACACACACACACACACATACGCACACATACGCACACATACGCACACACGCATGTACACGCACGCACGCATGCACGCACACACACAGACACGTGTGTGTGTGTGTGTGTGTGTGTGTGCGCGCGCGCAGGGCATTTGGCCACGTGTCACGGACTAAAGTCAAATCCGCGCGTTCATTCATAAGGACTGCTTGTCAGTGAGCGAAAAAGAAAAATGAGGTGCTCTAGTAACATCCAAGACGCCGGAGCGTACGGAGGGAGCCGCAACACAACTAGACTAGAGCAGAGCGTGTGTATGACCCCTCCATACGTGTTGGGCATCGTGATGGTGACTCGCAAGATGCGAGTGTTGGTAACCACCTGTTGCGCGATGCTATCTCTGCCCCCCTTCCCATTTAAGTAATATATAATAAACATGCGGCTGAATGAATACGCCAGCGCGCGCCCACGGCATAATATGCAGACAGTGCATCTCCTAAGCTGCATATATATCGTTAATCTGTGCTCAACAGTACCCCTCCCGGTCGGCTCTGAGGGTGGCTGTGGATGTTGCTGCGCACTGTGGCGTAAGGCGACCCTATTGTGGGTAGCGGAGTTGGCACGGGCCTCGCTTCGCTAGTGGGCAGTCAAAGCAAAGCAGCTGTCCCACGTAACGCTGGGAAAGATCGGTAGGATCAGATATAAACTGCGCAGTGCGCGTCCGGGAGGATCGAACGCGCTTTTTTTTTTTCAATGGAATTATCCGCCCCCCCCCCCCCCATGCACAGGATGCACCACCCCAAATTCTCCTTCCTATGCCGATTTTGTGATGTGCCAGACACACTCCAACACATGGTGTCAGTGTGCCCACACTGCGAGAAGAACAATGAAGATGAACTTTCAGAACCACTAAAAGCCATCGAAGAAACGTGGGAGGCAATGTTAACGGCACAGGGCCTGGAGGATAAGCGAAGTCCGGTGGACGGGGCCTGGGCCGCGGCATTAGCCAACGGCTTTCTGGACTAAGAGAGCCGCCACCTATGGCGAAGAAAGAACACTTTCTCGCTGTTTCACAGACTAAACGTTTATTCCTCCTCCTTTCTTTTTTTCACTCTGACAATGTATACACGGGAAGAGTAGGACCAATACTGACAAACACATCTTACGCTATGATTGCTGCTAAAAAAATTTAGGCAATTCTGATTTTCTAATGGCAGACATTTTGTTAGTAAAGGCGGGCACCCAATGGCTAAGAGCACTTGCGAAATGACAGCTGGTTCCTGGTTCTCAAGTATAGCTCCTTAATCGGTCACTCCTCACGGTCTCTCTGCCCTGTGTACGAAAAAGACGTAAATTAGCGCCTTATAACGATAAAATGACATGACATCAAGGTACCTGCGACATGAGTAAATTATCCAAATGCCCACGTCTACTTCAGTTCGCGCTCGTGCTTTCGCACGCAACGAAGGTCGCGTAAAAGCGTGAAACATGCATTTACCATTGTTTTGCTGCCATAATCTTCATATTCATTCCATGGTTTAGCCAACAAAATGAAGGCAGCCTTGTTTATTGATTGTTCTATGGTTGATGGGACGTCTCAAAGCAGGAGTTTAGCTATGGGAGATGCCGTTATAACGGCATCTCCCATAGCTAAACTGCCGCCGATCGCTGAGGCTCTGGTTACTCGCACCTGCTGGAGAGCATGGGTTTATTTGCCTACAACAAAACTTTTTGCGTTGCCGTGTAACGTTTTCGAGCGCTTTCGGCACGTTTACGACCTCGTTCCTCCAACTCTTCTTTGCTGAGGATCCGTTTTAGCGGCCTTCTTAACCTTCCGTTGCATGCCGCGGCCATTTTCGACCAGCCAGCGCAAGCTAAGTAAGGGAAAGCGGACCAATCGCAGACGCCGGCACCACCCTTTTCATCCGGTTATCGATTTTCAGTGCACTGACTCGGCCCCATCGAATCCCTCTTCACTTGAGCGTGCTTCTTGCCTATTGTCAGCCAATTAGATAAGAGAAGCTGCTCAGTGTAAGCAGTGTTATTCGTTTTTAATGCCGACAGAAGTGGCCTCCTATATATGAGGAGAGCGTTTGATTGGTCTGTTCAAACAACCCTGCGGGTCACCGCCCGATGCTTGCGACGGTGGTTACACAAATTTGACGTCAGGAGATTGGAATAAAAACATGTTGGAATAGTTTTAAATTATAGGGCCCCAGGGTTAGTGCCAGAAACGGAACAGAAACAGATTGGAATAGCTTTACGTATTAGCGCCCCTGGTATCCTACTTATAATTTGTTCCAAGACCATATGACTTGCGAAGTCACTGGCTACAACTCATGCATTGCAATTTGTGCCGTTGAATAATTAGTTGAAAGATAATTAGCGAAACTTTGCTAATAAATAATGTTGTTACGAAGAGTTGAGAAGAAATGGTTTTATTTACAGGAGATGGACGATGATCGTAGCGTGATCGTAGCGCAGCCCGGCCTCTCAAAACTCCTCGGTCTCTTCGTCTTCTCTTCTCTCTTCTTGTCAGCGCCTTTCGTATCCGTTACATTTCCCCGCAAGCAGACGAAGCCCGTGGGGCGAGTCAGGATGGACAAGCAGGGTAGAAAGGCTTCAGGCGAGCAGTATGAGTCAGCTGAGTTCTGCTTGAGCTATGACGTAAGTGAGTTCGCTCAGGCGGTCCACAACTACAAATGGGCCTGAATATTGTGACAAGAACTTTTGGCACAATCCACGCTTGCGTTGCGGTGTCCAAAGAAGGACCAAGTCACCTTTTTCCAACGATACTTGTACGTGACGGTCGTCGTATCGCTCTTTCGAGCGACTTTGCGAGGCCAGAGTACGAAGACGAGCTATTCGACGGGCTTCTTAGGCGAGACATAATGTCTTCGATACGGAATCGTCACTGTGCAGTACGAAGGGTAAGAAAGTGTCCAGAGGGCTTCGCGGTAACCTTGCATACAGGAGATGAAATGGACTATAGTTCGTGGTTTCGTGTTTCACCGTGTTGTATGCGTAAGTGATGAACGGAAGCACGTCATCCCAGTTCTTATGATTGGAGGAGACGTACATGGCAAGCATGTTGGTCAGCGTTCTGTTCGTCCTTTCACCGAGGCCATTGTTCTGTGGATGGTACGGCGTGGAATGACGGAACTGTGAAGTGCACAAACGAAGTAACTCTTCAATGGCACCAGCAGTGAACTGGCAACCACGGTTGCTGATGATGACACGTGGTGGGCCATGACGAAGGACCACGGAACGCAGCAGGAAGACCGCCACGCAAGCAGCGGTGGAAGACGGTGGATGGCGGCAGTTTCTGCATACCGTGTAAGATGGTCTACGTAGACAATTATCCAACGGTTCTTGTTGTTAGATAACGGGAATGGACCCAAAAGGTCAATGCCTACTTGCTCGAACGGCGTACTGGGCGGTGTCAATGGCCGAAGGGGACCCGGGGCTGCGGTGGTCGTTCGCTTGTGACGTTGGCACGCCTCACAACTAGCGACATAGTGCTTGGTTGTTTCGTACATTTTGGGCCAGTAAAAGCGCTCCTGCGTGCGGTGCAGCGTTCGTACGAAGCCGAAATGGCCGGATGTCACATTGTCATGCATGGCGCGTAGAACGTCGGAGCGGAGACTCTCGGGGAGAACAAGCAGAAAACGCGCTCCATGCCCGGAGTAATTAGTTTTGTAGAGCAATTTATCATGGACAGTAAAGCGACTGCTGCCTTTAGAAGTACGAGTGGCGACAAAAAGCGGATCGAGGGTAACATCATTCCGTTGTTCTCGCTGAAAGTCTGCCGTGTCAGGGAACGTAGAAGTAACAGCAGCGAGACAGTCGTCAAAATTCTCAGCGTCGCAGTCGGTAGTCGCAAGAGGAATCCGAGAGAGGCAGTCTGCGTCAGCATGACGACGGCCACTCTTGTGCGATACCACAAAGTCGTATTCCTGGAGGCGCAGCGCCCAACGTGCGAGGCGACCAGAGGGATCACGCAAACCGACCAGCCAGCATAAAGAATGATTGTCGGTGATAATCTTGAATGGTCTACCGTAAAGATAACACCGAAACTTTTGTATGGCGAAAACGGCTGCCAGGCATTCCTGTTCCGTAATCGTATAATTGCGTTCAGATTTGCTCAGGCAACGGCTGACATATGCGACATGTTCTGCGCCACTGTGACGTTGTACAAGCACCGCTCCTATCCCGATTCCACTTGCATCAGTGTGAACTTCAGTCGGGCAAGATGGATCAAAGTGACGCAAGAGAGGTGCTGACGTTAGTATAAACTTCAATTGAGAGAATGATGCGTCACACTCTGATGTCCAATTGAAGGATGCATTTTGTCGCAAAATACTTGTCAATGGGTAAACGATGTCGGCGAACCGGGGAACAAAACGACGAAAATACGAATATAGGCCAATGAATGAGCGGAGTTCTCGTGCTGACTCCGGTGGTTTGAAGGAGCTCACCGCTTCAATCTTACGAGGATCGGGTCTGACGCCATCCTTGTCAACTAAGTGTCCCAGGACTAGTGTTTGACATTCGCCGAACCGACACTTTTTTGAGTTTAGAACCAGTCCAGCTTTCTCAATGCAGTCGAGAACGAGGCTGAGGCGTTCGTTATGTTCTTCAAACGTGCGGCCAAAGATTACAACATCATCGAGTTAACACATACATATTTCCCACTTTAGACCACTTAGTACTGTGTCCATGAATCTTTCAAAGGTGGCAGGAGCATTGCAAAGGCCAAAAGGCATAACATTAAATTCGAATAGGCCATCTGGAGTCACGAAAGCAGTATTTTCCTTGTCGGCAGGGTCCATAGGTATTTGCCAATACCCCGATCGCAAATCAAGTGTTGAGAAGTAAGAAGCAGCGTGTAAGCAATCAATGACGTCATCGATTCGCGGTAGTGGATAGACATCCTTCTTCGTCACTGCGTTTAGATATCTGTAATCCACGCAGAATCTCCAGGAGCCATCTTTTTTTCGGACCAGGATTACTGGGGCTGTCCACGGAGTAGAAGACTCTTGAACGACACCTTTGTTCATCATCTCCTTGATTTGCTCTGCAATAACTTCGCGCTCGGACGATGACACTCGGTAGGGCTTCTGGCGGATGAGGTGTGCTGAGCCGGTATTTATTCTGTGACGAGCGCGGGACGACGGTAAATGAAGGGGTGCATCTCCATGCGTGAAGTCGAATGCAGCCTCATGCCTGGCAAGGACATGTACCAGTGCTTGCCGTTCCGATGTACCGAGAGCCTTGCTGATCATGCCAAGCATTAGCTCTTCAGAATGGCGATTATCGCAAGGAGAGCAAGCTGTAGAGACGTCCGTAGTTAGTGCCGCTATTGAGCTACATGCGGCTTTATCGAAGAGAGCGATTTTCATACCGCGAGGAAGGACAACCGGCGTGGCGGAACAGTTCAGCGCCCACAAAGTGGCGACTCCTTTCGTCATGCACACGACAGAACTCCGCTCAGATGCTGGCGAATCACTGCGTCTGGTCTCGTGTGAGAAGTGATCCCTTGGAAGCAAATCGGTCGTCCGCCAGTCATATGAAGTGCGGGTTCTGGGTGGCGAGAACATCGATGGTGTCCTACGTGGTTGACGGGCTTGGCGACAATACCGAGCTATATGGCCTGTGGAACCGCAGTTGTAGCACACGGGAGGGTTGCGGTTCACAGCGTCTTCCTCGAAACGAATGGTAGGCGGCTGCGGGTGGCGAGAAAGTTCGTTGTCATGTGGATAACGTGTCTCTGTTGCTTGCTGAAATCCGTTATATCTTTCAAAAGTCGCGTCGTGGTAGTAGGGTCGGTGCTGTTCTTGTCGCGGCCTGACAGAAGTCGCAGGGCCTCGGGGACAAAAACGCGGCTGCTCTCGTCGTGGCCGAGCGTCATAAGTAGGGCCTCTGTCGTAGGGACGTGGCTGCTGTCGGGGCGCGATTTCATAATCCTCAGTGCCCCTTGCCGCAGGATACGGGGAGAAGGATGCCACGTTTGGCTCAAAATCTGGTGGTAGGCGGAGGCTATGAGTGCCTGGATGTGTCACTTGCGCGTGCAGGCTGAGTTCCTCCCGAACTATTTGTCGGATCGTTGATGCAAGATCAAGGGGCTGGTTGCTGTCCACGCTTGCAACTGTCGTCACATTGGCTAGCCTGCCAAACTTCGGCGTTATGCGCCTCGTCTTTAGTTACTCGAAAGTGAGACAGTGCCGAATGATGTCAGCGACGGAAGCCAGGTTGTCTTTTGCGATGAGGAAATTGTAAACATCCTCGGCAATTCCTTTTAGGATGTGCCCGACTTTGTCTTCCTCGGACATTCCAGAGTCCACCATCCTACACAGTTTTATTACTGCCTCAATGTAGGTCGTGCAGGTTTCGCCTGGCACTTGCGCACGTTGCAGTAGCGTCTGTTCTGCCCTTTTCTTTTGCGTCTCGGAGTCGCCGAATCGCACTTTGATTTCCGAAACAAATTTTCCCCATGTTGTGAACGTTTCCTCATGGTTGTCGAACCACAACAACGCAGTATCCGTTAGAAAGAACACGACGTTCGAAAGCTGAGTAGCGCTGTTCCACTTGTTGGCCGCACTCACCCGGTGATAATGGATGAGCCATTCCTCGACGTCTTCGTCCGATCTTCCGGCGAAGGGACGCGCATCCCTCAGCTGCAGAAGAGAACTTGTCGGGGCAGCAGTTGGAATGGGCCGTTGTTCGTCTGCGTCGTGGGACATATTCAGCTCCGGTGGATTCGGTGGGAGTCCAGCAAGGCGACGGCTCCGTCGAAGAACTTGTGGTTCAGCCTCCGTCTTCGGGTGTCGATTACCGAGCACCTTCCACCACAACTGTTACGAAGAGTTGCGAAGAAATGGTTTTATTTACAGGAGATGGACGATGATCCGTAGCGTGATCGTAGCGCAGCCCGGCCTCTTCTCATCTCTTCTCTCTCCTTGTCCGCGCCTTTCGTATCAGTTACAATATATTTATTTGTTAATATTATTTTAATGCGAGGGTTAATGCCTCAGGGCATACAGGGGTATGGAATGCGGGCGAATATCTTATTTCTCGTGCAAAGTAATGTCCGCCTCCGAGATCAGTGCAGCTCAAGAAGTAGAATAGTGCTGCATGCAACGAGTGATTTAAAAACAGTGTTATTGATAGGAAGAAACACACACCCAGTATAACTGAGACGCGCCAGTATCCCATGTGTTCTCGGAACCGGAAGCTTTGTTGTGCATCTGTGTCAAGTATGACGTTTGTGTGGCGCACGTGCCTTCAAACAAGCTCTGCAACAAAGTTGTCAACGTAAACGACTGCTTAGAAAGGGAAAATTTTCCAGCCGTTGTTTACAAAGTTTCCTGCGCGGACTGACGAAATTGTCGAGACGACTGAGCGAGCACAAACGTGAAGTCGATGATAACAAGCATCTGTCCAACGCATTGGCGGAACATGCACACAAGCGCAACCATGTGATCGTATGGGACAATGCATCCCTGATCGCCAAAGAAAGAAACTCGACGAAGAGGTTATTACTCGAATCGTTATTGATAGAGATGACCCGCGATACCATGAGGCGAACGGATGGCACCAGGCACCAAATTTATTCCCGATCATTTACACTCACGACAACCTTGTGTCTACTGAATTGTGAACAGAGGACGCGTGTCAGTTTCAAATGTCACTTAACTTTTACCTTGGTAAATGACTTGTTAAGTGGAAAGCGTTTTTTTTAATATATACTCCCTAACCAGACGAGTTTTCGTCGTACTCTCGCATATTAGAAATTCAGCTAGCTACTTGCCTGTTTGACAAAGGCCCTTCTCAGATGAGCCAATTGACAAAATTTTGCTTATTTGTTTCTTTCGTGCAAGCATTCCTAATATCTCGGCCAAAAGAATTCGAGGTAGAAAAAGGAGGAAGATTTGCTGCTTCCGTTTTTTTGTGGATGAATAAGATGTCAGCTTACCTTGCCTTCTCATTGCTTGAACATTGTAAGACAGAGACGTGGTGCATGTTGCACCTGGTTGAGATTTAACTGGAGTTTCGCACTGCATATCTAGCAATTCCCTTTAAAGCGCTGTCTGGGGGCCCCCATCATATGCTCAGATGTCCCTTCACAGAATAAACGAGGAATTAGGTCACTGTCCTATCTTTGGCAAGATCGAAAGCGACAGCCAGGCTATGTTCAGGTACCTTCTACACTATGAAATGGAGTATTGTCATCCACCCGACTGTAGCCCGATTGAGAAAGAGGAAAAATGATAAATGAAAGGCAAGGAGGTTAACCAGGACTGAGCTCGGTTGGCTACCCTACACTGGGGGAAGGAAAAAGGGGAGGGAAAGATTAAGAGAAGAAGCTACAAGGGAAACCCATAGTGTTGCGTACTCCAAGGTAGCGTATCGTACTGCCGCCGAGAAGTAGCGCCGCCTGCCTATCGAAGCTCGACCGACGTTACTTATTGGGTAGCGTGGCGCTGTCGGCGGGCTGCAGGCATCCGGTAGACCATGGCGACCAAGCAAGGCCGAGACGATTTCTAGTGCGAAACTTGCATGGTTTATTCAAAGGTTGATGAAAGAAAATGAGAAGAGCATGAAGTGATTAAAAGTACATTTCGGAGCCCCTTAAATAGGCTCTCTACAATCGTGGGCGGGATCTTGCTTCCGTCGATGTCACGTGACCGGCACGGAAAGAGGGCCCCTCTTCCTCTGGTTATACCGAGCCTGCTGAAAGGAAGATGTCGTCCCGCTTCCCGGAATTGTAGACGCCTGTCCGCCTCTTCTGCGCTTTGCGGGTTCATGGAAGTTCTCTTCTAGGTCCAATTCGAGGAAAGGGCCTCTCTAAACTCACACACACACACACACACATACACACACACACAAGACGCTGTACACTGCGGGGCTTCCGGCAGACAGGCAGCTTCTCCAGAGTATAAACACCTGGCATTTCCCTGGCATAGCGAATCTTGTTACACAAAGATGCTTGAGGTCTGCCTCACCAAATTACGCTGCCGCATTCCCTCCCTAAACTTCTATTTACACAGGTCGGGTTTGGTTCCCTCTCCCCTTTGTTCTTTTTGTGAGGAGGAGGAGACGATACAGCACTTTCTTCTATCTTGTCGCCGCTTTGCTGCGTTAAGAAAAAGATTGTTGGAGATACCTTTTCGAAGACTTGGCCTGGACTTGACAGAACCTGCAATTCTTTCGTTCGGGGCGTCCACTTTGGGATTCAGCCACAGGGATGCATGCTTCGCTGTCCAAACATTCCTTACAGAATCTAAACGAATGCCCTGCTAAATTCTATTTTTATTAATTTTAAATTAATTATTACTCATTCAACAACAACTTCCTGATTACATTTTAACCGGTATTTCAACCCTATTCAATGCTATTCCCATAGATATTAGGAAATTTATGCTCTATATTATTTTGGTATAATCCACCCATTTCTTGGCCAATCCCCCATCGTGGGTAGGAGCCACACGTGCCACAGGCTACAACAACAACAACAACAACACTCGAAACGGTCATGGCGAATTAGAAAGTCACGCTTCATTTCGACGAGGCCTGGTAAAAGGTCCGGTGAGAGAAAGTTCTTTCTGCACGTGGATCAGGAAGCCCACAATAGCAGGCGAAGACACGCCTTATTTCGACGAGGCAGGGTGAGATGGTCGGTTGAAATTCCTTTCAACACGTGGTGTCAGACGCCAGCACTAACAATAGGGGTTCCTCAGAAAGAAAACTTTGCAGTTGAAGAAAATTTGATCCTGGTCCGCGGGGATCGAATCCGCGGGACCAACGCCTTTCCAAGGCGGTCGCTGTATGCCATCTGAGCTAACCAGAAGGCTAGCAGGTCACAGAGCGAGGGGGAATTAATCGACAACTCGAATTTCATCGACACAAAATTAGAGTGTGCTTTTGCAGCATGTTTCGTAAGCCTTCGTCACTAATTAACTCGATTACCCGTCGCAGTGGTTTAGCGGCTATGGTGTTGAGCTGCTAAGCACGAGGTCGCGGGATCAAATCCCGGTCATGGCGGCCACCTTACGATGGGGGCGAAATGAAGAACCGCCCGTGTCCCGTGCCTTGGGGGCACGTTAAAGATCACCTGGTGGTCAAAATTAATCCGGAATCCCCCACTACGGTGTGTCTCAAGATCAAATTCTGCTTTTGGCACGTAAAACCCCAGAATTCGAATTCTAATTAACTCGAGGCTGCTTCTGTCTCGTTTCCTTTGTAGAGTCACGCGGAGAAGTTTGCGAAAACGCGCACATGAACGATATAGGAGACGTCTAGCTGTCACAGCTACCTGGATGGCCACAGGACTGCGCAGATGATTCTGGCAGCTTACGAGAAATCGCAATGTCGCGGGAGTGGCTGAGCAGGCGTCACTATAGAGATCAGCAGGAATGCCGGAAGACGGTTCCAGCGCAATTTCAGCAGCAAATCACGCGCAAGGGGGCACATGATCATGATAAATGGCATATATATCCTCCCACACGAACAGTAACAGATATCACTGTGGAGAAAAAAAAAAGCACGCTGGCGTTCTCTCGAAGCCTACTCACAGTCGTTAGTCTCTCGGATACGTATTTTTTTCTACAGGGTAATGTTGCTTCTTCGACACATCAATGAGAAAGTAATCCATCAATGCATCGCTTTCTTTATATATATTTACCCTTCCACTCGCTTGCATAAGTGCGCGTGTGCGTGTTTGTGAGGAAGGGGTGAAGCGCATGGGGGGGGGGCGGCACGTGTCTATTAGCGAGTAATGAAATGAAGCATTGCGGAATTATAATCATGTCACCATGAGTGTCACCACGAAACATGTCAACATGAGTGGCGGCCATGGCGCAATGCACCCAGCTGCGCTATATAGCCGCGGAATGCAATAGAAGTGAGGTCTCACAGAAGGCTTGCTGCAGAACGCTGCCCTGCTTATAAGTCACGAAGCGTTCCGTTTGGGGAACTTGCATGGATCGGGAGGCGCATCATCGTGGAGGGCGCACCGCGGGAGGGAGTGCTGGACGAACACCGTGATTGCCCACGCAGCAGGACATGTCCACCACATCGATAAATTCGACAGCGGGGCTACGCATAATGAGGGCCACTGGCGATCTGCCACGACGGGGCGTTTTCCTGGGCCAGTGGGCCGCGCGAGTTTGGCCATGCAGGCAGAGCGCAGGCCAGTTCGGCTCGTGTGGGTGTCAGCGCGGTCGTCGAGCACGGCGCCTGCGTATCGTCGTCGCGCTCGCAACGAGACGAATCGGGACTTCAGCGCGGGGGCCGTCGGCGCGAAGGGTGCCTCTCGGCAAGGACGGCAATTAGCCAAGTGGGTCGATCAAAAAGAGAGAAGCGCGGTGCCGCGCGCGCCAGGCGATGACAAATGGCAACGGCGGCGCAATTACTATATTTAGGGGTCCCAGACGCGCGCCGCTCTCAAAACGGTGTCGTCAGACCGCATCACGCACGGCGCCGCTCGCGCGCGCTTCACAATGCGCCACAGTGGTGGAGCTCGCCGGGCTTCACGTCTGTCTGTCTGCCGGTGCACGCGTGTGGAAAGCCATATAGCAGCGGCCACTTCGCTTCCCATTTGCGCACGTGTTTGCGACTCGGCTTCCCATCCCCTTTTCTTTTTTTTATAGTTCATCGCACCTCCCTTTCCTCCTGGCGCCCATTTTATAAGGGGTCTCACTTCGCGTCGAATCACGAGGCCTTGTTCAGGGGGTATCGTTAACGTTGTGCCTATTGCCGGCCAAAAGACGTGCTTGCAATGCGTATATCCCACGTCCAGAGCGCGGGACTGAGTATACATGCCTTGTTGGCCTCGCGGGTGCTCAGCGTACACGCTCAGCTTATAAACTCAGCGCACGCACGCACACGTGTGTGCGTGCGCGTGTGTTGTATGTGTGTTTGTGTGCGCGCATGTATATATGTGTGTGCGTGTGTGTGTGTGTGTGTGTGTGTGTGTGTGCGTGTGTGTGTGTGTGTGTGCGCGTGCGTGTGTGTGTGTGTGTGTGTGTGTGTGTGTGTGTGTGTGTGTGTGTGTGTGTGCGCGTGCGTGTGTGTGTGTGTGTGTGTGTGTGTGTGTGTGTGTGTGTGTGTGTGTGTGTGTGTGTGTGTGTGTGTGTGTGTGTGTGTGTGTGTGTGTGTGGTAAGTAATTACGTGTCTGTTATCCGCGCATGTCCTGTTTGGGGAACTTGCATGGATAGGGACGCGCATCATTGTGGAGGGCGCACCGCGGGTACAGTAAGTAATTAATTAAGTAATCCGTTATCAGCGCAAATCGATCCCATTTGGAAAAGTGTATACGCTTCGTCCTCGATGTTCGTGTCCTTAACGCGCAGTGTTTCTCTCTGCCCCTTGTTGGAACATCAGGAGCAATTCAACATAGAACTTGTGCATATTTTATCTTAGCAGATCTCGTAGGGAATCAACGTACCTGAGTTGAATTATTCTGTGCGAAAACTATAAGAATGCATAAACAATAGTGGCAGCCTTAATCCTGTGACGGCAATACGTAGTTGTATAGCTACATGTGGACTAAAAATTTCTTGCGCTACAAAACTTCTTGCGCAGCTCAAGATGGAGCTGCCCCTCCGCTAGCTCCTGAGGGCCTAAATCAAGGTGAAGGACCGACCTTCTTTCCGCTATGTGAAGTGTGTGACGCACTTCTTTAGGCATCTGTTGCTGACAGCCTGTAATAAAAGGCGGCATAATTTTTGGACCGCCGCAGACATAGCAAAATGAATCGGAGCGAAGCTTATTAGACTTCGGAATGGAATTGAATGGCGATGACAGGACGGAAATGAAAGCGGGCATGCCTATAATTTGTTTATTTTTGTACTTGGAAAACCTACGTTTCGTAGGAATGTAGGCGTGCGCTGGAACAAATATGAACCTTTGGAAACTTTCACATTCAGAAAGTAGGCGCCATTTCTCTATTTTCTTAATAGTGCTGTTTTTTTAAAACAATATTCCACTGTGTTTAGAAGGTGTGATCACACCAAGTGGAAATTATTGGCCACGATCAACAGCCTCCATACATTCGTGCGTTACTATAAGAAGGACAGGTGCGTTTGCACGGCTGCATGCACCGTTAATGAGGCCCACTCATCTATCCTCCATATCCCCATCTATCGAAGAAGCGTAAGCGTACTGGAAACGAATTTCAGTAGCAGAGGGGCGCACAGGGCATCTTATCATTTATTACGGTATCCGTAAGGCGATTTCTTCGGGCTGACTGATAGCTTCGCTGGTTCGAAACAAGTCAGCTATCGTGTCAAAGTTCTGAGCCGGTCTTTGACTCCAGTTATTCGACCATTGAAATGAGCAGTGCATGACTTAAACGTTTCATGAATAAAGCATCGCTCGCGTTTCGGAATGTCTGATTAACAAAGTCAAGTTCCTTAATAAGTTTCGAGCTCTGTGTCTTCTTTCAATATCAATATCCCTCCCTAAGATCATTGATTAAATGATGATATGGTCGCGGAGGTAGCGCTGCTGTAGGCATATTTAACATGGAAAACGGAATCGTCAAGTGTTCCGTCAGAGCCTCTCCTACATAAAAAAAAAAAAAACAATTCACAAGGTGTCTAGCGTTGAGGTCTGACACAACAATGCGAGCAAAAGGCGCAGGACATCACAGTACAAGTAGTCTGGACTGTTGGAAGTACGCTTGTGCAAGGCTTCTCCGTCTCAAAACTGTCAAGCAGCGCATTTATTTTAGTATGACAGCGTGGCGACAAGGAAACAAAGTGATTCACCATTCTTGATCGCACAATGTGCATAAGGAGAAATTGAGCGCCTTTTCGCTATTCCGCTTTGAATGCTGGTTTGCTAAGTGATCTACCATAGAGCAAAAATGAGAATCTTGGGGGCCATTAAAAACTATTGCTAGTTTTAAAACTCGGTGAACAGCTAATCTGCCACAGCGGCTCTAACGAGGGCGCCTCAGTCATGTAGATCCAACTGAATGTCGATCAACTGTTGATTTCTAAGCCCGAATTGATTATGCTCACTTAAGAATCGTCTTAAATCTCGCCAGAAAAGTTTGGATACAGTTCAGCCTCAATAAGAATCGAGACTTCTTGAGTGACAATCGTGCATCATGGATGTTGAAGCCTGCAGTTTGACATTGAAAGTCTCTCCCACTGGAAGCCTATAGCATTAAACAAGCAATAATCCTACCTGATTTAGCCTTTATACGTTAGATATGATGCCTCAAGGCATTCACTTAGTGATCATGGCATCAAATCTCGTCTTCCAGCCGTGCCGGTCGGCTATCATATACGTGATTGAACACTAAAAATTCTAACAAAGCTGCTATACTAACGATAAAGACTGACTCGTATTCGTGACGAAAGTTTAACATGCCGACACCATTTGGGAGGCAAAGAATGGTCGAAATACCGCATTCACTTGCGCAATAGTCGCCCTAAGGCCCGTGCCTCTCACCTAAGGATGGAAAGATGCCGAAAAATTCGCTCAAGAAGTAATCTTGTCAAAGCGTGCGCTGCAACTGGCGAAGTTCATCAGCGGCGACAGCGGAGGTGACGGTGTTGATCCAATTTGGGAAAAAAACGTAAGGCAGTGCACTCCGGGTGGCAGCAGGTTGCCACAAACCTGTAAAAAAAAACAATATATATATATATATATATATATATATATATATATATATATATATATATATATATATATATATATATATATATATATATATGTGTGTGTGTGTGTGTGTGTGTGTGTGTGTGTATTTATATATAATTGTAATAAAATGCGGGTTTTACACGAGTAAATACGGTATTTGCCGTGTAAATAGGTAAAGGAGTAACCGTAACGTTGAGGAGGTTCAGTACGTTTAACGAGCATACAGAATACTAATAAAGAAACGGCAGAGTCAACATGGGTACAGGTAGCCGTAGAACTAGATGTGTTTTGTCACTTGAGTGGTGTTCCGAAAAAACGGGGCCCTAGCAGCTGATCTGTAAAGTGTTGCACTGATGTGTAAAGTATAAAGTCATTCGACGAAACGCTTGCGTCGTTTGGTGAGCAAGAGGGCTCACAATATGAGGCGCGAATTTTGAAAGTCATGCCGACAATCACAGAGGCGGTGTATACAGCACTGTAGTCGTCATTGATAAAAGTAATTTCTGGACCGCTGTTGAGGGCCTAGCTTTGAAAAGCTCGCAAACCATCAATGCGAGTACGATTAACGAAGTCTGAACTGATAATGAAGAAAGAAAGATGCTATATCCAATGCATTGGATACCTAGGCATTGGCTATATCCAATGCCTAGGTAGAACTAGAGTCATTTACCTCTTATTAAAGCACTCCTGTAGAATCTAGGAAAGTAAGAAGAGCTGGTGTAATAAAAACAGAAAAAGTATCGCAGTCCTGTTCTCAGATAGAGTGCCTGATTTGTAAAACAAGGCATTGTTTACTTAGCTATACGATAGCTCCATAGTTCTATACGATACCAATAAGGATTTCGACCCTTTGGCAGACGATTCTTACACCTTTGTCCAGATGTTCCATTCGTAAGTGAAGTCGCCGTTTTCGATTAGTGTCTTTCACTTTCCTTTCTCAGTCAGCCATTCCTGTCAAGCTTATAGATGCTGAAACCTTTCTCAATATGTTTTAATTCAAATAGAATTCTTGGAATTACCATACCAGTTTTCTTTCCGGCTATCTATCTAACCGTTCGTGGCCCGATCGATCGCGAAATAGAGCACTCTAAAATGAGGGCCAATCCGCCCTTCCTTTATTGCGAATAGCATCCTTGGCATTGTCAGACCAGCTTTCTTTTTGGCTATCTATTTAACCACTTTCGTGGGCAGATCTCAAAGGTAGTATTGTCCAAGAGAGTGGGTCTATCCCGACGGTGTGCAGTCTTAAAATGTGGCCCTAATTTCATTTACAGCACCCTAAAATATGTTTAATGTTTCAAGAAATTAATTTTCGTCTCAAAAGAACGCTATTCGCATACTTGGATATTCACTGCAATTGGGTTCCGCCCGAAATTTTTGCCACCTCTTTTTTGGTGGAATACACTGCCTCTTGCTATCAAATCAAATACAAATTGTCTCCTTACCGATACATTTTTTTTGTTTACTTAGTACATGACCAAATAGCTTCGTGCTGCTACTTTAAACTTTTTGTGCGATGTTCCAAGATCTTACCGACCCTCGTGTTTAATCATCGGAAAACTCTATCTTTCCTTTATTTACTTATGAATCCACAGGTACATCTCATCATCCTTCATTTGGCGCTACTTGCATATTTTTAAACTTGCATTTCTTCGTCGGAAACACTCGGTTCCATTCAGCATTGGTAGTCCTACCACTGACTTGTTTATCTGTTCTGACAGCTTGGCTGGTGTCCTCATGAGACATAGTTCAGAGTTTTTCATGCTTCCTCATTACCGCCTCTCACTTCTCTTCCAATGCTGCATTCATCGACCTTTAAACAAGGTCGGTGACGGTCACCCTTTTAAACCTTTTTCATCATGTTTGACCTGAAATGTCGTCTTGAACTTCGTGTTCTTCACTGTTAGATCTTTACAAAAGTTATTTTGGCGCAGGCAATGTATTTGTCTCGCTTCTGCTGGCGCTCAAGCCTCTTTCATCCAAAGATAATATTCGTCCAGCTTAGCTCTACCACTTTCTTTTAACGTTGTATAAAAGGCAACGTTATCTGCATAGAAAATAATGAAATATTCATCGGTAAATTATCCTTCAGAACATGCTGGCTGTATTAGCCTTAATGAAGTCCTAATGTTACCTCTTAACTTTCGCTTTCACCGAGGCTGCTTCTTGTCCTTCATTAGCTGGACATATTCTCTGAATCCGACAGGCCACCAATGGAAACTGAGCCTTGCAACGTTTAACACACGAACCCTCTTGAGTGAGGCTAGCTTAGCAGGACTCTTCGAATAACTATCAGACATTGTTTGGGATATTATCGGCCTTAGTGAGATTAGAAGAACTGGCGAGGCTTACACATTGCTGAATAACGGCCACGTCCTCTGCTATAGAGGTCTGCCGGATAAGAAGCAATGCGGGGTAGGATTCCTAATCCATAAAGACATAGCGGGAAACACTGACGAGTTCTACAGCATCAACAAGAGGGTAGCAGTAGTAGTAATCAAACTCAATAAAAGGTATAGATTAAAAATAGTACAAACCTACGCTCCAACGTCCAGTCACGACGAGGAGGAAGTAGATCAGTTTTATGAAAATGTTGAATTAGCGATGAGAAAAGTGCAAACGCGGTATACAGTAGCAATGGGGACTACAATGCAAAAGTGTGGAAAAAGCAGGCGGGTGAACAGGCAATTGGCAATTACGGTGTCGATTCTAGAAACGCTAGAGGTGAGATGCTGGCAGAATTCGCAGAAAGGAATAAGTTGAGAATAATGAACACTTTTTTCAGGAAACGTAGCGACAAAAAATGGACCTGGAAAAGCCCTAAGGTGAAACAAGAAATGAAATTGATTTCATACTTTCTGCCGATCGCAGCATCGTGCGGGATGTAGAAATAATAGGTAGGGTAAAGTGTAGTGATCATAGGTTAGTGAGGGCCAGGATTCACTTCAATTTCAACAGAGAAAGAGTAAAATTGGTCGAGCAAAAACAGGTCAACTTAGAGGCAGTAAGGGTAAAAGCAGACAAATTCAGGCTGGTACTGGCAAAAAATATGCAGTCTTAGAACAGAGCGATGAAGATGACATAGAGGTAATGAATGAAACTGTAACTCGGTTGGCTTCAGGGGCAGCAATTGAAGTGGGAGGCAAGGCACCAATGCAATCATTAGGCAAGCTCTCCCATGTAACTAAGGGCCTAATAAAGAAACGACAAAGAATGAAAGCATCCAACTCAAGAGATAAGATAGAATTCGCGGAACTGTCAAAACTGATCAACAAGGCGAAAATAAGTTATATTCGAAACTATAACGTGAGAAACACTAAAGAAGCCGTAAAAAATGGATGCAGCCTGAAATCAGTGAGAAGGAAACTTGGAATAGGACAATCCAAGACGCGTGCACTGAAATACAAGCAGAGTAATATCATCAGCAATCTCGAAGGTATAATAAAAGCAGTGGAAGAATTCTATACTGACCTTTACAGTACCCAAACGACTCAGGAGCACTCTATTCGAAACAATAACGAAGAGTGTACAGAAACTCCTCCTATAACTAGAGATGAGGTCAGAAAGGCCTTGCAAGGCATGAAACGGGGAAAAGTGGCAGGAGAGGATGGAATAACAGTCGATTTAATCAAAGATGGAGGAGACGAACTGGCGGCTCTCTATACGAAGTGTCTATCGACTGCAAGAGTCCCAGAAAACTGGAAGAATGCAAACATTATACTAATTCACAAAAAGGGCGACGTTAAAGAACTAAAAGATTATAGGCTCATTAGCTTACTCCCAGTATTATATAAAATATTTACCAAAATAATCTCCAATAGAATAAGCACAACGCTGGACTTTAGTCAACCAAGGGAGCAGGCTGGCTTCAGGAAAGGTTATTTCTACAATGGATCACATACATGTCATTAACCAGGTTATCGAGAAATCCGCAGAGTATAATAAGCCTCTCTATATGGCTTTCATAGATTACGAAAAAGCATTTGATTCAGTAGAGATACCAGCAGTCATAGATGCATTGCGTAATCAAGGAGCACAGACCGCTTACATAAATGCCGTGGAAAATATCAGCAGAGATTCCACAGCCACCTTAATTCTACACAAGAAAAGTAGGAAGATATCTATAAAGAAAGGGGTCAGACAAGGAGACGCAATCTCTCTAATGCTATTCACTGCGTGCTTAGAAGTATTCAAGCTATTAAACGGGGAAGGCTTAGGAGTAAAGATCGATGGCGAATACCTCAAGAACCTTCGGTTTGCCGATTACATTGTTCTATTCAGCAACAATGCAGAGGAGTTACAACAAATGATTGAGGACCTTAACAGGGAGAGTGTAAGAGTGGGGCTGAAGATTAATATGCAGAAGACAAAGATAATGATAAATAACTGGACAAGGGAACGTGAGTTCAAGATCGCAAGTCAGCCTCTAGAGTCTGTGGAGGAATACGTTTACCTAGGTCAACTAATCACAGGGAACCCGGACCATGAGAAGGAAATTCATAGAAGAATAAAAATGGGTTGGATCGCATACGGCAGACATCTTGAGCTGCTGACTCGGAGCTTATCCGTTATCATTGAAAAGAAAAGTATACAATCAGTGTATGTTACCGGTGCTGACATACAGCGCAGAGACTTGGAGGTTGACAAAGAAGCTTGAGAACAAGTTAAGAACCGCGCAGAGAGCAATGGAACGAAGAATGCTAGGCATAACTTTAAGAGACAGAAAGAGAGCGGTTTGGATCAGAGAGCAAAGGGGTATAGGCGATATTTGAATAGACATTAAGAGATAAATTGGCGCTCGGCAGGTCATGTAATGCGCTGACTAGATGACCGTTCGACCATTAGGGTGACAGAACGGGTACCAAGAGTAGGGAAGCGCAGTGGAGGACGGCAGAAGACTAGATGGTGCGACGAAATTAAGAAATTTGCGGGTGCTAGTTGGAATCGGTTGGCACAACCTATAGGACAGGGGTAATTGGAGATCGCAGGGAGAGGCCTTCGTCCTGCAGTGGACATGAATAGGCTGCTGCTGCTGCTGCTGATGATGATGATTTCTCTGAAATGGACGTTCAGTCTCCAAGGCCTCTCCGGACGTCCTTACATGCTTACATGGCTTACATGTCGTACATCGTCTCCAGGTTAACGAACGTAATATGCAGATATTGTTCAGGAGCTCCTGTAAATCTTATCATTTGCCTCAGGGCGAAGTCTACATCTGCAGCAGATCTAGCAGGTATGAATCCTAAATGTTGAAGTTCAATACCTATTACTGCTTGCAGCCTTCTGTCCATGATACGTTCGTTCCACTGATATTTCAGTTGAATCAGTAGTTTTTATTTTTAAGCATGAAATACTTTTAGCTCCCGTTGTCGGTGACCTTCAAATGACCTTGAGCCAAGAGCCAGAGTTGCTATCCGGGCACTCAAACGAGAACAACCGGGCAAGTTGTGAGAACAAAACGAGATCATCCCGGCAACCAGCCAAAATCGCATTACATATGCTAGTTACTACCCAAACAAGTTAAAGAAATATTGCTTCTGAGGAGGAGGAGGAATGAACGTTTATTGTAAGAAACAGCGAGAAAGTGTCCTTTCTTCGCCCTAGGTGGGCGGCTCTCTTAGTCCAGAAAGCCGTTGGCTAATGCTGCAGCCCGGGCCCGGTCCACCAGACTTCGCTGATCTTCCAGGCTCTGTGCCTTTAACATTGCCTCCCACGTTTCTTCGATCGCTTGTAGCGGTTCTGAGGCATCATCTTCACTGTTTTTCTCGCGGTGCGGGCACACCAACACCATGTGTGGGAGCGTGTCTGGTACGTCACAATACCGGCATAGGTATGAGAATTTGGTGGGGTGCATTCGGTGCATGATAATTCCATGTACATACGTATTTGTTTGTAGTCTGCGGAGGGCGGTGGCTTCTTCCTTGCCTAATTTTGGATGAGGTGGAGGATATTGTCTTCTTTCCAGTCGGTAATGTTGCAATATTACGGCGTAGTTGATGGGAATGTCCTCCACCCTCGTCGCTTTCCGGAGACCGTGCGGCAGGAAATCCCGGCTGGTATGCTCTCGGGCGACAGCATGTGCTGCATCGTTTCCTGCCAGGTGTTCGTGACCTGGGGTCCATGCGACGTAGGTGTCGGGTAGTTCTTGGCGTCTTGTTATTTCTTTGAGAATCTTCACTGCTGCGGCAGTAATTCGGCCTTTTCGTAAGTTTCTACATGCCGTTTGCGAGTCGCTCAAGATGATTGCTGTGTCTTTGCATGTGGCGATGCCGAGGACGATGGCCACTTCCTCCGCCGTTTCTGGATTTCTGGCCGGTATGGTGGCAGCGATTAGCTCCTTCCCTTGATTGTTGGTCACGGTAATTGCGTATGCTCTTCTACCTGGGTATTTTGCCGCATCTGTATATCTCGTGTTGGGGTTCGCTGAGTATTTCTTGCTAAGCGCCCTAACTCTTGCTTGTCTTCTGTCTTTGTGGTATGTTGCATGCATGTTGCGAGGTATTGGAGCGACTGAGATAGAGTCACGAAGAAGTGGCGGCAATCGAGCTTTCGCGTCTGAGTCTGCTATGAAGTTTTCGCTGTATGCGAGCTTGCGAAGTACTGCTCTTCCTGTTTGAGTCAGCTTAAGGCGTTCCAGCTGGCTGGCTCTGTGCGCTTCGCTCATTTCCTCCCAGGTGTTATGGAGGCCAAGTTTGAGGAGTGTCGTGGTTGAGGTCGTACTGGGGAGTCCTAGTGCGCTCTTGATTGCTTTTCTGATGATGATGTTGAGTTTTTCAATTTCAGCTTTCTTGAGGAGTAGATACGGGGTGCCATATGTGATCCGGCTTATAAGGAGTGCTTGGATTATTTGGACGGTTTCTTGCTCTTTAAGTCCTCTTCTTTGGGTGGTTATACGCCGAATGAGATGGGTTACTTGTGTTAGGGTCTTCTGAAGCTTCGGAAGTGTAGCTGCCCCAGAACCGTCTTTATGTATTGTGAGGCCAAGGACGCGGAGGGAGCCAACTTGAGGGATATCGATTCCATTGAGTCTAACGTTGGGATCTGGAGCGACGTAGGCTGGTGGTTTTCCCCGGGTCCTTGCCTTGAGTATAAGTAGCTCTGATTTTTCGGGGGCGCACTGGAGACCGCATTTTGAGAGGTACTGTTCTATCTGATCGATTGCCTCTTGGAGAGTAGTTTGCTGTTGGCCGGTTGTGGACGCTTTTGTCCATAACGTTATATCGTCGGCGTATATTGCATGGCTTAAATCTTCGATGCCATCGAGTCGTTGTGGGAGTTTAATCATTGCGAGATTGAACAGCAAAGGTGAAATGACTGACCCTTGTGGAGTTCCTTTGTTGGGCATTTCGAACTTGTCGCTTCGGATGTTGCCTATACCCACCGTAGCCGTGCGATCTTTGAGAAAGTCGTGTACGTATTGGTAGGTCCGGATTCCGCAGTTTGTATCTTGGAGATTTTGGAGGATTGCTTCATGCTTCACATTATCAAAGGCTCCTTTTACATCTATTGTTAAAATAGAGAACTTCTTGTGGCGCTCTAGGTGGTCCAAGAGGTCTTCCTTGAGCTGTAGTAGTATATCTTGTGCTGAGAGGAGCTGTCGGAAGCCAAACATTGTGTCGGGCATGAGTCCTGAGTCTTCGAGGTATGTGGTGAGGCGATCGTGAACCATGTGTTCGAGCAGCTTTCCAGCGCAGGAAGTAAGGGAGATTGGTCGTAGGTTGCTGATTTGCAGTGGCTTGTTGTGTTTTGGGATCATAATTACTTTTGCGTGCTTCCATTCTGCTGGGAGCACACCTTTTTCCCAGCAGTTATTCATGTAGTCGAGGAGTCCATTTAGGGCCTTGTCTGGGAGGTTTCGTAGGATCTTGTTGGTCACCTTGTCATTTCCTGGCGATGTGTTACGGGTCAATTTGGCAAGGGCGGCATGGAGTTCAGGAAGCGTGAAAGGGCTATCGAGGGTGAGGTTTGGTTCGCCTTTGTACGGTAGGGGATCGGTAACCTTGGGGGCATTGTCTCCGACAAGTTTACGCTTGATTTCTTCCAGAATTTGTTTGTCTGTTCCTGGATGGGAGTTAATGATTTTCTTGAGGTCATGTCTTTGCTGGGTCTTGGTTCTGGTGGTAGCTAGAAGGGCTCGCAGTATATGCCAGGTCTTCTTCGTGCTGAGTGTGCCTTGAAGTTGGTCGCACAGTTTATGCCAATTCTGCCTGGTGAGCTGATCTCCGTATTCTTCTGCTTGCTTTGTTATGTGAGCGATCCGTCTCTGCAGTTTGCGGTTAAGTTTCATCTTTTTCCACCGCCTCAGTAGTCCTCTTCTGGCATCCCAAAGATGTAGGAGGTGAGAGTCTACGGCCGGCGTGTCCATCATGAGTTGGATGACTTTAGTATGCTTCTCCGCCGTCTTGACCACTTTGGTGAGCCACTCTTCAATGTTTTCGATGTTTTCTTCTATGTCGTCTTCTCGGAAGGCCTTCCAATCCGTCAGCTTTGCCGTTCCTGTTCTACTCGGCTTCTTATGGTGCAGGATTTCAAGCTGAAGGATGTGGTGGTCGCTGCCGAGATTTTCTTCCAGTCGGGTCCATTCCGCCTTGGATATTCCTACTGTAAAGGTGAGGTCGGGATTTGTGTCCCTGGACACACTGTTGCCTATTCGGGTCGGTAGTTTAGGATCATTCCAGAGGGTGAGGTGATTTTGTTGCGCCGAATCGTGCACTCGCGCTCCTTTCTTGGTCGTGTGCTGGTAACCCCATGCTGTGTGGGGGGCATTAAAATCCCCCATTATTACGAGTTTATGTCCTTTAGATAGTTTTCTGGCTTGCGTAATGAAGTTTACAAAGTCGGATAACGGATCCCTGGGTGGGCTATATAAGCATAGTACGTATAGTGTTTGGTGTGTCTTCTTCTCAGGTAGCACTTCCACTAGGGTGTGTTCCACAGTTGTTCCCTGAATTGTGTGATCCTGCGTGGTCAGATTTTTCTTCGTCAGGATGGCTGTTCTGTGAGATCCGGTGTGTGTATCATATCCCTGTATGCGCAGATTGGTGTAATAAGTTTCTTGGATAGCGATGATATCTGGTTGTTCCAGTTTGGTCAGTTCTTGGAGGTTTGTTCTTTTGGTTCGGATAGAGCGACAGTTCCATTGCCACAGCTTCATTGGGAGTTGTGGTAATCTCTTCTTGGTATTACTCGCCATCTTGTTCGATATCGTTCTCTTCGCCCCGGGCCATGGATTCCGGTCTGGCTGCATTGTGGAGGTCTTTACGTGCTTTCTTGCGAGCCGTGTCGGTGTTGTTGAGTAGCTTTTCTACTGTGGCTTTCGTTACGTGGTTCTGCTTGGCATAGGACATGAAGTTGCTGAGGTCTTGGAGGGTAGCATGGATAGGGGCCAGCTGAGCGGTGATGTGTTGCAGGAGCTGTTGTGTTATCTCCTTTGCAAAAGTGGCCATGGCCTCCTGTATCTGCTTCCGCACCTCCATTGTTACGATTTCCTTGATTCTTTCTTCCGTAAGGGGCGGTGGGATGTTTGGCATTCCTTGAGGTTTCGAGGCTTGATTGGCGGTGTTTTGTTCTTTGCACCTTTGTATGAGCTTGTCAATGAGGGCTTGCTGATTTTGGAGTTGTGCTCGCAGGTCTCGTTCGGTTTCCGTGGGTTCTTGTGCTCGTGTGTTTCCTTCTGCAGCGTCTGCATACGTGACTCGCTTTTGTGGGTTGCGTGTACGGGATCCAGATCGTGATCTTGACCGGGGTCCATCGTTTGCTTGACCACTTGTTGATTTGGAGTCACTTCTGGATCTGCGTGGACTCTGTAGTGAGGTACTGCTTAATTCGGATAGTGCCGGAAAGTCTGAGTCTGAATTTGAGTTCCATCTGCGTTGCTGCTTTTGGATCTTGTTTTCCCATTGCAGTCTGATCTTGTACGGTGGTGGATTTGGCTTCAGTTTATGTCGGCACCCCTTCCCTGCTGTCTCATGGGGTTGTTGACAGATTTTACAACTGGGTTGGCAGTCATGTTCTTCCGGTTGATTTTCCATCCCGCACATGTAGCAGAAGTTGATAAGGGGTTTCGGGCAGATATCTTGCCGGTGCCCTAGTTCTCCGCAGGCTCTGCAGTATTGCACAGATTTCCTGTATGGTTTGCAGCGGTAGTCACAGCATTTATATATGATGTTGTATGGGACGTGCGGTCCGTCGAAGTAGATGAGTGCTGTTGACGATCTTCCCAGCATGCGTGCTGCGAGAACCGTGTATCTTGCGGATACTCGTAGCCCCTGTAGTAGTTCTTCGCTCGTGCCTGGCGGGATGTTGTAGATTACGCCTTTGCTGATGCCCTCTGGGGTCCTCACATGTGCTTTGACTTCGTAAATGGACCCTCCAAGCTGGATGCTGGTGATCTTGAGGAGCATGTCGTACGCTATGTCTTTGTTTGGTGTACTTGCGATTATTATATTCTCGGCATGTTGCACTTGAATCCGGATGTTGTCGTAGAAGTCTTTCTGGGACAACTTGCTAGCTCGGCCGATGGCATGTGTCACTGCCACCAATGTCCATTTGGAGAGTTGTAATCCCGCCTTAGGTCTGTAGATGATCTTCGTGTCGTCCACTGGCAAAGGCGGAAGTCTCGGTTTTCTATAATGTGGCACGTTTCCCGCAATAGGTGTTGTTGCTCCGGCTTGCTGCGTTCGTAGTTGGTCTGCTTCCTCGGCTGTGGGTTTTGTATGCACCTGGGTCTTCTTGCCTCTCCTCTCCCATGTGTGCCATTTTTCCTGGATGTTTATCGCCTTTCCACTGTTCACGTCATACGTCCACCCCGCTTCCAGTTGTTGCTGCTCTTGTATCGTCTCCACCTGCATTTCAATGCTGTTGTTTTCCTGGCTCAGTTCTCGTGCACTTGCTGCGTCGGATGCGTCAGTCATTGGTACACGGCGGCAGCGCCGAGTCGCTCTCGAAGAGAGCGAGCGGCGGCTCACGAGCCACGGGATACGCTCCGCGGGTCACGGGCCACGCGCGTTCGGCTGGTTGCTTAGCCTTGTAGGGTTAGCTCCGTTACCGTGGCGTGAAACCTTCAAACGGCAAAAAATGACGAGAATTCCACGTACCGCTCATAAACTTGATATCCTCCGGTACCGCTTCCCGTGCCGCTTCCGTCGATGCCACACTTTCGATGAATAAAAGCAGGTGTCCGGAAAATTGCCGAAAAATGCAGGAGCCCATGCGAAGTGCGTCAGCACTGCTTAGCCCCCTAGCGGGAGTCCTCCTATTGCTTCTGAGTTCTTCCAAATGTTTGTTCACAATATCGCTCAAGCTGTAACTTCTAGTACGCTGAAGTTTTATTTGTTATTTCCAATAGAGACGTTCAAAAGGCAGATACAGGGTACTATACACTTGATTGTCATTTTTTGGCGCTGAGATAGAGTTGCCTGTGCTCTTTTCAACGTCAGCGGTCCGGGAGGACTGCGGCGCGTCCGGCGCGCCGGCGGCGCCGGTAGCGTCCGGCAGCGTCCAAGCCGGTAGCGTTCGGCGCATCGCGGCGTGGATGGCTGTTTGACGGAGACGAGCCTTGCAAATGAGGTTCTGCCTGTGACAGGAAACTATTGCGTCCATATGGACCAGTGCACAGTTCGGCGTGGTGCGGTGTGGTAGGGTGTGCCGTTGCGAACATGCACTACACCCATTTTAAGATTGTGGTTAGCATCATCTCCAACCAATCTGCTTTGCCCGTAGCCGTTTCATGCTTACATTGTGGGGTCTTTGGGTCTCACAGGAGTACCGACCACCGCGGGTTCGAGATTAGCGAGCCACAGGGCCGCGTCAGTCGTCAGCCTCTATATAGAGTGCCGCTGCTCGCGAGCTCAGGCCGCAAGGCCCTACCGAGAAACGCACGCAAGAACACGGTATTGCCCTGAGTTAATGAAAACCGTTTATTGTCTCTAGCGGCACCCAACACTACACAAACCCTCGGTCCCGGGGCGGCGGGGAACCAAAGGGGTCCCGCGCCAAGGCCGAAAATACAGACAAGTGCGCCTATAGCACGTCGCTGCGAGAGCACAGGCTCTAGCTTGGACACGTCGCTAGGAAAAGTCCCGGCAGCTATTCTACTTGCTCTCGCGACAACCAATGGGTCAACTCGGGAGAGCTCGGGCAATCTCCTTCGGCTTGGGCCTCTGACAAGTGCGGCTCGGCGTGGTACGACCTCGCGTGAGCACTAGGCACCCGTTCTTCGGCTTAGCGTCCAAAAAGGATTAACACAAGGTATACGCGCTCCCCGCACGGGCAAATACACTTCGCGCGAGCTCGTCACAAAGGTGTCGGCGGACGAGAGGAACCGTTGTCAGATGGGAAGAGGACTTGGCACCTTTGAAGGCGCCTCGTCCATGAGCTTACATGTGCTCATCAACCCAGCATCATTCGATACATTGACCCCGGTTCCCCCCCTCAACCCGGGTTGAATGGGCGGGGGGCTTTGGTTCGGGCCAACGGTCCTTCCCGGACAAGGGGGCTGTTGTGGTGCAGCAACACAGAGTTACTGCACTCAACACACAAACAGCCATGTCGGTCTTACAGGACACAAGCCTGGCTGACCCTCGGACTGCCTTGACGCAAAAGAGGCCAAGGCATACAACCATGGAGAGTACCAAAGCCGTCCGCGGAGCAGTGCGACCACCCAAGGGTGCGCCACCACCGGTTCCAGCTCTGGGTTCCACTGGGCCAAACAAAACCTCGTAGATCGACTGGCACACACGGCCGAGTCGAGCGACCTTAGGAGCTTACATCATAACTTAATGGATAGCTTTCCACCTGACTCATCAAAAACCACTGCAGGACGGGCCCACACTTCGAGAAACTTCTTCTCGCCCAAGCGGTAAGCATGTGCGTGCCCGGTGCAGTCCAAAGGGAGAATAAACACGCTCCCACCACGAGAGTAGCCGCCAGTGGCCAAACCGTGACGTCAGCGCTCCCGCCCTCACCGTGTACCATCGCGAGTGAAGTGCCAGCGTTAACAACCACTTCGCAGCGAGAAGGGGGTGAGGCGGAGGGATGGCAGAAGAGTTGAATGCGCCCGCACAATTTCGCCGGCGAATTTCCAAATCCCCACAACATCTACTCTCGATTATGGGAGAGCCAGTATCCTTTTTAATTCTCTTAGTGCAGTTGCACTTACGTGCTTATGAACCGTTGTGTAAGTATGCGTCCCTATTCTGCACAATGATCCTCCCTAGTGCTCCTAGAACATTTCTGTCTATGTGTGTATGGGGGGGGGGGGGGCCTTGCATGGATCAGGACGCACATCATTGTGGAGGGCGCACCGCGGGTACAGTAAGCAATGAAATAATCCGTTATCAGCGCATATCGATCACATTTGGAAAAGTGTATATGCTTCGTCCTCGACGTTCGTGTCCTCAACGCACAGTGTTACTTTCTACACCTTGTTGGAACATCAGGAGCAACTCAACATAGAACTTGTGCATATTTAATCTTAGCAGATCTCGTAGGGAATCAGCGTACCTGAGTTGAACTATTCTGTGCGAAAACTATAAGAATGCATAAACAATGCATTTGACACTGGCGGCAGCAGCGGCAAGGAACGCGCATGTTTAAGAGGCTTCTCTGATGATTACAGGCAAGCCGGAGCTTCTGATTGCCAGTTCGTCTACGTCAACGTGCGTTGGTCGCTGGGAAGCGGAATTTTTAGTCCTGCATCGCTACCACCACTGGACACGCCCCCAGTCGAACCAAGCTATAAAGGACACACTGCAGCCTGCAACTGTCACACTGGCGGGAGCAGCGGCAAGGAACGCGCATGTTTAAGAGGCTTCTCTGATGATTACAGGTTAGTTACTAATTTGTTTTATTATATTCTCCTGCACATTCTTACTGCTGCTGCCGCCGCCGCCGCCAAAGGTGCTGTCATGCCATTAGAAAAAGAGTGTTCGCTGTGTGGTGTGCAATTCAATGAATCTGATTTCAATATAGATTGTAGTGGCTGCGGACATACGTATCACACGGGAAAGTGTGCAGGGATTTCTGATGCTGCAATTAAAGCTAAGGGGGAGCAGTACCGTAGTGCGTGGCGCTGTACAACTTGCAGACGTTCAAAGGGTCGTGCTCCGCCACCCGACAAAACTGATCATGACTCAGATGCGCAGGATGTTCGAACTATGTTGGTATCCATAAACGAAAAAGCTGGAATACCTTCTGCCCCTAAAACAGACGGTTGAAAGTGTTGAAGACACGGCCCAGTTCATAAGTGAACAATACGACGAGCTCTTAACGAGAATAGAAAAGAATGAACGTGAAGTAAAGGAACTAAAGCACAGAATAGAAAGGGTTGAAGCCAAAGACAGTGAAATGATGCAGCTGAAAACGGAAGCGGACGATTTGGAATGGAGAAGTAGAAAGCTTAACCTTGAATTTCATGGAATTAAGCCGGTGCAGAATGAAAAATTGCTTGTTGAAATAAATATGCTGACTGTGTTAAACAACTTGCCGCAGCTTCTGGAAAATGATATAGTGGCCACACATCGCCTGCCTTCAAAGGCAGATAAGACACCCGGTATAATCTGTCGTTTTGCCAATCAGGCTATCAGGGATAAATGGTGGCAAAGCAGAAAAAACTGTCAAGTGAAACTGACAGTGTTTTTTGTTGAACTAAAACAACACGCGCCTTGTTGTTCGAAACTAAGCTCTGGGCCAAAACTAACAACTACAAGTATGTATGACACAACAACAACAAAGTTCGCGTGCGGAAAACAGACGGGGCAAACGCGGTAGTCACTTCTAATTCTAGCGACCACGAAAAACTTAGTAAGACAATCAGCTGAACTGAAACACTGCTATGGCAAATGTACCCAGTACGCCTTATGTATTATCGCACACTTTTACTAGTCATTTAGAGCCAACATTTCGCAAGTCTTTCAAATGTTTTCACCTAAACATCCGATCTTTTGCTAACAAGGAAAATGACCTACAACTTCTCATTGAACAAACGAAAGAATAATTTGACGTTATTATGCTGACGGAAACATGGTGTACTGATGACGTGAATATTTTCCGACTTCCATTATATAATACTTTCTATCTGAATCGACCAACCGGTCGTGGGGGTGGGGTGTGCATTTTAACTAGAAAACAATTAGAGTGTGAAATGTTGAATGAGTTTTCGATGGTAACTCAGGATTATGAGTTATTGACTGTAAAATTTCATAACACAGTGTTATCTGTTTGTTATCGCCCTCCAAGTGGTTCTGTTACACATTTTCTTGAATAATTAGATACTTTTCTTGCGTTCATTAATGACATGAAATTAGACATAATTTTTGGTGGGGACATCAACATTAACATGATGAAAAATGATTCACCAGAACTCAGGCTCAAAACGCTATTAAAATGCAGTGCATGCTGGAATACTATAAAACTGCCTACCAGAGTGACCAAGAATACGTCATCTCTACTCGACGTATTCATTACAAATATAAATCCAGATTCAGTTAAAGCTGGCGTATTCGTGTCAGATTTGAGCGACCATATGCCAATATTTCTATGTTACAAGAGTCATCTACAGAATAAGCAATCACAGTCGACACGCCTTATTCAACCAATAACTGAACAAAATCTTTTTATGTCTCGTACGAATATCCTGAAAACAACCTGGAATACTGTATTTGAATCTAAAGATGCAAATGACGCTTATGAATCTTTTTTAGCCTCTTAAAACCAATATACGACGCTTGTTTTCCGTTGAAGTGCGTAAAACAGAAAAATAAAATACGTAAGCCATGGATTACCCCTGAGCTATCTGTTCGAATACGCAAGAAGAATGCTTTATATGCTGAATTCATAAAGACCAAAGATCTAGAACTTTCCCGCCGTTTTAAGAAAATTCGGAATCGTCTAGATAAAGACATAAAAAAGGCGAGGCGCGAGCATTGTTTCAATGCCTTTAGTTCTTCGAATTCATCTTCGGATGTTACGTGGAAAAACCTGCAATCTCTGCTAAGTTACAATGTTCCTGCTGAACAGATGCATAGTTTGAAAATAAATGGTACTGAGGTAAAGCAGAAAGCACTTGCAGATGCTTTTAACAAACATTTTGTTGACATTGAAGCACACTGCGCACAGATCAACAATCTTGAATACATTTCTCAAAATTCCAGTTCTATATTTCTTTAACCAGTACACGAGGGGGAAATAACTAGTACCATTCTCAGCCTAAAAAAACAGTAGTGCCAGGTATATTGACGGCCTTCAAATTAAACCTATAAAATACGTTGCTGATTTTATATATCAGTGCATTACTTATGTCTTTAACCTCTGTTTAAACGAAGGTACCTTTCCTCATAGGATGCAGATAGCGCGCGTCATTGCACGCTTTAAGAAAGGTGATAAGAACAATTTGGGAAATTACCGGCCATTATCAATACTTCCTGTGTTTTCAAAGGTTTTTGAAAAAGTTATATTAAGGCGGCTAACTGAATTTGAGCAAAAACATAATCTGCTAACTGACAGTCAGTATGGTTTCCGTAAGGGGATGGGCACTGAACTCGCTTTGCTAGCACAAAAAGAACACCTACTACAGCATTTGGAGGAAGGCAAACTTGTTCTGGGCATCTTGATTGACCTATCAAAGGCATTTGATTGTATTAACCACAATGTTCTAATTCAAACACTTGAACGCTATGGCTTTCGTGGCAATGTCGCTTCTCTTATACGTTGTTATCTAGAATACCGCCAATAAATAGTTGTCATAAATGGCTATCACTCAGATCCACTACCTATCTCCTCAGGCGTCCCACAGGGTAGCATTCTAGGGCCTTTTTTATTTAATATGTATGTGAATGACATTGTTAAAATTATTGAAAGTGTGAAATTTATCATGTACGCTGACGACACCAGCATATTGATAGGTGGTAACGATATTGACGACCTTGTCGACGACGCTAATTTCACGTTAGCAAAATTAGATGACTGGACGCGTAGGAATAGCTTCTTGATAAATGAGAATAAAACGAAAGCTGTAATATTTCGAGCTAAAAACAAACATATATCAATCAGCAAACTTATCTCAATAAATGCAACACATATTGAGATTACTTCCAGTATTAAAACATTAGGTGTCACTTTTCATGAACATATGTCATGGGATGCTCATGTGGATAGCGTGGCGAATAAACTTGCGCAAGTAATAGGTTTAACATACAGAATTCGCCATATACTTCCACCGCAAACTATGATGTTAATCTATAATTCATTGTTTTCCAGCAGAATAAACTACTGCCATCTAATATGGTCTGACACAGCACAGGGAAACTTAAACAGGCTTCATAGCTTGCAGAAAAAGTTCCTTAGAATTGTTGAGGGCTTGCCCTATCACTCGCGCACACAGCATCTTTTTGAGAAGTACAACGTAATCCCAGTTGCCAACTTGTTCGACTACATCTTAGGCAAAGCATTTAAAAACGAAAAGATAGATAATAGCTCATTTTTACAACGTTTAGCTAACCTACAGGAAAACACTTCTGCCCGCCTGACACGTAACACTATGCCCTGGAACGTGAGAACTTATAAAACAACGTATGGTCTAAAGACACTACAGAACAAATTACCCAGGTTACGTAATAGATTAAATAATGAACACGTTAAACTTGAAGATATAACATTCACAGAACTTCGACAGCATTTTTACAAATTCTAGGCAGTTGCTTTCTTAACTTTTCGCTACTGCAAACCAAGTTTTTCTTTGCCCCGTTATCCCTAAGAGTGTACATGGTGAGGGAATGGTTCCGTTTTCCCTCTTTCAATTTACAATGTGTGCTTTATCTATTTTGTTTCTCTTTGCCATCATTGTGTATGTATTATTGTTATTTCTTGCGGATAAGTGAAACTGCATTTATGTTATTTCTTTTGTGACTACTACGTCGTTGACGTGATGTTTTATTGTATGCGTGAACTTGCAATTTGTATTTCTATTTTGCCTTATTATTTGTGTACGTTACATTGTACGCTCGGAATGTGTAATTTCAAATTTGACCATGTATTATACGCCTTTTTTGTCGTTATGTAACTGCCCCGTGTATGGGGGGCCTACGGCTCTGTCAAGCTGTCATTCATGACAGCTTTTACTGCAGGTCTCCCGTGTCGTGTACTTTTACGGGACACAAATACAGACATTATTATTATTAATATTAATAGCGACAGCCTTAATCCTGTGACAGCAATACGTAGTTGTATAGCTACATGTGGACTAAAATTTTCTTGCGCTACAAAACTTCTTGCGCAGCTCATGATGGGGCTGCCCCTCCGCTAGCTCCTGAGGCCCTAAAGCAAGGTGAAGGACCTACCTTCTTTCTGCTATACGAAGTGTGTGAGGCACTGCTTTAGGCATCTGTTGCTGACAGCCTGTAATAGAAGGCGGTAGAATTTTTGGTCCACCGCATACATAGCAAATTGAATCGGAATGTAGCTTATTAGAATTCGGAATGGAATGGAATGACAATGACAGGACGGAAATGAAAGCGGGCATGCCTATAATTTGTTTATTTTTGTACTTGGAAAACCTACGTTTCGTAGGAATGTAGGCGTGCACTGGAACAAATATCATCCTTTGCAAACTTAGTCGTATATGTAACAGGCGAACTTTACGAGCGGGCCTTTCTTGCACAGTTCAAGAGCTGCATTGCAAGTGACAGCGGCGTGCGTGCTGGAAAAAAAAGGTATTTATTGTTAATAATCAAATAAAATAGAGTTGTCTTTACTTGTCACGCATATATAAAATTTATTAGGAATTTTATTTTCGTTTATAAATCTGTCTCGCTTTAAATAACTTTTTTTTTCTTTCGCAGTGTTTCTTCCCTCCAAACATAGTCGCGCTTCAATCGCTGCTCCCGTAACCACCCTTGCTGACGTCGGTGACACTTTGTTCTGAACCGCTTTTCGCCCGAAGCTTCGCGACCTATTTGGATGGACCTTGTTACTTACTTTTCCGCGCACTGTTTCTTTTCCTGCGTCTTTTTTTTCCTCTGTAGCTGCAGGGGGTCATCCTGCCCGCGCGGCTCTGCTCCTGCAAGTGCGCTGCCACTGCAAGCCCCCTTTTGCGGGGTCCATGGCCTCCGACGTTGGCGCGTTGCCAGTTTCGCAAGCCATGGGCAGCGTCGCAGGTGTTGACGCCATCGACACGTATAGGCACGCCTGCTCGCACAACGATACGCTCATAAACGCAGCCCGTATGAGCTTCGCCGCACACCGAATCGCAGGTGTCGGCGGTCGCTGCGGATGTTCGGCTTACCCGAACGGTGACTGCGTGGCGGTTCGTGCTAACTTTTTTTGTTTGTCATTGTGATGTTTATGGGAAGCTCACAAAACGCCCTTGCCTTGTTTCGAATGTCCGATAATTCGGCGTAACCTGGTTTGTTTTTAACGGAAGTCTCTGGAGTGATTCCCAGCTCAGCATATCCGTAGAGGTTGTAATATGGCGTGGCGTAATGTAGGTATAAGAAGCTCCAAGGTGCGCGACTGAATAGGTGGCACAAGAACAAGCACAGTGTGATCGATATCGTTGCTTATGAAGCACGGAATGAAGTGCTCTTTCGCTACGTTGAACAGACGCGATCAAGTTACAGGAAATATTAGGCAGGGCGACCAATTAACGAACAATCTTAAGCAGACAAAATTCACTCCTTGGTGAGGAGGATAGAGCGCTATTCGAGCTTGCATGTCATTTGCCATGCCTCTCCACGTCGGTTTTGAAAGGTATTTCTGTGCGTGCTTTACGCTAAGCCCAAGTAATAAAAGTACCAGTCTGAAATTAAACCTTCAGCTAGAAATTTGGCACATGCTTCGTTAACACGGAAGGGCCTCGATAACGACTCGTCGATTAAAGTGCAATGATCGAATCACTCAAGTATAGTGCAGTTACTCTAGACATAGAGGGAGATAACTTATTTGAAAGAATGCAGAGAGGTCGGCCTGAGCTAAAGTGCTCTAGCCTGCTACTCACATTAGCTTTAGACGTATGTATACCAACTACAAAACAATTTTGCAGTGAGCATGATTTATTCGTTGAGAAGAGGTGTTCTCACAAGAACGTGAACTACGTACAAGTACACTGTGACGGGAACTTCTGTGGATGGAGACACCAGTTAAAAAGCTCGAAACCGTGTTTGTTCTCTCCGCGGCAGGCACTGCGAGCCATCAAAAGTATTCGGCCATGTGGCTCGCTGACCTTTCTTTCTTTTCCCCCATCGTGGGTAGGGAGGAAAAGGAGACAGTTGCCATGGCCACCAGAACTACCCGGACACGCTCGCGCGGTCTTTGTTGTGTTGACCGGTGTCCACTGAGTGCACCGCAGCTCAGGGAGAGCGCCGCTACGTGCGTTCGTTGTAAAGCAACAAATCCTCCCGTCGAGGACGCCCAAATTCATTAGTTGCACAGGCAAACTGGTCTCAGTGGTTTTCCCTGTAGAGGCGTCGACAATACATATGTAAGATAGGAGTTCGGTTGAGACACACGTAATTCTACGTTATAGCGGTCATTTCATTGTAAGAGCGCTCGACGTAGAGGCTTCCAACTGTACATCAGTGACGATGCGAACCGCACGCTTGGTTTTTTATGCGTCGTAACTTTTACTCCGCCCTTACATCTTCAAAGCTAATATTGCACAAGACACTCCTGCACCCAAAAGTAGAGCATGCTTTCTCTGTATGGGGCCCTCATAATAGCACCACTTACACTTTTACTACAATACATTCGAAATAGCTTGAATCACTTTTTTCTGTCTAGCTATTCCCGCTACGATAGCATCTCGCAAATGAAAAAGACGCTTAATCTGGCAGATCTCGTCGCACGGTGTCCCATCTCTCATTTTCGTACTTTCCACAATATATATTACACCAGCCACAACCTAAAAAGCTGGTGTTTTTTTTTTTTGCTACTCCGACGTGTTTTTTCATCCCGCAGAGAGCACGACTCCAAAGTATACAGGGTGTTTCAGAGAACACTTCAAAAAATTCTTAAAGGCTGCCTGTGGCAGATAGCACAATTCCAGTCCATGAGCTGTTCTACTCGAAGAGTCGGTCATTACTTGCACAAAAAGAATGCATAATCTAAGAATTAAGAAAAAGTCACTAATTAGGTTTCTAACTAATTACCTTGTGGCACATATTACGATTTACACATTCTAACCGTGGAGTTCGCAAGGCGGATACACTTGAAAAGAATTCTCAAGACGACACCAATTTCGACATATTCCCAAACTTCGCGGAGAACTGCATTGGCGCTCCAGTTACTTGTGTACTTGAATGCATAAAACGATGTTTTATTAAGGAAGTGACTGGAACGCCAATGCATTTCTCCACAAGGTTCGGGAATTAATATCTAGAAACTGGTGCCATCCTGAGAATTCGTTCAAAGGGGATCCGCCTTGAGAACTCCACGGCTTGAATCTGTAAATTGAAATATAGGCCATAATCTAATTCGTTAAAATTTTAATTAGTGATTTTTTTTAATTAGTCAATTGTGCTTTTCAATTTTTCATGCAAGTAACGTCCGTCTCTTCGAATAGAACAGCTCATGAACTTAAATTGTGCTATCTGCCACAAGCAACCTTCAAAAATTTTTGAAAGTGTTCGCTGAAACACCCAGTATATCCCACAATGCCGAACTGGCCAGTACAACGACTTGTTCGTTCAGAATACCGCACCGGATGGAACCACCCGCCCGCGTCGGTCCTCTCCCTCATGAATCTACTATTCAAAATAGCAGCTTCCAATCCCGTTTCGAAAACTTACATATATACAAATAACGTTTTTGCCTAATTTCCAAATTCCACTCTGTCTGTAACAGGTCATCTGCCTTGAGAGCAATAAAATGGACGTGAAAATAAATTTGCAGATCACACGCATTGTGGTAATGTATGTGGCGAAGCATTTTGCAGGTAACTGGCTATCCAGCATTGTTTGGGGTTCCGCAGAGCGACACCAGGGGGACCAACATGTTCCTGGACATTGAGTAGTCGCGTGCCTGTGGACCGCGAGCATGCGCGTGTGTGAGGACAGCAGCACGACGACAACCACATTGTAGACAATTGTATGGTGGCAATGGCGTGACTTGTACTGCAGCCGTTTGACGCGAGCCCGCGACATGGCGCTTGTTGGGTTCTGCATAGGCAGTGGACGAGCGGAAGCGAGAGAAACATGCTCATCAGCGACTACGTGTTATAGGATCGTGCGTACATATGGCTATTTCATGTGGTCTATGTTAAAACCACGATGACATTTGTACTTAGGCCAAAGAAATGTTAGAACTCGATACACTTGGGCGATCACGAAGTCTGTACAACGTCGCACAGTTTCCACGTAGCGTAAGCTGCTGTGAGAAAAGTACTGGGCAAAGAGGGCTGGTCCCGGAGATGGTGTAGCCAACACAGTGACTCAAAGCACGAGGAACACGGGTTGCACGCACCGGATGTTTCAAAGAACTGGCTGGCTTTGCAACGGCAGAAGCATTCGCGTGTTAGAGCACATAAACATTGGGTCTCGTCCTTGTAAAGGTATCACCATATGTTATGATAATGGCACAACAAGGATAATAGTCAATGGTTGTCTGTCCGAATCTATATACCTCAAAGCGCCGGCAAGGCAAGGTTGTCCCTTGTCCCCACTCTAGTTCGCTTTGTACTTGGAACCGCTTCGCGCCGGAATTCTGAAGGATCATACATTTCGCGGGTTTACACTGCCATCCAATGTGGTTCGTGTACTTGTCTATGCAGATGGCATAGCCTCCTTCTGTGCTGGAAGAAACAAGTGTAGAGACGGTCCTTGCCATAAGGCAGCAGTATTGTTCAGCTTCCGGTGCAGCAGTTAACTTTAGGAAGAGTTCAGGGTTTTGGTTCGTTCTGTAGTGCACGATGCCAATTCACTTCGCAGGTAGTCAGTGGAGGCAGGACTTCAAGTACTTAGGTATACCCCTCTCTCAATATCGCAATAGTGTTATCACACTGGTCAGAGGAAGTTGTAGAAGTACAACGAAAGGTTGACAACTGGCAGGGGCGCCAGTTCATAACTAGTCGAGCTGAAGTTTACCATGTGTTCCTAGCTGCTCGACTTATGCATGTCCTACGGGTGTTACACTGGTCGCGGCTTAGGTTGTAAGCTTTCCGTCGTGTGTTTGCTACTTATATATGGAGCTCACGTTTTGAGACCATGCGGCGTGATAACCTTTTTCTTCCTTTTGAGAATGGGAGTATTCGCCTGGTTCACCTTTTTGTTACGCAACTTGTATCCCGATTATTCTTCTTTCGTGATGTAAACAGTCCATTTCTAACACAGATGTTACAACTTCGCTTAATCAATTACCTTCCAGAAATAGTTGTTTCGTCATCTGATGTACCAGAGACGTACGTCAGAGATTCATTTGGGGCTTCTTGAACGAGGTTGTTGAAGTCTTTTATTTTCTAAAGGCTCGCTTTAGTACGGATTATATTTTCCCTGCCTCCCGTAAAGAAATTTCTCTTGCACTCATACACACATTGTTTCCTGTTCCCTTTTATCGTGCACCTTATTTTTAATGCTATTACCCAAATGTACTTCAGCGTGTCCGTCGAACGATCATTCCTCCAGGGATCAAAAATTTTTCTTAAATTTACATTTGCCAACCTTTCCTATCAAGACCTTGTTGGAGAAAAGGGGTTGCTTCATGCCGTGGTCCTCAAACTGCCGTTTGCGTTCGCATGATGAAACCATTGATCACTGTTTTTTACACTCTATGGATACCGTGTTCTTTTGGGGCATTCTAGAAAGAACATATAGCGGTTTCCAGCAAGTACGGACGCGAGCACAAGAAGTAGACACGGACAGGACAACGCTGGACTGTTCAATGATAAAGAACTTCAATTTCTAAATTGATCATGTTCATCCAAGTGTTGTTGCCTTTGTCGGGAAGCGGTGTGAATTGGCTTTTGTGTACGTGTATATCTTTGACTACAAACCTTGTTATTGTTCATGGATGTATACGCATGCGTGGTGGATATTTGTGGAATGTATTCACAATAAACTTCAGTTGAAAGTCTAGCGTTGTCCTCTCCGTTTCTACTTCTTGTGCTCGCGTCCGTACTTGCTGGAAACCGTTATATGTTCACCATGCACCAACTGGCCCAGCAAACTACTCTACTAAAGCTACAAAGAACGCTTATACAAGATTTAGATATCACACCATACCCAATTCATTTCATACCTTTAAAAAATTCCCTGTGACCCACTATATGACATGTCCAGGTTACTTGGCCTAGGTAGCCTTTGGCCCAATAGAATGTGTGACAGGCACGCTGAATCAAGCCCTCGGTCCTCTTTTCGGGAATATGCTGCTTGCGTTCGTAATCTGTACTCTCCACAAGGAACACCGCCGGATTGGACCTTTTTATTGGACGCTTGCACGTGCTTGCCTGACTTTTAATCTGTTTTCAGCTACCTTAAATTTCTGTAGTGCTCTGTGTCTCGGAAACGTCTGCTCCGACGTAATAAAGCAAAAAAGTGCGATCATGGTCAAAAGATTAAAGCACCCGGCTGTTGCGCTCGACGGCAGAGGTTCGATTCCCACATCGGTCACACATTATTTCCTTTTAATTAAAACGAAGCGAGACTGGAACCTATCTACCGCGAAGTACCAAGAATGAAGGAAAAAAATGTTTCGCATTAAACTGAGAATGAAACAAGGCGCACTTGATGGTGCAAATGACTGCGTTCAGCGTGTGATAACCTGCTCCGCACGACAAGCGATCGAAGCAGTTGAAAATTGAAAGGCCATTGCCTCCAGCGTTCACAGCTGCCACAATTTCGACAAAAAATACATGTATCTCCCGAGAAAAACATTGCATGCGTCAAGACGAGCACCGCAACCACGTACGGTGAGGCGCGCATATTTGATCAGAGCAGGCTCGAAGCTCCATAACTCAAGGACACGAAACTAACAACGGTTCTTTTCTTGCCAGGATTCTTGCTTTCGAGAATGAAAAGAAGAGGAGGTAATCAAGTCATTGTACAGTGGTAGCGGCTGCTCCATTAAGCGCACTATAAGTAAAATTTGAGGATCATAATCTCGCAACGCCGAAGAAGCACAGGTGGTCAGGCATGTGGTTCAAGGTGAAGCGTTTCGCAACGAATCAAAACACACACGCACAGATGTACCGCGCGTACACTTGAAATGGACGGCGAGGAGCATGAAGAAGCAAGATACGCTCTTCTCCCTCTCAGCAATATCGCTAATGTTCTTTCACTTCGCAATGTGCCGGTCGTGCAATCAAGTGTTGCGCAAGAAGACCGTGTCTCTAGAGACCCCTCCATCCGCGGGATTCCAGGTGCACTGAGCGATCGGCGAACCCTGCGCGAGCAGCGCAGGCAGCGCTGGTGAGCACCGGCAGCTGGCAAGTGGTGGCGCCGGGCGCGAAGGTTCCCTTGGTGGCAACACACGGTACCACCTGCAGAAACATGCAGCGGAGCGTGTCCAAGCAAGAGCAGACATGCCCGCGCATTCGGGCAGCCCTTTGTTAACCCTCACCCAGCATGCTCCATTCGGACACGTGGCGGTGACGGCGTGTATACAGACGGCGTCTGCCTGCCAGAAATGTTTCTTGTTCGAACGTTAGGCGGACGCCGTTGCCTGCCAGCCCGTCACGATGGATGTACGGTGTTTGTTAGACCGTCCGCGCGGAAATGACCGCGCATGGGCCGAGAGATTAATGAGCCGTGAGCCGCACGCGGCAAAACGCGCGGCCCAACAAAGACGGGCGTGTACAAGTGCTCTAGTAGGTCTTCCCGAGCTGATCGATCAAGAGGGTGAGCTTACGAGGGCGCGCAGTGAGAAATTGTGCAACGGAAGTTATATTCATAACGGGAAAACTTGCCACTAGTGCAGATCACATTTCTCGGTAAATGGAAGACGCTGTGTCGGAGAATTCCTGCGTTTGTAAGTGGGGAAAGAAAAGCAAGGTGACCGCTCGTTCCGTATACCTGGAAGTCAATGTATATTCTCTCTAATGCGCTTAAAGCAGCATCAGCAAGACTACCGAAAGGGGACCCCAAAAAAGAGCCCGGACTGTCATCACCCCCCTTTGCCCCAATAAAAGAATCATATAGGGAAAGAAAGCACTTAGTCCCCTTCGAAATAATCTCTAACGAAGTCAATACACTTGTACAACATTTTCGCCTACTGTTCTAAGCAACTCTGGAGCGTCTCAATGCTGTTGCGTGTCCACTGCGAAGTTGTCTTCACCTCGTGCACAGCGATAAATCTCCTTCATTTATTGAATTTTCTTCTATAGCAATAAAGAAAAAATCACAGGGAGCTCTGTCCGATGAGCAGGGTATGTAGCTTCCATCACTGAGAGGCCAATTACACGACGTCATGGCCAACAGTTGGAGCTGCGGTGATGTCACGATGGAAAAACACGTCACCCGGATTCGACAATTTCCCACGTTTCTCTCACACATTATTTCTTAATCGCCTTAATAATTAAAATTAAAATTTTTGATTGACAGTCTGTCCAGAAGGAGCGTGTTTCCGCTGCATAAATGTACAAGCGCCACAGAAGAAACCAAAGAAACGATAGTTATCGTCTTCCCACGAGCGCACTTGTTGCATTTTTTTATTGGGTCTTGGGGAAGAATACGTCTTCAACTGCGTCGAAACTTGCTTGGTTTAAGAGTGATAGCCATAGCACCATCTTAAGTTGCCCATGATGATCTTCGAAAGAAGGTCTGCGTCACTTTCGAGGTGATCTTTCAAGTCCTGGCACAAAACAAAACAAGTGCTCTTTGACTTGTTTTTGTCCGCTGTGAGCAGAAGGATAACAAACATCGCGGAAGCGCGTCTCATTCCTAATTGCACTCTCAATATCCACTCATAAGAGCTCCAGCTTATGCCAGCAGCCTCTAAAACCTTGTCAATTGTATGGCGGTGACTGTCGTTGGTTTTTTGTCGAATCTTTTTGACAATATCGTAGCTACAGCTGGTTGAAGGTCGGTCAGAATAGCGGAATTAGTGGCAATTCTCCAAGCCACTTATTTTATCAAGACATATGAGACACCAACAAAGTGGGTAATTTGTACGGACTCCTTATCGGCTTTAGCATGTTTTGAATATATTGATGCAAGCACGAATAATTGATGACACGCACGAATAACATACGCAGTATTGAGCAGTTTAACTCAGGCTAATGAAAGAAAACATGAAGTGATATTACAGTGGGTCCCGGGACATGTTGGTATAGCAGGCAGTGAATAAGCGGACTCGTTGGCAAAATCAGCCTATAAAGATGTAGAAATTCAACTCACCCCGTTATTGCCAATGGACATGAAACGCATATTGACAGTACTAAAGAAGGATTTGTGTATGTCAACCTCGTTTAATGAACGTACTAGGGAATCAATTCTTTACGAAGTGGACCCTCAATTCAAATTCCAGCTGTATGTAAAACTTTCGAAAAGTACCGAGACACTAATTAATCGACTGCGCCTTGGGACAGCGTACACCAAACATTTCCTATACCGCATAAAACGGGCTTCTTCCCCGGCTTGCTCCTGTGGCCACGATGATGAGGATGTTCACCGTCTACTCCTCGAATGCCCCATATACGCGACGCAAAGACGGCAGCTAGAAGGAGAGCTACACTCCATTGATCCTCACCGACCTTTCTCACTCGCAAAATTGCTGGGCCCATGGCCATCGAAAATAGCACAGCGAAAAGCATTGAACGCACTTGAACATTTTTACGAAGAGACAGGCATCCTTAACAAGTACGGATTTGCTACTGACTTGTGAAGTATTCGCCTACATCCACGTAGAGGGAGAACACAGCAATACAATTACGAATGGTGTTATGGATCCCGTCCCGTTGTTTGTTTGTTTGTTTGTTTGTTTGTTTGTTTGTTTGTTTGTTTGCGTCCTGCCTCGTATCTTACTCCGCCTCTTGTTCTACATTGTGCTTATCTGTACGGCGAGCAAGATATGGCGCAGCGGGATTGTTTAACTTCTAGAGGTATGAATCCAAAAATACGGAGGTTGACAGGAAGGTGGAGGCTTGCACTTATTGATAGTGGAAGAACAAGACATGACTCTGAAGCCAACGTTTCGACCCGAGGTCTTCTCTTGGTGGCAACCACCCTTGTCGGAACGCTAACTCTAACTTGAGACATCCCTTGTTCAAGCACTGTAGATCACTTCTAGAGATATGTCATGCTAACACTATATAAATGTTGAAAACGAATCTAATACAAGTCAGATACTTTTCGTACAACTTATAAATCGGTTTTGAATACTTCGCGAGCAGAAGTGTTATTTACTCTGGAGAGTTGAACAATATGACCTGCTTGGTCTTTTCTCTCTTTTCTTTAAGTGACTACGTATTAACACCCACTTATCCACGTGGTTACGTTGTTGGATTTCGGAGTTGTCAGGGCATGGGACACTTAGTAGTCTAACATGTAATTTTTAAGCACTTCGTGAACTTTCTGATCTACCAGAGCATGGCTACGAGAAATATAGAACAAGAGGAGTGGAGTTTCAAGCAACGGCATCCCAATCATACTTAAGAGTGATGACATTTTTAAAGATGACGTGCGCAAAGCTGAATGTCCTAACGCGTATTTTCCACCTGCTTTTTTTCCCTGCGCCAATTAGTGCATCAGTAGCATCTGTCGATACGGCATCAGCGCAGCTGACAGAAATTAACGAAACTTTGATAACAGAAACAGGCGTCAGGAATCTTTTGCATAATCAGAACCCACATTTTGCGCATGGTCCCGACCAAAACGGCATACCGAACCGTATTTTGAAATGCTGCGCCGATCATATTGCTCCTTTTTTGGTGGTACTCTATCGCCTATCACTGCGGCAAAGAAATCTACATCAATAATGAAAAAGGGATAATGTTGCGCCCATACATAAAGCAGGTGATCGAGGAAAGGTATCGAACTAGAGCCCGATATCGTTAACTTCAGTATGATGTAAAACGCTTGAGCCCATCATCTATCCATGTCTTATGGAACAACTTCAATATAATTTTTTTTTCATCCATCCCTACATGACTTTCGCGCAGGGTCTTCTTGCAGAATGCAATTAACCGAGTTCATACACGATATTTATTGCCTTATGTTTTGATAAAGGCGTGCAACTGGATGCTATTTTGCTCGATTTTAGGAGTGATTTTCATTTAGTGCCCCATCACCTCTTTCTGTACAAGTTATCCCTTTGAAAGTTCCAGAATATCTGTTAGCAAGGCTCAAAAACTTCTGACTGACCGTCAGCAGCATGTGGTTACAAATTATTCGGCCTCATCATCCCCAGGTGTACCCCAGGACTCAGTTTTAGGTCCCCTGCTGTTTTTGATTTTCATTAATGATTTCCCAACTGGCCTGAAATCGACAGGTAGACTTTATGCCGATGACTGTGTATTGTATTATCCGGTGAGATGTGTAAACGACATTACTGTAATGCTCCGCGACCTCCAAAAGGTTTCGTCTTGGTTGTTGACTGGAAAATGAATCTAAACATAGCAAATCGTTTCGACGTAAGATTTACCAATAAGAAAAACCCTCTAAGCAGGTCCTATGTCTTCGAATCTAACCCATTAGAAGCTAATGATCGCGTTGAATACCTCGACATGACATTCAGTTCCACATTGCAGTGGACATGTCACATTGATAAAATGGCTGTCAAAGCTTCTAAGTTGCTGCCCTTTTTTTCAAAAAATTTCAGACATGCACCGATAAATTTAAAGGAAACCTTGTATTTAACGAACATTAAACCCAACTTAGGAAGCGCTTGTGATGCGTGGGACCCCTTTAAAGCCGTGTCAAAGGATAAATTTGAAAGAGTAGAGAAAAAGGTGGCGAGTTTTGTGACAGGCAATCATGATTTCACAATAAACAGCTCGAAGACTGCAGACGGATTGGGCTGGAAGCAACTCTTCTCTCGTCGAAGGCTGCAAAGGCATAAGATTCTCTTTAGCATATATAATGAGCAAACCGGACTAGGCAAAAATAAGTAAATTAAGCAACCATATTATGTGTCAGCTAGGCGTAATCATAACAAAAAAAATTAAGGAGTATATATATATATATATATATATATATATATATATATATATATATATATATATATATATATATATATATATATATATATATATATATATATATATATATATATATATATATAAACGGCCAACTGATTCCAATCGGCACAAACATCCTCAAGCAGTGTCAACCTCACTCAGAATGCGATATGTGAAAACATCCCTCCGTTAAGAAAAAGCGAGAAAAGAAAAGAGAGAACATCTACATAAAAGAATCAGGACAGAAATGCAGTAAAATGGACACGTGTCTTAACAGACTCAATTGCAGTAGTGAAGCAAGGCATCAAAAATAACTCCACAGGGAGCTCATCCCAAGCACTAATAGTATTAGGAAATAATGAAAATTTGAGTACGTCAAGGCGACCTTTATAGTCCTTAATATATATAAATTTGTATTCCCCTACAACAATGTCCCCGGGAGATGTAGGTATATATAATAAATAAATAAATAAATAAATAAATAAATAAATAAATAAATAAATAAATAAATAAACTTTATTTTTTATTACTCGGACAGATTCATGCCTGCAGGCAAGGTTTTATGACTATACACTGAAAAATGTGTTTCTTGAATTCTACCCACTTTGATGACCCACCGAGTGCAAGATACGAAAACCGAATTCGTAAACTGTATACGTATAGCCACTTCTACAATCCCATTCACCTATAGCGTTGTGCATAAGTCGTTCTTTCCTGCGCAAACACTGATTTCCACGAACTTCTAAAGTTTAAATTTCGCGTGCATTTCACCCAAAACATTCGGCTATAAGTATAGTAGTGCTGCGCATGTGATGTTCCATCTAATGACACGCAAAAATAACTTCCTCGTTACATTCCAGTTTCGCGCTTCCGTGATTAGATATTCGTGAAAAACGGCGCTCCTACGCCCGTCTCAAGCTCGTGACCGCTCGATGCGCTGGTTATTTGTGTGCGGTGGCTCTGGTAATTCATGATCAAGGAATTAAAGCAAGCTATAGAAGAGCGTAAGCAGCCGTCAAGGAATCATAGAGAAACCAAAAAGTTGGGATTACACGAGTAAGAGATACCCCTTACATGAAACGAGTACGGGAAAAGAGTGTTGAGTGGGCTAGTGCACGAAAAAAATTTAACACTCAAGTGAGCATTGGGTGCATGACATTCGCAAACTATATCAATGCGTGCCAAAATAAATTGCGGAACCATGTAAGGGCACTATAGGAGTACCAACTAAATATTCGCAGGCAGCTCCAGTGAAATGAAGACGATAATATCTTGGAAGGAGACAATGGAGCTGGTCGTACATTTTATTTATTTATTTATTTATTTATTTATTTATTTATTTATTTATTTATTTATTTATTTATCTATTAGAACATAAGATATACCAATGAAATATTTTGTCAGCCCGCCCAAGCAATGGTGCTTTTGAGCGGTACTGGGCAGTGCTATGGCCCGAATGACACAGTTTTGCGCTCTAAGAACAGAGGAAACAATAGGGGAAAAAAGTGCAATAGCAAAGTTAAATTTCTTATAGGTGCCACAAATATGTATCCTGTAGTCTGCGAAAGCATCGTATGCGAACCACTGTATAATTGCCTTCAACAAGGCATAATACAAGTACACAATTTCTTTCCTTCCTTCCAATTATACTCTTTCCCTTTTCCTCCATCGCTCGGCTAATTTATAGATTTGTTCATGCACGAGCAATAGTGTAAGCAATGACACATTACAGCAGTGTTACGTTTCGCCTACGACGCGCGGTAAAGCCGGCGCGGATGCAACGGACGCCGGGGCTTCGTTCAAAGCGGCAGACATTTTGGCCCGTTCGGCGCCGCCGCTACGCCTCCCTGCCAAGCGCGTCCAGGCATGTTCCAATGCCACGTGTCTTCATGTGTGTGTGTATGTGCATGTTGGTGCCCACGCTTGTCGAAGCGCGGCAGCCGGGGAGAGGAGCTCCCCCAACTGTGAAGCGAGGGGTCTGACCGGCGCCGGCACGACGTACGCGCCACCTTCTCTTCCCATTGTGCCCGAGCGGCACAGTCACGTGCTCGTCTATAGAGGGGTTCCTTCTTGCCCTCAACTGCGAGAGTATAAAAGCAGCTGCCCCCGGACGCCAAGAAGAGGCTCCGATTTCTTCTGTTGAGTAACGTGCACTCCCGTCTCTCTACTTCGGTCAACCTGACCGCCAACTCGTTGCGATGTTAGAATAAACAAGTTGTTTTGTTGTTACCAGTCGACTCATGCTTTGCCGGGACCTTCGGATGCTTCCAGTTGTACCCCAGGCCGCCAGGCCAACGCTACCCTTGGGGTTTGCGACCCAGGTGCAACAACGGGCGTCAGCGCCGAGTTCCCAACAACTCGTGCCAGCGGTGCGATTCCAACAACTGGTGGCAGCGGTGGGATCGCGACAACGGAGGCCAGCAGCGAAGATATGCAGTTGACTGTATGCTGAGCAGCACAACGACCATCCGGGAGCAGTGCAACGAGCCCTGTGTGATGACTGGTTGCCTGCAGCGGAACGACTGCGCTGAATTCTTGGCTGCGAGGTTTGGTGAGTGCGGGACTTTCTTCTTCTGAGCTTTGCCAGGCTTTTGTTAGTGTCAGAAACAGAGCTGGTAATTGTGGTTGTCGTTGCTGCCGGGTTAGTTTGCGGCAAGACAATAATAGGCAGTAGAGAAAGCAGCATTCAGAGCAGCCATGGATTTGAAGTCGTTGCGCAAACCGAAATTGTTGGAGCTTGCAAGAGAGTTGGGTCTGGATGTCTCGGACAAACTCAGAAAACCAGAACTGCTAAGGGCTATTCTTGAGTTAGAAGCTGAGGATGACGAGCTGTCGGAATGCCTCGAGACCATTGAGGAAAGGGAGACTGCAAAAAGACAGGAGCGCGAACTTAAAGAACAAAAAGAGAAAGAAAAAGAAGAGCGCGACCGTCAACACGCTCTGGAAATGAAGCGTCTCGAGATAGAGATCGAACGCGCTCGTAATGGAAGTCAGGCACACGGTGCAGGAGAACGCGTATTGTTCAAAATGACTGACCTGATGCGGCCGTTTAAGCTTGGAGAGGACATTGGTTTGTTCCTGGTTAACTTTGAGCGAACGTGCGAGAAGCAGGGGTTCTCTCGGGAAACGTGGCCACAGCGCTTGCTCACTTTGTTACCCGGCGAGGCGGCCGGCGTAGTCGCTCGCTTGAATAGAGAGGAGGCAGAGGATTTCGACAAAGTGAAATCGAGTCTGCTAAAGAAGTACAGGCTGTCAGCGGAGGCGTTCCGTCGGAAGTTTCGGGAAAATGAGAAAGGCAAAAGTGAGTCATATACAGAGTTTGCGTACAGGCTTATGTCAAACATGCAGGAGTGGCTCAAAGAAGAGAAAGCGTTTGGTGACCACGAGAAAGTTCTGCAGTGTTTCGGGCTAGAACAGTTTTATAGTCGGTTACCGGAGAACGTGCGGTACTGGGTCTTGGATAGGCCAGACGTTAGTACAGTGGCTAAAGCCGCCGAGCTAGCCGAGGAGTTTGTGACGCGTCGGGCTCGCGGAGCTAAGGACGGTCAAAAGGGTGAATTTGGCTCCAAGTTTGAGAGGCCAAAGTTCACACCCATGAGAGCCAAGGGGAACACACGCAGTGCGGATGCGAGTGAAAGCAGTGCGACCGAACCTAAGGAGACGGCGGCAGCCGAAGCCGAACGCAGAAAGCGGTTCGAGACGAGGCAAGCGCGCGTTTGTTATACGTGCCAGAAGCCGGGTCACTTTTCGGCGCAGTGTCCGGAAACAAAACCAAAAGTTGTGTTTTTGTCATTATGCAGCACTGACGAGAACATGAAGCTTCTCGAGCCTTACATGCGAGACCTCCTCGTGAACGGGAAAGAGTGCCGAGTGCTTCGCGATTCCGCAGCTACGATGGATGTAGTTCACCCCTCCTACGTAGAACCCGATATGTTCACGGGCGAGTGCGCATGGATCAAGCAAGCCGTAGAAGCTCATAGCGTGTGTCTGCCGGTAGCAAAAGTGCTTATTGAAGGACCTTTCGGAGCACTTGAGACGGAGGCCGCAGTGTCATCTATGCTGCCCCCCCAGTACCCGTACCTATTTTCGAACAGGTCCGATCACCTCCTGCGCGAGAAGGGGCTTTTGTTTGGTGAGGCTAGCGTTCAGGCCTTAACCAGATCGAAGGTTCGGGAGCTCGCTGCAAAGGCGGTAGTTGCGGGGCCGACGTTATCAAACAACGAAAAAGGGTCAGAGGCGCAGCAAGCCGATATTCAGAGCACGCCCGAACTGAATAAAATTGAGCCTGTAGCGTTAAAGGCACCAGATACTGGAGAGGAAATTCCCGATGCGGGAAAGTTAGAAGAGCTATCTGCAGATTTGCTCATCGCGCCTACGTCAGACGGACTTAATAGGTTGCTAAAAGTCAGCCGGTCGGCTTTGATAGCCGAGCAAAAGAAGGATGGCAGCCTAGAAAACATACGCTGCATTGTCAAGGAAGGTATCGCCAAGAAAAATGCTCGCTTTGTGGAAAGAGGTGGGGTCCTGTACCGGAAGTATCTAGACCGCAGGGGAGTGGAGTTCGATCAGCTGATCGTGCCTCAGTGCTACCGTCAGGATCTGTTGCGCTTGTCGCACGGGGGTTCGTGGTCCGGACACCTAGGAGTTAAGAAAACTAAGGACCGTCTCTTGCAAGAGTACTATTGGCCAGGGTGTTTTCGGGACGCAGACCATTTCGTGAGGACATGTGACACCTGTCAGCGGGTGGGCAAACCAGGGGACAAATCGAGGGCGCCGTTGAAATTGGTACCTATCATTACGGAGCCTTTTAGACGGCTCGTTATTGATACAGTGGGACCTCTGCCGGTAACAGCCACAGGGTACAGACACATTTTGACTGTGATCTGCCCAGCGACAAAGTTCCCTGAAGCAGTGCCGCTTAAAGAACTCAGCTCAGTTGAGATAGTCAATGCACTACTGTCCATATTTGCGCGAGTTGGTTTTCCTGCGGAAATCCAATCAGATCAGGGCACAGTGTTTACTAGCGCTTTGACGACAACTTTTCTCGAAAGGTGTGGGGTAAAGCTGTTACACAGCTCAGTGTACCACCCACAGTCGAATTCCGCTGAGAAGCTCCACTCCGTCATGAAGCGCGTGTTGAGAGCATTGTGTTTTGAACATGAAACTGACTGGGAGCTGTGTCTGCCTGGGGTGATGTTTGCATTACGGACTGCGCCGCATGCGGCTACGGGGTTTTCGCCAGCTGAGCTGGTGTACGGTCGCTCGCTGCGATCTCCGCTTCGCATGCTTCGAGAATCGTGGGAAGGCAGGGGCGACGACCCAGTCGTGGTGGAGTACGTGCTTAAGCTCCTCGAACGCTTAAAAAGGGCACAGGAGTTGTCAGGTGAAGCAATGGCAAAGGCCCAGCAGAGGGCCAAGGTTTATTATGATCGGACAGCCAGGGCCCGTCGTTTTGAGGTGGGCGATGAGGTCATGATATTGCGCACATCGCTAAACAACAAACTAGACGTGCAGTGGGAGGGCCCAGCACGAATTGTCCAGAAACTGTCGGACGTTAACTACGTGGTGAGCCTGCCAGGAAAGCGGAAAGCACAGCAAGTTTACCACTGTAATCTGCTCAAACCTTATAGACAAAGGGAAGCAGTGGTGTGCATGATGGTAAACGTTCCTGAAGAGCTTCCGGTCGAGCTTCCGGGACTAGGCTCAGTGACGAACAGGGAAGACACCGATCAAGTCATTAGTGACTTAATCAGTAAAGCATCGCTGTCGCCTGAGCAGAAAACCGAACTACACCAGCTCTTACAAGAGTTTCAAGGTCTGTTCTCTGAGAGGCCTGGTAGGACTTCTGTCCTTACTCATGACATAGAACTTACCTCCCCAGAGCCAGTACGATCCAAGGCGTACCGGGTGTCACCCCGCCAGAGCGATATTATGGAGGCTGAGGTAAAGAAAATGCTACAGCTCGGTGTTATTGAGGCAGGTGAGAGTGATTATACCTCCCCTTTGATTTTAGTTGAGGTACCGGGCAAGGAACCTCGTCCTTGCGTCGACAACCACAGGCTTAATTCCATCACTACGGATCAAATTTATCCGATCCCTAACATCGAGGAGCGCCTTGAGAAAGTTAGTAGCGCTCAGTTTATTTCCACCCTAGATCTTGTCAGGGGTTATTGGCAGGTTCCACTTACAGAAGAGGCTAGTAGGTATGCGGCGTTCATTTCACCAATGGGAACATTCCGTCCTAAAGTGCTGAGTTTTGGTTTGAAGAACGCGCCATACTGTTTTTCAAGCCTCATGGATAAAGTGTTGCGGGGACAGCAAGAATTCGCTTTACCGTATTTAGACGACGTAGCGATATTCTCCGCATCCTGGTCTGAGCATATGGCACACTTGCGGGCAGTATTAACCCGCCTGCGCGAAGCGGGCTTGACAGTCAAGGCTCCCAAGTGCCAGTTAGCACAGGCCGAGGTTGTCTACCTCGGTCACTTGATTGGTCAGGGTCGTCGCCGCCCCTCTGAAATAAAGGTGGCCGCTGTGCGAGACTTCCCGCAACCGCGCACGAAGACCGATATTCGGTCGTTCTTAGGTGTCGCCGGCTACTGTCAGAGGTACATCCCCAGGTACTCTGATATCGCGGCTCCCCTGACGGATGCTCTAAGAAAAACAGAGCCCCAAACAGTCGTATGGGACGAGACAAAGGAAAGAGCTTTTAGCGCCCTAAAGAGTGCCCTAACAAGCCAGCCTGTGCTACGATCGCCAGACTACACAAAAGGGTTCGTAGTTCAGTGCGATGCTAGTGAGCGAGGCATGGGCGTTGTACTGTGCCAACGGGAAAATGGAGAAGTAGAACACCCCGTCCTGTATGCTAGTCGTAAGCTGACCAGTCGTGAGCAGGCGTACAGCGCCACCGAGAAAGAGTGTGCGTGTCTCGTGTGGGCCGTTCAGAAATTGTCATGCTATCTAGCCGGCTCGAGTTTATCATTGAGACGGATCACTGCCCTCTCCAATGGCTGCAGACCATCTCTCCCAAAAATGGCCGCCTGCTGCGCTGGAGCCTCGCTTTGCAACAATATTCCTTTGAGGTGCGTTACAAAAAGGGGAGTCTCAACGGTAACGCCGATGGCTTAAGTCGAAGCCCCTAACGTAGGAATCAGCCTCAAAATTGTTTGTTACTGATGTTTTTCTTCCTGAGGCAGGATTTTTAACATATTGCTTTTGTTTAGTGTTTCAAAGTGATGATGTGCTTTCTAGTGCAATTTTCCAATTTGTGGACGCGTTCTGAGTGCTGCTAGACTACTGTAAGGAACTAGGCAGTGGTATAAAAGGGGAAAGAGCCTGGCAGGGCTTAGTGAGGGTTGTGCCGTGCTTGCTGACTGAGCCGTTGAGTTTCAGCGTAGTTCTAACGCTTGCCGGGAACGAGAACAAAAATGTGAACTCTCCCGAAGTCACTTTGCAGTGTCCTGTGCGAACCTGAACGAGAGAACGAGGCCTTCTCTGTGCGCTGCGCTCAAGAAACGTCGAGGGACGCCCGACTTCGGTTATGAGCATCATCGAGCGACATCCCTCCGGACAGCGGATGCAGTCCCCTGACCATCGGGATCTCCTTCCCCCGGCGGGGCGGTCTGTTACGTTTCGCCTACGACGCGCGGTAAAGCCGGCGCGGATGCAACGGACGCCGGGGCTTCGTTCAAAGCGGCAGACATTTTGGCCCGTTCGGCGCCGCCGCTACGCCTCCCTGCCAAGCGCGTCCAGGCATGTTCCAATGCCACGTGTCTTCATGTGTGTGTGTATGTGCATGTTGGTGCCCACGCTTGTCGAAGCGCGGCAGCCGGGGAGAGGAGCTCCCCCAACTGTGAAGCGAGGGGTCTGACCGGCGCCGGCACGACGTACGCGCCACCTTCTCTTCCCATTGTGCCCGTGCGGCGCCGGCACGACGTATGCGCCACCTTCTCTTCCCATTGTTCCCGAGCGGCACAGTCACGTGCTCGTCTATAGAGGGGTTCCTTCTTGCCCTCAACTGCGAGAGTATAAAAGCAGCTGCCCCCGGACGCCAAGAAGAGGCTCCGATTTCTTCTGTTGAGTAACGTGCACTCCCGTCTCTCTACTTCGGTCAACCTGACCGCCAACTCTTTGCGATGTTAGAATAAACAAGTTGTTTTGTTGTTACCAGTCGACTCATACTTTGCCGGGACCTTCGGATGCTTCCAGTTGTACCCCAGGCCGCCAGGCCAACGCTACCCTTGGGGCTTGCGACCCAGGTGCAACAACGGGCGTCAGCGCCGAGTTCCCAACAACTCGTGCCAGCGGTGCGATTCCAACAGCAGCAATATATATGTACAGCTCAACCCTCTATTTCATTATATATAGTAGTAAATGTTTTGGAAGAGTAGCAGTCACCAATAACAAATGGAAAGAACACAACACTTTCGTCTGTTTTATACATTTACATTATGGACGTTATTAGTGATAACTTCGGCAAAAGAGCGCAGTCCAGACTCAAACATATCCAGCAGGAGAGAAGCCTGAGAGCTCAAAATTTAACGTAGAAAACTCTTACTAGAAAAAAGCACAAGAATATGTCCCTAATAACACGGCAGCGAGGACCAGATAAAATCCCAATCCAGCGAATGAAACAGCTAGATCCAAAGAGCAAGGCACAGCTGACTAGTTCCGTAGAGTAAGTCATTTAAACTAAGAAAATCCTTATTGGGTGTTGTGAAAGTAAGGTGAACTTTATCTATAAAGCCAAAAGTCATAAGGATAACACGAGCAAATGTGGGAAGAAAGAAAAGAAGGAAGAAGGAGTGAAGAAGAAGGAGAGTCATTGTGCACGAACTCGCAGATGAAAGTTCCCTCACACATACGTTCACTCACGATCAATATTCACTCCCAAGCGCTCACCTAGTACGGTTGTCTTCAAAAAGCGCTTCCAAAAATGGTCTGTCGCAGAACATCTCGTTGAGAGTTGTAGGATAGCAATGGCAAAGAAAGTGTTTTACGGTCTCACCCCGTCCGCAACAGTTTTAAGCGGTGATGTTAGCCATTCTGATGAGGAATGAATACGCGTTCGTGAATGCGACGCCCAAACATAAGCGCCACAGTTGCTTCACGAGGGTAGAATCTGGTTTGCAGGTGAATTCCCATATGAGGGTGCAGTGAATATTATCTGGAGTTAGTAAAATGGGGCACATTCCAATGCCTAAGGTGGTGGAAAGCACGAAGAAAGGAGTAATGGTACCAGCGCTAACGTTGGCGAATGCCATTCTGTGCTTAAAATCAGAGATCCTGTCGGGGCTGGAATTAAACCAAATGTCGTTGGGTCGATTGGCATTGGGGGCCCACGGTAACCACAAATGAGGTAGTGCAGGATGACAAGGGGCTGGGCACCTATCGAAGCCAATTACTTGCAGAGCAAAATTCTCTTAGAACATAGACTCGGGAACATGCATAAAAAGAAATGAGCGGCGAGTAGATAAATTACATAAATATCTGTACCTCAAAAGCGTGTACACAGAATGGAGGAAGACGTCAAGAAAGTTGGCAACGAAGTACAGGGTAAATGAAAGTGTAAATAGACAACCAGGAGTCAACAAAAAGAAATGAGAGGAACAAGGACTAAATTGGATGCAGAGGATGGAAACGTAAACAAAAAGAGAGAGAGAGACCATGGAAAAAGGCCATGGCAAGAGAGAAATCAGGTGGGAAAATCTGTATGCTAGCACATAGGCAGATGTCTTAATTTGCTATTTGAGGCCCGATCTGGTTGCCTGAGGACAAAAACACACCGGAGAAAATATTCACAACAGGATGAGGCATGTGTCTGCTGTAGCAAAAGTCCCGCAGGAAACATCAACCTTCCGGAAACGCTGGGATACAAAGAGGATGGTAGCATTAACTAGTAAGGGTTTGGAGTATTGGTGCGAAAATAGGATGAAAGAGATTGATATAACCAGAGTCGCTGCACGCAAAGGTGACTGTACAATATAGAGATAGAAGCTTTAATGAAGAAAGGAAAGACAAAGTAGGCAAAGTTATAGACTGCGATAGATGTAGTAAAACCTTATTAGCTCTAAAAGGCTAGGTAACTACCGGTCACCACCTCGTTTCAAGAGGAGGCCTATCATCATCATCACCATCATAATCATCATCGGTTGCGGAATTTCTGCCCTACGAAATGCGACACAACGAAGGCCCCTTCCCACGCGCCGTCCAAGACGCAAGACAATGGGCACCCGGCCGCGCTGCGGGGGTCAGCTCGGGGAATAAAAGGCACCTTTCCTGACAAACGCACCGAGTTCTACGAAGTCCGTCTGACGTCGGCTCCGGACCATAAATCTCGCGCAAGGAAGTGTGTGTGTGTGTGCGTGTGCGTGTGCGTGTGTGCGTGTGCGTGTGCGTGTGTGCGTGTGTGCGTGTGTGCGTGTGCGTGTGTGTGTGTGTGTGTGTGTGTGTGTGTGTGTGTGTGTGTGTGTGTGTGTGTGTGCGTGTGTGTGTGTGTGTGTGTGTGTGTGTGTGTGTGTGTGTGTGTGTGTGTGTGTGTGTGTGTGTGTGTGTGTAAGCCGTCCCGGAGAGAGGCGGCGTGTTTACAATGACTGGACGAACGTTTCCGTCCCCTTGGAATCAAGGGCCGCTGTTGTGCGGATGCTCAACACGCTTTCTTAAGCAGTCATGTTCGACTGATACACTCTCTAGCAGTCGTGTTAGACTGACGTACTTTCTCTCGCAGTCATGCTAGACTGATGAACTGCATGTAAATACTGTAAATAAACCCATATTCCTCGTTCTCGATGAGAAGCAGTCCTCCTCTTCATCAACGTCCTCAGCGTGGATAAGTTGGACGACGGCATGGGCCAGCTACCTTCGAATTCATGCCGGACTCCAAGCTTGACAACGGGTTACGAGCGATGGGATTGAGCCCCCAATCCTGACACCGGGGATGTTGAAAGTAATGCTAGCCCTGTTCACCCGACCAAGTACATCGAGTGTGACTACCGATGCTGCCAGTATCGCTGGGATCTTTGATGTGCTTAAGCGCTTAGAGCTAGGGCAAACGAGTTTCCTTCAAGAATTACAAGCTATAAAAGAGAAACTAAATGCGATGAACGCATCTTTGGACGGTCTTCTAGGTAGAGTAGCTCTTCTCGAAAAGGATATGGGAGTTGTTAAACGAGATGAGGCTGCTTCTGTGTTGGCTCAGCCACAAGCTGTTGACGATCCAGCGCGGAACTTAGCCGAGGTCAAGACATCGCTTGATGATGCGAATAATAGATCGAGAAGGAATAACTTGGTTCTTCTGGGCTTGGGTGACTCGGCTACAGAAACATTGAGTGAATCCGAAGAAAAGGCTCGAGCATTCTTTCAAGAGCAGTTGGGTGAACTCGTTCATGCCGAAAGTATTGAACGCACTCACCGTATTGGCCAGTTCTAAGCTGATAAAAAACGTCCTATAATCATTCAGTTCTGCAACTTTAAAGACAAGAAGCGCGTCTTGTCTTTCGGAGGTAAATTGAAAGATACAGGCTTCGTGATCCAAGAGGATTTCACTCAGGCTGTGCGAGTAGCTCGGGCTAAACTTGTAAACTATGCTCGTGCCAAGAAAGTTTCTTTCAAACTTCGTTACGACAAAATGGTTTTCAACAAAAAATGCTTCGTTTATGACGTAGTTCAGGACCAAGTCATCGAACATAAACCCTAGCAAAAGGAAAGGTAACTGTGCAGTGGATTCCAACGCCACATTCTATGCGGTCCACGCACTATTAATTCCATATCTGATCTTACTATTCTTGTGAACTGCCTCAGTATGAAGAATAAAACTGATGACCTTATCACGCTCGTTTCCTCAGCTCGACCACATATAGTCATGGGTACAGAGTCATGGCTGGAATTCACAACCCTGAGATCTTTTCAGCTGATTTTGACGTTTATCGCTGTGACAGACACTCTCGGGGTGGTGGCGTATTTCTGCGTATTCACTCGAGTATCCGTTGTTCTGCTTTGGCCACACCTAAAGGCTGCGAAGAATCTGTATGGTGCAATCTTCTTCTGGAAAACAGGCAGCTCTTGACAGTTGGGTGTTTCTATCGTTCCCCTACGTGGTACGTAAGCTAGTCCAGATATATTTCTATCTCTTTCTGAATTAATGAGTGCGATACTCAATGATTTCATTACTGGAGGTGATTTTAACATGCCTGACATTACACGTGTCGACAATAAACTATTCCTTACGAACTTATACAAACTCTACATTGACTTCCGCAACCACAACCGCATTGACTTCCGCAACCGGCTAACGTTTCCAGTCGGCAATTTCTCTCTCCTTCTCCCTGTAATCCATAGCCCACTCTCTTTGACGGCGTTCTATACCGGACCCAGCCTTCATATACTTCTGGCTGTTCTAGAGCTCTGTTAGTCTGAATCATTGTGATTTGCCTCACTGCTACTGAAAGTAGTACCCAGCCTACCGACCAATACTATCTGTACTTTCTCTTCATTGTTGGGGTACTTCTTCATTTTTCTTACTCGTCACCTCTCGATTTCTACAAGAACAGATATGGTGCGTATATTTTTTTTAGAGCGCAGCCGCCCTATCCTGAGTTGAGTGTCGGCGTCCCTCGGCGTCCCTCGTAGCCTAGCGAACGAGCGAAGCGAAGGATGGAAGAGCGAACGTGGGGCGCAGCGGGAGATGAAAGACGGCAAGAACGAAGAGGGCGCGATGAGTAAAGCGGTGGAGGAGGGTGCAGCGGAAGCATGAGGAGAAAAGCGGAGGAGCAGAGTATGTCGAAAGGGTGAGGAGGAAAGCGGAGTGCCGCACTAGACATACTCAATGGCGGCGACCAGGCATGCGGCGAGCGCTATCGAAACAAAGCGCTGGCGTGGGCTGGCGCGACAAATGTCTGAAGTCATCAGCATCGTTAGTAGTACAAGGAACGTTTCTTCATTCATAATTATTAGCGCAAGTAAGATCGACGTCATAAGCGCTTTTATTCCTATCCAGTTTCCACTTCAGCGAGCCTGCGAAGGTGAAAGAAATGTCATTGACCGCACCATCGACTACATCATACCATTTCTTGGCGCTCTTTGGCCATCATTGGCCCTTGCGCCACAAAACCCCACATATGGTCGTCAAATAACTGTCCGCGTTTCTCCCACAAGAGCTGCTTTATTCAACATTTCATCGCTTGGCCAGAAAATTCCGAAAACGAAGCTTACAACGACTCCAATGCCCAACAAAGTCAACACATATAAAGTTAATTCCTCGCGTAGCCGCCAAAATTACTCCTTACCTAGAATCAACGCTGGACACCCAAATGTTAAACTAAAGGTAACCAATAGAATCGCCCTAATAATCAAGTTTTTGTGCAGATAAAGAAACGAACACTCTTAGGCATGACGCAGCTTTCATTGAAACTGAGGTGATTGCGTAATGTGAGGGGCAAACTTTTAAGGCAGTGTTCCCTCCTCTTTTTCATTCACAACGCGGCCCTCAGTTAAGTCTGAATGGAGGCGCGTACACGTTGTGATTTAATTCGCACGTGGTTACGGTTGTTCTACTTGCCGCACATACTTGCTGGTTATGAGGATCATCAGGTATAACATATAACGAGAATCCCCGACAAAAGTGCAATCTCTTAAGAGGGGGTCCAATTTTGTAACCCATGGCCAAGACACACGCACAAAAAAAAAAAGAAATGCAAAGAGCTACCATCAGTTTTAGCCGACGCAGTGTGACAGCGGAGAACTGGTAAGCCACGATGCAGTCAGAAATTCTCTACATGAAGTTTCTGCTCGACTGCAAACTTCGAGACGGAACTGCTCGATGCAGGACGTCTGGAAAAAATGGAGGGAGCATGAAAAGGGCGGAGTCCCAGACAGGCAGGAGATGAGATAGCATGACGGATGTCCGTTACAGAAATCGCCTGTGAAGGGAGCAGCGGAAATGGCACACCACACGAAAAAAAAAAAAAAGAACGCTAGCAAAGACGCAATGAGCTGGCTGGCATGCGAGACTGCGAGTGTTCTTTAGGTCACATTCGAGGACAGCCTCGTGCGAGCTGCCGAGTCTGCAGCAGCAAGCCCGCTTTTTTACTTTCCCTCCCCGCCCTCTAATGACATGTCCCCCTTTGAGGAGCAGTGGATGTGCGCGCCCATGTTCGCTTCTCTGCTGCTAAAGTTGCGGACATGCGGCGGCCGAAGCGCAGCTCCGGAAACAGCGAGGAGAAAGGCATGCGAACAAACGGTCGCCGCAGCCAGCTGCCGCCTCCCCAGCCGAACACAAAGGCGGCGGCCCCTTCGGTCGTGGAAAATTCCGCTCAGGTCCGCGTAACGACCGGACGATTACCTTTTCGACGAATGCACCGCAGGACACCTGCCACAATTGAACCCCATCCCTCAAAGTGCAACCAGTGAGGAAAAAGCAAAACAACCGTAATACGACGAAAGAAGAAAAAAAAAAAGCGCGCAGAATGACCGGCGCCAAAAAGTCCGATTGGGTGAGTGGGAGAGGTGAGCGAGAGATTGAATGAGCTACTGAATGAGTGACTCATTGAGCGAGTGAATGAGCGAGTGAGTGACTCGCAACGACCTAAGCCGGATAAGGCAGTTGAAGGAACGAGTGAACATGTGCTCACAAGCTAGTGAAAAAGACCATGTGAGTCAATTTGTGAGCCGACGCCTCATCTGAAAGTGAACGGACACGTCAGCTAATAAGGCGCTGGAGAGTGAGTCACTTGGTGAGCCACTACGTGAATGAAAGAGTGAACGATTGAGCAAGACAGCGTGCTAATGAGTCACATATTGGGCAAGATACTATATTTGTCGCGGAATACGCTTCCGCGCCGAGAGACGTGCGCAAGATTTCTGATGGTGCAATCGCGTCCGGCCGGAATGCATGCGCCCGGTGGCGCCCTCTCCCGCCGACCGCGAGGGTCACGTTAGGCACTTTCGCGGCTGGAGATGCCCTACTTCATCTATTCGCTTGGTTGGTTAATACAGTAAAGCAGCAAAAAATGTTAAGACTTACTCTGCCAACACACTCGGTAGTGTCCATATGTGCGAGAACCTGTTCTCACAGGAAGGACAATGACTACGAAGCGTATCGATCATTACGGTTTTCCTGTGCGCGCACAGGCCAGCGCGTAACGTGATTCCTTCACTAGGTAGGCGTGTCAGAGCTGTTGGTATACAAACAAATTCCAGTGGCGGTCCCAGCCGCAAGAAGCTGTCGTCGCGCCGCCTCCGTAACCGAATATCGCTCCCGATTGCAGAGGTGCTATAGAACCACGCGGTGCACTCGCTTCAGGCAGCTTCACCGCGCGTTCCGCGCTTCTCTTGCGAAAAAGAGCAGCTCGTGTGCACTCGCGTCACACGCGGCGAAAAGCCGCGATTCCGTGCTCTTCTGAGTGCTGGTGACTCGATTATCGATGCGCCGCTTGCGAAATGGACCTCCGTAAACACTGACGCCGGCGCGTCACGTCGTGCCGCGCTGGCACCGATATCGTTTGGTGTTGATTTTTCACCGTTCTAGCGCTATAAAACATCTGTACATGGTGCGCCACAGCATACACGTCACATGTATGCATACATAAATGATGGTCCAAAGATAATGCGCCAGACACTACCGCAGGGTGACTGTGTGTCCACTAGCTGTTGCACTGCGGCGGAGCAAACGCCGGCAGGGCACGGCTGCTGTTGTATCCGCGTGATCTTTCAACAGCAACAGCAATGGCAGCAATAACGACAGTGTGAGTATATACCAAAGGCGACGGCTGCCAAGAACACCTTTCAGTGGAAGTGGTATGCACTTTCTCCGAAAAGGAAGGGCTGAGCAGTGGTGGTGGACACAAGCGCTTCCGGTGGACAGGTATAGCAGTCCCCAACGCTGACGTTGCGGGAAATGAATAAACATAAGACACAATAAAAACACAGATCTTGATGCCGCATTTGTCGAGTGTATCAACAGGCGTGTGGAACGAAACAACAACGACGACAACAACAACAACAACAACAACAACAATAATAATAATAATAATAATAATAATAATAATAATAATAATAATAATAATAGTGCTTGAGGGTCCAGGCTATGGACAGTACAGATTGGACAAACTTGATGGTTAAAAAAAAGTCAGTGGCATTCTGCTCAAAAAGCAAGCGACATGACGCTTACGTAATAGTAAAACGCTGAACCTATCGCACTGTTGTCGCTTAAGCACGGAACAAACTGCGATATGCCATAATTTTCACGCGTTTAGCACTCCTAGTATGCTTCACGCAATTTCTGGTGTCTCTGGGCGCTGGTACGCAAAACTATTTCAATTCGTTTCTATTCCATTTCCTTCGTTAGCCTTCCGCAACTGGTTAAATGTTTTTGGGCCACGCCCACCTCGACTGTCTGTTACCAGACGCCACGAAAACCGTGAAGGCTCCCACCTCGAGATTACGCGTACACACTGATTATGCATGATTAGGCCAAACAAGAGAGAGAGAGAGAGAGAAAGAGAGAGAAGTAAACGTTTACGTCTGAGCTAGCGAGAGTGAGCGAGACAGATCTTCTCTCTTCGGCCTCAGGTGGGCGGCTTCCTCATTCCAGGTATCAGTGGGCTCAGGCTGCCACTCAGGCCCGCTCCAACAACTTTCGCTGGTCATCCAGGTCTAGGCAAGATATTATGGCCTCCCATAGTTCTTTTTTGTCTTAGTAAGTCTTCTTCAGCTGCTTCTTCATCTTCCGTCTTCGCTTGTTGGGGGGATCCCCACGTGCGTCCCGAGCACTCCATTACCATGTCACGCATGGTGACCGAGACTCCGCAAAACTTGCAGAGATAGCAGAATTACGTTGCATGCATGTGTATACACCCTAAACGGTGTTTTCTTGTCGCACTTATAACACGCTTACCGTTAGGGCTTTACATACATTTATAGAAGCCGACAACATAGCACTAACTAGACGTGCGACGACAAAAGGCATAGTTGAAAACTATGTAATCAGTCTCACAGCCTTGATCGCACAGAAATATCCGACAAAAGAACTTCACAGGG